>NC_092370.1:80397968-81022968 GCF_030028105.1 Mobula birostris | reverse complement strand
ATTGGATCCTTGATTTCTTTACTTGCAGACCCTAGTCAGTCCAGATTGGCAACATCTCCACCAATCTCTATCAGCACATGTGCACCAGAAAGCTGTGTGCTTGGGCCCCCTGCTTTATACTTATAACTGTAAGGCTAAGTACAGCTCTAGTGCCTCATTTATGTTTGCTGACAACACCACTGTCATTGTCCAAATCAAATGTGGTGACGAATCAGCATATAAGAGAAAAGATTAAAAATCTGGCTGAATGTGCTAAACAACTTCTCACTCACTGTCAGCAAAATCAAGAAGCTGATTACTGACTTCAGGAGGAGAAAACCAGAGGTCTATGAGCGAGTCCTCATCAGGAGATCAGAGTTGGAGAGAATCAGCAACTTTAAATTCAGTGGTGTTATCCTTTCAGAGGATCTGTCCTGTGCCTAGCATGTAACTGCAATTACGAAGAAAGTACGGCAGTGCCTCTACTTCCTTACAAATTTACAAAGATTCAGGACAACAACTAAAACTTTGACAACTTCTATAGACGTGTAGTGGAGAGTATATTGACTGGTTGCATCACGGCCTGATATGGAAACACTGAGGCCCCGAATGGAAAATCCTACAAAAAGTAGTGGATACGGCCCAATCCATCACAGATAAAGCCCTCCCCACCATTGAGCACATCTATATGGAGCGTGCCACAGGAAAGCAGCATCCATCATCAAGGACCCCCACCATCCAAGCCATGCTCTCTTCTCACTACTGTCACCAGGAAGGTCCATGAGCCTCAGAACCACATCACCATGTTCAGGAACAGTTATTACCCCTCAACCATTAGGCTCATGAACCAGAGGGCATAACTTCATTCAACTTCACTTCCCTCATGACTGAACTGTTCTCACAACTTATGGACTCATTTTCAAGGACTCTTCATCTCATGTTCGCAATATTTATTGCTTGTTTATTGATGTTGCACAACAAAGTGCAACATCTCACAAATGCCTGCATTAAATTCTATCTGCCATTTTTCAGCCCATTTTTTCCAGCTGGACTAGATCCCACTGCAATCTTTGATGGTCTTCCTTGCAGCCTACTACACCCCCAATCGGTGGATGTGGAGAGGACGTTTCCTTTGGTGGGGGTGTCTAAGACCAGAGTACACAGCCTCCAAATTGAGGGAAGTCTATTTAGAACGGAGTTGAGGAATTTCTTTAGCCAGAGATTTCTGAATTTGTGACATTCTTTGCTACAGATATCTGGAGGCTAAATTATTGGGCAAATTTAAGGCAAAGGTTGATAGGTTCTTGATTAGTCAGGGCTGGAAAGGATACAGGGAGAAGGCAGAAGAATGGGGTTGAGGGGGAAACGGATCAGCCATGATGAAATGGTGGAATAGACTCGATGGGCTAAATGGTCTAATTCTGTTCCTATATCTTGTGTCTTATGGTCTTATAATAATAAAAAAACTATAAATTACAACAAAAGTACTTGTAAAAAATAAATTATGTTAGTTTAAAAAGAAAGCAAAAAAGAAGTGAGTTAGTGTTCATGGGTTCATTGTCCATTGCGAAATCTAATGGCAGAGGGGAAGAAGCTGTTTCTCAATCGTCCAATGAATGTCTTTAGGCTCCTGTACCTTCTCCTTGATGGTAGCAATGAGGTGAGGGAATGTCCTGAGTGATGGGGTCCTTAATGATGGATGCCACCTTTCTGAGGCATCGTGTTTTGAAGGTGTCCTCGATCCAGGTGGGGTCTAGTGCCCATGATGGAACTGGCTGAGTTTACAACTTTCTGCAACTTTTTCCAATGCTGTGTAGTAGCCCTTCGTACCAGATGGTGATACAACTAGTTAAGATACTCTCCACAGAAAATTGTGAGTCTTTGGTGACATACCAAGTCTCCTCAAACTCTTAATGAAATATAGCCACTGTCATGCCTTTTTGTAATTGCATCAATATGGTTAGATTTAGCCCAGGTTAGATATTCAGAGTTGTTCCACTGCTGACCCCTCAATGAGGACTGGTGTGTGTTCCCTTGACTTCCCCTTCCTGAAGTCCACAACCAATTCCTTGGTCTTACTGAGGCTGAGTGCATGGTTGTTATTTAGACACCACTAACCACTAATTAATCTATCTTCCTCCTGTATACCTCCTCGTCACCATTGGGAATTCTGCCAACAATAGGTGTGTGATCTTCAAATTTATAGAAAGCATTTGAGCTGTGCCTAGCCACACAGTCGTGGGTGTAGAGAGTGTAGTGCAGTGGGCTAAGCATGCATCCTTGAGGTGCACCAGTGTTGATTCTCAGTGTGGGGATGTTATTTCCTATCAACATAGACTGTGGTCTCCTGATGAGGAAGCCATTTACAGGGGGAGGTACAGAGGCTCAGGTTTTGGAGCTTGTTGATTAGTACTGAGTGTATGATTGTGTAGAACACTGAAGTGTAATCAACAAACAGCAGCCTGGCCTGGATATTACAGTTCCCCAGGTGATCCAAGGCCAGGTGGAGAGCCAGTGAGATCGCATCCAATGTAGACCTGTTGTGGCAATTGGCAAATAGCAGTGGGTCCAGGTCCTTGATTAGGCAGGTGTTGATTCTAGCCATGATGAACCTCTAAAAGAACTTCATCACAATAGATGTGAGTGCAACTGGGCGATAGTCATTGAGGCAGCTCACTTTGCTTTTCTTGGGCACTGGTATAATTGTCACCCTTTTGAAGCAGATGGGAACCTCCGACTGCAGCAGTGAGAGATTGAGGATGTCTTTGAACACTTCTGCCAATTGGACACAGGTTTTCAGAGCTCTACCAGGTACATCATCAGGGCCTGATGCCTTGCAAGGGTTCACCCTTTTGAAAGTTGTTGTGACGTTGGCCTCTGAGACAGGGATCACAGGGTCTCCAGATGCTGCAGGGATTTGCACAGATGTAGTTTTATTCTCCCTTTCAATATGTTAGATTTTGGTTTATAGGAAGTAATGACTTGCAAGTCCAGCCAGAGCTGATGTGCATCTGATTCCATCTCAAACCTCAGACTTTTAATCTTAAAATAGCCTTCTGTAGGTCATACCCAGACTTCTTGTATAGGCCTGGATCACCGATCCTGAATGCAACAGATCTAAACCTCAGGAGATTACGAATTTACTGGTTTGTTCCCAGCTTTTGATTTGGGTATGTTCTGTAAGGTACACAATCATCTGCACAGGTCCTGATGAAGTCAATGACAACTGGGGAGTATTCATTCAGATTCAAAGATAAATCCCTGAATATTATCCAGTCCACTGACTCAAAGCAGTCCTGTAAGCACTCCTCTGCCTCTCTTGACCATTCCTTCTTAGTCCTCACTACTGGTGCTGCAATCTTTGGTTTCTGTTTATGTGCTGGGGAGTAGAAGTATAATCAGGTGATTGGACTTTTCAAAGTATGGGCTTGGGATGGCATGGTTTCGTATATTTGATGGTGTATAACAGTAGTCAAGTGTATTGGCTACTCTAGTTCAACAGGTGATATGTTGGTGGTAGTTGTTCAGAGACTTCTTGAAGTTTGTCTAGTTGAAATCCCCCGCAATGATAGGGAAGGCATCAGGGTGCGTTGTTTTGTGCCTGCTGATTACAGTACTCAGCATCTCCAATGCCTGCCTGACATTGGCCTGAGGAGGAATGTACACTGCTGCCAGGATAATAGCAGGAAACTCACTCGGCAAACAAAATGGATGATGTTTTCCTACTAGTTGTTGAGTCTTTTGTGTTTTGAGTCTTTGTGAACACTGAGGTAGAATTATGGAATCTTGGAGAGGGTATGTGGTCCATCTGAGGAGATAATCCAATGATGTGGCTTCTTCGACTTCCATCTCTCCTCTTAGAATCATCATTACCTGACATTTTTGACAGTGTGTTCGGAACCTGTTCCAGTACCGTAATATCATACCCTGTTCCTTCAGCTGTGGTGTCCTGGCTGTTAATTCTAAATGTTGAATACAACTTGAGTTATTGAGCCAAATTTGTTTGACAATTATGGCCCATCTCTCAAAACTAGTTTACTTGTCCAAACATTGGATAAACCATAAGGAGTCAACATGCCAGGTTTTGGTTATAATTCCCTCAACTCCAAATCCATCCTTTCAGGGGATGAAGCATGTGAGTGTGTCTAAAATCAGTTTCCTACTTCCATCCCCCTCTTTCATTCCCCTCACCAAAAATGCTGATCTGGTTATGTGGAAGTGTACTTTATTTTTAAATTTATCCTTGGTTGTGATGGAAAAATTGACTCTGGCACATTAGCATGTTGTATCCAGCTTCCAAAATTCGCTCCCATTGGAGGCAGAATCCAAAACACTGATGTTAAAATATATCTTGTTTAGTGCAACTGACTGGAGATGGATTTCTAAACACTTGTGTTCTGGCAAGTGTTGTTATTCTATTTGCTTTTTGCCTGAGAAGTGTAACCAGTAAGCTGAGTGCTTGAGTAATTCATATTTTACTACAAACAACTTTCACTCAGAGGAGGGTGAGCAGCCAGCTGTCATGGTGCACGTAGGTACTAACAATATAGGAAGAAAGCGGGATGAGGTCCTACGAGCTGAATTTAGGGAGCTAGGAGATAAATTAAAGAGCAGGACCTCAAAGGTAATCATCTCAGGATTATTACCAGTGCCACCTGCTAGCCAGAGTTGGATTAGCAGGATAGCTAGAATGAATATGTGGCTTGAGCGGTGGTGCAGGATGGAGGGTTTCAGATTCTTGGGGCATTGGAACCACTTCTGGGGGAGGTGGGACCAGTACTGTCCGGACAGTCAACATCTGGGCATGGCCGGGATCAATGTCCTAGGGAGATTATTTGCTAGTGCTGTTGGGGAGGTTTTAAACTAATATAGCAGGGGGATGGGAACCCACACAGAAAAGAAGAGGGAAGTGATGCAGAGACCAAAGCTAGAGTTAGTGAAGAAAAAATTAAGAGTAGAGTGCATAAAAGTAAAAAGCAAAAATTGCATAGGTCACTAGATTCTAAAAGGACAATGAGTATAAGGGCACTTGAACTAAATGCCCGTAATATTAGAAACAAGGTTAGTGAACTTGTGGCACAGATCAGTACCAAGGCATATGATTTAGTGGCCATTACAGAAACCTGGTTGCAAGGTGGAGATGACTGGGAATTAAATATCCAAGGGTATCAGGTAATACGGAAAGATAGGCAGGAAAGCAGAGGAGGTGGGGTGGTGCTCTTGATTAGGGATGAGATCAGGGCAATTGTGAGAGACGATATAAGATCCACAGAGCAGAATGTTGAGTCCATCTGGGTAGAGATTAAGAATAGTAAATGGAAAAAATCACTGGTGGGAGTTGTCTATAGGCCACCTAATAAAAATATTGCAGTGGCAGAGGGGATTAACCAAGAAAGAACTGAGGCTTGTAAGAACAGAACGGCAGTTGTCATGGGGGATTTTAACTTCCACATATATTGGGTGAATCAGGTTGGTCAAGGAAGTCTTAAGGAGGACTTCATAGAATACATCCGTGATGGCTTTCTTGAGCAGCATATTCGTGAACCTACAAGGGAAAATACTATCTTAGATCTAGTCCTGTGCAATGAGACAGGTAAGATTAATGATCTTGTAGTCAGGGATCCTCTTGGAAAGAGTGATCATTGTATGATTGAATTTCGCATACAGATGGAGGATGAAATAGATCTAAAACTAATGTATTATGCTTGAACAAGGGAGACTACAACGGGATGAGGGAGGTGTTGGCTAATGTGGATTGGGAGCTCAGGCTCTCTGGTAGGACAGTTGAGGAACAGTGGAATACTTTCAAAGAGATTTTTCACAGTGCTCAACAATAGTATATTCCAGTCAAAAGTAAGGACAGTAAGTGTGGGGAGAGCCAGCCTTGGATAACTAAGGAAATAAAAGTTAGCATCAAATTAAAAGCTCATGTGTACGAAGTCGCAAAGAGTAGTGGGAGACTGGAGGATTGGGAAAACTTTAAAAAGCAACAAAGGACAACTAAACAAGAAATAAGGAAAGGGAAAATAGAGTATGAAAGTATATTAGCACAAAATATAAAAACAGATAGCAAAAGTTTATATAAATATATAAAGCGGAAGTGGGTGGTTAAAGTCAGCGTAGGTCCCTTGGAAGACGAGAAGGGGAAATTGATATTGAGTGATAAGGAAATGGCTGAGGCATTGAACGACTATTTTGTGTCGGTCTTCACATGTAATATGCCAAAGAATGATGTTATGGACGAAATGGGAGGTGAAGACCTCGATAAAATCACTGTCACTAAAGAGATAGTGATGAGCAAACTAGAGGGCCTGAAGGTAGATAAGTCCCCTGGTCCTGATGAGATGCATCCCAGGGTGCTGAGGGAATTGGCAGAGGTTATAGTAGACACGTTGGTAATCATTTACCAAAATTCTGTAGACTCTGGGCAGGTCCCGACAGATTGGAAGACAGCAAATGTCACGCCACTTTTTAAAAAAGCACGTAGGCAAAAGACGGGCGACTATAGACCAACTAGCTTAACATCTGTAGTCGGGAAAATGCGTGAAGCTGTCATTAAGGAAGAAATAGTGAAACATTTAGAAAGAAGTGGTTCCATTAGACAGATGCAGCATGGATTTAGAAAGGGCAGGTCCTGTTTGACAAACTTACTGGAGTTCTTTGAGGACATAATGAATGCAGTGGATAGAGGGGAACAGGTGGATGTCGTATACTTGGATTTCCAGAAGGTGTTTGATAAGGTGCCGCACAAGAGACCTATAAATAAGATACGGATGCATGGAATCGGAGGAAGTGTATTGGCATGGATAGTGGATTGGTTAACCAACAGAAGGCGAGGAGTTGGTATAAATGGGTGTTTCTCTATTTGGCAGTCAGTGGTGAGTCGGGTGCCACAGGGGTCGGTAACTGGGCCCACAGCTGTTTACTGTTTACATTGATGATTTGGAAGAGGGGACTGAGTGTAGCATAGCAAAATCTGATGACATTAAACTGAGTAGAAAAGCAAATTGTACGGAGGATGTGGAGAGCCTGCAGAGGGATATAGATAGGTTAAGTGAGTGGGCCAAGGTCTGGCAGATGGAATACAACATTGGTAAATGTGAGATCATCCACTTTGGAAGGAATAATAGAAGAGCAGATTATTATTTAAATGGAGAAAGATTGCAGAATGCTGTTGTGCAGAGAGACTTGGGAGTGCTTGTGCATGAATTGCAAAAAGTTAGCTTGCAGGTACAACAGGTTATTAAGAAGGCATACGGAATGTTGGCCTTTATTGCTAGAGGGGTTGAATTCAAGCGCAGGGACGTCATGCTGCAACTATACAGGGTACTGGTGAGGCCGCACCTGGAGTGCTGTGTGCAGTTCTGGTCACCATACTTGAGGAAGGATATACTGGCTCTGGAGGCAGTGCAGAGGAGGTTCATCAGGTTGATTCCAGAGATGAAGGGGTTAACCAATGAGGAGAGATTGTGTTGCCTGGGACTGTACTCTCTGGAATTCAGAAGAATGAGAAGAAGTATCGTATAGAAATATACAAAATTTTGAAAGGGATAGATAAGATAGAAGTAGGAAAGTTGTTTCCATTGGTAGATGAGACTAGAACTAGGGGACATTGCCTCAAGATTCAGGGGAAAAGATTTAGGACGGAGATGAGGAGAAACTGTTTTTCCCAGAGAGTGGTGAATCTGTGGAATTCTCTGCCCAGGGAAGCAGTTGAGGCTTCTTCACTAAATATATTTAAGATACAGTTAGATAGATTTTTACATAGTGAGGGAATTGAGGGTTATGGGGAAAAGGCAGGTAGATGGAGCTGAGTTTATGGACAGATCAGCATGATCTTATTAAATGGTGGGGCAGGCTTGATGGGCCAGATGGCCTACTCCTGCTCCTATGTGTTATGTTCTTATATTCACTCATGCAGTTCTGGCCCTTCAAGCAACACCGCCCCAGCAACCCCCACCAACCCTGACTTAACCCCAACCTAAGCACGGGACAATTTACAGTGACAGTTTAACCTATCTGGTATGTCTTTGGACTGTGGAAGGAAACTGGAGCACCTGGGAAAAACCTATACATTCCATGGGGAGGACATACAGACTCCATTCAGAGGAAGTTGGAATTGAAGTCCTAACTCCAATATGCTGAGCTGTAAAACGTCATGCTAATGGCTACATTTTCCTGCCAGTGAATTAGTGACATTGACAACAGGCACAAGGTGCTCCATAGATGGCAGACTTTAATATAAGGTTGGGAATTTTAACAGGCACATGAAATGTGTACATTTTATGGGTTTCATGAGTGGGCCTGTAGTCTTTTGGCTCTGCTTGCCAATGCTGCAGAAGTGTAAAAGTACTGAGCATTGTTTCTTCAAAGTTGCTGGTGAATGCAGCAGGCCAGGCAGCATCTCTAGATCTCTTACTAACTCTTCCTTCAGTTAGTCCTGACGAAGGGTCTCGGCCCGAAACGTCGACTGTACCTCTTCCTAGAGATGCTGCCTGGCCTGCGTTCACCAGCAACTTTGACGTGTGTTGCTTGAATTTCCAGCATCTGCAGAATTCCTCGTGTGAGCATTGTTTCTTCTTCCTTCTCAACCTTTATGCTCCTGTGTAGTGAGTGGCAAAGACTTTTACAGCTATTTTACACCAGAATCTAGATTAGGTTTATTATCACCGACTTATGTCATGAAATTTGTTGTTTTGTGACAAGTGCAGTGCATAACACAAAAATTACTATAAGTTACAAAATAAATAAAGCGTACAAAAGACAATTAATGAGGTAGTGTTCATGGACCGTGCAGAAGTCTGATGGTGCAGAGAAAGACACTATTCTTAAAATGTTGAGTATGATTCTTCAGACTCCTGTACCTCCTCACCAATGGTAGTAAAAGAAAAGGGTATGTCCAGATGGTGAGGGTCTTTAATGATGGATGCAAATTTTGTGAGGCACTGCCTCTTGAAGATGTCCTCAGTAGTGAGTTAAATTGTGTCGGTGATGGAACTGGCTGATTCTACAAACCTCTGCAGACTAATTTCTGTCCCTAGTCTTTTTTTTTTCCTGAGCTCAGATCTGTATTTCCTCCAGTTTTGGCTCTTGAGTATAAGGTAAAAACTAGAAGTACGGTATACTCTTATTTAGTTTTAAAGTGGTGTATATACAGTGGTGCTAGAAAGCTTGTGAACCCTGTAGAATTTTCTCTATTTCTGCATAAGTATGACCTAAAATGTGATCAGATCTTAACGTAAGTCCTAAAACTAGATAAAGAGAATTCAGTTGAATAAATAACACAAAAACATTATACTTGTTCATTTATTATTGAGAAAAATGATCCAATATTACATGTATTTGTTGGGAAAAGCATGTGAACCTTTGCTTTCAGTAACTAGTGTGACCTCCCTGTACAGCAATAACTTCGACCAAACATTTCTGGTAACTGTTGATCAGTCTTGCACATTGGTTTGGAGAAACGTTTGTTATCCTTTCCTCTTCCAATTGCATCAGCTCTTCATCTGTCAGTTCTTGGTCATGGGATGCCAAAACCTCTTCAACATCATCTTCGTCAACTTCCAGAAGCCAAACTCACTTTGTCCTTGCTTCGTTCACCACAATCGAAACACTTAATTATGTCTAGTTTTACGCTAAGTTTAACACCCTTATGAGCTCCTTTAGGCTTTTCTGATACATCTTGCTAACGGCTGCTCACAGGCACATGTTTAAGCAATGCCGGCTAGAATGCAGTTCCAGGGGAGGAGCTTGGCTGCTTGGGGTGCACGCTGCTTTTTTCGCGTGCTGCCTTTTTTCATATGTTTCTATGTAACAGTGAAAACACCTTCTGTTAGTGAAAACAGGTAACTAATATAGGTCTTTCGTAACAGTGGAGTTTTGTAAAGCGAACGTTCGAAAAGCAGGGGACATCCGTATAGAAAATAACAGAAATGGGTCAACCACCACTTCTGGCCAGTAAGATTGGAGTCTAGGTCCTTGATCAGAATTTTGAAATTGAGTCTGTACCTTAACGCACCAAGCTTCTGTATCTCCAGACCTGGCTGTGCATGTTTTGCAGCAGATGTCCATTCGCTTTGGTTATTTTGGAGAAATAAATGTTTGGAAGAATTTTTCCATGTAATTTTAACAGGTGTGATTTGACCACTGTTCTGATATCATGGCGTCTGGTTTAATATGGTACTACCGAACCCGTGTGACAGGTTACTGGTAGTTCGAAAGCAAAGGAGTTTGACTTGGTAAACTATCACCACAATCAATGAAGAGGCTAGCGAAGGCAAAGTAATTTCATGACATGTGCCCCGCTAGTGTACTGCAAAATCGACACATTTGGAGTTGGAGCTGTGCCGGTTGGAGTGGATAATTCGGAGGGGAGAAGACAGGACTGAAAAGTTCTGATGCCCATCCAGCTGGCCCAGGGGCAGAGTTGGATCGCTCTGAGTGCCAAGCAAATGTGCAGAGGTCGAGAACAGCTTCTTTGGCAGCAAAGTCCAAGTTCAAAGCTAATCGTTGAGCGGCGTCTTCTAGGCCCAGAGCTATTTGCCGCATCAAGGCCTGGGTCCTAATTCAAAGTACAATCCGCTGTTTGGACAATCTAAACTGGAAGGGCAGGGTGTCGAGAGTTGGGCGAGCTTGGATTGCTCTGGGTGCCGAGCCAATTTAGAGAGGTTGAGAACGGCTTCTTTGGCATAAAATGCAGGCCCAGAGTGATTCGCTGCAGTGGGACCCAGGTCCTAGTGATCTGCTTTTCGGACAATTTAAACGTTGGCCAGATAGTCTGGGGCCTCCTGTGTCCATAACACTAAGGTTATGAGACTGCCCCCGGCTGCTGTGCTCTGTGTCTGCAAACTTTATGGCGACTTGCCCTGTTAATATGATGAACTGAATACCGAGGCTTTGAGCCTTCTTTGGGCTGCTCCAGGGATTTGGATCGGAGATCTCAATTTCGTTCGGAATGCTGTTGTTGTTGTTCGCTTCTATTGTTTGCATAATTTGTTTTTTTTTCTTTTTCTTTGTGTGCATTGAGGTTGGTCTTTTTTTAAAAGTTGGGTTCTTTTGGGTTCCCTGCATTGCGACTGCCTGCAAACTAAACAAATTTCAACTCCCCCATTCATGTACATCTGCTCTCACTCCATCCTCCTGCCACCCCACTAGGAATAGGGTTCCCCTGGTCCTCACCTACCACCCCACCAGCCTCCGGGTCCAACATATTATTCTCCGTAACTTCCGCCACCTCCAACGGGATCCCACCACTAAGCACATCTTTCCCTCCCCCCACCGCTGCATTCCGCAGGGATCGCTTCCTACGCAACTCCCTTGTCCACTCGTCCCCCCCCATCCCTCCCCACTGATCTCCCTCCTGGCACTTATCCGTGTAAGCGGAACAAGTGCTACACATGCCCTTACACTTCCTCCCTTACCACCATTCAGGGCCCCAAACAGTCCTTCCAGGTGAGGCAACACTTCACCTGTGAGTCGGCTGGGGTGATATACTGCGTCCGGTGCTCCCGATGTGGCCGTTTATATATTGGCGAGATCCGATGCAGACTGGGAGACCGCTTTGCTGAACACCTACGCTCTGTCCACCAGAGAAAGCAGGATCTCCCAGTGGCCACACATTTTAATTCCACATCCCATTCCCATTCTGACCTGTCTATCCACGGCCTCCTCTACAGTAAAGATGAAGCCACACTCAGGTTGGAGGAACAACACCTTATATTCCGTCTGGGTAACCTCCAACCTGATGGCATGAACATCGACTTCTCTAACTTCCGCTAAGGCCCCACCTCCCCCTCGTACCCCATCTGTTACTTATTTTTATACACACATTCTTTCTCTCACTCTCCTTTTTCTCCCTCTGTCCCTCTGAATATACCCCTTGCCCATCCTCTGGGTCCCCCCCTTGTCTTTCTTCCCGGACCTCCTGTCCCATGATCCTCTCGTATCCCCTTTTGCCAATCACCTGTCCAGCTCTTGGCTCCATCCCTCCCCCTCCTGTCTTCTCCTATCATTTTGGATCTCCCTCTCCCCCTCCAACTCAAATCCCTTACTCACTCTTCCTTCAGTTAGTCCTGACGAAGGGTCTTGGCCTGAAACGTCGACTGCACCTCTTCCTAGAGATGCTGCCTGGCCTGCTGCGTTCACCAGCAACTTTGATGTGTGTTGCTTGAATTTCCAGCATCTGCAGAATTCCTGTTGTTCGCGTTTTTAAATTTCAAGGTTGTATAATTTATAATTTCTTTGGTAGTAAATGTACTTCAAATGAAGATTGAAAGTAATTATGAATAACCATTTGGACCAGGCTAACATGTGCAATATCTGTGATGGATTTGTTTCATTGTAATAATGCTTCTTTTGTTGGCTTAAATTTATATCTTAGATATGCTCCTGATATATAACTGATAACTGGAAAGATGCATTCATCCAAAATTGGCAATTCTAGTACTCCCCATTCTAACATTTCAGTATAACACATTTGATGTTGAATTTTTTTAAGCTTTCTTACATATGGAAAATGTTTTAAATCTTGCAACTGAGCTTGATTGTAGTCTTGGTTATTGTAAGTTTAAATGAATGAAAAGTCATTGGCTAGAAAAGCAACAATTTTATGCACTGTGCAGAAAAGTTTACATTTTCCTAAACTTGTTCCAGATAAACACTTGTATTTGGAGTCTGTTAGATTGGGCACTGAGTTGTGAAGTGACAAGCAAAACATGTTTTGAAGCCTCTCACACAAAATTCATTAGTGCAGACAAGATGTATGAATGGTACAATTGTTTATATAGAAATGGACTGTAATTCAGACAGTTAATATTGAATACGGAACACAGAGCAGTATGGAACAGCCACGAGGTCTGTGCTTACCATGATACTAGTTTAAGTTGCACATGGTTTATATTCTACCATTCCCTGCCCGCTTACGTTCCAGTCTATATGCCTCTTAAAACTTGTATCAGATCTGCTACCACCACCTTCTCAATTTCTGGCATCTACCACTGTCAACGTATAAAGAATTTGCCTCAAATCTGCTTTAAACTTCCTCCTTTCTCAGCTTAAAGTTTGACAATTTGACAATTCTATACGGAGAAAATGACTCTGAGTGTCTAATATATACTGCATTGCTAACAAGGTAACAGCCACTGTAGTTGGTCCCTGGACGTGCTGTCCGAGACATCAGTCTTTAGTCAGCAAGGTTCTCCTTTGCCTTCTTTGAGCATAGCATGTTAAGGTCCCCTTCTCATCTTTTGTTTAACATGCTTCTTCAGTCCAGGTGCCATGAAATTTTTTGATTCAGGTTTTCATAGCTTTTCTCTGTCTCTGGACTAAGTGATTTCTCATCCCAAGAGATTTCACCTCTATCACCATTTATTATGCTCACATTTCCCATTGCTCTCAATCAACCTGCCCTCTCCATGTGAAATCCCCTTACCATATTCATGTATTGGCTCCTGGTGTTGCCAGTTCTTGCAACCTTCAGACCAACTCATCTATGCCAACTAAGATGCTTAGCTGAGCTAGTCCTATTTGCCTGCATTTGGCCTATATCCCTCTAAACCTTTCCTACTTACTTACCTGTCCAAATGACTTTCCAACATTATAACTATACCTGCCTCTACCACTTCCTTTAGGAGTTGGTTTTACATACCCCTTGTCCTCTGTGTGGAAAAACTTCCCCACCAGATCACCTTTAAATCTTTTATTATTGTCACATTAGCAAAATGCAGTGAGCTTGTCTTGTATGTTGTTCATGCAGCTAAAATCGTTAGTGCATAGAGCTAGAATAACATAAAACAGAAAAAGAATGCAGAATAAAGGATAATTTAGATCTGAAAGAGCAGAACGATTATAATAGAAGTCATGAGTGTTTCGATCTAGCACCAGCTTGTCCCCCTTCACTTTAAACCTATGCCCCCTCTCCTGGGAAACTGATGTGACCATCCATGTTATCTATTTTATAGACACCTGTAAGTTCATCCCTCAGCCTTCTATGTTCTAGGGAAAACAGACCCAATCTCGGCTCACCATGTAGCTCAAACCTGGTAACATACTTGTGAAACTTTTCTGCATCCTTTCCAATTCAATGACACCTTTCCTCCTGCTAGGCAATCAGAAATGTGCACAATATGCAATCTCACCAATGTCTTGTACAGCTATAACCTGACATGCCATGCTCAGTGGCCTGACTGACGAAGGCAAGCATGCCAAATGGCCCTTCATCATGCTGTCTACCTGTGTCACCATGTACTTACACCCTCAGGTTTCTCTTTTCTATAACCCAGGGTCCTGCCATTTACTGTATAGGTCCTGTCATAGTTTAACTGAGTAAAATGAAACACCTCATACTGTTCAGAGTTCACTGTCACTATACAACCAATTTTGATGTCATCCACAACTTACCATACCACTTACCACCCGCATCCTTATTGTAGCTGACAAACGACGGAGGATCCAACACTGATGCCTGTAGCACACCACTGGTCACAGGCCTCCAATCTCAAGACAATTGTCGATTGACTTCTTCCACCAAGCCAATTTTGTACCCATTTGGAAAGATCACTCTGGATCGCATGTGATCTAACCTTCTGGGCCAGCCAACCATGTGAGACCTTGTCAAAAGCCTTGCTAAAGTTCATGTCGATAATATCTATTATGCTGCCTTCATCAATCCTCTTCACCTCTTTAAAAAAGTCTGAGATAAATTTGTAAAATTTGCTTACCCATTCACAAAGTTACGTTGACTATCCCTATTCAGTTCTTGTCTTTTCAAATGAACATAGAACCTTGCTTTGAGAATCAGAATGACGTTTATTATCATTGACTTCTGTTGTGAAATTTTTTTGTATTGTAGCCAAACTCCGTATAAAGTATAACCAACACACATCAAAGTTGCTGGTGAACGCAGCAGGCCAGGCAGCATCTCTAGGAAGAGGAACAGTCGACGTTTCAGGCCGAGACCCTTTCACTGTCTTGCCTTCTTTATGACTACATCAATGTTTGGGGACCAGGTTAGATCCTTAGAGATCTTGACACCCAGGAACTTGAAGCTGCTCACTCTCTCCACTTCTGATCCCTCTATGAGGATTGGTATGTGTTCCTTCGTCTTACCCTTCCTGAAGTCCACAATCAACTCTTTTGTCTTACTGACGTTGAGTGCTAGGTTGTTGTTGCACCATTCCACTAGTTGGCATATCTCACTCCTGTACGCCCTCTCATCACCACCTGAGATTCTACCAACAATGGTTGTATCATCAGCAAATTTGTAGATGGTATTTGAGCTATGCCTAGCCACACACTCATGTGTATACAGAGAGGCTAAGCACACACCCCGAGCACATTTTTAAAAATCTTTTCAATACACGCAATTGATTTACTTGTTTATTATGTTTTATTTATTATTTTTTTCTCTCTCTCTCTCTCTCTGCTAGATTATGTACTGCATTGATCTGCTGCTGCTAAGTTAACAAATTTCACGTCACATGCCAGTGATAATATACCTGATTCTGATATACTGATTTGTCACCACCTTTAATCCAGCCAACAACAGTGCTGTCATCAGCAGACTTGAATATGGCATTTTAGCTGTACTTGGCCTCACAGTCATAAATATAAAACAAGTGGAGCAGGGATGTAAGCACACAGCCTTGTGATGCACCTGTGCTGATGGTGATTGTTAGTGTTGAACAGGTTAGAACTTGATGGGAATTTTTCTGTTTAGTAAAGCACTTTATTAGTTTGACTTTCCGTTACTGATACTGATAAATGGCACCTGCAGTACTGATTAATCAAACTGTGAAGTTTCGACTTCATGCCTGAAAATTAAGGCAAGTTGTGGGCAAGGGCTAACATGCAGTGAGTTGTGTGATTCAAGTGAACTTTTACATGATGGAATAAAATATAGTCATTTGAAACTTCTGATTTTCATATAAGTTCTCTAGAGGGGCGATGGTGTTGTGTAAACTTTGCACTCACTTTATATTGAGCTGCCTATAATAGGTAAACCAGAACAGATGGAAGTAATTATACTACCTCAAAAGAGACCTTAGAGAATGCACTAGATTCTTTAGAAGCACATTTCAACCCACCTAGAAACGAAACATCTGAACATTACCAATTGTTTTCTCAGTCAGGAGGAGCAAAAATCCTTTGACATTTTCTTAATGGAGCTAAGGCAATTAACAGGTAATTTCAGTTTCACAGGACTCCCTTGTCAGAGATTGGATTGTTCATGGAATCTGGCAGTCTAGTCTGGGGGACTGACCTCAGTGTTGACAAAGTTAACTCTGGAAAAGTGCTTAGTAATTTGCACAGCTGCAGAGCTATCCAAAGCCAGACTAGAACCAATGGACAGTCAATGAAGGTAGTAGATGCTATAAAGTGCAATGTAAAAGGAAGAACAAATAAAGCACATCCAAGGCTACATAGGAGGTTCAAGTATTGTGGATGGCAACACCAGCAAGGTAAAAAGAAATGTCTTGTGTGTATGTGCATTAAAGATTGTGAAGCCATTTCTTGGCGGTCACAGTTGCGTAGGAGTTTGTTGGAGTTCGGAGTTCAATTCCAACATCATCTGTATGGAGTTTCTAGGTCCTCCCCTCAAATATGTGCGTTTCCTCCAGGTATACTGGTTTAATCCCACTGTTCAAAGATGTACCTGTTAGTAGGTTAATTGGTCATTGTAATTTATCCAGTGATTAAACTAGAGTTAAATCAGTGGGTGATTCTATTCAGAAGGGCCTACTCTGCAGGATATCTCTAAATACAGGTTTCCCCCGCCATCCGAAGGTAGAGCGTTCCTATGAAATGGTTCGTAAGCCGAAATGTCGTAAAGCGAAGAAGCAATTACCATTTATTTATATGGGAAAATTTTGTGAGCATTTGCAGACCCAAAAATAACCTACCAAATCATGCCAAACAACACATAAAACCTAAAATAACGGTAACATATAGTAAAAGCAGGAATGATATGATAAATACACAGCCTACATAAAGTAGAAATACTTTTCCACAATCATTATTGCATTGCTGTCCGTAGCGAAAATCTCACGCAAACGCCGTCGGCAGAAACACGCGCAAGCGCTCTCGGCAGAAACACTCTCTCCAGTAACCTTTAAGCTATGAAGCTGCCAAATCATACCAAATAACACGTAAAAATACACAGCCTATATAAAGTAGAAATAATGTATGTACAGTGTAGTATCACGGTAATCGGGAAGACAGCGCCGAGCACACGATGGTGTGTTAGGCTGAGTCGGAGTTTGGGTGGTGCAGTGGCCTTAACCCTCCGGGCCGCTGAGCGATACGTTGCCGCGAAGAACGCAGGGGTCCAGCGGTAGCCGGGAGGTACACAGCACATCTTTAGGAAAAAGCCAAAACAAACATGCTAATTAATTAGGTGCCTCCCGTAATTGTCGGCCCAGATCAGTGCCGATTTCCGATTGCGTTGTCTTTGATCTGGGCTGACAATTACGTGTCGGCGGCATCTAATTAATTAGCATTTTTATTTCGGCTTTTTTCTTAAAGATGTGCTGTGTGCCTCCCGGCTAGCTTTGCATCCTCTGCGAATCGGTATCTGTCGTGGCCTGGGTGTTGGGGTGTCATCTCGTCGCCTGTTTCCATTAGAGCAGGCAGCTCATCTTCTCCTATGACTGCCCGCCTCGATGTCGAAGGTCGAGGTTAGTCGTCTGCTGTGGCTGATGTGGAAGGCTTGCTTGGCTGCTGAACCTTGCGCATTTTTCTATCACACAGTTCTTTAATAAGGACTCAAACCATCCTGCAAATATCCCCTAAACCAACGTACCCATTCAAAATTAAAGTCGTACTTTATCATTACTCATTCGGTTTCGATTGTTATCCTTTTTTCTTCCAATTGCATCAGCTCTTCGTCTGTCAGTTCTTGGTGATGGGATGCCAAAACCTCTTCAACATCATCGTCGTCAGCTTCCACAAGCCAAATTCACATTGTCCTTACTTCATTCACCATAATCAAAACGCTTAATTATGTCTAGTTTTACCGTAAGTGAACACCCTTACAAGCTCTTTCAGGCTTTTCTGATACCATAGAACTCATCTTGCAAACGGCTGCTCACAGGCACATGTTAAAACAAAGCAGTTCCGAATCCGGGGGAGAGCGGCTGCTCGGGGCGCGCTGCCTTTTATCGCGCGCTGAATTTTTTTTTGGTAACAATGAAAACACCTTCTGAAAGCGAAAACAGGGTTCTAATGTAGGTCTTTCGTAACAGTGAGGTTTCGTAAAGTGAATGTTCGAAAAGCGGGGGCCACCTGTAAATAAATTGAAAGCCAATGGAGAGGTCATCACAGATCTTTGTATGATGAGATGAATCATGCAGGGACTGAGTCAAATTCACAGAGTTATTGAGCTCAAGTTCAATTCTATGTTGATATAACAGGAACCAGTTGAGCAGTGAAATTAAAATGAACGGGTTTTGATGAAACTCATACATTTTAAATTCGTTCAGCCACACAAATCACAGGTGCAAATACAGAACAAGTTTAGAAGGTTCCTCAATGAAATTCTGAATTTCAAGTGGTATATTTTATAACTCTAATAACTTAAAAGTAATTGAAAGAAAAACATGGAACTGGGAAATGCTGTGCTTAGTTTTATACATCAAAGTTGCTGGTGAACGCAGCAGGCCAGGCAGCATCTCTAGGAAGAGGTACAGTCGACGTTTCAGACCGAGACCCTTCGTCAGGACTAACTGAAGGAAGAGTTAGTAAGAGATTTGAAAGGGGGAGGGGGAGATACAAAATGATAGGAGAAGACAGGAGGGGGAGGGATGGAGCCAAGAGTTGGACAGGTGATTGGCAAAGGGGATATAAGAGGATCATGGGACAGGAGGCCCAGGGAGAAAGACGGGGGGGTGGAACCCAGAGGATGGGCAAGGGGTATAGTCAGAGGGACGGAGGGAGAAAAAGGAGAGAGAGAAAGAATGTGTGTAAAAAAATAAGTAACGGATGGGGTACGAGGGGGAGGTGGGGCATTAGTGGAAGTTAGAGAAGTCAGTGTCCCCCATCAGGAAGGTCTCAAAGCTCTCCGCTTCTTTTTGGATTCCAGACCTAATCAGTTCCCCTCTACCACCACTCTGCTCCGTCTAGCGGAATTAGTCCTTACTCTTAAGCCACTCCTTTGGTTTTATGCTTGGAGTCATTGTCTTACTGGGAAACAAATCTCCCAAGTCGCAGTTCTCTTGCAGACTGCATCAGGTTTTTCTCCAGGATTTCCCTGTATTTTGCTGCATTCATTTTACCCTCTATATTCACAAGCCTTCCAGGGCCTGCTGCAGTGAAGCATCCCAACAGCATGATATAGCCACCACCATGCTTCACGGTGGAGATGGTGTGTTTTTGATGATATGCAGTGTTTGGCTTACAGCAAACATAGCGTTTAGTCTGATGGCCAAAAAGTTCAATTTTGGTTTCGTGAGACCATAGAACCTTCTTCCAGCTGACTTCAGAGTCTCCTTTTTGCCTTCTGGTAAGCCCTAGCTGAGATTTTATGTGAGTTTTTTTTTCCAGCAGTGGCTTTCTCTTTGCCACCATCCCATAAAGCTGTGACTGGTGAAGCCCCCGGGCAATAGTGGTTGTATGCACAGTCTCCCCCATCTCAGCCACTGAAGCTTGTAACTTCTCCAGTGTTTTCATAGGTCTCTTCGCTGGCCTCCTCACTAGCCCCCTTCTTGCACAGTCACTCAGTTTTTGAAGATGGCCTGCTCTGGGCAGATTTACAGCTGTGCCATATTCTTTCCATTTCTTGATGATTGACTTAACTATATATTCAGTGACTTGGAAACTTTCTTGTATCCATCTCCTGACTTGTGCTTTTCTTATATTCATCTCCAACTTTTTGGTGGCATTGCTTGGTGTTCTTTTGTCTTCATGGTGTAGTTTTTGCCAGGATTCTGACTCACCAGCAGTTGAACCTTCCAGATACAGGTATATTTTTACTACATTCAATTGAAGCACCTTGACTGCACACAGGTGACATCTAAAACCAATTTGCTGCATCAGTGATGATTTGGTGTGTCATATTGAAGGGGTTTATGCAATCAATTATTTTGTGTTTTATATTTGTAAAGAATTTAGATAATTTTGTAGCGATCTGTTTTCATTTTGACACGAAAGGGTCTTTTTCTGTTGATCAGTGCGATAAAAGCCAAATTAAATCCACTGTAATTCAGTGTTGTAAAACAATAAAACATAAAAACTTAAAAGGGTGTGAATACTTTTTATAGGTACTGTATGTGTGTGTATACACACACACACACACACACACACACACACACACACAGTATATCTTATTCTTGTGGGATAACGTCTTTCCATGCTTGGCATATGGGACTTGGGCTTGTGGCTGTGAAACAATCTCAGGTTCTGGGCATCCTCCATGGTGGTCATAGGAGTTCATTCCTGGACTGCAGGAAGTCATTCTGATAGCCCTGGGTACCTTTCTTCTAGATGTGTTGGCACCCCAATAGTGCATGGCAAGCTGCTCAATTTGCTAATCTATCCCAGGCCACCAGACAAAGCTTCGAGTGAATGCTTTACCTTTGACCACACCCAGATGACTGACATGTAGATCCTCCAACACTTTCTCAGCTTGGATGGTATATATCTTTCAATTCCCACATAAAGCAACCTGTGTCAAGGGCAAGTTCAGATCAATGCTGGTAAAAATTGGGAAACTGGAATTTATGCTTACATTCTAGCTATTTTAAGTGGGCATGTAAACCTGAGACATTGTGGGGTCTTTACTACTTTCCGTTTGGATCATCTCTGCTGTAATACGGAGACCTCCGATGTACGTTAGGAAGTATACATCAAGAGGAATGTTCTCTTTTGTAAATTTTTCAGGATTTTCCTTTTCTAAGGGTAAACAGGACAATCCATCAGTATTTTTATGATTACTTGTTTCCTTGTAGCATCTGGCCCATAGCTTTCTGCCGAAGTGCAGGTACAGATGCCACTCTTATAGCAATAAAGCTCTTTGTGAGTGTTTATGATGAGAAACACTTTGGATTCTTCATCCATCTTCATATGTAAGTAGGCCTCAGCAAAGTCCACTTTGCTGAAAAGTGTTTCCTCCAGAAAGGTTTGAAAAGATAGCCTCTATCTTGAACAGAGGGTATTGATCTGGACAATAAGACCATAAAATATAGGAGCAGAATTAGGCATTTGGCCCATCGAGTCTGCTCTGCCATTTCATCATTGCTGATCCATTTTTCTTCTCAGCCCCAGTCTCCTGCTTTCCCCCTGTATCAATGACTTGGGCTCCATGAGATTCACTACTCTCTGGCAAAAGAAATTCCTCCCATCTCCATTCAGAGGGGCAGCCTCAGCCTTCTGAGGCTGAGTCCTAAATCTTAAGACTTCCTCAGCTTAGACATCCTCTCCACATCCACTCTATTGATGTCTTTCAACATTCAATAGGTTCAAGTAAGCTAACCCTTCATTCTTCGGAATTCCAGTGAGTAGAGCCCAGAGCCATTTGATGCCTTTCAATCTCAGAATCATTTTTGTGAACCTCCTTTGACCCTCTCCAATGTCAGCTCATCCTTTCTTAGATTAGGGACCCAAAACTGTTCTCAATACTCCAAGTGAGGCCTCACCAGTGCTTTATAAAGTTTCAAGATTACATCCTTACTTTTATATTCTAGTCCTCTCAAAATGAATACTAAGATTGCAGTTGTCTTCCTGAACACCATACTCAATCTGCAAATTAATCTCCAGAAATCCTGCACGAGAACTCCCAAGTCCCTTTTCACTTCAGATTTTTGAATTTTCTTTCCAATTAGAAAATAGTCTACACTTTTATTTCTTTTACCAAAAAGCATGTCCATACATTTCCCCACACTGTATTCCATCTGCCACTTCTTTACCCACTCTCCTAATCTGTCTAAGTTCCTCAGTAGCCTCTCCATCTCCTCTCCGTACTTGAGGAAGGATATACTGGGTTTGGAGGCGGTGCAGAGGAGGTTCACCAGGTTGATTCCAGAGATGAAGAGAGATTGAGTCACCTGGGACTGTACTTGCTGGGATTCAGAAGAATGAGAGGAGATCTTGAAGAAAAATATAACATTATGAAAGCAATAGATAACATAGAGGCAGGAAAGTTGTTTCCTCTGGTAGGTGAGACTAGAACTTTAGGACAGAGATGAGGAGGAACTGCTTTTTCCAAAGAGTGCTAAATCTGTGGAATTCTCTGCCCAATGAAGCAGTGGAGGCTACCTCAGTAGGTATATTGAGGACAAGTTTGGATATATTTCTGCATAGTAGGAAAGTAGGTGGAGATTACTCTCTGGTCTGATCAGCCATGATCTTATTGAATAGCAGAGCAGGCTTGATGGGCCAGATGGCCTACTCCAGCTCCTATTTGTTATGTTCTTAAAACTACCTGCCCCTCTATCTATCTTCATAGCATCTGCAAATAGCCACAATGTCATCAATTCTGTCATCTAAATCATTGACACATAATGTAAAAAGAAGTGACCCCAACACAGACCTGTATGTGCCAAATGTCTTTGAGCTACAGCTCCAGTTCCTTAATGCATTCTTTGAGGAGCTGCTGCTTGGTGCTCCAGGTGCAGATGTGGCTAGCAGTCTCCCTGAATTCCCACATGACACACAGAACAAAACATTGCCCCGGAGGTATTTTCACTGCACTAACTGTGCCCTAACAGATAAGGAATGAAAAATAAAGAAGAGAAAAGAAACTTGTCAAATACTTACCTCAGCCAAGCCTGATCTCACCTGAGCACAATGAGGCAAAGCCACTCCAAGAGTGGGCCACTCACACAATGGCACTCCAAGAATGGCTGTTCTGCTTGGGCTTACCTTAATTTTTATTCACCCTCTGTAATGAATCCCTATCAGTGATTGGTTGCAGTTTAACTCCCAAAAACTGCCACAAAGCACGGCTTTTTTAATCTTGAGTGCGAACCTGTGAAAACGTAGCTCTCTTGTTGTACTCCCACTCAGTGATCAGTCACAGTCCAAATCTGAAAAACTGCCGCAAAGCACTGCTGTTTTAATCTTGAGTGTGATCCTAAGTGAAAGATAGCTCTTTTCTTGCGCTCCTGCTTAGTGATTGGTCGCAAAACTGAAACTCCAGAAAACTGCTCCAAAGCCATCCTTGAACTGCTATGGCATCATCCAGTACCTTTCTTAATTCAGCCCCAGTTAACTCTATTGCAGGCGATTGGGCATGCAAACTGTGGAGGGATTTCCAATCGAGTTGTAGTTATCTCAGCTCATCATGTCTCCACAATCCTTGCCCTCCTGTTTTTACCACAGATAAACCCAATTTGTTTATTTGGCTGTTGTAGTTCACTGTTACAAATGTCATTCCCACAGAAGTCAAATTGTCTCCAGTATAAGTTCTCAGTTGGACACCTGCAGTGTTCAATATAATATCTTTAAAGTGCCATGTAAACTCATTTTGTGGACTGACTGAAACAGCTGTGCCCAATTCCATTTTAATTAATTTGTCATTCACTTCAAGCCATATTGCTTGCCTCCTGTTAGTTTTCACATTTTAAACCACAAGGCTACACAGTCATTTGTCACTCATATCATATATTTCATCATATATTTATCATATATTATATATTTAATCAACAGCATGCAGATTAGTGCTCTTTTTGACACTGCATCTTGATTTTCTAGCTTTTTTTCTTCTCTGTCCAGTCCATTTACTTTTGTCTGCCCAACGTGCTCTTGGTATCTGTCCTGCTTTGATACATTTCCACAAGCTTTGCCTTTAAATGTGCATTGGTTTGGTGTATGTTAGCCCATGCCACAACAGTAACACAATTTGTTCTGCCAGGCTGGTTTCTGATTAGATGCTGCAGTTTTGCTTTAATTCCTGACTGCAACTCAGTTGAGTCTCTGTTTCCACCGACACAGTGATTTCAGCTGCTTTTTTACATGTGATTGTCGTTCAGTTCAGAGCCAATTTTGAATGCTTTCTTGTAACATTTCACACACTAAATGATTCCTCAGTGCATCATCAAGCCTATCACTGAACTGACAATGCTCAGACACTCTCTTTCATTCAGTCACTTATGATGAAATGGACTCCCCTTCCTTTTGATTCTGCTTGTGAAACCTAAAGTGTTCTGCAATCAGCAATGGTTTTAGATCGAAGTTTTCCTGCATTATTTTCACAATATCAGCAGAGCTCATTTTGGCTGGTTTGATTGGAACAGTCAAACTTCCAAACAAACTGTATGCTCTTCCACCTATTAAACTCAGCAAAACTAGCTCTTGCTTTGTGTTGGCTATTTCATTTGCTACTAACTACTGCTCAATTCGTTCAGTACACATATTCCAGTTATCTCTTATGCAATCAAATGTGCCCATCTTTCTGATGTAGCCAGCCATGTCTGCTTTTTAAAAAAATTTATGATTATTGTCGTCACCCCGTACTCAGTGTTTATGAACCCGTGAATTTTGTAATCTTCTTTAAACTCGAATACCTCTCCGCACTTTTGGGATTTGTCTCAAGACTACTCATCACCACTGTTATGTTTTGTAACTCCAAAGCATAAAACTAATTGAAAGTAAAAGGTGGAGTCAGGAGTTGTGTGTTGACTTCCTTTTTAACTTTAGTGATGCATGCACATATGATGTGGTGGCATAATGATGTTTGCCATTCATGTACTTTTGCATTCAATCCCTATGAATTATCAACAAAGAAAACTTAATCAAACAATATATTTCCAAAATTATTCAAATATTGTTGAAATATTTAATACACAACACGAAGTATCTGCCAAAGCACAGATATTTTGTATGATTTTCCTTTTTGTTTCTTAGGAATGTAACATGTATGGCACAAGTCATATTCTACAATGTGATCAACTACTCTGTATGTCTGATTATTATATTATTAGTATCGAACTGGTTGGGACTAAGAGGCACATACTGTAGAGAAAGAAATGCTTTGTCCATTGCTGCAAGTTTATTTTTTACTTAATGAAACGTTTTGTTATTTTAGCTTATCAGCTGTCCTCCAGCATAAGCTAAGTATAATTACTTTTATGAAATGTACCAAGGTTGATCTTTGCAAGTATTGGTGTTCAGAGGTTTTAGTCAATGCCTATGGAATGCCACCACTGGAAATTTCAGATAACACAATGTAAGCATTGTCAACCTCAAAATGTTCCTTTCTTCTTCAATGCTCAGTGTGGGATTTTTCATCTAAAAGTTCAGAACTTTTTTTTTTCAGTTGGACTGTCCAATAACAACATATTACATATGCATGCAAGGAATAGTGGCAGAAACAAAGTGCCCTGTGGTCAACATCAGAGTAAATTGCACTTAACAAAAAAATGTGTTGCCTTATAAGAGCTCTCCATGCAGGATACGTGTGTATTCAGCAATTTTTATAACATTCTGCACTGAAATAAAGAAAACCTTTTTTTTTGTTGTCAGCTTAGATGCTTTGATTTCATTTAATATGTATTAAAGACATATTGATCCTTGGCTCAGGATATCCATGCCAACCATCAAGTACCTGCCTATACCAAGCCTCCATTTCCAGCATTTGCTCTGTAGCTTACTATACCTTGGTTGGATGATGAATGGAAATTTGGTAATGGTATATAAATAAGTACTAAAACAGATAAAATAACAAAATTACTCTGTTTAGAGTGTATAGATTTTGGGATGGATTTTGTTCAGTGGTCCTAGGTCCGTTTCTTCCTTCCACCTCCCCCCCCCCCACCGACAGACACACATGCAAAGAAAAAGCTATAAAGCTACTTAAACATGATTATGAGAATTGTAAAATGTGAATATTGGGTATCTAGCAACCAACGTGGGGCTACAAACCAATAGTAGGTTCATAAATGTAGGAATGATGGACAACAGGTTTGGGTGCAAGTGGAAAAAGTTGGTGTACCCCAGTTTGCAGAGCACCGTGGTTGTCCAGAATTGCAAACTTCTGTCTGGCTGTGATAATTGGATAAATTGTTTCAACAGCATATGAGAGTGAGTTAGGAGTAGTTTGAATTTGGAGCCATGGATTTAGTTGATTCCAAGACTGAAATATTCATGGGATTTGCAGTTCAGAAAAAAGGGTATTAAATGGGATGCTAAGGTTTGAAATGGTCTAGTTGAAGTTGACTCTATCACCTGTCACTTGCAACCGTGTACTTGAGACAGAAAGGATTACTTCAGTCTTTACAATTTTTGATAAGAGGAAGTTGCAACTCATCTACGACTGGATATCAGACAACTAGTCTGATAGAACAGACAATGAGCAAATTGAAAATGAGTGGAGAGCTGGATGCTGTCAGAATACTTGTCATGCCTATGTCTATGCCTGCTTGATATCTTGATTTAAAAAAACCCATAAAACAGGCAAAACACCTATAGTCAGATGTTTTAGATTTAATAAAATAAGTGTATTGCATCTAGTTGTGTCATGTGTGTGTAATGTCTTGGTACTGCTGTTCAATGGCCAATAAAAACAAGTTGGCGAGCTTCATATCATGTGGGACACTTATAACTGGCAGTGGCTGCAAAACTAGCATTAAAATATGCCTTGGAGCAAACAGTCATCTGTTTGCCTTTTAAGTTAAGGAAACTGAATGGAAGTAGGAAACGCAGGAATGTAAAGATGAAATAAATTTTAAAGAAGGCAAATAGTTTTAGCTGTTATACTTCTTGGAATTCAAATTAAATTCAGATATAGAAAAGCTATCATAAAATCAAAATGCAGTGATTGAAAAGTGTTCTTAGCATTCACATTTGGTTTGCATTTGATGTTCAGATGTTTAGTAAGCCACTGGTTTGAGTTAGAACATCAGAGTGTACTTGGTTCATTTAAAAATAATTGATCATCTATTTTTGCTGTTCAGTTCATGAATCCGAAAGCCATTGATGGTATATGTGAGCCTTGTGATTTTCCAGTGAAGTATTCATAATATTATTTAATTTGTGATCTATTCCAATAATTAAACAGAATTTAATACAATCATAAAATTTAATAGTTGATGTCTTATGGGCTAATAAAGATTGATCTAACCTGATTCTACTTCCAGCCCTTGGCATTCAGTCCTGAAGATTGTGTCATTTTGAGTGCATATCCAATTACTTTTCAATGTACTGAAAGTTTGCCTCCCTACTACCCTTGTAAATGTTCCCATAACTCTACTTTAATTCTTAAACCAATGTTTATCTTTTCTTCCATAATTTATCCTCCCCATCCACTCCATGAAAGCCTATCATAATTTTATGCAACTCAGTTACATCTCCCCTTCACCTCTTCTGTTCCTAAGAAAGGACTCCAGTCTATCCAGCTAGCATTTTTTGGAAATAGGAATAGCGTTAACATTTCAGGTTGAAGGGCCTTTTGTCATCCAAGGGTCTTCAACCTGAACTGTTAATTGTTTCTCTTTTCACAGATACTACGTGTTCTGCTGAGCATTGTCTGATTTTATTTCAGATTTATACCATCTGTGCTTTTTAAAATTTATTTTCATATCTCATAGCTAAATTTCAGTAATGACAGTATCCAATGCTGTATCCACTGTAATCATGTCTTGCTTTCAATGCCTAACGACACCTAAGCCTAACTGTGGAAAAATGTTCATGCCACTGTATTTAGGGCATTAGCCCTCTACTATCCAACCAGTTCATTTTTATTTTTTTGACTTCATGCTCTCCCCAAATGCATAACTTCATACTTCTCGGCATGAAATTTTCTCTGCCCATTTTTTACCCACTTTTCTCTGCCCATATTTTACCCACCTGACAGGTCCAGTATAGTCTGCAGCTTTCTTCATATTATCAACCAGGTAGCTACATTTTTTTTATTATCAAAAACAAGTGTAATTCCGGTCTCTAAATTTCAGTAGAAAGGAGCCTTCATGGAAGTTGATGGAACTCTAACTGAAATTGTCTTCTGTCTCTGCAGCTTTGTATGTTGTTACTGTCCCACTTGCCACTTCCCCTTGGATCCCGTTGTTTTTACATCATTTACCAGGACACCATGAAACTAATCATACCGAGTCTCTCTATAACAGATCCTTGCTAGCGTTTTGGTATGTCACCAAAGTCTCAGGAAAGTTTCCACAGATGTACAGCAAAGAGCATTCTGCCTGGTATGGCGGCTCCAGTGCACAGGATCGAGAAAAGCTGCAGAGGTTTGTAGACTCAGCCAGCTCTAGCATGGGTATTAGCTGCCCCACCATCAAGGACACCTTCAAAAGACAATGCCTCAAAAACGCAGCATCCATCATTCAGGACCCCACCCTGAGAACCTTTTATCAGACTAATGATAAAATAAGTCAAAGTCAACATGGTTTCTGTAAAGGAAAATCTTGCCTGACATATCTGTTAGAATTCTTCGAGGAAGTAACAAGCAAAGGAGAGATAGTAATTGTCATTTACTTGGATTTTCAGTAGAAATTTGATAAGGTGCCACCCATGAGGCTGCTTAACAAGATAAAATCCCATGGCGTTACAGAAAAGATACTGGCGTGAATAGAGGAATGGCTCACTCCAGGCAGGAGGCAGTGAGCTGGAATAGAAGGGGCCTTTTCTGGTTGGCTGCCAGTGACCAATGGTGTTCCTCAGGGATCAGTATTGGGATCACTACCATTCACATTGTTCGTCAATGATTTGGAAATTGGAATTAATGGCTTTGTGGCAAAGTTTGTGGATGATATGAAGATTGGTCGAGGGGTGGGTAGTGCTGAGGAAGCAATGCGATTGTTTCAGGACTTAGACAAATTGGAAGAATAGGCAAAAAGCGGCAGATGGAATACAGTGTTGGGAAATGCATTTTGGAAAAAAAAACAATAGTGCGGACTATTATCTAAATGGGGAGAAGGTTCAGACATCAGATCTGCAGAGGGACTTATGAGTCCTTGTGTAAGACTTCCAGAGGTTAAATTTACATGTTAAGTCTGTGTTAAAGGCAAATGCAATGTTGGCTTTTATTTCAAGGGGAATAGAATATAAAAACCAAGAGATAATGCTGAAGCTTTAATAGACACCAGTCAGGCTGCACATGGTGTATTGCCAACAGTTTTGGGCCCCATATCTCAGAAAGGATGTGCTGCTATTGGAGAGTCCAGCGGAGGTTCACGAGGATGATTCCAGGAAAGAAAGGGTTAACATTGGAGGAGCATTTGACAGCTTTGGACCTGTACTCACTGGAATTTAGAAGAATGCAGGTATCTCATTGTATCCTACCTAATGTTGAAAGGACTAGATAGGATGGATGTGGAGAGGATGTTTCCTATGGTGGGGGTACCCAAAACTAGAGTGCACGGACTCAAAATTGAGGAGTGACCTTTTAAAACTGAAGTATGGAGGAATTTTTTTAGCCACAGAGCAGTGAATCTGTGGAATGCTCTGCCACAGACTGGTGGAGGCCAAGTCTATGAGTATATTTAAGGGGGAAGTTTATGGTTTCCTGATCAGTCAGGGCATCAAAGGATATGGCAAGAAGGCAGGTGTATGGTGTTGAGTGGGAATGGGATTAGCCATGATGGATTGATGGAGCAGACTCGATGAGCTGAATGGCCTAATTCTGCTCCTATCTCCTGTTGTCTTATGGACATGTCCTCTTTTCATTACTACCATCAGGGATGAGGTAAAGGAACCTAAAGATGCACACTCAACATCTTACAAACAGCTCTTGTCCCTCTGACATCAGATTTCTGAATGGTCCCTGAACGTTAATTTTGCTCTCTTTTTGCACTATTTTTAAAAAATTTTTTTAATATATTTCTTATTGTAGCTTATCATAACTTTTGTAATGTATGGCACTACACTGCTGCTGCAAGGCAACAGATTCCATGACATATTTCAGTAATAATAAACCTAGCTCTGATCCATGCTGCCTTCGATTAATCTAGTGCTTTTCAAATGATGTCTAATATTGCAACCCAGTATTTTTTGATTTATTTATCTAGCACTGACATCATGCCAAATGACCTGTAATTACTTGGACTATCCTGTTCTCCCTTTTTAAACAGTGGCGCCGAGTTAGTAGTCCTCCAGTAATACACCAGCAATGGAGTATTGAAAAATGATCTTCAGACTCTGGAATATGTTTGCCTTGATTCTCTTAACAATCTAGGATATATTTCTGGACAGACAGTTCAATCTACTTACAAATTTGCTAAATAACTTAATATTTACTCCATCATTTTTATCCTCTTAAAATTTTACCCAGGTCTCCCTTAGGTAAATTATTTAAATGATTCCACTCTTCTAAATATGTGTGAAGCCATACTCAAGTCTTCATGTGATTCTTTGGTATCAAAAAGGCCCAACTCTTTCCACTGTGATCTCCTTGCTCTTCATGTATTTATAAAATAACTTGCTTTTAATTTTTTAATAACCGCTCTATACTTTCAGTTTTGGGCTTCCTACAGCATTGAAGTCTTACATATCCTTCTTTTACCTTTGTTCTGCTCCATTCCAGACATTCATAGGATTTAAGGTTTAGGGTCTCAGCAGTTTTGTAATAACATGTTTGCTCTGAATCTCTTTTCTGTAGAACCTGAATGTCTTTCACAGCCCTGACATTGCTTTCTTTCCAACCAGTTTCAGTTTACTTTTGCTAAATCATAGGCTACAAAAACTGACATGTATCCAACTGTGATTTTTTTTAAACTCCTGGTTAATTTTTCTTTGTATTGACTTATTAGACTTACACCATGCAGCACCAAATTAGGAAATGAGCTTTGAAGCTAAGTGAATCTTTTCCTTTGTTTTTGACCCTTAAGAATATTAATTCTCATGGGGTGTATTTCCAGATGTCTGTTTACGCAGCACTTTTCTGACCACATGTTATTCTGTTCTGTGTCATTACCATGACTCAGTTAGTATTATATATTTAGCGATACAGTGTGGAACAGGCCCTTCTGAACCAAAGAGCTGTACCTCTGTGCAAGTAGCTCTCCTGGCTCTTAGCTAATGGATTAAATCAAAATACACAAAGGCTGACACTGTAGTACTGCAGTGAGTACTACACTGATGTCTGTCATTTAAAGTTGATAAGATGAGATGATAATTTGTTCCCCTGGATGGACAATATTTTGAAAAGAGCAGGATAGTTGTTTCTGTTGCTTCACCTGTAATTATTTCTCTCTCAACATAACTAAAAGAGGAAGGAGGTGGAATAAATTATATAGCAGCCCCTTAGAGCTCTGTCATTTTATAAGATCATGGTTGATAGAGCTTTCTTCATCCACTTTCCCCTCCTATACCCATAATGCTTGATTTCCTTATTGATGATAAATCTCCTAGTTTTGAGTATACTCAATGATTCAGCCTACATTTATTATCCTAGATTGTTCCACAACCATGCACTGAAGAATTCTCATAGCAGTTATCTCATCAAGCCACTGAAACCCACATAAACCGATATTGTTCAATAAGTTTGTCTCTCATTTTTGTGAATTCCAGTGAATACAGATCTTCAGCATAAGACAATCCATTTATATTCAGGACCACCCTTGTGAATCTCCTCTGAAATACCTCCTGAGGCAACATTGGTGGTATCCGTCCAGTACTCTGCTGTGCTTTCTGTGGTAGACGAGCTCTCAGAAGCAGATAGGAGGCCAAGGAGCACTGCTGCCCAGTGGATCCTAAGTTTTGTTTCAAGTCTAAAGTTTTGATCTTAAAAGATCCTTTTCCTTAATCACCAACAATTATGCTGACACATTGAGGACAGCTATGAAATTAATATTAATGTTACTCTTTGACAAGAGGTTGCACCCAGGGTACTGGAAGTGGTTTGTGTTTTTTGGGATCTTGCTGTGAGCCATTATTGCCAGAGAGCAGTAGGGATTATTACATTCCAGCATAGATAGGTTCAGCAGATATTATTGATTGTAGGGTACTTTGATGTATCATAAAAAGTGCTTAATAAAGATATTTATCTTTCTTCAGTTTTTAAAATAGTAGTTTGCAGGATACAATCTACTTATCTTTGAAAACTTTGAGGTGTTATGATTTTGCATCATAGATATCTGCATAGTACTTAAGAAATTGCATATTTTGTGGCTCTTCTGTAACATTTGTTAAATATAGTAAAGGAAGTTTTCATGAACTGATTTATGATTTTGCTCATGTATCATCCCGATGCTGTTTTCCTTATAACTCAATTCCATCTTTCTGTGTATCTGAAATGTAAATACATAAGTGTACATTAAAAGCATTTTTAAAGATCAGAGAAAGTGACAATGTTGACTATCATTGTAATGATAATTCATGTTTCTCAACCTCCAATATAGTTCAACTGCTCTGAACTACCTTCCAATCTCTGATGACTCCACTGCAGCCCCATGCAATAAGACTGAAATATCATCTGTGCAAAATACAAACACCGTAATCATTTTCAACAAATATAAGTCATAGGGATACATCATTGCCGAATGTCAAAGGGAGGTGAAGATCAAAAATATAAATGTGGAAGGAAAATTTCCCTATTTTCTTAAAGACTGTTTAGCATGGTAGGTGACTCCAATAATTGCCTGCCACTGGTGTCTGATAATAGCTGATGTTGGAAAAGCATGTCACAGAAACGGCTGTGAATTTTTCACTGAGATTAGTGTGAGCATCATGCCTGCCACAGGCCACAAAATCTGGGCCATTATTTCCATGGTAATTTTATTAACTCAGTTATCCAGATGTACTTACCGCATTTAGCCACAGGTTGGCTCTATATGGACAACTGAGTTCTCTTATCGAAAAATGTTGAATAGTGACCAACCAGTAATAGCAAATACCAACATTTTGGGTAACAAGGGCAATTTACCAAAGTTATAAAGAGCAACAACAACCAAAAATTTCTGTCAAAATTAAATTGTTCTTGGACTTCTAAAGAAGGTGATAAACCATTCCAGCTTTTATCTCTCTAACATATGGTGTAACATTCAATTTTTAGTGATTTGTATGGCTCTCTTGTAATTATGTTGCTGTATTTGCCTTAAAGTTATAAAATTTGACCTTGGGATTACAGAAGGGTGAGATAAAATGGCTGTAAGGCCATATTTATCTATATTGCCAATAAACAGAAAACAATTATGTTAGGCAGACTTGAAAATGAAAGAATTAAGTGCAGTGCTTAGTATTTGTTTTAGATTCTGCAGCTTGATGCAAGTAAGTTTTTAAAAGACAGTTATATATCTATCTATTTATCTGTCTCTGGGCTTTTGGTTGGGTGAATGGCAGTAGTGATTAAATGTGTAAACTGAAGAGATATTATTGGCTTTAAAAAAAAAAGATGCTGCCTTCCTGGATGGTAAGTCTGAGCTACTAAATTATTAGGAGCTTACTGACTGCCATATCAAGAATTTAGTAGAGTTCTGTCTAACTACTGGCTGCACACTTAAATCTAAGGTCATCAGTATGACTAGCTCTGGACAAGCAAAATAAGAACGCTGTTCTGAGCTTTATTATGGCAAGAGATTTCTAGGAGGACAGAGAAAATTATGCAGCACCCTCACTGACTCACAGGAATTCTTAGCCTATGATTGCTCAAAATATTGAAGGTACTCCCAGGAGGGCATTGAGCACCTCCCAGGTGCATACAAAGACTATACACAGAAGTGGATACTGTTTCAATTTTTTTCAATATTTGAAACAAGCACATTATTTCAGTAGCTTTCCATCTGCCCTGCCTGTGCTAAAACTTTGAATGGATGTGTGGGATCATTGATAATGCTAAGGGCCCTGTGCATGGAATGCTCCTGATGGGTAGAAGAAAAACTCCGATGATCCTCTCAGCAGTCCTCAAAATCCTTTATAGGGACTTGAGGTCAGATGCCTTGCAATTCCCAAACCAGACAATACTGTAGCTGGTCAGGACATACTTAGTGATGCTCCTGTAACAAATGGTTAGAGTGGGTGGGAGGGGATCTTGCACACTTCAGTCTTCTCAGGAAATGGAGACACTGCTTTGCTATCTTGACCGAAGAGGTGGTGTTCAGGGACCAGGTGAGATTGGGCATTAACTGCACTCCCAGAAATTTGGTGCTGCTAACTCTCTCCCTAGAAAAGCCACTCCAGCAGTGATGAGAGGACTGTGTTGCTTTCCTTTTTCCTAAACTACAGTTTAAAATCTGTTCTTTTTAGACATCTTCTGTTTCCAAGCAAACAGCATTCCTCTGGGTCCAATTCCAAACACTTTGCTTGAGTAGGCACTGAAAACGTTCATAATCCTTTACCTGCTTTGTGATTTTGTCAGGCAAACTAATGTAAAAGCTGAGAGAAATTAAGGTTGTTCCATCTCTTCTGACGTCTCTGTTAAAGGGAGATACAAGCTGTAATTGGCCAACCTTCTGAAGAATTTTGTGTCACTCAGTAAGGATAGTAACTCAACTGATTGCAGCTTTCTCCTATGCATGTTCATATGAGTAGACATTTATTGCTGGTTAATTACATAATGTTTTTTTTTAAGTTTTTAATAAATATTATTTGCTTTGCACTAAAATACAATTTTGTTTGTCATTTTCAACCATTAAGCAGAAACTTAAGCTGACTGTGGGTTCCTGGCTGTGTACTGTGTGTTCTAGCTCGTGCCTTTGGCATAATTCACAATTTCAAATGGTAGTTTCATTTAGAGAACAGTTCAAGTGTTTCCTCTTGAGATTTATGATTTTACAAGATAACAAATGTGAAGCTATGCCTAAGATTCAACTTGCATTCTGTGGCAGAAATTTCACACATTCACTGTTGATGAGACTTAATGCAGAATTTGAAGATTATGTAAAAATTTGGAACAAACAGATCCTTCTGTTCCTCAACATTCCTTAGTTCCCTACCACTTACTATATATGCCTCTGTTTGACTTCCCAAAATCTATTATCTAGCATTTTTGCCTCGTGTGACTCCATTTATCTTGCGCTTGTCAGGATTAAATTATCTCTGTCAGTGCTCTTCTCAACTTTCCATGTGATTTATATCCCACTATAGCATAAGGTATCTTTTCTTGCTGCTCACAATATCACCAGTACAGCCCTCATATGGGCAACTGGGATTTGTGTAGGCAGGCATCCTAGTGGGCATTGATGAGTTGTGCTGAAGGGCTTCTTGTTGTACTATGCAAATCTGACTCAATCCAAGTTGTTAGCAAACAACAAGGGTTTCATCACTGGTCTTTGGATCGTACTGTTAGTCATAGATTTCCAATCAGAAAAGAAACCACTACCCTCTGCCTCCCAACATGAAGCCAGTTTTGATTCCAGCTCACTACAGATGCATGTGGCTCAATTTTCTCAACCAGCATTGAGGGAACCATGTCAGCTACTTTACTGAAGTCCTTATAGACCAGGGGTCCCCAATCTGGGCTCCATGAACCCCTTGCCTAATGGTATTGGCCCATGGCATAGAAGAGGTTGGGAATCCCTGGTTTAGACAATGTTTACCGCCCTACCTTCATCAGTCTTCTTGTCAACCCGCTCAAAAACTCATTCAAATTAGAATTTTCACCACACAGAGCCATGTTGACTACCTTTAATCAGCCCCTGCCAGCCCAAAATTCCTATCCCTTAGGATTTCCTCCAGTAATTTCCCTACCAATGATGGAAGGCTCACTGTCCTATAGTAATAACAATAATGAGTTCTGTAGTATAATAATAATGAATTTTAAAAGAATGTTTTAGTTAGTTAAAATTATAATAAACCTCCAGCAATAAAAATATCAAGTTTAAAAAGAATGTTTTAGTGGCTTTACTGAATTAGTTACAATGCCCTGCCAAATAACAGTAAGGTTCTCTTTTTAGTGTGTCGCATTATTTGTGATTAAAAAGAAATTTCAGGGTATAACTTGAAATTCAACTATTTGTGCAGTTTATTTCAACGAAATCTTCTCATAAAGTAGGTGCAATAAGAATTAACTATTTCTGCTTAGTTTTCCATGAAAGCAGAAATGGACGAAAAGAATGAAAGTAAATGCAGTAGAGATGCATTTTCAGATTATAGGATTTCCAAAATGATTTAATTTCATTATTTATCTAGGAATATAATCAAGGCTGTTTGAACAATATTTGGGGTTCTAATCAAATTTTTGATACTTCTGCTTCTCTGCTTTATTTGTTTTGCTTTATGCAGTATAGAATGAGCTTTAAAAAAGTATAAAATTGTTTTAAAATAGTAGACATTTAAAATCTGAAATAAAAGCAGAAACATTAATGCTGTTCTGCTTTCTATGGATGATGTCTAACCAGCTGAATGTCTGCAACAAATTCTGTTTTATAATTATAACCTAGAATGATTCTTTAGACACTTGAAAACAATATGTTTTTATCCTTGTAGGGAATGATGCTTCAGAACAATTGCAAAGACCAGCATTTATGGATTATTTTGACAAGCAGGAGAAAAGTACTAAGCATCTTGGAAATTGTGACCAAAATCTGCAGGAGCCTTTCCATAAATCAAGAAATCCTTTCCCTGATAACTGGAAGGTTCCACAAGATGGGGACTTTGATTTTGTAAGTAGAGATTTTTAAATTAGTAATATACATTGTCTCCTTCGCTGACAGGCAACATTTGATGTTGGTGTCTAATGAGTTTGATCATAAAATATTCTGTTAATACCATGCAAATAAATGAGGCCAAAAATAGCAAATGAATTCATATCACTCAAGCCAGGATGTTGTTAATACTGTGTGTGGTTTGGCAATTATAGCAGTAAAAAAATTGTTGTCTTTAGTATTTTGGTTTTCAAACTAACTTTCTACTGCTTTATTCACATTGCAATCTCTTTTAACTTAATTTATAGAGTTTGAGTGCCATGATTAGAGAATTAAATCATGCATATCTCAGGCAACTACTGTATCACTAGAAGGCAAACTAAGTGGGTCTTAATATTTTTAGCTGCAAATTTCTACATTGTTTTCCAATTATATCAGAACTGGCCTTAAAGTTTCATACAGGAACTGTTCTTTTTGATTAGGGAAGGTGAGAAAGGGAAACTGGGGAATTGTCAATAGTTAGCCGAAGTTCAGTAACTTTATTTTAAATTACAGATTCTAGTAGGTTTTGTAAAACTACCAGAATCTGTAATTGGGGATGGAGTTACTGAATTCCTTGAAATCATTGTTCAAGTTGTCAGAATACTTTTTTTTTGCATGTGCGTGCGTCTGTGTGTCTGCGTGCGTGCGTGTGCAATGTTGGTGGGACGATGTCTTTTTCATGCCTTTACAAGGCACGGAGCGAGAGAGGGAGAGACTGTGTGGCACGCCACTCCTCACGCAGACATTTCGCAGTATTTTTCCCTTTATCTTATGAGGTCGAGTTGTGATCTCGACACTCAACCCAGTACGGATGGAAAGCATACTCGTGAGTAGACCCGACTGGGTTCAAACCTGGGAACCTCCGTTCCAGAGTCAGGCGCTGATGTCATTGCTCCACCAGCCGGCCCACCAGAATACTTTTCAAGGGGAACGTCATGCCTGACAAGCCTGACTATAATTTTTAAAAGGTGGTGGAAAGAGATGTTCTTTTTATTCATTCATATGATCTGGGCATTACTGGCAAGGCTGGTATTTAATATCCATTTCTGATTTCCCTTGAAAAGAAGGTACTGAGCTTTCTTGAACCAGTGCCTTGGTTTTAGTGAAGAAACCCTTGGCACTGTTGGACAGAGTTCCAGGAATGTGACTGCGCAGTGAAGGATCAGCAATATATTTTTAATTTGGATGATGTAACTCAGAGAGAAACCTGCAGATGGTATCATCCCCTGCACCAGCTATTGCTGTCCTTCTAAGTGAGGGGTTCATGAAGTCATAGAGAAGTACAGCACAGAAACAGGCCCTTCAGCTCATCTGGTCTTTGCTGAAACACTTAAACAGCCTCCTCCTGTCTACCTGCACTAGGACCATATCCATACCATCCATACCCATACCATCCATGTACCTATCCAAACTTAATTTTAAACATTGAAATCAAGCTTGCATACATCACTTGCACTGGCAGCTCATTCCACACTCTCATGACTGAATGAAGAAGTTTCCCTTCGTGTTCCCCTTAAACGTTTCACCTTTCATGAGGTTAACCCATGACCTCTAGTTGTAGTCCCACCCAACTTCAATAAAAAAAGCATGCTTGCATTTGCTTATCTACACCCCTTGTAATTTTGTATACCTCTGTCAAATCTTCCAACATTCTTCTACATTCCAAAGAATAAAGTCCTAACCTATTCAATCTTTTCTTGTAACTCCGGTCCTGTAAACACCCATGTAAATTTTCTCTGTACTCTTTCAACCTTATTTTCATCTTTCCTGTAGATAGGTGACCAAATCTGCATGCAATAATTCACATTAGGCTTCTACAACATCTACAACTTCAACATAACATCTCATCTCTTGTACTCATCAGTTTGATTTATGAAAGCCAATGTGCTGAAAACTTTGCTTACAATCCTACCTACCTGTGGTGCCACTTTCAACGAATTATGGTTCTGTCTTCCAAGATCTCTTTGTTCTACCACACTCCTCAGTGTCCTACTCTTCACTGTTTAAGACCTACCCTGCTTGGTCCTACTGAAGTGCAACATCTTGTACTTGTCTGTATTAAATTCCATCTGCCATTTTTCATCCAGCTGGTCCAGATCCTATTGAAAGCTGTGATAGTCTTCCTCGTTGTCCGCTACACCCCCAATCTTGGTGTCATCTGCAAATTTGTTGATCCAGTTAACCACATTATCATCGAGATCATAGATACTGATGACAACAACTGCTCCATGTCCCAGTCTCAGCTCCGCAGCCAGACAGGCAACCACCTGTGACTCTTGCTCCTCACACAAACCAATGTCTAATCCAATTCACTACTTCTTGAATGCTGAGTGACTGAAGCTTCTTGACCAACCTCCCATGTGGGATCATGTCAAATGCCTTGCTGAAGTCCATGTAGACAACATCCACTGCCTTGCCTTCATCTACTTTTCTGGTAACTTTCTCGAAAAGCTCCATAAGATCGGTTAGATACGACCTACCACACGCAAAACCATGCTGACTATCCCTAATTAGTTGCTGTCTATCCAAATACTTGTATATCCGGTCCCTCAGAATATCTTCCAATAACTTTCTCATTACTGTTAACAGGCTAACTAGCCTATAATTTCCAGGTTTAATTTTTTTGTTTTTTAAACAGTGGAACAACATTAGCTGTCCTTCAGTCCTCCAGTACCTCACCTATTGCTATGGATGATTTAATTATCTCTTCTAGGGCCCCTGCAATTCGTGAACTTGCCTCCCCACAGGGTCTGAGGGAACACCTTATCAGGTCCTGGGGATTTGTTCACCCTAATTTGCCTCAAGACGGCAAACACCTCTTCCTCTGTAATCTGTATTGGGTCCATGAGGTCAATGCTGCTTTGCCTCCCTTCCATAGACTTTGTGTCCATCTGCTGAGTAAATACCGATACAAAAAATCCATTTAAGACCTTCCCCATCTCTTTTGGCTCCACACATAGATTACTATTCTGATCTTCCAGAACAGCAATTTTGCCTCTTGCAATCCCTTTGCTCTTAACATATCTGTTGAATCCCTTAGAATTCTCCTTTACCCTGTCTGCTAAGGCAACCACATGCCTTCTTTTAGCCCTCCCAATTTCTTTCTTAAGTGTTCTCTTTCATTTCATATACTTCATAAGCACTTCATTTGTTATGAAGTACTATATCTGCTATGCACCTCTTTTTATTTCTTAACCAGGGCCTCAATATCTCTTAAAAACTAAGGTTCCCTAAATCGGTAATCTTGAAAACAGCCTTTCCCCTCTGCACTTGCCAGATCCTTTCTGATACCTTCAAAACTGGCGTTTCTCCAATTTAGAATCTCAGCCTGGGGACCAGACCTATCTTTTTCCATTGAAACTAATTGTATGGTGATCACTAGAAGTAAAGTGTTCCCCTGCACAAACAGATATCACCTGGCCTGTCTCGTTCCGTAATAGCCGATCGAGTATTGTGCACTCTCTCATTGGGACTTCTACATACTGATGAATGAGACTTTACAGAATACATTTGACAAACTCTATCCCATCTACAAACAAGAGAAAATCTGCAGATGCTGAAAATCCAAGCAATACACTCAAAATGCTGGAGGAACTCAGCAGGCCAGGCAGCATCTATGGAAAAAAGTACAGTCGACGTTTTGGACTGAGACCCTTCAGCAGGGCTGGATAAAGAAAGCAGGATCTCCCAGTGGCCACCCATTTTAATTCCACTTCCAATCCCATTCCGATATGTCTATCCATGGTTTCCTCCAATGTTGTAGTGTGGCCACACTTTGGTTGGAGGAACAAGACCTTATATTCCGTTTGGGTAGCCTCCAATCTGATGGCATGAACGTCGATTTCTCGAACTTCCAGTAACTCCCCCCTCCTTCACCATATTCTATCCCCTTTTCCCTCTCTCACCCCATCTCCTTACCCGCCCATTGCTCCCCTCTGGTGCTCCTCCCCCCTTCTCTTTCTTCCATGACCTCTGTCCTCTTCTGTCAGACTCCTCCTCCTCCAGCTCTGTATCTCTTTCACCAATCAACTTCCCAGCTCTTTAGTTCATTCCTCCCCCTTCAGCTTTCACCTATTACCTTGTGTTTCTCTCTCTCCTCCCACAACCATTTAAATCTACTCCTCAGCCTTTTTTCTCCATTCATGCCAAAGTGTTTTGGCCCAAAATATCGACTGTACTCTTTTCCATGGATGCTGCTTGGCCTGCTGAGTTCCTCCAGCATTTTGTGTGAGTTGTGTGGATTTCCAGCATCTGCAGATTTTCCCTTGTTTATGATTGGATTCCTAGGCTGCCACATCTCTTCCAGAGATATCTACCCTGAAGAGGTTTAAATCAACCCTTCGACAGGAATTCAATGAATGCTCCCCCTTTGTGATCTCTGCTGCCCTCCGGCTCTTCCACCACATGCTCACCCAGTTCCGCTACCGGAGACAAGTATCCTTTTTGGGAACATGTCTTCGCTGCCAGCTTGTTCCACACAATTTCCAAATTCAATTTCTTTTTTTTTATTTTATTTTTATTTGGATAAGGAATTCACAAGTATCATGTACTTTTTTCACATATATAACCTTTTCCATTTTTTTATATGTATAAAACTATAATTATTTATGCATTCTTAAGTACACATTGAGATGATATAAAAAGAAATTAGACACTTAAATAGATAATTATGTACAGTGGAAATTCTAATCTATTAGGCTAAGTAATGGTATTAATTATTAAGAAAAATAGTAATAATAGTGGATTAGTAATAGTTTCCATATATCTCTTCTGGATCATTTCTTCTGGTCCAAAATGTTGTATGTAAGCCTATGTAACAACCATTGTGGGTGTTTATATCCTAACTTGTTCATACTTGCTCCTGCCCCCAAACATAATTATCCAATCCCTATGTACTTATTTACTTAATTTTATCATTTTTTATCCCTTACCCAAATCTTTTCCTTTACTTGTATTAATTCTCTATTTTCCAAAAAAAAACAAAAACAGTAAACGTTTAGACTAGGGGTGCTTACGTTAGCAATATTACTGTGTTGATTAGAAGAGCAGTATAATTCATTAGGAGAGTCATCTAAAGTCTGCTCGCATTGGGGTTATATATTCAATCCATTTATTCCAAATTTGATAAAATTTTTCTTTTTGAATTCTCAGGGAGTAAGTCAACTTTTCCATTTTAAATATTTCCAAGATAATTTCGTGCCAATCTTCTAATGTAGGTGGTTTTGGAATTAGCCACTTTCTAGTGATTGATTTCTTACTTGCCGCTAAAAGGGCCTGCAGCAACTTTATATCTTCCTTCTGTTCAAGAAACAATACATGCCCCAAATAGAGCCTCTCAAAGTTCAGAGGTGTCTGGGTCTTAAGCACCTTAACTAATGTTCTATGAATACCTTCCCAATATAGACTTAATTTAGGACAATCCCAGAAAATATGGAAATGATTTGCCTCCTTGGAGCCGCACCTTCTCCAACACGTCACGTTTATATCTTTATATTTTTCCTGATATGGGGTCTTGAAGTATCTTATAATATTTTTCCAACAATGTTCTCTCCAAGTCAAAGAATTAGTCGAAGACCACTGAAAGCTGCATATTTTCTCCCAAGCCTCCTCTGAAAGTACCAACCCCGCCTCTTTCTCCCACTTCTCTTTAATATACAATGTGTTTACATTTTTAGCATGGGACAGTGCATTATATAATCGAGAAACTGTTTTACTAGGTATTGAACCGCAAGCCGAATTAAGAATCTTGAAAAATTCTAATTCTACTGTTGATAGGTCTGTATATCTGCAACTCTGGTTAACATAATTTCGTACTTGAAGGTACCTAAAAAAGTCATTGTGTTCTAGGCCATGTTTGTCCTGCAGGATTTGGAAACTTTGTAATACTCTTTTATGTATAAATGAGAGGTAGGTTGTAAGACCTTTCTTTATCCATAGTTCAAATCTTTTATCTCCTCTGTTGGGAAGGAATTCGGTATCATATGCACACCATCTGAAGAGTTTTAACATGTTATTAATTCCACATGAATTAACCACCTTCTGCCATACTTTTAATGTAAGATTTATCCAACTGTTTTAAAATTTTTCCAATTGGGCCATCAATCCTTTGTCAGCTATTGAGGCCTGTAGAGGAAAACTGTCAACCAATCCAAATTCTATTTCCTTCCATCTAGCCTTATATTCCCTATTACACCAATATAACAGAGGGGTTATCTGTGAGGCATAAAAATAATTTCTCAGGCAAGGAAGAACCATACCTCCTCCTTCCTTCCCTAACTGCAAGGTGTTATATCGAATTCTAGGTTTCTTTCCATGCCAAATGAAGCGGGAAATCCATTTGTCCCATTCCCTGAATTGATTATCATCCACCTCCACAGGTAAAGTACGGAAAAGGTACAGTAACCGAGGAAGAATATTCATTTTTATAGTATTTATCCTTGAATTTAAACTTAAAAAGGGGATAAGATTCCATCTATGCATATCTGCTTTTATCTCTGAGATTAATGGCCCATAATTTACCTGTGACAGCGTTGAAAGATCCTTCAGCAGGGTTATTCCTAAATATTTTAATGATTTAGCTTCCCACTTAAGATCATATGTATCCTGCAATTTTTTGGATGGTGTATAATTTAGGGACATAACCTGCGTTTTCTTTACATTTATTTTATAATCTGATATTTTCCCAAAGTTATCCAACAGCGTAAACAATCCTATAAATGATTTTTCTGGTTCACTCAGATAGACTAAAACATCATCTGCGAATAATGCCACTTTCTGTTCAATCCCTGCCACCTTGATACCTCTTACGATTTCGCTCTGTCTTATTGGTTGGGCAAGCGGTTCAATATATAGCGCGAAGAGGAGAGGAGAAATTGGGCATCCCTGTCTAGTGCCTCTCTCTAAAATAAAGGAGTCAGAGAGGTCCCCATTTATCTTAATTCGAGCTGTAGGGCTGTCATATAGAGTCTGAATTACTTTAATAAACTTTTCCTGAAAGCCGAATCTTCCTAACACTCTGTATAGGAATGCCCAACTAACCGAATCAAAAGCTTTCTCAGCGTCTAACCCTACTACCATTGTCTCTGTCTCGTTCTTATTAACCTGTTCTAATATGTGTAGAGTTCTCCTTATGTTGTCCTGTGTTTGTCTTTGTTGAATAAATCCAGTCTGGTCTAAATGGATTAGGCCAGGTAAGAGCTTTTCCAATCTGCGCGCTATTACGGATGTAAATAGTTTGTAATCTAAATTAAGAACACTAATTGGCCGATAATTGCCACATTCTAGTTTATCTTTACCCTCTTTAGGAATAACTGAAATAATCGCTTCTCTCCAGGAAGGTGGAGTTTCTCTTCTCTGCAAAATCCAATTGAAGGTGTTAAGTAGTAATGGGGCTAACTGTGACTTCAGGGATTTGTACCACTCTGAGGTAAACCCATCTGAACCCGGGGACTTTCCAGCCTTTAACCTAGAGATGGCCACATTCAGTTCTTTGGCAGTTACTGGTTCTAATAGACTTTCATTTTGTAAATCTGTAAGTTTAGGTAGATCTAAAGAATTCAATAAACTGTCTATATAGGGTTCATTGGAGGCCCAGGGTTGGGAGTACAGCTCTCGATAATATGTTTCAAAACTCTCTTGAATTTTCCCTATTGTACTCTCCACAAGCTTCATCTTTGGATTCTTTATTTTATGAATTGTATTGTCTGCTTGTTGTTTTCGTAATTTATAAGCTAAAAATCTAGGTGATTTACCTCCTACTTCATAATTCTTTTGTCTCAGGTAAAGAAAATTTCTTTGAGTTTCCAATGTATAAATATCGTCAATTTCACTTTGCAATTTCCTAATTTCCTGTTTTAAATTTGAATTACTTTTGTTGCTATTTACAACTTGAAGTTGTTTTAATTTTCCTTGAAGGTCTGCTAATTTTTGTGCATTGATTTTTTTCATGTGAGTGGTAATGGAAATAATTTTCCCTCTCAGTACAGCTTTCAATGTATACCATAAGATCACTGATGATGTTTCTCCCGTGTCATTAAGGTCTAGGTATTCTTTGATTTCTCCCCTTAATCTCTCCATTACTCTCGGGTTATTGAGTATACTTGAGTTTAGCCTCCATAGTGTTTTCCTCATTTTCCTTTCCAGGATTAGAGACAGGGCTATGATCCGACAGATCAATTGTTGCAATATTACAGTTTTTTATCCTGAGTCTATCTGTATTAAAGATAAAGAAATAGTCTATCCTTGAATAGGCTGAATGAGGGAAAGAATAATGTGTATAATCTTTACTAGTGGGGTGTAATTCCCTCCACACATCTATAATTCCCAATTCCTCCATCAATAAATTCATTTTCCGAGTCAGAGGTTTATTCTGAGTGACTATTCTTGAAGAATCTAATATAGGATTTAATCTAATATTAAAATCTCCTCCACAAATTACTTCCCCTTGAGAACTGACCATTAGGTCAAAAATGTGTCTATAAATGACCATTCACAACCTGGAGGAGCATAAACATTCAGCAATGTTATTTCTGTACCTTCTATTCTTCCTGTAATTTTTACAAATCTTCCATCTTTGTCTTTAGTCTCTGAAATATGTTCATAATTAAGAGTACTTGATATTAAAGTAGCTACCCCTCTTTTGTGGCTCAATTTATATGATGAATAAAATACATGCTTAAAGCCCATTCTTTTTAATTTTCCATGTTCAGATTGGCTCATATGTGTTTCCTGGAGGAAAGCTATTTGTGCCCTCTCTTTTTTCAATTTAGACATAATCTTATTTCTTTTAATTGGATTCAAAACCCCATTAACATTATAGGAAATTATTTTTACCAATTCAATTTGCATTTTTCTCTAGTAGAAAAAAAAACTCTCCTTTTCTAACCAAACAGTAAGCAATCCCTTCTCAACAGTAAACCAAAATATATAACCACACCCTCGACATTTTTGAACGTATAACATTTGAAAATTTTTCCCAACTTCCCACAGTGAGACCTGAGCATCGACCCGCCTCAGTTCAGAGGGATAACCTCTATCTTCACCCTGTGTTAGAGGGCCCTCAGCAATTTGAATAACCATAGAGAATTTTCTCCTATTTATGTCTCGACCATATTGCTATCATTCAAGTTATTCCGTCTAGTTTATTTTCAGATACCAGCTTTCTTTTCACCTTTAAGTCCGATTTACTCTTTTCAGTCATTTCTCTTAATTAGTCTGTATTCTCTGTACATTCGCGTCTGAATATTTGCAGCTTTTCCTTGTAGTTTGACACTCTGGTTCGTGTGGAGTGTCCTCGCCCCACTAACTGCCACAACTTCTGCCGAATCCTCTCCAGTAGCGACTCCGGTTGGGTGATAACCTTAATAGGTAGTCCCCGGTCCGCCAGGTCCAACGTTGCCTCCTCCACCGTAGTGTAAATTTTTGTCCCTTCGTCGTAAAAGACTTTCAGCCGAGCTGGATACAGGGTCTGGAATTTGATGTTGTTTTCCTTCAGGACTCTCCGTGTTTCCGCATATTCCTTCCGCCTGGCAAGGATCCCCGGTGCGTAATCGTGGTCTAAACTGATTTTACAGTTGCTCCACATGAAACCTTTCTTTTGCCAGGCCCGTTTAAGCACCTCTTCCTTCGTTCTGTATCTGAGAAATCTGACCAGAATCAATCTGGACTGGGCGCCTGCCGGAGGCTGTGGTGCCAACGCGCGGTGAGCCCTTTCTATCTGTAGGTCTTTTGCGGCCGGTATATCAAGGTTCTCTCCAAGCAGCTTCTCCACGAAGGGAATCATCAATCCGGGTTTACCTTCGGTTCCTTCGAGAACTCCGTAGATCCTCACATTTTCCCTTCTTGAGTGGCCTTCTTGGTCTATTAGTTTCCACTGGAGCTGCTCTTGTAGCTTTAGCATTTCTGTTATCACTTCCTCGGCGTTTTGTAGCTTCTCTTCAATTCCAACAATCCTCGCTTCGGCTTCATCTATCCTCGAGTTAGTTTTTACTATTTCTGCTTTAATATCCTCCAGCTGTTTGTTGTTATCTTGTCGGAACTCGCGAACCTCTTCGAGAATCAAAGACAGTCACCGATTCCTGCTCATTATCTCCGTCCTGGCTTGCCGTGGGGGAGCTAGGCCCGTCGCCTTGCTGCGCCTCTTTATGTTTATCAGCCTTTGGATCGGACTTTTTAATCTTGTTCTTAGACATCATCCTTGCCCCTTTTATTAATATAGTTATGCAATATTAAGTATTCGTCTAAACTCGATTTTGGGGCAGTTTACCTTCTTTTTGGCCGAGAGACCTTTTCCTTACGCCACCATTCCCTTGCTGACCCGGAAGTCCTCCCAAATTCAATTTCAAGCTTCTCGATTTGGACCCTCTGAGGACCCCGGGTACTCACATTCAATTGATTGCTTCCCCCATCACATTCTACGTGCCACGCTTTTCACCATGAGGAGGTACCTGGTGTCCCTATCCCAGTCACTTCCACAACTCCAGGATTCTCCCTCCGCCGCAGGTAATGGACCTGTATGCTATTTTATCCTCTGTCAGATCCACGCTTTCAGTCGCCAGTTCTTTGACTTTCTAATGTCCTGCAAGGATTGGAAGATCAGCTGTCTACAGACCACAGAACCTGTTGACTCCAACGCCAGCAGGCCTGATCTTCTCCAGACGTGATCCTTGATGCTGACCTCAACAGCTCTAACGATCCAGAGCAGATTCAAAACCCAGACTTCACTGCCATCAATGTGAGTTCCAATGACCTCGCACACCTCCAAAGTGCCAATTTCACAACCTCCAATCCATCACTCCTTCCCCCACCACAACTCTATAATCCCACTTCTCTCAGGTCGCACCACCAGCTCTTGGGTACTCGGAGACTCCATCTTCCTCTCACCACACCATCCCTGAAAACCTAAACCTCCTTTCCTGTCAGGCACTACCAACCCCCTACCCCCTCCAATCCCAGCACACATCCATGCCAGCTCTTCACCATCCCCCCTTTAAGGCAGAATGAACTTTTGTCTGCCTCACTTTTGATCCCCTGCACCCACACCTCAGTGAGTTCCGCGCCTGCCATGACGCTCAGCTCTTCTTCTGTCGCCTCCATCTCCGAGCCTGTTTCTTTGGCAAGGACTCTCCATCCTGCACCAATGACCCCTTTTCCAGTCTTCAACCCTCCTGTTCTTCCTGGACATCCCGCCCTAGTCTTCTGCCTGCTCTGGACCTTTTCATTGCCAACTGCCGATAGGACATTAACGGTAGAGACTTTAACACCCCTCTCTCCTATTCCAATCACACTCCTTCTGAATGCTCGGCTCTCCACTCCCTCTGCGCTAACCTCACCATGAAACCCACAGATAAGGGAGGTGCTGTAGTAGTCTGGTGAACTAACCTCTACCTTGCTGAGGCCCAGCGCCAACTCTCAGACACCTCCTCACCTCTTCTTATTTACCCCTCGAAAGGACCCCACTAAGGAACACCAGCCCATTGTCTCCCATACCGTCACCAACCTTACTGACTCTGGGGATCTCCTATCCACAGCTGCCAGCCAAATAGTTCCCGCACCCTGCACCTCCCATTTCTACCTCCTACCCAAGATCCACAAATCTGCTTGTCCAGGTAGACCCATTGTTTCAACTTGTTCCCGCCCCACTGAACTCATATCGGCATACCTTGACTTTGTTTAATCCCCCTAGTTCAGTCCTTTTCTACCTACATCTGTGACACTTCACACACTTCGGATCTTTTCAATGATTTCAGGTTCCCTGGCCCCCATCATCTTATTTTCACTAGGAGTGTCCAGTCCCTATACACCTCCACCCCCACCAGGAAGGCCTCAAAGTTCTCTGTTTCTTTCTGGTCACCTGACCCAAACAGTACCCCTCTACCACCACTCTCTCTGCCTAGCGGAACTTGTCCTCACTGTAAATAGTTTTTCCTTTGGCTTGTCCCACTTCCTTCAAACTAAAGGTGTAGCCATGGGCACTCACATGGGTCCCAGTCATGCCTGCCTGTTTGTTGGCTACATGGAACAGTCTATATTCCAAGCCTACGCTGGTGACCATCCCACACTTTTCCTACGCTACAGCAACGACTGCATTGTGCTGCTTCCTGCACCCATGCTGAACTCGTCAACTTCATCCACTTTTCTTCCAACTTCCACCCTGCCCTCAAATTTACCTGATCCGACACCTCCCTCCCCTTTCTCAATCTTTCTGTCTCTATCTCTGGAGACAGCTTATCCACTGATGTCTACTATAAACCCACAGACTCTCACAGCTACCTGGACTATACCTCCTCCCATCCTGTTACTTGTAAAACTGCCAACCCTTCTCTCAGTTCCTCCGTCTCCACTGCATCTGCTCTCAGGATGAGGCTTTTCATTCCAGAACTAAGAAGATGTCCTCCTTCCTCCACCATCGATGCTGCCCTAAACCACATCTCCTCCATTTCATGCACATCTGCTCTCACCCCATCCTTCCGCCACTCTACCAAGGATAAGGTTCCTCTTATCCTTACCTACCATCCCACCAGCCTCCACGTCCAGCCACCTCCAGCGGATCCCACTACCAAGCATATCTTCCCCCCCCCACCCCCACTTTCTGTTTTCTGCATCCCTCCCCACTGATCTCCCTCCTGGCATTTATCCTTGCAAGCAGAATAACTGCCCCTATACCTCCACTCTCACTACCACCTTTGGCCCTAAACAGTCCTTCCAGGTGAGGCAACACTTCAAATGTGAGTCTGTTAGGGTTATATACCGTGTTTGGTGCTTCTGGTGTGGCCTCCTCTCTATCGGTGAGACCCGACGTAGATTGGGAAACTACTTTGCCAAGCACCTATGCTCCGTCCGCCAGGAAACGTGAGATCTCCTAGTGGCCACCCATTTTAATTCCACTTCCCATTCCCGTTCCAAGGTCTCCTCCACTGTCGTGATGAGGCCACGCTTAGGTTGGAGGAACAACACTTTATATTCCATCTGGGCAGTCTCCGAATTGATGGCATGAACATCGAGTTCTTGAACTTCTGGTAAAGCAACCCCCACCTTCACCATTCCCAATCCCCTTTTCCCTCTCTCACCGTATCTCCTTGCCCACCCTCTGGTGCTCCTCCTCCCTTTTCTTTCTTTCTTCTATGGCCTTCTGTACTCTTCTCCAGCCCTGTATCTTTATCACCAATCAACTTCCCAGCTCCTTACTTCACCCTTTCTCTTCAGGTTTCATCTATCTCCTTGAGTTTCTCTCTCCCCACCTTTTAAATCTACTCCTCAGCTTTTTTTCTCCAGTCCTGCCGAAGGGTCTTAGCCCAAGATGTCAGCTGTATTCTTTTCCATAGATGCTGCCTGGCCTGCTGAGTTACTCCACCATTTTGTGTGGTTTGCTCCATCCCATCTAGTTAATTCACAGTTTGGGTGTCCCAGTCAATATGTGGTACTATAACAACCTTAACCTTATGTTTCTTGCAGCAGTCAGCAATCTATCTACAAATATGTTCCTCTAAATCCCGTAGACTGTTGGATGATCTGTAATATAAAGTTCAAAAGCTCAAAGTAAACATTATTTTCAGAGAGCATGCATGGCACCACATTCAATCCTTGCGGGCATACTTAACAAATCGATGGAACAGGAACTATAAACAGGATCAATGAACAACAAACTCTGCAAATGCAAATATAAATAAATAGCAATAAATACAAAGTATGAAATAACAAGCTAGAGCGTCCTTAATGTGAGACAACTGGTTGGAGGAATAATGAGTGTAGTTATCCCATTTTGATTTTGAACCTGGTGGTGCGGGTCTTGAGGCACAGCGAGAAAAGAGCATGACCTGGGTGGTGAGGATTTCTGATGATGGGTGCTGCTTTTCTATGGCAACGTTTCATGTAGATGTGCTCAGTGGTTGGGAGGGCTTTACCTGTGATGAACTGGGCCGAATCCATTACGTTTTGTAGGATTTTCTGCTCAAAGGCATTGGTGTTCCCGCCCCAGGCTGTAATGCAGCCAGTCAGCACACCACAGTCACTAGATGAGTTCTCTAGTTTCTCCTGACTGAGCACTTCCATGATGTTTTCCCTGACTAGTAACCATCCCCCCCTCCCCCACCAATTAAGCAAGTGTTCCGTGAACCCCAGGTTGGGAACCCCTGTTCTGAGCAGTGTGGGTTCTGGCTTTGAGGGACTGAGAGCTGCCAGTCATCAGATTGTTTTGTCTGGAATGGTGTCGTACTTGAGTGGAGTTTGAGCTGCACTCACCCAGGTGCATAAAATGTATTTAATCACGCTGTTAGCCTCCACACAATGGAAAGGCTGTGGGGGATGAGTGACTTCTGAGCAGTTGGTTTAAGCAAAGTATTTCCAAGCCTGTTTTAATTCAGATCACTGGAGATTCCCAGGTAACTGGTATTTGTTCAGACTCTGAGAAGGCTTTTGTTAAATCCTTTCCATAGTTCCTTTGGCATGATAAAATGGTCATTCCTTTTCACACCACTGAGCCCATGCTGGGTCACCAAAGCATTCCCATGCTTCTAACTGATTTCCTTGTAAGCTATCCTTCCCCCCCCCCCCAAATTCACAACACCACCTTCCATGTTCTATCACCCACCTACATATCTTACAATTTGCCCAATTAATTTACAGCTTACATTGCCCAATTAACCAACCAGCTTGCACGTCTGTGGAAGGTGGGAGGAAACCAAAGTATCCAGGAAAATCCCACATGGTCACACTAAGGACATGCAGACTCCCGACAGAAAGCATCTGGGGTCACTGGAAACTGTGAGGAAGCTGCTCTGCTACCTGTATTATTTCATTCCCTCTGCCAACTGTGTCAGGTTATTAGCAAAAGTTGAAGTGTGTAGAGCTGAAGAAAAATTATTGACTTAGAAGGAAGTAGGTTGAACAGAAAAAGAAGGCTCAACAGAATAAGGAATATTGATATCTATTCATAATAACACAATGTGACTAATGGCGTTTTAAAAACTTTCAGCTATTCAGAACACAATGTAGAGAGTATGGTTGAGCAACATGTTCAATAGTTCAAAATTGAAACTAAATTTATTATCAATGTACTTGTATGTTACCCTATACTACATTGAGATTGATTTTCTTGCAAGCATTTTACAGGGAAAAAAGAAATACAATAAAACTTTATGAAAAACTACATAAACAAAGACTGATAAAGAGCAATGTGCAAAAGAAGACAAACTATGCAAATAAAAATAATACTGAGAACATGACTTGTAAAGAGTCCTTGAAAATGAGCAAAATCAGTTCGGAGTAGTTGAGATTGAAGTTATCTATGCCAGTTCAGGAGCCTATTGGTCGTACAGCGATAACAGTAATAGTAATATTAATTGAAATATAGCCATTGAACAGTGAAACTACCACTTTTATCAGACAACACACCATTGATTTTTACTCTTGTTTTTTTTCATTACAAAATCAATGATGGATTAATATAAATTATAATATTCTTGAGCAAGATTGTAACTGCAACTGAACATTCACAATATCTTATTTCTCTAAACATAATTATATTACTTTAAATATAAAGAAATTAAATTCTCTTTCATTTATATCTGTTGGAATTACTTTGCTTAATTTATTATCATCCAACTGCTTGTGAAGAAGCAATTGTCACTTCTTCAGATCTGTTTCTCCCTTCCTTCCCAAAGCTGTTAAACTTTGTTCCAGTAAGAGATTTGAAAGTAGGAGGGGGAGGGGAGATCCAAAATGACAGAAGACAGGAGAGGGAGGGATGGAGCCAAGAGCTGTACAGTTGATTGGCAAAAGGGATATGAGAGGATCATGGGACGGGAGGCCTAGGGAGAAAGAAGGGGGAGGGGGGTGAAGCCCAGAGCATGGGCAAGGAGTATAGTGAGAGGGACAGAGGGAGAAAAAGGAGAGAGAGAAAAAGAATATAATAAACAAACAAAAAAACAAATAAATAAATAACTACCTAACTAACTAACGGATGGGGTACGAAGGGGAGGAGAGACATTAACGGAAGTTAGAGAAGTCAGTGTTCATGCCATCAGGTTGGAGGCTACCCAGACGGAATAAGGTATTGTTCCTCCAACCTGAGCGTGGCTTCATCTTGACAGTAGAGGAAGCCGTGGATAGACATATCAGAATGGGAATGGGACGTGGAATTAAAATGTGTGGCCACTGGGAGATCCTGCTTTCTCTGGCAGACAGAGCATAGGTGTTCAGCAAAATGGTCTCCCAGTCTGCGCCGGGTCTCGCCAATATATAGAAGGCCGTATCGGGAGCAGCGGACGCAGTATATCACCCCAGCTGACTCACAGGTGATGTGTTGCCTCACCTGGAAGGGCTGTCTGGGGCCCTGAACGGTAGTGAGGGAGGAAGTGTAAGGGCATGTGTAGTACTTGTTCCGCTTACAAGGATAAATGCCAGGAAGGAGATCAGTGGGGAGGGATGGGAGGGACGAATGGACAAGGGAGTCGCTTAGGGAGTGATCCATTCATTCCCTCCCCACCGATCTCCCTCCCAGCATTTATCTTTCCCCTCATGCCCCATCCGTTATTTATTTATTTATTATACTCTGTCTGCGTGTGTGTGTGTGTGTGTTGGCGCGTGGCCAAGTGGTTAAGTCGTTCGTCTAGTGATTTGAAGGTTGCTAGTTTGAGCCTTGGCTGAGGTAGCGTGTGTGTCCTTGAGCCAGGCACTTAACCACACATTACTCTGCGACGACACCGGTGCCAAGCTGTATGGGTCCTAATTCCCTTCCCTTGGACAGCATCGGTGACGTGGAGAGGGGAGACTTGCAGCATGGGCAACTGCTGGTCTTCCACACAACCTTGCCCAGGCCTGCGCCCTGGAAACCTTCCAAGGCGCAAATCCATGGTCTCATGAGACCAATGGATGCCTATATATATATTCTTCTTCTCTCTCTCCTTTTTTTCCCTCCGTCCCTCTCACTATACCCCTTGCCCATCCTCTGGGCTTCACCCCTCCCCCTGTCTTTCTCCCTAGGCCTCCTGTCCCATGATCCTCTCATATCCCTTTTGCCAATCAACTGTCCAGCTCTTGGCTCCATCCCTCCCCCTCCTGTCTTCTCCTATCATTTTGGATCTCCCCCTCCCCCTCCCACTTTCAAATCTCTTACTAGCTCTTCTTTCAGTTAGTCCTGACGAAGGGTCTCGGCCCGAAACGTCGACTGTACCTCTTCCTAGAGTTGCTGCCTGGCTTGCTGCATTCACCAGCAACTTTTATGTGTGTTGCTTGAAATTCCAGCATCTGCAGATTTCCTCGTGTTTGCGTTTTTAAAAAAACTTTGTTCCACTTTAGTGTTCGCTTTTTTTTGAGCGAATCTTTCAGTATTTAATCTCTTTGCAGCTAACTCTATCTCTTTCTGTTATTGACACTTGAACTCATTGCTTAATGTGTTTTCACAATTCAAGTCCATTTCCTTAAGTCTTAAATGCATGTGTTTCTTTGTGAGCACACCACACATAGGGTATAAATGCCATGAGAATTAACTGTTTGCAGCAGTGGAGAAAAGCTGAGCATTGAGGTGTAGGTCTTCAAGCTTCTGTACCTGATTGCAGACATCCCACCTCTCCCGGAAGATCCGGGAGTCTCCCGCATATCGATAGTGGCTCCCTGACGCCCGGAAATAGATTTTTTTGAGAGGGAAAGGGAGAGCGAGCATCCTGATTGGTCTCTCTTCGTGCTAAGAGTGGTCCCCAACCACCGGGCCGTGAGGAAACAATATGATTTGGCGATATGAAACGATATGAGTCATTTGCACCTTTCCTCATTCCCTGTCACACACTGTTGAACTTGAACGCACGTGAGGTCATTACCCACGTGTCATCCATGTCAGCGCGGTAAGAAGATCAACTCCTCGAGCTTGTAAATGACGGCGGGCTGAAAAGTTTGTTTGACATAACATCTCTGCCGGCATTCTGGATCAAAGTCAAGGCTAAATATCCTGAGATAGCCACGAAAGCACTGAAAACGTTGCTTCCATTTCCAACATCATATCGCTGCGAAGCGGAGTATTCTGCAATGAGTGCAACGAAAATTAAACTGTGGAATAGACTGGACATAAGGAATCCCCTTCGAGTATCGCTGTCTCCCCTCACCCTCGCTGGGACCGTCTTTTTGCAGGAAAACAAGCCCAGGGCTCGCACTGATTCAGCGATATTGGTGTGTATTATATGTTCATACGGGGAAAATATGCGCTGTGTGTTTAATATCCAAATGTTCTGATGTGATTAACACCCCCCCCCCCGCCCGGTCGGCCGGTCTGCAAGGGTATTGTTATTATTAAATTGGTTTGCAGTGCAAAAAATGTTGGGGACCCCTGCTAAGTAGACCTATCAGTTTTCTCTGTGGGCGGGCTTTACAGTCGACCTCAAAAATAATGACAGTGTTGCTCGCTGCACTGTTTGCAACAGTGACTTTTCTATTGCCCACGGTGGGTTAAGATGTAAAAGACATGTTGAGGTGGGTTTAACAGGTGTCATTACAGCATAGCTAACGTTATTTCAACTAGCTGGCTAGCTGCTAAGGAGCTACGCTATTGATGTCCTACGTGATGAGGCCAAACTCCCTGTAGACTTGCTTAAAGTTGTAATAGAATAAACATGATAATATAATATAAGCACATATTTTAATGTCACATTTGCTGCATATACCCAACTTGGTTTGCAGATTAGACAAAATCACTAAACAAAGTATTACATACACCCTTGGAGGTCAACGGGCGGGAGTGGGGGTGCTACCTCCCTGAAATGGTGGTGATACCTCCCTGAAATGAGTTTTTGCAGGGTGGGATGTCTGTGATTGATGTCATATTCTTACGACTTCACCTCCCGAATTCTGGCTTGCTCCTTTTCTTCACCCTCCTTGCTGCAATTGTCCTGTTTACCTTACAGCAGAAATCAACCATTTCCTGCTTTGTTTTGAATCAAAAGTCACTTGTCATTTTTCAGCTAGTGGAAATTTAAACTTCCTTTGAGAAAGAGCCAGTATTAAAACTGAGAAGTGTCCAGGATGGACATCATCCGCTACCTCATTTTAGCACAAGCACATTTCCACCATTTTATTCAATATTTTAAAAAACTATTCAGAAGTGTCGAGTGCATCCAAAAATACCAACAGAGATTGGGATCAGGGTAGTCTTCTGGTCCATTATTTGCTTGAAGTAGTTTTATGCGAAGTGGTTTCTGCATTTGACTATACTTCAAAAGGCACTACTTAAGAGTGTTTCAGTGTATCCCACAATACATTTTATAAAACTCTTCCTACATAGTTTCTAACAGTATTTTTTTATATAAAGCATGCCATTTGGACTAAAGGGGTAATGAATCATGCATGCAAAAGTGTTTGTAAGGCAAAAAGCCCAGAAAATGATGAGTAGTTATTTACCAACCTCAAGAGGAATGTTACGTGGTTTCATCTTGGTACTAGTATTAAGACTATTTCAATATAGACCTGAGGATAAGTATTCATCATTGGTCACTAGCTCTAAATGTGTACATAGCACATTGTTTTCAACTTCCAAAATTCTGTGTCAAATTCCAGAAACAGAGTATAATATGCAGCCACTTTTATATGTGCATGTTTAGTACAAGTGACAAATTTTACTCCCTTGCATCAAGCTGAATGATCAGACAGGTTGAGAAATTTGTTTTGCTTCAATATGCATTTCCTCATCTGATGATTTATTATACAGATTTGCAATATTACCAGCATCATGCATGAGTTTTGGTAGTTTTGCTATATTGACATCGAACTAATATTCTTTATTACTGCATTGACCAAACAAATCATCTGCTAGTTCTTATCAGCGCACACCAGCCAATTTACATCCAAAGCCTCAGAAGTTTATGTTTTCTGAGACCTTTTCCTCCAATTGAATTTCAGTTCTCTCAATGAGACTCCATAGTCAAATGTTGACATTGAGAGATACTGTCAATTGCACTGGTCCAAGAAGACTTTTTATATGTACAAGTGCACATTCCTTTATCCGAAATTCTGAAATCCAAAAAGCTCGGAAAACTGAAGTTTTTTTCGCCAACTGCTGACGTCACTCAGGTGTGACGTGGCAGCACTAGCAGAGGCCGCCAGATGTCAGTTGTGGCTCAGCGCTCGTACTGGTTACATGTGCATTTGCTGTTCGCTGATATTTTGTGTTCACTGTTGACTTTGTGTTTAATTTCACTGTGAAAATGTCAAAAAGAGCTGCAGATACCCCTATGGGTAACAATAAGAAAAAGAGAAGAAAAAGAGAAGGAAGCATCTATCATTAACAATAATGCAGAAAGTGGAGTTGTTATAGAAGCTTGATCGTGGTGTGTCTGTGCGGCGTCGTACTGAAGAAAATAGTGTCGGAACTACCACTGTATATGATTTAAATAAACAGAAAGACAAGTTACTGAAGTTTTATAGTGACAGTGGCAGTCACATTCTACATTTATTACAATAAGTCATTGACCATGTGTTTGATTCAGTTTGTTTGAAGCTGTGTATTTTTATGTTTTATTGAATGTTTTTGTTGGAAATAAAATTTCTTCTTGTCATTATTCCCTAAACCAGGGGTTGCCAACCTATTTTGCACTGCGGACTGGCCGACCGGAGCGGGGGGTAGGGTTGCTAATGGACAAGAGTAGCAGTCAAATACATTGTGTTTACCCCGAGAAAGACTACAATGACCGTGAAGCCTTGCGTGGGCAGCTGTATGCGCATGCGTGTACGTGCTGATTTACTTTTCCACAAATCGTTTTTGGCAATTCTGTTCGGGTGGGGGGGGTGGAGTGTTAATCATGACCAGAATATAGGTGATAAGTGGCTAATACACTCAATTTCGTTTCTAAAAGGGTTTCTCTAACGAACTTAATATTAAACACACAGCGCATATTTTCCTCGCATGAATATAGTGATAAGTCAATTATCAGGTGAGCTTGAAGTAAATGTTGAATGAACTTCCAGTAGAAGTGGTAGAGGCAGGTTCGATATTATCATTTAAAGTTAAATTGGATAGCTGTATGGACAGGAAAGGAATGGAGAGTTATGGGCTGAGTGCAGGTGGGTGGGACTAGGTGAGAGTAGTGTTCGGCACGGACTAGACGGGCCGAGATGGCCTGTTTCCGTGCTGTAATTGTTATATGGTTATATAAGTCACTTATAAGTCAATAGCATCATAACATTTTAAGTAACGTTTGGATATTAAACACAGCACATATTTTCCCCGTATGAACATATAAAATCATTGCAACAGACCAATATTGCTGAATCAGTGGGAGCCCTAGGCTTGTTTCCCTGCAACAAGGCAGTGCCATCGAAAGGTGATGGGAGACAGCGATACTGGAAGAGGGTTCCTTATGTCCAGTCTATTCCACAATTTAGTTTTCGTTGCGTTCATTGCAGAGATATGTTGGAAATGGAAGCAACGTTTTCAGTGCTTTCATGGCTATCTCAGGATATTCAGCCTTGACTTTGATCCAGAATGCCGGCAGAGATGTTAGGTCAAACATACTTTTCAGCCCACTGTCATTTGCAAGCTCGAGCAGTTAATCTTCTTCCCGCGCTGACATGGATGACGCACGGGTAATGACCTCGCATGTGTTCAAGCTCAACAGTGGGCGTGACAGAGAATGAGGAAAGGTGCAGCTGTCTCATATCGCCAAATCATATTGTTTCCTCGCGGCCCGGTACTGGTCCGTGGCCCGATGGTTGGGGACCACTGCCCTAAACAATACAGTATAACAATTATTTACATAGTATTTACATTGTATTAGGTATTATAAGTAATCTAGAGATGAATTAAAGTATATAGGAGGATGTGCATAGGTTTGGTGCGCCGCCGGGTCCTAAAGTCCACCGCACTGAGACAGGTTTTATAAGGGACTTGAGCATATGTGTTTTTTGGTATCGTTGGGGGCGGGGGTCTGAAATCCGAAAAATTCTGAATTCCGAAATGCAACTGGCCCCAAGGATTTCGGATAAGGGATTGTGGACCTGTATATGAACGAATAGATAAAAGTAATAACATGTAATGAATGGTGCCTCCCAGCTCTTTGAAAGCTTTTTACAGATGGAAGATTAGAAAATTCTACCAAAGAAGACATACTTTTGACAGTAGTACCAATCTCAGTTGTAGTAACAAAACTGGATACAACTCCTCTTTGATTTAACATGTTGATGGAAGGAAGTGATATTGAACTAGTATACTGAAAATTTTGTTTTTGTAATTATGCACATACATTTTAGTTCAAATCTGCTCAAATATACAATACCCCCTTGTAAAATCGAGATCTGAGTGATTAGGATATGTAAATTAAAATAACAATGAATGCTGTTATACTGTTTGAACTTCATGGAAAAGTTAATACAAATAGTGGTCTTCTGTTTGTTCTAAACTAGTGTTATATGTCTATTTATGGGATGTTAGGAGCACTGACAATGTCAAAGTTTATTAGATAAATGTGGTTGCAGTATATACTTTAAGTTTTTAAATTTATCATTTGGAATTGGAATTGGTTTCTTATCACGTACGGAGATACAGTGAAAAGATTGTCTTGCCTACTTTTGCATACAGATCATTACACAGTGCATTGAGGTAGTACAAGATAAAGTAATAACAATGCAGAATAAAGTGTAACAGCCACAGAGAAATGCAATGCAGGTAAACAATAAGGTGCAAGATGATAACAAGGTATGTTGTGAGGTCAAGACTCCAACTTATCTTACCTGGAAATTATTTAATAGTCTTATAACAGCAGAGTAGAAGCTGTCCTTAAGCTTGCTTTTGTTTTGACCCTTTGCTTTAGAGTTGAACTAATAGTTGATCTATTCTGATAGAAATTGTTCTTTTTTGGGTTTTTGGAAAGCATACGTGAGTACTTTGGTTACTATTCAAGTTGGACTTATTTCTTGATTGCCTATAGGCAAAATATATATAGTTTTCCCTCAGATAGAATTCACAGGTTCCACAAAACTAAGATGTATTTACACAACTGTCTTACGATAGCTAAAAGTCTCAGGGCAGTTCACTGGAGCGTTATTCAACAGAGTTTGGCACAGGCAAAAGAACAGGTGATGAAGTGCAGGACTGAGCCATTGTGAAGTACTGCCAGTGCAATAGAAATGATAGTGAGTGAAAAGCAGAAAGGCAACCGTCTGCAGGAGAATGATCAGCTAAGGCACAGAAAAGGAAGGCTGGTCACTGCAGGAAGGAAAATAACTGCTGAACATGATATTCCAGCTTATATAAATTGCACAGTTTTAAAGGGCTTGAAGGAACAGAATGATCTGCATGTATCGCTGCAAGTATCATTGAAAGTGACAGGCCGTTCTGAGCGATTTGTACAAAGGCATATAGAATCTTGAGATTCATAATTGGAGCGATAGAATATAAAGTATGGAGTTTTTATTGAACCTTTGCAAAATAACAGTTAAGTTATGGTCGGATGATTGTATCCAATGCTGAACACCATTTTTTAGGAAGATATTTCAAGTCCAAGCTAAGAAGTGGAAAAGATCAACTAGAATAGTTGATCTTATGGTCTTATGGTCTAATAGTTCCAGATAAGAGATTTCAGTTGCAAGTGCAGACTGAAGAATCTACATTGCAGTCATTGGAACAAAGAAAGTTGTGGGCAGATTTGATTCAGTGTACATGATCAAGAAGAATCTGTCAGGGTTTTTAAAAAGAGAATTGTGTAGACATTCGAGAAAGGACTTAAACAGCTGTGAGGAAAGGGCAGAGGGAATGAGAGTAATGGGATTGCTCTTTTAAGAGCTGGCAGAGACTGATAGGGTGATAGGTTCATCAGTCCCATAACGATGTTAAGCTTCTATGTTTAACTGTAAGTTTGTAATCTGTAAATGAAGGGATCTCTGATTGAATGAAAGTAACTGCAGCTGAACATGGACATATACTTTACATTATAAAGTAAGGTTAAAAACTAAATGGTATATAGACTATGTTCAGAAGGTTTATTTTGGAATTATCTTTTCAACTGATGGAATCTATAAATAGTGAAGTACTCTTTCAAAACAGAGTTGTGCACAACCATTTGTCTTGTCTGCCTTTTTTGGTGGTTCATTCTCGCTTCTTGCTCTCAAGCTGTTGATCTCCCCTCTCGCTGTGGCAAGAGTGATACCTCTCTCTCCCTTGTTAGTGAGAGAAAGTGCCTGTGGCAAGTCAAATTGTCAGGTGAGCTGTGGTTTTTGATGGACTGTAGATCATGGTCCACCTGGGGGCTTTGCTGTTGCTTGTATAATGGGTAATGGGGAGGCTAATGCCTTTCACTGGAATAAGTGGGGGAGAGGGAGGGTTCTCACAAAGGTCCTCACACTGAGCTACATATTTTGCTTTTGCAATAATGCTCTAACCCACCACTTCCCCAAAGGCTGCTCAACTTTTCATTTTAAGTCTTTTATATGAGGTTAAGCTTCATGGAATTCAGGTGATATATCCAGACAAGGGGACTTCAACCTGAAACCTTAGCTCTGTTTCTTTTCCTACAGATACAGAGTAACTGTCCTATTGAGCATTTGCGTTTTTTTCCCTTTATTTTATATATCCAGTTATTAATTTCCTTTCAACGTGCATTTTCAGTAACTTGAGTAAATGTGAATGCTGTTTTAGTTATAATTTGACAGTTTTACAACAGGCAGCTAATATGGATGTTCATCAGTTATCTGTCAACACCATACTGTTCTACAAGGTTGGTGAGACCTTAACTCTGCATTTTCTAAAGCATGGTGATCTTCACATTACAGCAAGTCATTTCACACTTTTTTTTGACTGTAGTTGGATTTAGAATATTACTCTTTAAATGTATTTGTTTTTAAAAATTATGCAATATTTATCCGTATACAGTATATTAGCATGTGGCCATTTTGGAAAATATTCTGTTAAGCAAAATGTTGTAAATCGAAAGTACTGGACCAAATACATTGCCAGCACTGTATTTATTTTATATTCCCATGGGCAGAAAATGGGGCACTCTTTGAAAATATGTGACCCAAAGAGTAAAAAAAATAATAAATCAAACTCACATATTACATAAAGTATCTATAGTTCGGTCCATGCAAGCTTATGATCGCTTGTCATTTATCTTTTACGAGTGGCCTGTATGATAAAACCTGTTTAGAGAAAGAACAACGAGAAATCTCTTTGAGACCTCTGCCACATATGGTTTATCTGCTGTTGAAATTTCAATCCCTTAACTTAAAATTTTAAATTATTTAGCTACATGTTTGCTATCTATACTCTTTGTGGATTTGAATATTAATGTCATATTTAATATTTTGTTCTTTAACACAATGTTCAATTATATAAATTTCTGCAAAAGTTGTAAGTACTGGCTTTCCTTTCAATCCCTTTGCGTCAGTAAGTCTGTTGGAACAGGATGACAGAGGAGGATGTCAGATGAAATATCATCTTGCTTACCATTAACGTAGCATGAGCTTTGCCTTTCTGTTATCATGATCTCACAACTAATCGCTGAACTTGCGTCCCATCGAAGATAACTAAAGTAAAAAACAAAAAAAAAACAAATAATACAATACAAAGAAAAACATTTAAGATGTAAAAACTATCAGAGATGTAAGCATGGAGCATGACAGAAACAGAAAAGTTACTAGAAGGTGAGAGTTGCAACCACCAAGAAGATGACATAGGTTGCTATGTTTAGAAACATCAGAAGAATTAAAGTGTGATCAGCCTTAGCAGTGAGTGAGTCAGAGATAGTACTATTCTCCTACTGTTCCTTCAGTCACCTCTCTCATGAGCAAACAGAATTATTCAAGAGATGAAAATATTTACAAATAGTCTGTAATTTCTTTGAAGTATTTCATTCAGACAGTCTAAAACAATTCAATTAAAATTGTGCTTTATGTGTAGGATATCTCCTTACAGTACATCTGCAATGGTGATCAGAATCCTTACAAGATATGAAACTCCCATGAATATTATACTGTATAATTGAAATATGTGTTTTGATTTTGGGTGTTGTATCTTATGTTTTCACTAATATTTTTATTGTTATTGCTATTTGCATGATTTTTTTTGCGCGTGGGGAAGGGGTGTTTTTAAATGGGTTGTTTCCATAGTTCTTTGTTTCATGGCTGTCTGTGTGGAAGATGAATTTCAGGGTTGTATGCTGCATACATACTTTGAAAATAAAAGTACTTTGAATCTTCGAATCATGAAAATAAAATGGTACATTAAACATTTCAAATCTTTACTGACCATTAAACTAATTCAGTGTGGAGAGTGAATTAGCTGCTTTGGATATAATACCTAAACCTCAGGGACTACAGCAATTCAACAAGGCAGCTCATCACCACCTTCTCAAGAGCAACTAGGGATGGGCAAAAAATGCTGGCTTAGGCTGGCGATGCCCACAGCCTGTAAATGAATAAATTTTAAAAAATGGATTTCCCAGTGCTTCACTGTTGACCTCAGTCATGTGGATCCTAGTTAGACATTCTTTTCTTTCAGTCTACTGCACACTGCTGTTTTATTATCACCAGTGAAGAAGGAAATCCGCAAAACAAGAGATTCTGCAGATGCACACAAAATGCTGGAGGAGCTTAGCAGGTCAGGCAGCATCTATGGAAGGGGAGGAGAAGCAGTTTATGTTTCAGGCTGAGATCCTTCATCTGGACTCAAAGTACTTCTATACCCAAGGTGAAATTCAGCTTTTGATGTGGGAGTAAAAACTATCATGAGATCCTGTATTGGCATATGAACTTGTAGTTACTATTAGAAAAAAACTACTGTCAGAGGCCTCAGCAGAAAGATAGACCACATTTACAGTAACTTAACAATATCATTTTGCTAGAAAAATATTGCTATATTTTTTTCTCAGATGCAGTGGATTCCTGCTAATTGGGCCATTGGTTAATCAGGGAGCTACTTATTTGCAACAACTCTTAAAGCGCAAAAACTAATCGAAAAAATTACAGAGATTCCCTTTGTTTAATTGGGGAACTATGCCATTTAATTGTCAAACAGGTTCTAAAAAGTGTCAGTCACGTGCCCTTGTGTGGTCATTAGACGCTACACCGTGCTTAGAGCGAACAATTTTTAAATGGCGTCAGTTGCGTGTGCTTGTGTTCAAAAAGCAATGCTTTTTGTCACTGATAATTGGCGAGAAATAAGCAGTAAAACAGTTCAGAAACTGTTTTGCTCAGTGTGATTTCAAGCATTCAGGCTTGGAGATGCCTAAAATGGCTGGAAGTAGAAATGAAATGATTTCACTACTTCAGCAAGTTAGGAACTACGAAGTCTTTGAAGGTATCGACAATCATCTTGAATGTTGCAATGAAAGTGAAGATTTGGAGAATGCAATTGTGAGAGTATTGCATGAAGGCAGTCCATTACCTGCACTAGGTCTCTGTGCAGATTTTGTTTATTGCATTAACTGGATGAATTCCTCCATCGATAACTATTAGGAGCTGATACATAGTTTTATAGTACTGTACTATTGGCAGTGTTCTGATTTGTTCTGTATTTCATTTAAGTGCATAGTTTGTTACTCAGTTTGTTTTTTTATGCCTTTTTAACTATTTCCGTGAAGCCAGCTAATTGGGGCAGTTGCTTAATTGGGCCAAAATGTAACTGATCCTGATGTGTCCCACTTAACTGGAATCCACCGCGTTCAGATTGCTAGCTACTGTGTTATTCAGCTTAACACTTCATCTGTTGCTACATGTTAGAACGCAGTACCAATGAAAAGAAGTTTGAATTAAAAGTAATTCATGTAAATGTCATGAATTACAATCTTATATAAAATAGTAGGAAAAGGATATTACCTCACTGGCTGGTAATTGTGATATCAATATACCATTCAGCTGTGGTTCAGTTGGTAGCATTCTCAACTCTGATTAGAAAGTTGTAGGTTCACAACTTAAAAATCTAAAATAAAAAGCTGATACCAGTTGTATAACATCAGACTTAAGAACAGCTTCTTCCCCACTGCTATCAGACTTCTGAGCAAATCATCAGTTTCACATTTCTTTCCCGGTGACACTCTCATGTTCATAGACTTCTAGCTCTACTTCTCTAAGCTGTTCTGCCATTGTCACTTTCTTTGTACTACCTCAGATTAGACCACAAACTTTTTGAAGATTCAGAAGTTCATTTTATTGTCAAAGTATGCATGTACAATACAACTCTGATATTTGTCTACTCCAGATAGCCATTAAATACAGAAAGACCGAGGATGTTGATGAAAGAAAAGGCATCATCTCCCTTCCTGCATGAAAAAGAAAAGAAACAAAACTCACAGACCTCAAAACTCACAGACCTCAAAACTCCCCGCAGCAAAAAATAGCAACAATAACAGTCCCCGACCTCATCATTCACAGAAAAGGACAGCGACAGTAGCACCATTTGCACCATTTTACTGTTTTCTGTTCATCATTGTACAAGTTTGTATTTATTGTTCCATGTATAATGTTAATTCTGTGAGCTTCTATGAACAAGGAACCCTAGGGTATTTGACAAACTAATCTAAGCACTGAGTATTGATGAAGGGTGTTGCCTCGAAACAGCAACTCTTTTCCATAGATGCTGCCTGGCCTGCTGAGTTCCTCCAGAATTTTGTGTATGTTGCTAATCTAAGCAGTCTCAGTGAACCAGTGCAAATAAATAGAATTAATTATTTGTACGTTTCCATGCATATATTAGTACAGTTTCTTTTAGATTGAATAGTAACCGAAATAACTACAGTAATTAAATGAACAATGCTTTTCCTATCCAAGTCAACTATATACTTTTAATTTCATATATAGTAATTTTCATCAGAAGTGAAAGTTTGGCAGGTTTTCTGATTATTTGGTGAAATTTACCTGAGGCATTAATGAATGGAACAATGACCAAGGCTGAGCCTAGTGCAGTTCAACTTTCTAGTAGCAGAGTTTTGTCTGCATTCTTGAAGAGAGTGACTTGAGCCCAACCAGAGAGCATGGTAACAAAATCAGAGGTAATAGTTTTATAAAACAGCTGGTCTAAGTTGCATGGAGCATTATAGTATTGCGAAGTTATCTGTTTTTCTTTGTGCCGTAGAGGCTGTAGGACTGGAAACAACTCAAGAATGGATAAGATGTTCATACTGCAAAAGGCTAATTTTATCTGAGACACTAGGTGGGAGAGGTGAAAGTACCCACAAAGAAGATGAGTTAATGGAAGGGGTTGAAGACAATTACAGTTTCTAGTACTGTCAGTGGAAGACTTTCACAGCTTTTATAATTTTTTCAGATTTTGTTTAGTAATCTGTGAGATGTTGTCTCTGGAGGATGTCTGCTCTGTTATACCTCTACACCAAATAATGCAACTAAACGTAGAAAGGAGTTCCATATGTGGAAACTGCTGGGAATTTTATTCTAATATGGGATCAGAAATATGCGAATATTTATTATTCTCCTTGGAATTTACATTGGAGTCTAAGCATTGCTCCGTGATAAAAATGCAGTTGTGTTTAGAAGTCCACCACCTAAATTGTTTCTTGGATTAAATGGATTCATGCTAATAGCATTTGGATTCTTGCTGTTATATCAATAAAAGGATGAGAAATAGGGATGCAGGATGAACATTGGAATAGATTCCAAAAATCAATTAAATTTAAGTACAGTTATGGCACACTTTAACATCCATCCACCATCCTCTCTGACTTTCTACTATCAGGCAGGAAACTCCAATGCATAAAAATAAGAATGGTCAGGATGTGAAACAGTTTCTTCTCTCAGGCCATTAAGCTTCTGAACTCCCTGCCACATCGCATTCAAAGTGTCACTGGTTAATCTGATCTGCACCTTACAATATTTAATTTATGAACTTTACTTTATGCATAATTCATCTGTAGATTTTATCCTTTTAAAAGTTATTGTCTGTATACAACTGTGCTTTACACTCTGGTTCAGAGAAATGTTTTCTCATTTGGTGGTATACATGTACAGTATATAGTTAAATGATAATAAACTTGACTTGAATGCAGATGTGTGTAAAGGAGCTTACACACATCTGCATTCAAGTCAATTTTATCTGATGCTGCAACTTATTTTTACTGTGATATTCTGGTGCTGCTACAACTTATTTTCTGCTACTTATCTATTTAATACTGTTTTTCTATTACTGTCTTGTTTTTATCTACCGCTTTATTTAATTGCCTGAGAGGAAGCCAAACAGACTTTCATTGTACCTATGTATAATGACAATAAAGATCATTCAATTCAATTCAATTACCATGCAACAAGAAGAATTGTTGAATTTTAAATCTGATGAACTGAACTGAAAAACTGAACTTATGCAATCTCAAGGAAACTTTGAGAGTTGATTTCATTAAAGGAGTTAAAATAATGTTCTGAAGCCTATTATCAACATGTAAAGTCAGTTCGTGGGAGTGCACTTGAATTTTATCGATAATACTTTGAAACTGATCTACAGAGAACTTAAGGATCATTGTACAAGAGTCACAGAAAGTAAACTTGAAGGTCCGAAGTTTTTGGAGTATGAAAGTAAGAGCTGTGATAGCATCATGCTTTGATTGAGGTATAAATCAAGAAGGATATGTTTGAATCTAAGGAATTTTATCTCAGGAAGGATATGTTTGAATTGGAGAGGGTGCTAATAATACAGACACTAGAGACTACTAATACTGGAATCTAGCAATAAACAAAATGCTGGAGGAAATCAGCGGGTCAAGCATCTGTGGAGGAGAATGGACAGTCAACATTCATCATTCTGACTGAAAGATCAAGGGGAGATAGCCAGCGTAAAAGACAATGGGAAAGAGTGAAGCAAGAGCTAGCAAGCAATAGGTGGTTCCAGGTGAGGAGGGAGTGGAAATAATGATGGAGACTGGAAAGTGATAGGTGAAGAAGACAAAGGGCTGCAAGTGCTGGAATCTGATTGGAAAGGAAGCTGGAGCATGGAATCAGGTTTAGGAGGTGGTGAGGCCAGATGGGAACTGTGGCGGGGGGGGGGGTTGCGGGTGAAGCTGAACCATGGAATGGGTGAGTAACTGATGGACAGATAAAGTGGGTTGAAGGAGGGGAAATTAATAGGGTGATGGGGGACTGGGGTGGGGGTAGAAAGAATTGAGTAGATCAGGAGAAGGGACAAAAGAATGGAACAGTTTTTGTGTTTATCTCCAGGATGAGAAGACTGTTCTAAGAGGAGAAATTGAATAGCTGGGTCTACTATCTCATTAATAAAATTGACATAATCTCAAGTTTTAAAATTCTTGAAAGGTTAGACAGTTTAAATGCTGAGAGGCTTTTCTGTCTGGTTGGAGAATCAGGAACCAGTGCCCAGAAACTGGAGTTCATCTTACTCTATACCCTAAATAGAGGCTGCAATTGCTACCTAATCATGTGACTCCCAAAAATTAGGGAAACTCATGAACAAACCAGCTTAAGAATTCGTAGGATGATCTTATTTATGAATCTGGAGCAAAATTCTTATTTCCAGGTTTGAGGATGTTAGCAGTCTGCAGTGCTTATAGCTACTGTGTCACTGCCAAGCTGATCACTTTTTAAAGAACACTCCGTGACAGCAGAAAGTTAACATGGTGGAGAGAAAAATGGAAGATGGTAGGTAAAGGGGAATATAGTACTACCTTGCAACTCACCATAGGTAACAAACTGGACCTCTACCCCCTGTACTCCAACCCACACCATTGAAAGGTATGGAATCACCACGAAGCCAGTGATCAGACTGTCTTGACGAGGAGCGTGATCTTTGTCCAAGGTACTTGTAGGGAATAATGGAGTACAGAAAATGAGTTTTATGTTCCAATGGAAAATCTTTATGTTTCTATGCCAATTTGCTACAGGCTTATCTCAATGTTTTACAGTGAGTGAAAATTGCAGGTTGCTGTTCATTAAATAACATCATTATAAAACTAACTGATACTAGGCAAATGAGATCAGCACTAAAGAGAATCATCCCAGGCCATTTTCCAAGTGATTGCTAATTAACTTGGAGTGATTGCTAGCATGATCTAATGGGCACAAAGCATCTTTGTACATTAAAGCATAAGCAATTTCAGGAGTATCATTCTCAGGATATAGGTTCAGATATTTGGGGCTGAAATTTGGAGAAATTTAAGAAAACTTGTGCAATCTTTAAAGTGACATACCCCGGGATGCTGTGCTTGGTGGAGCAGTATACTCAAGATCCCAATCAGCAGATTTTAGAGGATTAAAAATTTCAAGGTAATGGGGCTACCTCAGGGTAATTGAGTTGGTGTGACGGTTTAGCCATGGCACTGAACAATGAAGCACGTAGGACGAGTAGAATGAACCACTCCTCATAATATTTCCATATTACCTTGTGATATACATTGACCCCACTAAGTCCATCGTATCTATGGAAGCTTGCATAACAATCACATTTCCCATCACTAATTTCTGCTGTAACTAATCTCCTAATATTCCTAATTTCCCCAGATTTGCCTCCTCCCACTCCAAGTTCTTTCCAGCGTAGAAGTGATGACACCTAGCAAGAAACTGCAGTTCAAATCCAGATTCAGATTAGTTCATTGTTAAATACACTGGAGTGCAATATAATTTAATGCTCACGTGTAGCTCGTTGAAGTACAACATACTGTACATGATAATAAATTGGGATTAGCTGGGTGAGCACTATGGTTGGCATGGACAGGTTAGACTAAAGGGACTGTATCCATGCATGTGACAGCTATAGGTACAGCAACAGTTAAGTGCAAAACAGCAGAAAGGTGAAAAGATTGTAGTGCTAACTGAAGTTGTGTAGAAAGAAATACTAAAATGACAATAACAGAATTAAAAGCAGAGGTAGAATTATCAGTCTGAGACCCACTGAGAAGATGATGTGAAGGAGGTGATTAGTTCAGAAGTCTGATAGCAGTGGGGAAGAAGCTTTTCTTAAGTCTAGTCATCTGAGCTTTCAGGTTTCTATATCTTCTCCCAGAAGGTAGGAGAGAGAAAGGGTAATGGTCAGGGTAGCAGGCACCATTGACGTTAGTCCTCCTGAAGTAAAGCACCAGGGAGATGGACTGGATGGAAGTGATGAACCTGTGATGGACTGGGCAGATGAAACTGATAGAACTGCTCAGCTCTTCTCACAGCATCTGTGGAGAGAAAAGCAAAGTTTATGTTATAAGAACATAGAACACTACAGCACAATGCAGGCCCTTCAACTTATGGTGTTGTGCCGACCTCTGAACCTACTCCAAGATCAATCTTAACCATCCCTACCACGTAGTCCTCCATTTTTCTTTCATCCATGTGTCCTCTTAAAGTTCAAAGTAAATTTATTATCAAAGTACTTAGTATCACCATATACTACGCTGAGATTCATTTTCTTGTGGGCATTCACAGTAGATACAAAGAAATGTAATAGAATCAATGACAAACTGCATACAAAGACAGACAAACAACCAATGTGCAAATGAAGACAAAATGGGCAAATAGAAAAAAATAATTAAAAGCAAACAAACAAATAGATAGATAATATTGAGAACATGAGTTGAAGGGTCCTTGAAAGTGAGTGCATAGGTTGTGGCATCAGATCAGTGTTGAGGTGAGCGAATTTATCATGTTGGCTTAAGTGCCTGATAGATGAAGGGTAATAACTGGTCCTGAAGCTGGTGCTAATGCTGCTGTACCTCTTTTCCAATGCCAGTGTTGAAAAGTGAGCATGGTAGTCTAGGACAATGCAAGCTGGTGTCTTGTGGCAGCGCTCCTTGTACATGTGTTCTGTGGTGGGGAGGGCTTATCCTGTGATGGATGGACACTTTGGAAGCACTTAGGCTCTTGGGCATTGGTGTTTCTGTACCAGGCCGTGATGCAACTAGTCAGGATACTCTCCACTCAGCATCTATAGAAATTTGTTAATGTTTTAGGTGACATGCTGAATATGTGTACACTCCTAGAAAGTAGGGGCACTGCTGTGCCTTCTTTGTAATAGCACTTATGTGCTGGTCCCAGGACAAATTTTCTGAAATGATAACACCAAGAAATTTAAAGTTATTTGATAATTGTAAAAGAATCCTATATAGATCAATGACTTTTCATTATCAACTTTGTTTCTCTTTACCCTGTATGATCTGCTAGGATCTTTCAGCATGTTGTTTTTTTTTCAAATCTCTTAGATTTGCACATTCCTCTACACATTTATCTTTGCCTCCTTTAGACCCATCATTGGCAGCTATGTTAATGTCTAGGTCTTAACTTTGAATCTCCCTTCCTAAATTTTCCTGTCTTTCTACCTCTCTCCTCCTCAAAGCCCATCACATTCACCTCATGACCAATATTTTATTTGGCTCTTTTAATAATGCCTTTGGCTCAGTGTCAGCATTATCTGATTACACTCCTGTGAATTGTCTCGGAGAGTTTTTTTTTGAGGTCCCAAGTTATTTTTCTGGTTTATACATATAAGCAGACACTTGAATTTGATTACTTTTGAAATATAACGCCCACTGTAGTTACTTCATAGTATCATCATAAGCTATTCACAAAGCATAATCAAGTACTTAGTAGCAAGGACAATGCTGGATATTGAAATTCCTTACAAAGGAAGAGCAATGTAACAGATCCATGGTATCATTTTGGATCTCTGAGTTAATATTAACCCCTTGATAAACACGGCTAAAACCTGATACTTTGTGATTTGTTGCTTTGCTACCTGTGGAATTATTCTGCTTGCAGATTAGCCACTAGTTCCCCTTTATTACTACAAATACCTTAAATTGTTTATTATAATTATAATGAGATCTTGCCAGTATCTCTAGTTTACAGATTGAAACCCTTCACTGCTAATTAAAATGAAAAATTACATGTGTTCGGGGTGTGGGATGTGGTGCATTGTTATTGTGAAGCCAGTTTACATGCAATAGGCAAGAATAGATTAAAAGCTCTCTTTCTATATTGGCCCACCTTAACTTGTATTTGACATCAAAATGGCTCTGTTATCCTTTTCTGTCCCCAGCATGTTATGATTGCTTTCAGAATTGAGTATGGTTCTTAAAGAGTTGCATATTATGTCCTAAAACTAAAAAAAATGGCCAAAGCATTTTGGCTTATTTACCAGTGAATTTCAAGATAATTAATTGTAAATAAAATAAGAATGATATCATGCTGTAAATACAACTGTATAATCATATATCCGATTCCAGAAATCTAACAAAAGCAAAATGAGAAATGGCATCATGTCCAAAAAAACTGCAGACACATGTACACTGTCACTTGAAAGTAAGTAGCTTGTTTCATTGCTGTTTCAAATTAAGTGAAAAATATTTTAGATGCAGTCTTTGAGTTGCATTGGAGGGTAAAGCAACATTAAGTAGATGAGAGCTGGAGCAAGTCCTTTTGTTTTGCTCCAGATTCCAGTATCTGTAGCCTCTTGTGCCCCATTAAATGGCTAAAAGCTGGAGGGACATATCCAAGGGATTAAGTATTCAAAAAGACTTAAATGTTCCAGAAAATATCAGGTTATTATCCCCAGAAAAGGAGTTTCTATTCGTGATATATTCTCAATCAAAATGAAAGCACAGTTTGAATTTTCTCCCAAATTACTTCTCCATTCAAGTCAAGTTCAAACTTATTGTCTTTCAACTGTGTACATGTGTACTACCAAATGAAACAATGTTCCTCCAGACCAAGGTGTACAACACAGTACATGTAGCATACACACAACACAAAGTAATATTACCACAAATAGATTAATAAATAATTAATATATTGCAGAAGGCTGACATTTAGTATAAGGTGAATTTACGATCCACATGAAGACGTATATAGTATAACGCTACTGGCACTTCATACGTGATAAGACCTGGGTGGTGGCAGGGTGTTCAGTGGTCTCATGGCCTGGGAGAAGAAGCTATTTCCTATCCTAACAGTCCTTGTCCTATGATGTGGATGGTGGGGGTCAGAGAGTTCGTGGGACGAATGGGAGGGATCCTTGTCAATGCTAAGGGCCCAAGGGCCCTGCATATGCAGTACTCCTGATAAACACCGTATTTCAGATGAATATCTGATCGGTGAAAGAGAATTCCAAATGATACTCTCAGCAGTCTGTGCAATCCTTTGTAAGGTCTCGGAGACAGGTGCCTGCAATTCATGGACCAAACAGTGATGCAAGTGGTCAGGGCACTCTCAATGGTTCTCCTGTGAATATTGGTTAGAATGGGGGTGGGGGGGGAATCGCTCACTTCATTCTCTTCAGGAAGTGGAGGCACTGCTTTGCTTTCTTGACTAAAGAGGTGGTGTTGAGGGACCATGTGGGATTGTCTGTAACGTGCACTCCCAGAAACTTGGTGTGCCTAACTCTCTCCACAGAGGAGTCATTGATGTGGAGTGAGGAGTGGTCACCCTGCACCTTACTAAAGTCCACAATTATCCCTTTGGTCTTGTCCACATTGAGACTCAAGTTTTGTTGTGCTGCACCATTCTACAAACTGCTGTACCTCTTCTCTGTACTGTCTTGTCATCATTGTTGATGAGGCCAACCACTGTTGTGTCATCAGCAAACGATGACTTGGTTTAAGCTGGATCTAGCAGTACAGTCATGCATCAGCAGCATGAACAGCAACGGCTGAGCACACAGCCCCAGGGAGATGCTGGTGCTCAGCATGATGGAACTAGGGATGTTGCTGCCAATATGGACTTACTGTGGTTTTTCTGTCAAAAAAGCCAAGATCTAGTTGCAGAGGGAGGTGTTGACATATAATTCCATGTCTGGAATTATTTTTCTTTTCCCCTTCTCCCTGCACACGACTACCTGAATTACAACTAAACAGTTCAATGCTCAGGGCTCTCTAGTTTGCTGCAAGTGAATTGATCACAGTTACTCGCGATAAAAGGAAAGTATGTCAAGATTCAGTGATCATTGATTTCACAACCCAAGGGAAAAGCACCCTTTCTCATTTCTTTCTAAATAATTGCTTTTTAAATAATTCAAAAGTTCACAAACTGACCAATTCTTTCTAAGCATTGGCATAGAAATAGTAGACTATATGGTAGTTTACTCCACATTAGGATATTAATAAATGACAAAACAAGGTAACCATGTTCATCAGAAAGGTTGCTTGTTGACCCCATAGTCAAAGATATTCATTCAGCTCGTTATTGAGCTCATAACTTGCATAAGGGGTCATCACTGTAATATGGCCAATACAGTTAGTTTCTTTGCTGTCTTGCACTAAAACACTCATTAAAGGCATCAGAATGTTTTCAGCTACTTTACAGACTCATTATTTCACTGTGTGCTGCTGGGTTATTGTGCTGTCCAACCATTATACACTTCACACTGTAAAGCAACACTTGCTGTATGGTGAAATGAATTATGCTAAATGTGTTACCGTTTATAAGGATTTGTGATAATTTTCCGAGATAAATAGTTCTGTTAATTTAGTTCAGCAAGATGGACTTTCTGGGATGACATGAGCCAGAGGATATGTTTAACTATGTGCTCCAGCCAAGTAAATGTGTCTTGTGAGCCAGAGTTTCAGTTAAAGTATACTTTCAGCTGACTTAGCAGTTTATCAAATACTTTATCAATTACCAAAATGTGACATCTGCAGGAACATGATAAACTACAATAATTGAAAAACACGACTTTGCCAATTGTAATTTTATAAGTAAACTTTAAGAAGTGATTTCATATGTTGATGATGTGGCAAGGTGTAGTGGGATATGTAGAAGAATTGAAGTTGAGTTTTTTTCACACTGTTATTTTTCTCTCCCTAATAAATTAGAACTTGCACAGAAATTTTAACCCTCCCCCTCCCCCATTTGGTAGGGCTAAGCACACTGAATAAATGTATGTATGTGAACTGTATGACCAAAATTCACTTCCATTAACTTCAATGGTATGACATTTTAGAAGGGAAGTAGACAATATAATATGTTTAATATTTCTAAAAGAGGATGAATTTCTAAGCAGAAATGTTTGGGAGTTCTCTCAGTCTGACAAGTATTACAATGGGATAATAGAACGTGCAACACTCAGTTTGACTTCACAAAGCTTATAGCTTCCTGTGGTTCTGGATCATTATTTTAGGACATTAATGCAGTCACAAAACTTCAGAACTGTTTGATATCTAACTGTTGCCTCATTTATCATGTTCAAAAACTGAGATTTGTTTTAATGAAATTAATTGCTGCCGTTTCAATGGGAGGAATTTAGCTGGTGTCACTGTACTATCGCGTGCCTCTACTACTTAACGTTTTTTCCCCAGCGGTCAGTTTGATCATCCCCTGGTTCCAACAACAAAGTACATTTAGCTGCGTAAAAGTTGTCTGTATCAATAAGGGACACTTGGAGATACAGACAACGTTTACACTGGTAAATGTCTTTTCCTTGTAGTGTTTAGGTCCTAAGTAGAAGTCAAAGGAACCAGCAAGTTAGTGGCTTCCTTTTGATTAATTATAGTAATCATCTTCTGTTAATTAGTATGTAATAAGATTCTAACATGATGATTAAGCCTGTACAAGGTTGTAGAGTGACTTGGGAATTCTTGTTCAAAATTGTTATGTTTCCTGACGAAGGGTCTCGGCCTGAAACATCGACTGTACCTCTTCCTAGAGATGCTGCCTGGCCTGCTGCGTTCACCAGCAACTTTGATATGTGTTCCAAACTTTAAGTCATGTCTCAAGTTGCTTGTCGTCAGTATTACAACATGTTCTTTTTTACACAATTGTACTTGAATGAATCAATACTATTATTTTAACCAATGTCTTAGAGAACTGATCAATAATTGTGTTTTTCCTGAAATAATGGACTATATTTTCGTCTGATGCTCAGTTGTGGGACGGTGGAGAGGTGGCTGTTATGAGGTCAAGACCCCATAATATTGAGTTTCCTAAATTTCCGCAGTATTGGCTTCATTTCTCCTCTCAATGATATATTGCCAAGTTCTTTTTCAGTGGTTGTGTAATTGACAAGTTGAAGACCCAGGAGTTTGGTGGTGGATGTAAAGACCTGCTTTACAAAGCTGAAATCCTGAGATTAAGAGTGAGGGGTACAGTGGGAGAATGAGAGCATGGGGGCAGGAATGAAGTCCAGTTTTGGAATGTGAGTTGAATTTTGCATCTGGCACCAATGAGGGCAAAGATGGCTATCTGATTTGGGAGTGGAAGAGATAATAGGAGAGGGTGTCATCTGCAGTTTGCTCAGCCTGGAGTGAAAACCTCTGCACTTCTTGGCCACAGGCTGTGTGGATTTTTAGTCCAATATGAGTTGAGAATTGAATGATTATTCAAGTGCAGGTGGACAGCCTTATAATATTTAACTGATGAACCTGCTCCCATTATCAAATTTGTCTATACTTTCTCTATTAAAATATGTATTGGTTGGGCTTAAAGAAGCTTGAACTTCTGTTTCAGCAACTTTAAGAGTTAATGTTTAGTTTAATGTTTGTTGAATTGGAAAAAATGAAACAGTTTGTCATGGCCAGTTTAAATAAAAATCCAACAAGGGCATTGTGGTTAACACAACACTTTATCGTACAGGTGACAATACAGCATACTTACCTCCTTTAAGGAGTTTGTACGTTCTCCCTGTAATCGCATGGGTTTTCTTTGGGTGCTTCCTTTTCCTGGAAAAGGGAAAGGGACACTTTTTTAAAGAAAGGGGCTTCCCTTCCTCCACCATCAACTCTACTCTCAAACGCATCTCCCCCATTTCACACACATCTGCTCTTACTCCATCCTCCCACCACCCCACTAGGAATAGGGTTCCCCTTGTCCTCACCTACCACCCCACCAGACTCCGGGTCCAACATATAATTCTCCGAACTTCTGCCACCTCCAACGGGATCCCACCACCAAGCACATCTTTCTCTGCCCCCTTCTGGCTGCTCTTCGCAGGGATCACTCCCTACGTGACTCCCTTGTCCATTTGTCCCCCCATCCCTTCCCACCGATCTCCGTCCCGGCACTTATCCTTGTAAGCTGAACAAGTACTACACATGCCCTTACACCTCCTCCCTCACCACCATTCAGGGCCCCAGACAGTCTTTCCAGGTGAGGCGACACTTCACCTGTGAGTCAGCTGGGGTGATATACTGCGTCCAGTGCTCCCGGTGCAGCCTTTTATATATTGGAGAGACACAACGCAGGCTGGGAGACCGTTTCGCTGAACACCTATGCTCTGTCCGCCAGAGAAAGTAGGATCTCCCAGTGGCCACACATTTTAATTCCACGTCCCATTCCCATTCTGATATGTCAATCCATGGCTTCCTCTACTGTCAAGATGAAGCCACGCTCAGATTGGAGGAACAACACCTTATATTCCGTCTGGGTAGCCTCCAACCTGATGGCATGAACATTGACTTCTCTAACTTCCGTTAATGCCCCTCCTCCCCTTCGTACCCCATCCTTTATTTATTTATTATTTTTTATTTTTCCCTTTTTTTTCTCTCTCTCTTTTTTCTCCCTCTGTCCCTCTCACGATAACTCCTTGCCTGCAGTCCATCCTCTGGGCTCCCCTCCCCCTTTCTTTCTTCCAAGGCTTCCCATCCCATGATCCTCTCTCTTCTCCAGCGTTGTATCCCTTTTGCCAATCAACTTTCCAGCTCTTAGCTTCATCCCTCCACCTCCTGTCTTCTCCTATCATTTCGGATCTCCCCCTCCCACTTTCAAATCTCTTACTATCTCTTCTTTCAGTTAGTTCTGATGAAGGGTATTGGCCCGAAACATTTACTGTACCTCTTCCTATAGATGCTGCCTGGCCTGCTGCATTCACCAGCATTTTTTGTGTGTGTTACTCAATAGTGTATTATAATAGTGATAGCTCAGGTAATGATGCAATTAAGTTGTGTTTATTCCTGTACTTATTAAATCTATAACATTTAAAATGCACTATTTGAGTACCAGTAATGATTCTCAATGGTTAACACTGTTGTATCATTTGATAATATGCACTTGAATTACACTGTAATTCTGATGTGAGTATCTTAATAACTATATTGAACAGCATATTGTAGAATCAGGGAGGGTGTATTCTGAACTTTACATGCATATTTTAAATATTTTTGAATGTAGACAATTTAATAGAGATGACCTGAATATATCTGTAAACAACAGGAATTCTGCAGATGCTGGAAATTCAAGCAACACACATCAAAGTTGCTGGTCACCTGAATATATCTGTCTTTTTTTTCTGATACCTTTGTGCTTGCCTAATAAAACTTAAGAAAGTATTTCCCTCGCTGGTTGTGCTTTAACATGCATTATTTTATCCTTACAGTAGATGAGTAGAAAAAAAGAATAATTGTTTGTAAGATGTAACTGTACATATTTTCTGTTTATGCATTGCAATCCAATATTTTTAATCAGTGTGAAAATTAGTGGTAAATTTATTGAACCAGTAAAATAGAAAGTTAATTCTTTCAACATGTCAATTGTGAGGTGAAGTTCATTGTTAATGACTTGTAATTGAAAGCTTTCATTAAATTTGCTGTCCCTGGGTATGTGTGCAGTCCTGTTTTTCTTTTTTACCTTCAAATGATTATTATATTGCTGCCATGAGTGTTTGTTGCGAGCAAATTGGCTGTTGTATTTCTGAAGAATTGTGAATCACGAGTAGAATATCTTCACTGTCAAGCCCAAATAAATCATCAGCATGTAATGTGGATGTCTCTATCAAGGCTAGCATTTATTTATTTAGCACTATAGCGCGGAGTGGCCCTTCCAGCCCTTTAAGCAGCGCTGCCCCAGTTACCCCCAACAATATCAATTTAACCCTAACCTAACCACAGGACAATTTATAATGAGCAATGAACATAACTGACACCTCTTTGGACTGTGGGAGGAAATATGAGCACCTGGGGAAAGCATGCATTCCAAGGGGAGGATGTACAGACTCCCTGCAGAGGATGCCAGGATTGAACACTGAACTCCAACTGCCCTAACCTGTAATAGTGTTGTGCTAACCACTGCACTACCATGACATCTTGTTCTTCATCTCTCGTTCCTGGGGTGAGTGGCTTACTTAGGTATTTCAGACTGAGCTATTACTTATTTTGCCAGCTCCTGTGTGCTGAAAAACTGCTGGAAAAAATCAGAAGTAAAATTTCTTCACAGGATCCTTCTTTATTTTTTGTTTCCACCACTCCTTGTGGTAACAAGGACTGTATTCTAAATATTCATTTGATTTTGCATGTTATGTTCACCAATGAAGCTCAAAACTGTTAATGTAAGTGCTAATTTCCCCACCCTCCAATTTCTTATTCTGACTTCTCCCCTTTCTTTCCCAATCCTGATGAAGGTTCTCGGTCTGAAGAAGCATTGTCTGTTTATTCCTCTCCGTAGATACTGCTTGACCTGCTGAGTTCCTTCAGCACTGTGTGTGTGTGTGTTGCTTTGGATTTCCAGCATCTGCTGAATTTCCAGTGCTTTTGATAGCCATTATTAAAACTCAGTGATAACAATATAAATCAATAGCACTAGAAGCTATTGAATGTGGACCAGTTGTTCCCCTGGATGATAAAGGAGTACAGAAAGGCCATGTCTGAGATTCAACATACAGTATTTTTTCTGAATGTGTGTATAATAAGCATAAGGTAAATAAGAAATGGAGGTAAATCTCAGACAATGAAACATTTGAGTATTTTAACTTTGACTGATCTCTCTCTTGTCAGAATTTTCAAAGTTTATCATTTGTTCTATTTCCTTTGGAGAATTTGTGATAAAATTCAAGAACATACATGTTTGCAAATCTGAAGACAGAGATGTAAAAAAAAATCTGTGTGTGACATGCAAAATGAGAGGTGCATTGCAAATAATGGCTCAGAACTGAGAATTTTAAGCTGATCTATCTGTTCCTCTGGCTCAGTTCTGGATGTTCCTTCATTTGGAGTCTGCAAACTGTCATTCTTGAAAGCATTTATGAGCAAAGATGATGTTCACTTAGCATCTCTCTCATCTCTAGAGCATATTATTTCAAAGGAAATTTAAAAATGTTATTTTATTTAATATTCTCCTAAATTAATCTGAAGTACAACTCCTGGATACCAGGCAATTTTGATGTCTTCACCTTTAATGTGTGAGTCAATACAGTCAGTGCCAACAGCCAATTATTTTTAACCTCTCATACCTGAACCCAGTTCCATTGTTACTTATACACAGTTGAATGAATAAATAGCAACAGTTGATGTTTCAGGCCGATACCCTTCACCAGGACTCTTGAATCATGCTGAAGGGTCTCGGCCCAAAACATCGTCTGTATTCTTTTCCATAGATGCTGCCTGGCCTGCTGAGTTCCTCCAACATTTTGTACATGTTGCTTGGATTTCCAACATCTGCAAATTTTCTCTTGTTTGAATGAATAAATAGGTAACTTTCATTAAATTCTTAGTTTGTTTTTACTGTCTTCTTAGCTTCAGGTTTCACAGACAATTTCATTGCTTCTGATTCCACCTGGCAGAAATCAGTTAATTCAACACAGACTGATGTTTGACCTCAAGGCTTTCCCATCCTCTTCGCTTCAGCAACACATAACACAACCTGCTTAGTAACAAAGCCATCAACTTGTGCGTATGTTAATTGTCTGCAGGGACAGGGTAAATTGAATTTGTCTGTCCAGAGTCTTGTGGCCAAGCAGTTCACCAACTGGTGTTGTCTAGTGGGATATTTATGTATTTTTGTTCAGCATTTGTTTTTCATCTACTGCACAGACTTGTGTTTGGCAAACTGTGATCATTTTTGTCTTTGCAAATGCATCTAAAAGCAGTCTGGCTACGTATATGAGGCAACATGAGATTTTCCAGATTGACATTTAGTTGGAATTCCAAAGGAACCAAGCATTTTTAGGTCCCATCAAAGGCACCAGATCCTGGAAGTCTGAAATAAAAGAAGAAAATGATGGAAATACTTAGCATCTTTGGAGAGAGAAACTGAGTTATTGTTTCAGGTTGATGAGATTTCATCAGAACAGAGAATAGTTAGAAAATAAGCATGAGAAATGGAGTGGGGGTATAGAGAGAATAAAAGGAACCTTGTAAAAATGTAGAGATTGACGCAAGTGTTTCTGGAGAGAATGGTGAAGACTTGCTAATCACAGCTGATTTGTCCAGAGGGGATGTGTGTAAAAGAACAAAAGACGATAACAAATATAAGAAATTATAGGCCATTTAGCCACTCAAGCCTTCTTTGCTGTTCAACAAGATCATGGAAAGACTTCAACTCAACACCATTGATCAATCATTACACACTAAATTTTTATGTCTCCATGTAAGACATTGGTGAGGCTACACTTGAAGTACTGTATACCATTTTGGTCACTCTCTTATAAGGAAGATGTTTCTAAGCTGGAAAGGGTGCAGAAAAAAATGACCAGAATGTTGCCTGGATTTAGGAGCCTGAGATACAAAAGAGGTTTTGTAGACTAGGACTTTATTCCCTGGAATATAAGAGATTGAGGAAGTGAACCTGACAGAGGTATATAATGTCTTGAGTGGCATAAAAGAAGACCGCCATATCAGGCGGGCAGCGGGGTGAGAGGGCTTTGGCTCAACGGGCTTCAGTGGTAACGAGGCGAGGTAGGTTTACCTGTGTTATTGCGGAAAGGGAGTATGTGTGTGAGGCCGGTATTCTGTGCTTGGTGTCAGATGTGGGAAGTCTTGGAGTCTCCCAGCCTCCCGGACAGCCATATCTGCACCCAGTGTGTCGGCTGCAGCTCCTAAGGGACCAAATTAGGGAACTGGTTTTGCAGCTCGATGATCTTTGATCAGGAAGAGCGAGGAGGTGATAGAAGTTATAGGGAGGTGGTCACACCGGGGCCACGGGAGACAGACAAGTGGGTAACAGTCAAGAGAGGGAAGGGGAAGAGTCAGATCCTAGAGAGTATCCCTGTGGCTGTCCCCTGAACAATAAGTACTCCTGTTTGAGTACTGTTGGGGGGGGACAGCCTACCTGGGGGAAGCAACAGTGGCCGTGGCAGAAGGGTAGGGAAAGGAAGAGAAAGGCAGTAGTAATAGGGGACTCTATAGTTAGGGGGTCAGACAGGCGATATCCTGCAGTGGGAGGGAGAATAGTCAGAGGTCATGGTACATATTGGTACCAATGACATAAGCAGGAAAAGGGAAGAGGTCCTGAAAACAGACTATAGGGAGTTAGGAAGGAAGTTGAAAAGCAGGACCGCCAAAGTAGTAATCTCAGGATTACTGCCTGTGACACGCGACAGTGGGTATAGGAGTAGAATGAGGTGGAGGATAAATGTGTGGCTGAGGGATTGGAGCAGGGGGCAGGGATTCAGATTTCTGGATCATTGGGGCCTCTTTTGGGGCAGGTGTGACTTGTACAAAAAGGACGGGTTGCACTTGAATCCCAGGGGGACCAATATCCTGGCGGGGATGTTTGCTAAGGCTACTGGGCAGAGTTTAAACTAGAATTGTTGGGAGGTGGGAACCAAACTGAAGAGACTGGGGAAGAGGAGGTTGGCTCACAAATAAAGAAAGCTTGGAGACAGTATGAGAGGGAGGATAGGCAGGTGATAAAGAAGGGATGCACTCAGATCGATGGTTTGAGATGTGTCTATTTTAATGCAAGGAGTATTGTGAACAAAGCGGATGAGCTTAGATCGTGGATCAATACTTGGAGCTATGGCGTGGTGGCCATTACGGAGACTTGGATGGCTCAGGGACAGGAAAGGTTACTTCAAGTGCCGGGTTTTAGATGCTTCAGAAAGGATAGGGAGGGAGGCAGAAGAGGTGGGGGCATGGCACTGTTGATCAGAGATAGTATCACAGCTGCAGAAAAGGTGGACATCATGGAGGGATTATCTACAGTGTCTCTGTGGGTGGAGATAAGGAACAGTAAGGGGTCAATAACTGTACTGGGTGTTTTTTATAGGCCGCCCAATAGTAACAGAGATATCGGGGAGCAGATAGGGAAACAGATCCTGGAAAGGTGTAATAATAACAGAGTTGTCGTGGTGGGAGATATTAATTTCCCAAATATCGATTGGCATCTCCCTGGAGCAAGGGGTTTAGATGGGGTGGAGTTTGCTAGGTGTATTCAGGAGGTTTCTTGACACAATATGTAGATAAACCTACAAGCGGAGAGGCTGTACTTGATTTGGTGTTGGGAAATGAACCTGGCCAGGTGTCAGATCTCTCAGGGGGAGAGCATTTTGGAGATAGTGATCAAAATTCTATCTCCTTTACAATAGCATTGGAGAGAGATAGGAACAGACAAGTTAGAAAAATGTTTAATTGGAGTAAGGGGAATTATGAGGCTATCAGGCAGGATCTTGGAAGCTTAAATTGGGAACAGATGATCTCAGAGAAAGGTATGGAAGAAATGTGGCAAATGTTCAGGGGAAACTGTAAGGAAGATATTGATCCAGTTTTTCTGATTTTTGGCCTTGCGTTGGTTCAATATTTGTGTGGCATCTCTCATTATTATAAAATTGCATTGCATTTCTCAAGTTAGAAATGTCAGAGAGGGTATTTCAAGATGCCAGAGAGAGTATCTTGTTCTAATTTTTATTGAGGTATGCAAAGACACACATAGCTCCTCCACTATGTATGGATGCCTGAATTTGGTGGCAAATGTGGACCTTCTTTGGTGATTTTCCAAGGCAAAAATCAACTGAACCTGCACCTAAGTTAATAAGACCACAAGACATAGGAGCAGAATTATGCCATTCAGCCCATCAAATCTCCTTCTTCATTCGATCATGGCTGATTTATTTTCCCTTCGAAACACATTCAGCTGGTCTGAGACAGGGACTTCAGAGTGCTTTGACATTGCTCTATATAGTTCAAACGTAACTTTTCTAACATGCCTCGCTGAAGTCCATGTAAACAACATCCACTGCCTTACCTTCATCAAATTTCCTGGTAACTTCCTTGAAAAACTCTATAAGATTGGTTAGACACAATCTACCATGCATGAAGCCATGCTGATCATCCTAATCAGACCATGTCTATCCAAATTTTCATATATCTGGTCCCTTCGAATACTCTCCACTAACTTTCCCACAGCTGATATCAGGCTCACCAGTCTATAATTTTCTAGTTTATTCTTAGAGCCTTCCTTAAACAGTGGAACAATATTAGCTATACTCTAATCCTCCGGTACCTCAGCTGTCACAAAGAATGATTTAAATATCTCTGCTAGGGCCCCTGCAATTTCTGCACCTGCCTTCCACAGGGTTGAGGGATCACCTTGTCACGCCCTGGGGATTTATCCACCCTAATTTGCCTCAAGTCAGCAAACACATCCTCTACTGTAATCTATATAGGGCCAGTGAAGCCAGTGTTGCTTTGCCTCACTTCTATAGACTCTGTGTCTGTCTCCTGAGTTCAGGAGGTTTCTTGACACAATATGTAGATAAACCTACAAGCGGAGAGGCTGTACTTGATTTCCTATTCAGGAAATAGAGATGCAAAGAAATCCATTTAAGATCTCCCCCATCCCCTTTGCCTCCACACATAGATTACAATGATGATCTTCCAGAGGATCAATTTTGTCCTTTGCAATCCTTTTGCTCTTAACATATCTGTCAGATTCATTGGGATTCTCCTTCACCTTGTCTGCTAAGGCAACCTCATGCCTTCTTTTAGCCCTCCTGATTTCTTTCTTAAGTGTCCTCTTACATTTCTTATACTCCTCAAGTACCTCATTTGTTCCTGCCTGCCTGTACTGCTATGCACCTCCTTTCTTCTTAACCAGGACCTCAACATCTCTGGAAAAGAAAGGTTCCCTAAACCGTTTTTCTTTATCTTTTATTCTGACAGGCATATGCAAGCTTTGTACTCTCAGAATTTCACTTTTGAAAGCCTCCCACTTACCAAGTACCCCTTTGCCAGAAAACAACTTGTCCCGATCCACACTTGCCAGATCCTTTCAGATACCATCAAAATTGGCCTTTCTCCAATTTGGAATCTCAATTCATGGAACAGGCCAATCTTTTTCCATATTTACTATGAAACTGCTGGCATTATGATCACTAGATGCAAAGTGTATCCAACAAACTTTGTGTACTTCTGTCACCTGTCCTGACTCATTAATAGCAGATCAAGTATTGCACTTCTACGTACTAATTGTGAAAACTTTCCTGGACACATTTGACAAACTCAATTCCACCTAGTCCTTTTACAGTATGGGACTCCCAGCCAATATGCAGAAAGTTAAAATCACCTCCAATAACAACCTTATGTTCCTTGCAGCAGTCTGATCTTTGTACAAATTTGTTCCTTGAAATCCTGTGGACTGTTGGATGGGCTGTAACATATCCCCATTAAAGTGGTCATACTTTTCTTACTCCACCATTCCACTCATAATAGGAATGTAATATTTAGGAGCAGAATTAGACCATTTGGCCCATCGAACCTGCTCCGCCATTTCACACTCAGCCTCAGTCTCTTGCCTTCTCCTCATATTCCTTCATGCCCTGACTAATCAAGAATATAGCAACCTTTGCCTTAAATATAACCAATGGCTTGGCCTCCACAGCCGCCAGTGGCAAAGAATTCTGCAGATTCACCACTCTTTGGCTAAAGAAATTCCTCCTCATCTCCATTCTAAAAGCACGTCCATCTATTCTGACGCTGTATCCTCTGATCTTAGACTCTCCTACATAGGAAACATCCTCTCCACATCCACTCTGTCAAAACCTGTCACCATTTGATAGGTTTCAATGAGATCACCTCTCATTCTTCTCAATTCTGGCGAGTTACAGGCCCAGAGCCATTGAACGGTCCTCATATGACAGGCCTTTTAATCCCAGAATCATCGTGAACCTCTTATGAACACTCTCCAATGTCAGCAATCCTTTCTTAGATAAGGGGCCCAAAACTGCTCACAGTGCTGCAAATGAGGCCTCACTAGTGCTTTATAAAGCCTTAAGATTATATCTTTTATATTCTAGGCCTCTCAAAATGAATGCTAACATTTGAGTTGTCTTCCTCGTAACTGCAAATTAACCTTTAGGGAATTCTGCACAAGGACTCCCGAATCCCTTTGCACCTCAGAATTTTTAAATTTTCTGCACTTAGAAAATAGTCTGCGCTCTTATTTCTTCTACTAAAATGCATGACCATATACTTCCCAACATTCTATTCCATCTGTCACTTCTTTGCCCATTCTCCTAATCTGTCTAAGTCCCTCTGTAGCCTCTCTGCTTCCTCAAAACTACTTGTCCCCCTCCCTGTCTTTGTATTGTCCACAAACTTGGCCACAAAGCCATCAATTCTTTCATCCAAATCATTGACATATAAAGAAGTGGCTCTAACACAAAACCCCTGTAGAGCACCACTAGTCACTGGCCAACCAGAAAAGACTTCATTCCCCTCTCTGCCTCCAACCAATCAGCCAATTATCTATGCGAGTATCTTTTCTGTAATACCATTGACTCTTAACTTGTTAAACAGTCTTGTGTGTGGAACCTTGTCAAAAGCCTTCTGAAAATCCACTGATTCTCCTTTGTTTATCCTGCTTGTATTTTTCTTCAAAGAATTCCAACAGATTTCTCAGGCAGGGTGTTCCCTTTAGGAAACCAGGCTAGCTATGACCTAATTTTATCAGATGCCACCAAGTTCCCCGAAACCACATCTTTAACAATCAACTCCAATGTCTTCCCAATCATTGAGGTCAGACTAACTGGTCTATATTTCCTTTTCCTGTGCCTCTCTCGCTTCTTGAAGAGTGGAGTGACATTTGCAATTTTCCAGTCCTCTGGAACAATGCAAGAATCAAGTGATTCTTGAAAGATCATTACTGCTGCCTTCACAAACTCTTCACCCACCTCCTTCAGAATCCTGAGGTGCAGACCGTCTGCTCCAGCTGACTTAGCTCACTTCAAAACTTTCAGTTTCCCAAGAAACTTCTCCCTAGTAATGGTAACTTCATACACTTCTGCCCCCTGACACCCTTGATCTTTCGGCATATTGCTAGTGTCTATCAAAGTGAAGAATGATGCAAAATACTTATTCAGTTCGTCCTCCATTTCCTTGTCTGCCATTACTACCTCTCCAGCATCATTTTCCAGTGGTCCGATATCTACTCTCACCTCTCTTTTACACTTAATACATCTGAAGAGATCTCTTGTATCCTCTTTTATATTATTGACTAGCTTACCTTCATATTCCATCTTTTCCTTCTTTATGACTTTTTTTAGTTGCCTTCTGTTGGTTTTTAAAAGCTTCCCAATCCTCAAACTCCCTGCTAGTTTTTGCTCTATTAGGTGCTGTCTTTTTGGCTTTTATGTTGGCTTTGGCTCTGTTGTTAGCCACGATTGTGTCATCTTGCTTTAGAATACCGCTTCTTCTTTGGGATATATGTATCCTGCACCTTCCAAATTGCTCCCAGAAATTCCAGCATTACTGTTCTGCCATCATCCCTGCTGGTGTTCCTTTCCAATCAATTTTGGCCAGCTCCTTACTGATGCCTCTCTAATTCCTTTTATTCCACTGTAATGCTGATACATCAGAGTTCAGCTGTTCCTTCTCAAATTTCAGGTGAATTTTATCATATTATCATGTACCCCTAAGGATTCCTTTATCTTAAACTTTCTAATCAATTCTGGTTCATTGCACAGCACCAACCCAGAACAGCTGATCCCCTAGTGGGCTTAACTATAAGCTGGTCTAAAAAGCCTTCTTGTGGGCGTTCTAGAAATTCTTCCTCTTGGGATCCAGCACCATCCAGATTTTCCCAATTTACCTGCATATTGAAATCCCCCATGACCATTGTAGCATTGCCTTTTTGACATGCAGTTTCTATCTCCTATTGTAATAGGTAGATCACATCTTCACTACTGTTTGGTGAGTGGGGGGGTTGTCTGTATATAACTCCCATCAGGGTCTTTTTACTCTTGCAGTTCCTTAGCTCTATCCACAGCGATTCTATACCTTCTGATTCTATGTCACCTCTTTCTAACGATTTGATTTCATTTTTATCAACAGAGCCATGCCACTCCCCTGCTTCCTGCCTGTCCTTTCGATACAATGTTAACCTTTGATGTTAAGCTCCCAGCTATAATCTTCTTTCAGCTGCAACTCAGTGACACTCGCAACGTTGTACATGCTAATGTGTATCTGTGCTACGTTTATCTACCCTATTCTGTATACTGCGCACATTCAAATATAACACCTTCAGTCCTGTATTCGCCCTTTTCAATTTTTTCTGCCTTTTACATTGCAACTGGCCTTGTTAACTGTTGTTCTGCCCTATCATCAGCCTCTCCTTGGGAGCAGTCTCACTACACATTGCCACTGTTTGTAAACCAACTACCCCATTCTCAGCACCGCCACTCTGGTTCCCATGCCCTGCCAAATTAGTTTAGACCCTTCCCAACAGCTCTAGCAAACCTGCTTGCAAGGATATTGGTCCCGCTTGGGTTCAGGCGTAACCCGTCCCCTTTGTACAGGTCATACCTTCCCCAGAAGAGATCCCATTGATCCACGAACCCTACCACCTGCACCAGTTCCTCAGCCATGCATTCACCTGCCAAATTATCCTATTCTTACCCTCTCTGGCATGTGGCACAGGCAGCAATCCAGAGATTACGACCCTGGAAGTCCTGTTTTTCAGCTTTTTACTTAGCTCCCTAAAATTTCCCTTCAGGACCTCCTCACCTTGTTTACCTATGTCATTGATGCCAATACGTACCAGGACCTCTGGCGACTCCTCCTCCCGTTTTAGAATGCTGTGGGCCCGATCCGAGACATCCCTGACCATAACACCGAGGAGGCAACGTACCATCCGGGTATACTTTATACTTCATACTGGATATCTGTATCACACCCACAGAATCTGTTCTCTATTCCTCTGACTATGGAATCTCATATCACCAATGCAGTCCTCTTCACCTCTGTTCTCTTCTAAGCCATAACACTAGAGTCGGTGCCAGAGACCCATTCACTGTGGCTCCCCCTCAACAGTGTCCAACGTACTATACTTATTATTGAGGGGTATGAACTCGGGGATATTCTGCACTGGCTGCCCAATTTCTTTCCCTCTCCTGACTGTTACCCTGTTACCTACCTCCTGTGACCTAGAGGTGAATACCTCCCCATAGCTCTTATCTATCACTTCCTCAGTCTCCTGTATGAGGCAAAGGTTATTGAGCTGCAGCTCCAGTTTCTTAATGCATTCTCAGAGGAGCTGCAGCATGGTGCACCTAGTACAAATGTGGTTATCTGGGAGGCTGGAGGTCTCCCAGAATTCCCACATCTCACACACACACACACACACAACAAAACACAGCCCCTGGAGCTGTTCTCACTGCACTAACTGTACCATAACAGACAAGGAATGAAAAAAAATAAAGAAGAAAAGGAAACTTACCGGATATCTACCTCACTCAAGTCTGATCTTGCCAAAGCCTGGTGAGTCAAGGCCTCTCTAACACTGGACCACTCACACAATGGCTGCTGCACTTGCGCCTGCCTTATTTTAATCGCCCTTTCTAATGAATCCTGCTCAGTATTTGGCTGCAGTCCAACTCTGAAAACTGTCTTGAGGCGCTGCCTTTTTTCAACTTCACTGGATGAGTGCATGACCATGCTGCACTGTAGGCACCAGATAATGTCTCACTAGATGAGTTTTCCATTCTGTCCTGGCTGAGCACTGCCATGACATTTTTCCTGAGTAGTAACACCACTCCCCCTCCTTTAATCCCTCCCACTCTGTTGTGTCTAAGAGAACAGCATCCCAGAATATTGAGCTGCCAGTCCTGCCCCTTCTGCAACCAAGTCACACTAATGGCTACAACATCATAATTCCATGTGTTGATCTGTGTCCTAAACTCATGTGCCTTTCCTACAACACTTCTTGCATTGAAATATCAATAGCTCGGGACATTAGTTGCACCATGCTCAACTTTTTGAATCCTGACTTTGTCTGTGGTCCTAACAACATCTGTCTCCACAATCTTTCCACTGTCTGTTCTGGCAGTCTGGTTCCCATTCCCATTAAACTCTTGTTTAAACCCTCCCAATGCAGCACTAATAAACCTTCCTGCTAGGATATTAGTCCCCATTCAGTTCGGTGCAAATTGTCTCTTCTATACAGGTCTCATCTTCCATGGACGAGAGCTCACTGATCCGAAAATCTGTTGCCCTCCCTCCGACACCAACATCTCAGTCACATGTTAAACTGTATAATCCTCCTACTTCTGATCTCACCAGCAGGTGGCATGGGTAACAGTACTGAGACCACAACCCAGGAGATCCTGTCGTTTAATTTCGCACTTAACTCACTTTGCAGAGAGCCTTGTCACTCTTTTGTCACTCTTCCTCCACAGTCATTGGTAACTACATAGACCACAACCTCTGGCTGTTCCCCTTTCCACTTAAGTGCGCTGAGGACTTGATGTGTCATGTCCCAGACCCTGGCACCTGAGAAGCAACATATCATCCGGGAATCTTGTTCTGGTTCACAGAGCTTCCTTTCTGTTCTCCTAACTAAGGAATCCCCTATCACTACAGCTTGCCTCTTTTTGCCCCTTCCCTTCTGAGTCACAGAGCCAGAATCAGTGCTAGAGATCTGACCACTGTTACTTTGCTCTGCTAGGTCATCTCCCCTAATAGTATCCAAAGTACTATACCTGTTGTTGAAGGGGATGGCCACGGGGTGCTCTGTACAGCCTGTTTGATCTCTTTGCCCTTCTTGACTGTCACCCAGTTTCCTGTATCCTGCACCTTGGGTGTAACTACCTCTCTATTTGTTCTATCTGTCACTCCCTTGGCATCCCAAATAATCTGGAGTTCATCCAGTTCCAGCTCCAACTCCTTCAATGCAGTGTGTTAGAAGCTGCAACTAGCTGCACTTCTCACAGGTGTGATCATCAGGGACACTGGAGGTCTTCCCTGTCTTCCTGCATCACACGAGGAGCATTCAACTATCCTGCCTGGCATCCCTACTGTTCCAACTGAGCAAATATAAAGAAGGAAAAACAATAAATAAATTGTGGGAAAATAAAGAGAGCTTTTTGCTCTTTCACTCACTCAAGCCTGTCCTCACTCAAGCCTCGAAGAGCTAAGGCCTCAAAATCCCCACTCTAGCACTGTCCACTACAATGATGCCTGCTCCACTTTCCCCTGCATTATTTTAATTAGATCTTGCCAATCAATCCCGATTGCTAATTGGCTGCTGCTCAAAGCACCAAACTGCCCTGAGTCAGTTGCCCTGCCGTATGTACTTATTTGGCAAACTTGAGTGAGCTATGTCATTTCGTGCTTCAGATTGCCGATTGGCCACTGTTCAAAGCACCAAACTGCTGCAAGTTGACACCTCATGCTTCGATCTCTCATTGGTCACTGCTCAAAATTTCTCAAGACTTTTTTTTTATTTATAAAACAGATACAGTTGGCATACAGGTACAGAAAATAATGAAGACAGCAAATTACTCTTTGGCACTTTACCAGGCAGTTAGAATTTGAAAATAGTGAAGTACTGCTATAATTGTACAGGGGCTTGTTGATAATGTACTAGATGTCACAATGAGTAAAATTATTAAGGCTCTCCCTTATTAATATAAAGCATTAAATTAATTGGAGATGTGGGACATCGGGGTTTTGTCAAGAAAGTATTTTGGATGAGGACACAGAGAAAAGTCAACAACCCACTTTTCCTTCTCATTAATCTTAATCATAACTGCTCAGAGTGTAACCGACTGAATACTGTACAATATGCTGTTCCATCTAATGCTGTGCAATGATTTCATCAGTCATTATATTCATTTTTTTAAAATGATCAGTGCAATAAGAAACTTAAAATGTGAATGTGTAACACGTATGCTAACTCTTCCTTAAATTGAACAAAATATTTTCTCAACAGGTGGCTAACAATATGATTGAGTTCAACTTGAAATTTGATGAGGAGAAAGTAAAGTCTGACGTAGCAGTATTTCTGCGGAATAAAGGAAATTACAGTGATATGTTAGAGGAGTTAGCCAGAGCAGAAAAGGTGTGAGTTTCTGGGGAAAATGAAGAAGGTAGAAACATGGAAAACCTACAGCACAATACAGGCCTTTCGGCCCACAAAGCTGTGCCAAACATGTCCTTACCTTAGAAATTAACTAGGGTTACCCATAGCCCTCTATCTTTCTGAGCTCCATGTACCTGTCCAGGAATCTCTTAAAAGACCCTGTCGTATCTGCCTCCACCACCATCGCCAGCAGCCCATTCCATGCACTCAGCACTCTCTGCGTAAAAAAACTTACCCCTGATTCCTCCTCTGTATCTACTTCCAATCACCTTAAAACTGTGCCCCCTTGTGCTAGCCATTCCAGCCCTGGAAAATGCCTTTGACTTGACTTTGATCAATGCCTCTCATCATCTTATACACCCCTATCAGGTCACCTCTCATCCTCTGTCGCTCCAAGGACAAAAGGCCGAGTTCACTCAACCTATTCTCATAAGGCATATTCCCCAATCCAGGCAACATCCTTGTAAATCTCCTCTGCACCCTTTCTATGGTTTCCACATCCTTCCTGTAGTGAGGCAATCAGAACTGAGCACGGTACTCCAAGTAGGGTCTGACCAGGGTATTATATAGCTGCAACATTACATCTCAGCTCTGAAACTCAATCATATGACTAATGAAGGCCAATGCATCGTACACTTTCTTAACCACAGAATCAACCTGTGCAGCAGCTATGGATTTGGACCCCAAGATCCCTCTGATCCTCCACACTGCCAAGAGCCTTACCATTAATACTATATTCTGTCATCATATTTGACCTACCAAAATGAACCACCTCACACTTATCTGGGTTGAACTCCATGTGCCACTTCTCAGCCCAGTTTTGCATCCTATCAATGTCCCACTGTAACCTCTGACAGCCCTCCACACTATCCACAACACCTCCAACCTTTGTGTCATTAGCAAATTTACTAACCCATCCCTCCACTTCTTTATCTAGGTCATTTATAGAAATCACAAAGAGCAGGTCCCTGAGGCACACCACTGGTGACTGACCTCCATGCCAAATATGACCTATCTACAACCACTCTTTGCCTTCTGTGGGCAAGCCAGTTCTGAATCCACAAACCAATGTCTCCTTGGAAGCCATGACTCCTTACTTTCTCAATAAGCCTTGCATGGGGTAACTTGTCAAAAGCCTTGCTGAAATCCATATACACTACATCTACTGTTCTACCTTCATCAATGTGTTTAGTCACATCCTCAAAAAATTCAATCAGGCTCGTAAGGCATGACCTGCCTTTGACAAAGCCATGCTGACTGTTCCTAATCATATTATACCTCTCCAAATGTTCATAAATCCTGCCTCTCAGGATCTTCTCCATCAACTTACCAACTACTGAAGTAAGACTCACTATTCTATAATTTCCTGAGCTATCTCTACTCCCTTTCTTGAATAATAGAACAACAACCGCAACCCTCCAATCCTCGAATCTCTCCTGTCCCCATTGATGATGCAAAGATCATTGCCAGAGGCTCAGCAATTTCCTCCCTCACCTCCCACGGTAGCCTGGTGTACATCTCGTCTGGTCCCGGTGACTTATCCAACTTGATGCTTTCCAAAAACTCCAGCACATTCTCTTTCTTAATATCTACATTTTCAGTCCACTGTAAGTCATCCCTACAATTGCCAAGATCCTTTTCAGTAGTGAATACTGAAGCAAAGTATTCATTAAGAACCTCTTCTATCTCCTCTGGTTCCATACACACTTTTCCACTGTCACACTTGATTGGTGCTATTCTCTCACGTCTTATCCTCTTGCTCTTCACATACCTGTAAAATGTCTTGGGGTTTTCCTTAATCCTTTCCGCCAAGGCCTTCTCATGGCCCTTTCTAGCCCTCCTAATTTCTTTCTTGAGCTCCTTCCTCTGGCCTTATAATCTTCTGGATCTCTGTCATTACCTAGTTTTTTGAACCTTTTGTTAGTTCTTCTTTTCTTCTTGACTAGATTTACAACAGCCTTTGTACACCATGGTTCCTGTACCCTACCATCCTTTCCCTGTTCATTGGAACGTAACTATGCAGAACTCCACGCAAATATCCCCTGAACATTTGCCACATTTCTTCCGTACATTTCCCTGAGAACATCTGTTCCCAATTTATGCTTCCAAGTTCCTGCCTGATAGCCTCATATTTCCCCTTACTCCAATTAAATGCTTTCCTAACTTGTCTGTTCCTATCCCTCTCAATGCTATGGTAAAGGAGATAGAACTGTGATCACTACCTCCAAATTGCTCTCCCTCTGAGAGATCTGACACCTGACCAGGTTCATTTCCCAATACCAGATCAAGTACAGCCTCTCCTCTTGTAGGCTTATCTACATATTGTGTCAGGAAACCCAGTAGAGTTATTGACCCCCTTCCTGTTCCTAACTTCCACCCACAGAGACTCCATAGACAATCCTTCCATGTCTTCCTCCTTTTCTGCAGCCGTGACATTATCTCTGATCAACAGTGCTATGCCCTCACCTCGTTTGCCTCCCTCCCTGTCCTTTATGAAACATCTAAAGCCTGGCACTTGAAGTAACCATTTCTGCCCCTGCACCATCCAAGGCTCTGTAATGGCCACAACTCATAGCTCCAAGTACTGATCCACGCTCTAAGCTCATCTGCTTTGTTTATAATACTCTTTGCATTAAAATAGACACATCTCAAACCATCGGTCTGAGCGCGTCCCTTCTCTATCACCTACCTATCCTCCCTCTTGCACTGTCTCCAAGCTTTCTCTATTTGTGAGCCAAATATTCTCTATTTATGAGGTCTAGGATAATGTATTCCAAAAACGAAGAAATACTCAATGGCAAACTAGTACAACTGTACTACTGACAAGGGAACTCAAAGCTAGTGTAAAAGCAAAGGAGAGGTCATACAACAAAGCTGAAATTAGCGGGAGGTTAGAGAATTGGGAAGCTTTTAAATACCTACAGAGAGCAACAGAATCATTAAGAAGGAAAAGATGAAATATGAACGTAAGCTAGCAAACAATATAAAAGTGGATAGTAAAAGCTTTTTCAAGTATATAAAAAATAAAAGAGAGATGAGAGTGGATACAGGACCACTAGAAAATAAGACAGGAGAAATAATAACAGGGAACAAGGAGATGGCAGATGAACTGAATGAATATTTTGCATTAGTCTTCTTTGTGGAAGACACTAACGGTGTGCCGGATTCTGAAGAGTGTGAGGGAAGATAAGTGAGTGCAGTTACTAATACAAGGGAGATGGTGCTCAAAAAGTTCAAAATCCTAAAGGTGCATAAGTCACTCAGACCAGAAAAACTGCACCCTTGGGTCCTGAAAGAGGTAGCGGTAGAGATTGTGGAGGCATTAGAAATGATCTTTCAAAACTCATTGGACTCTGGCATAGCGCCAGAGGACTGGAAAATTGCAAATGTCACTCCACTCTTTAAGAAGGGAGGAAGGCAGCAGAAAGGAAAATATAGACAGACCAGTTAGCCTGACCTCAGTGGTTGGGAAGATGTTGGAGTCAATTGTTAAGGAAGAGGTTATGGAGTACTTGGTGACACAGGACAAGTTAGGACAAAGTCAGCATTGTTTCCTTACCGGAAAATCTTGCCTGACAGATCTGTTGGAATTCTTTGAGGAGATGACAAGTACAATAGATAAAGGGATGTAGTGGATGTTGTATACAGTATTTGGACTTCTGAAGGCCTTTGACAAGGTGCCATAGATGAGGCTGCTTACCAAGTTAAGAGCCCATGGTATTACAGGAAAGTTACTGGCACCTTTAGAGCATTGGCTGATTAGTAGGTGGCAGCGAGTGGGGATTAAAAAAAAAACCTTTTCTGGTTGGCTGCCAGATATTAGTGGTGTTCCACAGGGGTCAGTGTTGGGACTGCTTCTTTTTTGCTGTATATCAATGATTTAGATGATGGAATAGATGACTTGGTTGCTAAGTTTACAGATGATATGAAGGTTGGTGGACGGGTATGTAGTGTTGAGGAAACAGGTAGGCTGCAGAAGGACTTGTACAGATTAGGAGAATGGGCAAGAGAGTGTTAACTTAAATACAACGTTGGAAAATGCATGATCATGCACTTTAGTAGTAGAAATAAATGTGCAGACTATTTTCTAAATGGAGAGAAAATCCAAAAATCTGAGATGCAAAGGAACTTGGGAGTCCATGTGCCAAACACCCTAAAGGTTAACTTGCGGGTAAAGTTGTTGGTAAGGAAGGCAAATGCAATGTTAGCATTCATTTCAAGAGATCTAGAATACAAGAGCAGGGATGTAAATCTGGGGCTTTATAGGGCACTGCTGAGGCCTCATCTCTGGTGTTGTGAACAGTTTTGGGCTTAGAAAAGATGTACCGGCATTGGAAAGGGTTCAGATGAGGTTCACAAGGAATGAAAGGGTTATCATCTGATGAGCGTTTGATGGCTCTGGGTCTGTACTCGCTGGAATTTAAAAGGGTGAGGGGGGAATCCCATTGAAACCTTTCAAATGTTGAAAGGCCTAGCCAGAGTAGATGTGGAAAGGATGATTCCCATGGTGAGAGAGTCTTGGACAAGAGGGCACAGCCTCAGGATAGAGGAGCGTCCATTTAATACAGAGCTGTGGAGAAATTTCTTTAGCCTGAAGGTAGTCATTTTGTGGAATTTGTTGCCACAGGCAGATGTGGAGGCCAGTTCATTGGGTGTATTTAAAGCAGAGCTTGATCGGTTCTGGATTGGACATGGCATCAAAGGTTACAGGAAGAAGGCCAGGTCGTGGAGCTGAGGAGGGGAAAAAAATGATCAGGCATGATTGAATGGTGGGGCAGATTTAATGGGCCAAATGGCCTAATTCTGCTCCTGTGTCTTTTGGTCCTATGGTCTTAATATGATCAGTTCAATCTATTTGTAATGAAAACAGATCCTTAACATGAAATTGATACTCAGCACCTCAGGCAGGTTCTCTTTTTATTTGTGGTTTTCAACAAATCAGTTTTTTTTTTGCTTTTAAGATCCATTTTAAGGCTAAGGCATGGCGAACAAAAATTATAATTATATCTGAAATACACCTGTTTAAAAATGTCAAATATATATAGAGTGGCATTTTTATCTATGGTTACACCTTGCATTTTTATTTTATGTTTTATTACTTAATTGATCTTTCTTGCAAGAGTTAATCTGGTATTTAATAAGAGACTGTCTCAACACGAAATAATTTATTATAAACGTTCATTATTCAGCCAAATACAACAAGGAGCAATGAAAACCTGAAATATAGAAAATACTGCCAGTGGTCAGCATAATGGCAGCATCTATGAGGAGATAAACATTCAGTATTTCAAACCTGTGACTTTAGTATTTTTTAGTTTTCTCTTAGGAGGTGTAGATGTAGCTGGCAAGGCATTGAGCTGTTGTCCTAAACCACTAATATTTGTGGCAACTGTATTCGCACAGTAAGGGGTTCCAGAATTTTAACCTTTGATGATGATAATAAGGCTGACAAAGGGTTATCAACCTGTGCCTCTCTGCAAATGCTGCTTGGCTTCCTGACTGTTTCAGGCATTTTCTTTTTAATGATGCTTTTGAATTCCCTGTATATCTATTAAAAATAGATCTTTAGCTTTCCCATTTCTGACCTCTTTCAAACAGAACTCATTTGAAATACAGGACGTATGATATATATCAGCAGTCTTTTCAATAATTCATTGTTCAACTAACTTTATCCCATTTTGACTAAATTTATTAACTTGCTGTTGTGGGAAATGAGGTTTGCGGGTTCGGTGAGTGGTGACAGAAGAGACTCACAACCAGTCAGTAGGTTAACTATTTATTTACAAGACAAAACAAATACTAAACATTCAGTAAACCCTTCAAGCTAAACTTGGTTACAAATACTTATCTAAACTGGGTGTCCGAAATAGCAAGACAAAACAGACACTGAACATATTATACACACAGTGGCAAATACTTATCTAAAGTGTGTGCGCTGCAGCACACCCCCTCTGTGTACCATTTCCGTGACACCCTCGTTCATCTACCTGGTCCATGGTGACCCAAGAGGAAAAGAGATTACCTGGTTACCATGAGCTAGATTTAAACCCCACCGCAACATGATGTCATCAGCTAAATGGGAGCTAGTGGGAGGGACTGCAACGCTCCTTACATGAGCCAGTCCCTGCCTCCCGTAGACGTGTAGCTTTCAATAAGCAAGTAAGTTAAGGCACTTCCTGCAACATTCTGCTCCTCAAAAGCCATGATACTGTGATACTTGGCCTGCAGGCTAGTATAACCCCTACGGACACCCCATTATACAATACATAATACAATAATACCTACCCAGATTTGTCAACCCACCAGTTACTACCCAGTGTGTTACAGCAGCCCACCAGCTTCTCAGTGACCTTAAAGACCACCAACTCCACCCCTCCCCCCAGGGTATAATAGTTATGGAGCTGGCTCCCTACTTTCCTGATCTTATTTGCTAACTACTGTATATGATCAGACCAGGTGAATAATGTTCCCAGACTCTTCAGGGATAAAGATGAAGCATTCCTGCCATCAGGAAGAAGGTACAGGAGCCTCAGTACTCACACCATTCAGTTCAGGAACAGCTGTTACTCCTCAACTGTCAGACTCTTGAACCAGTGGGGATAACTTCACTTCTGACCAATCACAGCACGTGCCACCTTTCTCTGCATGTTATTAGTATCAGTTCCCAGAACAATCTGATACAGGGGAAGGGCTGTCATCCAGAAAATTTTTGCTCTGTAGTACGCCTCTTGTGTTGACCTTCATGCGCAGGTTGCACATCCAGGCTATGAACGCAGAGTATGTATGGTACCACATACCCCAGACAGCAGCAGCTGTACCATCTTGCAAGAAGTCATGGGTAGGCCTGGGTGCTGCATATCCAGTAAGTAAAGTTTAGCATGCATGGACTGCCCATCTTCTTGGAACCATTTGGTGTTGACACAGTCGTCCCAGGATAGTCCTTCCTTACACATTCGCTTGTGCCCCACTGACTGGTTGGACTCGTGCCCATCGTACCACTAGCACCAACACTCCTTCCCCTTCCCTGTTGGCAGAAGGATTACTCACTGAGTCAGGACCTTGGGATTAGACAAATTGTACACTGGGAAGTAAAACACTTACTCCATTGGAGGTCACTGATATTTTTGTTGGAAACTGATTGTAACAAAAGTATTTCCATATTATTCCGTGTTGTAACTAAATGCAGCTACTTCACTTCTGTTGTCGAACCCCCTCCAAGTAAACCTCAGCCAAATGTTTTACTGCTAACTAAAGCCAGTCTTTGGGGGTAAAACTCTGGACAATTCTTTTTAATACGTGAATGTTTTGAAAGAAATGTTTGAATATCAAACTGGCTTTCTTGGTGTCTGGTTCGGAGGTACAAATGAGTAACCAAAAGAATGCCTGCTGTGCATGTACAAATTGTGCCATCCTGGTCAATGCATTAGCATGCATGCAGCTGACATCTGTTGAAATATGCAGAACAGGCAGATTATGATGTCAATCAGCTTGCAGTGCAGAAATGAAGCCATTCTGGAGCTGAATCCATTAGCCAACTCCTTTCCTTAACTTCACATATGAGATCTAAATTCAAATGCTCCTGATAACCGTCTGAACACTTTTTTCTTAATGTATAACTGATAAAGCTATTTGTACGAAGTGGAATTTCATGCTCATTAATTGATCATTCAGAAGTTTTATTTTAGCTTCTGCCATTTATTAATGATCTGAATAATGTGCAGAAACTGGTGTACAAGTTGGCAGCTGGCTGGGGTACAGAAGCAATTTTGCTTATTTCTACATTTACAAGCTCATGATACCACCATCTCTTTTCCTCAAGTATACATTTGAACTGTGTTTTCAAGGATTATAATTAATCACAGCATTCATTTCAAATAGTGAACAAAGGAATTCACTGACCTTGTGGATTTCATCACTGGAATTTAGTGGCACTAAAAATAATCTTTTGTATTCTGAAGAACACATTGATGCAATCACGAAGAGCACATGCTACCAGCTATACCTCATTAGAAATTTGAGGAGATTTGGTATGTTACCAAAGACTAGCAAATTTGTATAGATGTACAATGTAGAGCATTCTGACTGGTTATATCACAGCCTGGAATGGAGGCTCCAATGTGCAGGATGGACAGAGGCTGCAGAGGGTGAAGGTGGCAGACTCAGCCTGTTCCATCACGAGCACCATCAGACGGTAGTGATTCAAGAAGGCATCACTGAGAACCCTCATCATCCGGGACATGCACTATATTCATTGCTGCTTTGGAGAAGAGTACAGGAGTCCAAAGATACGCACTAAACATTTTAGGAACAGTTTCTTTCTTTCCACCATTAGATTTCGGAGTAGTCCATGGACCTATAAACACTACCTCGCTATTCCTTTATTGCACCATTTATTTATTTACTATGATTTATTGTAACTTTTATGTCTTGCACTGTAGTACTACCACAACCATCAAATTTCATGACCTATGTCAGTGATAATAAACCTGATTCTGATTCTATGTGAACATTAACAGCAAATCAGAATCTCTATTCCAAAAAAAAAAGGCACATTTCATTAAGATTTAACTTTAGCAGAAACCAAAGTAAGAGGAAGCTGTTCTTTAGTCTGTGTTGCACCCGTCTTTCTGTTCTATGTCACAGTCCTTTAAGTACTTTGGTGCAGCATACATTAGTGTGATTGGAACAATTGTACGGTCTGTGTCTTTTGAAATAGCTACAGGGGAGGCAGATCAGGGAATAAAATGTTCTCCAGCTGTGTTCATTAAAATCTCATCAAATCACTCCAGTCACACCATTTCAATGAAATGTACAGTTGGCTTTGAAATATTGATCACTGCCTGGTATAAGCTTTTTTTTTACTCATTGTATCGAAAGCAGACACATTGTGTGCAGATGAGAGAAGAACATTGACACCTCATAGAAGGTAGAACAGTACAATACAGTACAGGTCCTTTGGTTCATGATGTTGTGCCAGCTTTTTAACCTACTCCAAGATCAATCTAATGCTTCCTTCCCACATAGGCCTACATTTTTCTTTCACCCATATAACTATTTCTTAAATATCCCTTCACCCATCACCTTATAGCTGGTTCTCATTCCCCTCCCCCACCATTTTATTCTGGCATCTTCTCCTTTCCTTTCCCGTCCTCAAGAAGAGTCTCGGCCTAAAACGTCGACTGTTTATTCACTTTCATAGATGCCGCATAACCTGCTGAGTTCCCCAACATTTTGTGTGTACGTGCCTAATGTATCTGACTCGGCCATCACTCCTGGCAGTGTAAAAAATCTACATCTGACATCCCCTCTATACTTTAATCACCTTAAAATTATGTCCACAAGAGTTACAGTGGGATGGGAACCAGGATGCCAGAACAGATAGTGGAGGTATCATTGAGTCAGACCTCAGACAAAGCCAGGAATTAAAAGGTTGAGCATGGTGCGACTAATCTGCTGAGCTGTGTGTGTTTCAATGAAGAAGTATTGTAGGAAAGGCAGATGAGCTCAGGGCATCAATCAACACATGGAATTCTGATATTGTAGCCATTAATGAGACTTGGTTGTAGGAGGGGCAGGACTGGCAGCTCAGTGTTCTGAGGCTCCATTGTTTTAAATAAGACAGATCATGAGGGAGTAAAGGTAGAAGTGTGGTGTTGCTAGTCAGGGAAAATGTAATGACAATGCTCATCTGGGCCAGACTGGAGAAGTTGTCTAGTGAGGCTTTTGGTGCAACTGAGGAATAAGAAAGATATGACCACGTTAATGGGGCTATATTATAGACTCTTCAACAATCCACAGGATTTGGAGGCACAAGTTTGTAGAAAGATCGCAGACTGTTGCAAGAAACATAAGGCTGTCATATTAGGTGATTTTAACTTTCCACATATTGACTGGGAATCCCATACTGTAAAAAGGCCAGATGGGATTGAGTTTATCAAGTGTATTCAAGAAAGTTTCAGCACATAGAGGTCCCAACAAGAAAGTGTGCAATACTTGATCTGCTATTAGGGAATGAGACAGAGCAGGTGACAGAAGCTTGTGTAGGGGAACACTTTCCAGCTAGTGATCATAATGCCATTAGTTCCAAAGTAAATATGGAAAAAGATAGGTCTGGTCTGCAGGTTGAGATTCTAAATTGGAGAAAGGCCACTATTGATGGTATCTGAAAAGAACTGGCAAATGTGGATTGGGACAGCCTGTTTTTCAGTAAAAGTGCACTTGATAAATGGGAGGCCTTCAAAAGTGAAATTCTGAGAGTACAAAGTCTGTCTGTGACTGTCAGAATAAAAGGTAAAGATAACAAGTTTAGGGAACCTTGGTTTTCAAAAGCTATTGAGGCCCTGGTTAAGAATAGACAGGTGATGTATATAGGAGGTAGGGTCAAATGAGGTACTTATTGAGTATAAGAAATGCAAGAGAACGCTTAAGGAAGAAATCAGGTGGGCTAAAAGGAAGCATGAAGTTGCCCTAACAGATAAAGTGAAGGCAAATCCTAAGGGATTGTACAAAGGATTGCAAAGGACAAAATTGCTGTTCTGGAAGATCAGAATGGTAATCTGTGTGTGGAGCCAAAAGAGATGGGGAGATCTTAAATGATTTTTGTTTTTGCATCTGTATTTATTCAGGAGGTGGACACAGAATCTATAGAAGTGAGACAAAGCAGCAGCAAGGTCATGGACTCTATATAGATTACAAAGGAGGTGTTTGCTAACTTGAAACAAATTCGGGTGGATTAATCCCCAGGACCTGACAAGGTGTTCCCTTGGACCCTGTGAGAAACTAGTGCAGAAGTTTCAGGGCTTTAGCAGAGATACTTAAATCATCCTTAGCAATAGGTGAGGTATTAGAGGATTGGTGGATAGCTATTGTTGTTTCACTGTTCAAGAGAGGCACTAGAAATAAACCAGGAAATTATAGGTTGGTGAGCCTGACATTAGTAGTGGGAAAGTTATTGAAAGGTGAAAAAGGATCTAGTGCTTCGTATCATCCATGAAGAAGATAGCAGAGTTTGCCATCGAAACATTGGTTATAATCGATACCTGTACCTGGCTGGAAGTCCAAAAAGTGCTTATTCATTATTAGAAGGTATTCTAAGGGACCGGATATATGAGTACTTAGACCATAAGATCATAAGACAAAGGAGCAGAAGTCGGCCATTCGGCCCATCGAGTCTGCTCCGCCATTTTATCATGAGCTGATCCATTCTCCCATTTAGTCCCACTCCCCTGCCTTCTCACCATAACCTTTGATGCCCTGGCTACTCAGATACCTATCAATCTCTGCCTTAAATACACCCAATGACTTGGCCTCCACTGCCGCCTGTGGCAACAAATTCCATAGATTCACCAACCTCTGGCTAAAAAAGTTTCTTTGCATCTCTGTTCTGAATGGGCCCCCTTCAATCCTTAAGTCATGCCCTCTCGTACTAGACTCCCCCATCATGGGAAACAACTTTGCCAGATCCACTCCGTCCATGCCTTTCAACATTTGAAATGTTTCTATGAGGTCTCCCCTCATTCTTCTAAACTCCAAGGAATACAGTCCAAGAGCGGACAAACGTTCCTCATATGTTAACCCTCTCATTTAGATAGATAGGAACTGATTAGGGATAGTCAGCCTGACTTTGTGTGTGGTAGGTTGCGTCTAACCAACCTTCTAGAGTTACCAGGAAAGTTGATTAAGACAAGGCAGTGGATGTTGTCTACGTGGACTGTAGCAAGGCATTTGAAAAGGTTCCGCGTGGGAGGTTGTTCGAGAAGGTTCAGTTGCTTGGCATTCAAATGAGGCAATAAATTGGATTAGACGTTGGCTTTGTGGGAGAAGTCAGAGTACGGTAATAGATGGTCATCTCTCTCACTGGAGACCTGAGACTACTGTAGTGCTGCAGGGATCAGTGCTGTTTGTCATCTGTATTGATGATCTGGATGATAATGTGGTTAATTGGATCAGCAAATTTGTGGAATGACACCAAGATTGTGGGTGTAGTAAACAGCGAGGAAGAGTATCTGAGCTTCCAACAGGATCTGGATCAACTGGAAAAATGGGCTGAAAAATGTCAGATGGAATTTAATGCAGACAGGTGAGTGTTGTCGTACTTCGGTAGGACCAAACTGGGTAGGCCTTACACAGAGAATGGTAGGGTAGTGAGGAGTGCAGTAAAGCAAAGAGATCTTGAAATAGAGGTCCATAATGCATTGAAAGTGGCAGCACAGGTAAATAGGGTTGTAAAGAAAGTTTTTGGTGTATTGGCCTTCATAAATTGAGTACAGGAGATGGGATGTTATGTCAAAGTTGTATAAGACTTTGATGAGGCCTAATTTGGATATTGTGTGCAGTTTTGGTCACTCACCTACAGGAAAGATGTAAATAAGGTTGAAAGAGTACAGAGAAAATTTACAAGGATGTTGCTGGGACTGGAGGACCTGAGTTACAAGGAAAGATTGAATAGGTTAGGACTTTATTCGCTGGAACATAGAGGACTGAGGGGAGATTTGAATGATGTATACAAAACTATGAGGGGTCTAGATAGGGTAAATGCAAGCAGGCTTTTTCCAGTGAGATTGGGTGAGACTACAACAAGAGGTCATAGGTTAAGGGTGAAAGGTGAAATGTTTAAGGGGGAACATGAAGGGAAATTTCTTCACTGAGAGAGTTGTGAGAGTTTGGAATGAGCTGCCAGTGCAAGTTGTGCATTGAAGCTCAATTCCAACGTTTAAGAGAAGTTTCGATAAGGAGTTGAACATGAAGGGTATGGAGGGCTATGGTCCACGTGTACATCTATGGGACTAGACCGTTTAAACAGTTTGGCACAGGCTAGATGGGCCGAAGGGTCTGTATCTGTGCTGTAATTTTCTATGACTCCATGACTCTAAGGAGATTTCTGTCAGTACGGAGATGAATCTACTATAGAGGTGATCAGTTTTCTGGCAAGTGTGTGTGCAGTGAACAGTGCCAGGGTCTATTGCCTTGGGAATTCAGAAGCTGCAAGCAACTGAGCAAGAAATATCAGCAGATATTCAAGTAACTGATGATGTTTGGGTGCTGATGCAGACCAACCATCTGCTTCCACAGAAGCTGGTGCCTATCTAAGAATCTCTTAAATGTCCTTAATGTCTCTGTCTCTACCACCACCACCACCACTGGCAGTGTGCTCCATGCACTTAGCACACTCTGTGTAAAAAAAAAATCTACTTCTGACATACCCCTATACTTTCCTCCAATTGCCTTAAAATTATGTCCGCAAGAAGATGGAGTTGCTATACAGGTGGTCAGTTTCAGGCAAGTAGGTTTGCAATGAACAGTGCCAGGGACCGTTCTCTTGGGAATCCAGAAACTGCAGACAACTGAGGAAGAAACATCAGCAATTACTCAAGTAACTGATGAAATTTGGATTGTGATCGTGAAACCCTCTGCTTCCTCAGATGTTGCCTCACCCACTGCATTTCTTCAGCAGCTTGTTGGTTTTTGCTTCCTTTCTCAGCATCTGCAATGTGTCTTGTATCTCAACTGTCCAAAGACATACTGATTGGTAGGTTAATGGGTCATTGTAAATTGGCCTGTGATCAGGCCAAGATTAAGTTGGGGAACTGTTGGGCTGCATGGCTTAAAGGGCCAAAAGGCGTCATGGTAAGAGAGGAACATGAGTGAATGTGATTCTGAGATTCTGAACTTTATTTATATTTTTGCTGAGTTATATCTTGCCTCTGGATTGATGATTCCTACTGACATAAACACCAACAGTCAGTCCCAACATAACTTGATTATGCATCTACTCTTCGTATGTCTGTCTAGAAAGTGTTTGACCTAGGCCATTTGACTATTGATACCTTCACTGAAGAACTGCATTTAGTTCATCATTCACTTCCCAGTAGAAATAATCACTAGATAGGCAACTCTCAACAGAAAACTTGACCTATTGTATAGCACACACGATAGCAAACAGCGTTGCAATGTTGTAGTATTTATTGTACAGATGTGCTCTAAATTGTCCACTCAAATCTCTTTCAATTCTTCTTCATCTCTTCTCATCAACATATTTATTTTCTCCTTTGTTTCCTTTTAAGTGCTACTCATTTCAATCTTTTCATGCGAGACATTTTATTGGATTTATTATTCTAGTTTAGCCACAATCATTTGAGTTGAGATCATCTTGCTGAGCACACCTATCATTCTGCTTTGCTTTTCATCTGTAGTTACTCGATAATGCACTACACCTGGGAATGTAGCCAGTTCTTTCTCAGTTTAAGTTGGACACAGAATCTAGCTGCAGTATTGCTGTCATCATCCATCTGAGACTGGCTGCCTCAGTAAAAAGCAGGTACTGCAATAAGAATTTTTCTAATTCATGTACCCCACCACTTTGTGTATAAAGTTACTAGATTATAGATGGGATTCTAAAACTGACTTTCTGATTGAGAATTGATATGAGACATAGTTTTAAAATAGTAGGACAAAAATAACATGGTTTCTGTAGCAAAAGCACAGCAAAGCAGTTCTCTCATGGGTTCTGTTTCATCAAAGTGGAACCTCATCATTTTTCATGGGAGGGAGTGATTTGCAGAGTTATTGTGGATAAGCTGAATCTTTCCAACACCTATGCCAGCAGTTCATGGAACAGTTGTAGGAATGATCATGTGAGGTTCTTCACATGCTCAAAGCTGCACTTTGATCTTGGTGACAGCGGACTCAATGACTTCATCCCCAGCTCATGTAAATGAAATTGATCTGAGTTATGTCCTGAACTGAACCTGCAGAGGGGATTTGTCTGCACTGTGTACTCACAGGAATATTAAGAAACTTTGTATTTTAAGAATTTTGGAAATCAGCAGCCAGAATAAATGTATAAATGTTAGCATCTAATTTGAAGAATTTTTGCTATCATTTTTTGAAGGAGGGAGTTAGTGAAGAAGTAAACAAATCATTTAGTTTTCTCACCCTTCTCTATGCTTATGTAATAAAATTATCTATATATGTCACCCCCATGTCCACCATTAAACGCAGTGAAAAGAAGAGCTCATCTTGTATTAATGTTTTAAGATGTCAGTACCTTTGTGCCTGTGATTAATTAGGTTATAAATACACAGAATGCTTTGGTTAAATACTGTTCTGAGCCCTCTGTACCAGAGATTTAAGATTTAAAACAGCTTATTTTATGGTTTTTTTAAGTTACATTTTTAAAATAATGACATTATTAACTATTTAATATTGATAACCTAGTGAAGAACTATAAAGGTAAAGAATAGAGCTACAAAGTAATTTGAAAGATAACTGGAAAATAGCTAAAAGTTTAAGATACTGGGTGAGTGATTGAAATTCAGTATTTTGCCTAAGCAGAATTAATTAGCAGCTCCTGAATATGACCTACATATTTTAAGGCTAATTTGAATCAGTGCCTTTTTGATCCTTAATTTGTAAAATCTTAGATAATTACATGATGGCAAAAAGTTGCCTTTTGAACTCAATAGTTGTATTGCATCAGTACTTAATCTGTGAAATTAATGCATTTGCATTTACTATAAAAAGCAGCTTTTAAATAATAGTGACTTGAAACAACAGGTACGGCATTGTTGGCGATGCTTTTGAGGGAAATGTTGATGTGTACCATGTCATTGTTTAGTTGTGTGCATAGTTCTATATTTTGATCTTTTTTTTAATGACAAACATATTCCCATAAAGAACCTGTTTTTTTAAAACAATAAAATACTTAGCAAGGTCTTGATTTAAAAAAAAGTCTAAAGTAATCTTTCTGTATGGACATTATGCCCCGGTGAGTCATGACGAAATGTAGCCTTCCACAGTAGTGGTATAAGATAACTAGGTCTCTGGGACATAAGTCAACCATTTTAATCACTTTATATTATAAATATATAATATAAATAGTGAAATTTTAAAATTGTAATATAGCGCACAAGAAAGAAAGCAATGATTGAGCTACATAAATATTGATTTTTGCCATACTTTTGGCATGGTAGAAAAATATGAAGGCAGAGCCATGACAGGATAGATTCACCAAAATTAGACAGAAGACCACGGAGTTTCCCTGAGATGATGCCAAAGATAGAAAGTTGTGAAGAGTGACTTGAGATATTGACACCTTCCAATTGATCAGAATCAGGTTTATTATCACCAGCATGTGACGTGAAATTTGTTAACTTAGCAGCAGCAGTTCAATGCAGTACATAATCTAGCAGAGAAAGAAGAAAAAAGAAATAATAATAATAATAATAAAATAAAACATAATAAATAAACAAGTAAATCAATCGCGTATATTGAATAGATTTTTAAAAATGTGCAAAAACAGAAATACTATATATTTAAAAAAGTGAGGTAGTGCTCAAAGCTTCGATGTCCATTTAGGAATCGGATGGCAGAGGGGAAGAGGCTGTTCTTGAATCACTGAGTGCATGCCTTCAGGCTTCTGTACCTCCTACTTGATGGTAACAGTGAGAAAAGGGCATGCCCTGGGTGCTGGAGATCCTCAGTAATGGACACTGCCTTTCTGAGACACCGCACCCTAAAGATGTCCTGGGTACTTTGTAGGATAGTGCCCAAGATGGAGCTGACTAGATTTACAACCTTCTGCAGCTTCTTTTGGTCCTGTGCAGTAGCCCCTCCGTACCAGACAGTGATGCAGCCTGTCCGTGGTACAGCTATAGAAGCTTTTGAGTGTATTTGTTGACATGCCATGTTTCTTCAAACTCCTAATAAAGTATAGCTGCTGTCTTGCCTTCTTTATAACTACATCAATATGTTGGAACCAGGTTAGATCCTCAGAGATCTTGACACCCAGGAGCTTGAAGCTGCTCACTCTCTCCACTTCCGATCCTTCTATGAGGATTGGTATGTGCTCCTTCATCTTACACTTCCTGAAGTCCACAACCAGCTCTTTCGTCTTACTGATATTGTGAGCCAGGTTGTTGCTGCGGCACCACTCCACTAGTTGGCATATCTCACTCCTGTACACCCTCTTGTCACCACCTGCGATTCTACCAACAATGGTTGTATCATCAACAAATTTATAGATGGTATTCAGGGAAGATTGAAGACATTTAATGGATTTTTTGATACTATAAGGGGATGTGTTGGAGTAAAAAAAAAACTAATGGCATTAGGAAGTCAGTGATAAGGAACCAATTTCTAAAAAATTGAAATACAGTAGACCATTTAATTGGGCCATTGGTTAATCGAGGCAGCCGCTTATTTGAGGCAACTCTTAAAGAATGAAAACTAATGGAGAAAATAGCCAAGATTCCCTTCATTTATTTGGAACACTATGCCACTTAAGTGGGCCAGGAGACTGTTGCTGAACAGTTCCTAACTAGCATCTGAAGTGTGCACTTGTGTTGCCATTAGACACTATACCATGCATAGAGCAAATATTTTTTAAATAGTATCAGTTACATACACTTGTGTTCAAAAAACAGTGATATTTGTCAGTGATAGTTGGCGAGAAATAAGCAGTAAGACAATTCAAAACCGTCTTGCTCACTGCAGCTTCAAGCATTGAGGCTTGCAGTTGCCAGAAATGGCCAAGAGTGAAAACGAAACTATTTCACTACTTCAACAAGTTAGGAACTATGAAGAATTTGAAGGTATCAACAATCATCTTGAATGTTGCAATGAAAATGAAGATTTGGAGGATGTAATCGTTGATAACATTGTGTGAAGGGACTCCAGTATCTTTACTAGGTCTCTGTGCTGATTTTGTTCATTTACGGTCAAGCTAAAGAATGCGTACACTGGATGAATTCCTCCACTGGTAACTACTAGGAACTGATACAAAATTTTATAGTATTGTAGTAGTGTTGATAATGCTCTAATATATTCTGTGTTTCGCTTACAAACATCATTTGTTACTTAGTTAAATGGTAGTTTTTTTTATACCTTTTAACTATTTCCACTTAATTGGGTCAAAATAATTATAATAATTATAATAACATTATTTATAGAGCACTTTTGATACAAATGGTGTAGTTCAAATTCCTTTACAATGAAAATAAAATAATAAATATAAATATAACAATAAACATCAAAATAAAAGACAAAAAGATGTTAATTAATAACAGGGTTAATAAATAGGTTTGGAGCTGGCATTTAAAAATTTCATCAGAGTCTGCATCCCTTGTGGTTTTGGGTATTGAATTCTACAGTTTAGGAGCATGGTTCAAAATACGTGTCCTGCCAATTATGTTTTGAAGGAGATTGTTTAAACTTAAGAGACCGGCAGAAGAAGACCTTAGAGCTCGAACAGGCTAATAAAACGAAAATGATTCTGTGCTGTAGTCTGGTCCCAGACTTTTTAAGAGCTTTAAAAGCAAGTAAGAGAACTTTAAAATCCATACTAGAAGATATAAGAAGCCAATGTGGAGTAGCTAGTACAGGAGTGATATGCTCCCTCATCCTGGTTTTAGTTAAAAGTCTAGCAGCAGTGTTCTGAATGAGCTGAAGTTTGGGAATAGATTGCTTTGGAAGGCTGGTAAAAAGTTTATTGCGCTATTCTAGTCTATTTGATTTAAAGGCATGAATTAATTTTTCAGCATCAGTATGTTGCAGAAACTGACGTACCTTTGGAATATTTCTTAACTATAAAAATGCTGCTCTTGTCACTTTCTGGATGTGGGATTTAAAATTTAAATCTGAATCAAGGATAACACCCAGGCCTGTTACTTCTGATTTTACAAGGAGAGCCGTTCCTAAGTTTATCAAGTTCATCTCTTTCGGTATTGAGACCAACCAAAATTATTTCGGTTTTATCTTCATTTATAGTTTAGGGACCCAGCTGGTGGCATAGTGGCATCAGCACCGGACTTCGGGACGAAAGGTCCCGAGTTCGAATCCAGCCAGCTCTCCTGCACGCCTTACATCCGTGCTGGGTTACGAGCTGGTGATCTCTTTGGAAACTCACCTGACAGAAGGCAATGGCAAACCACTGCTGTAACTTGCCTCGTATGCGGATCCCCACTACGTCAGAGAGGCGTGGAGGGAAATCGTCCGCTAACCAGAGAAACTCTGGATGCGACGTAGCTTTCCTTTTATAGTTTACGAAATTATTGCTCATTGACTTGTTTATTGCAGCCATATTGGAAGTCAGAGAAGGTAGGGTGTTATCATCATCAGGCTTATTTAGATATACATTTGTGTGTCATCTACATAACTGTGGAAATCAAGTTTATATTTTCTAATGATATTTTCTAAGGGGAGCATATATACGGAGATGAGTGGGGGACCAAGGCAGCTTCCCTGAGCAACACCAAAAGGTAACATTGTATCTCTTAGAAAATTTAGTCTCCAACAAACAAAATATTTTCTCTCTAAGATATATGAACAAAACCAATTAAGGACACTACCAGAGAGGCCAACCCAGTTCTTAAGGTAATCTAGGAGAATGTTGTGGTTAATTGTGTCAAAGGCAGCATTTAGAGCTAGAAGCTTTAGAACTGTGACTCTATTGGCATTAGTACTGAGTCGAAGGTCACTGACAATTTTGGCAAGGACCGTCTCTGTGCTGAGGTTTCCTCTAAAACTTGACTGAAACGTTTCTAGAAAGTGGTTGAGTTGTTTGAAAAGGACTGTCTCAAGAGTCTTGCACAGGATGGACACATTTGATTTAATAATCGGCCTGTACTTAGTACCTCACTATCAAGGTTTGGTTTTTTAAGTAGGAGTTTGACAGTCGCAATTTTAAAGGCATCTGGAAAAACTCCAGTTTCAAGGGTTGTGTTAATAATTTTCCCAACAGAATTGAAAACTCCATTTAAGGAGTCTTTAGAATGTACTGTCCCTGATTAACCGGAATGCACTGTAATCACAAAGTGAGCAAGGACAAAAGTTAGGGTAAGTTTATTTGCTGGGGCACAAGACAGCTTTGCTACTGTGAGTAACTAAGGTGATGAACATTGTATCTTTTAAACACAATAAAAGTGTTAGATGAAGCAAATATAGTCAATGGGATTACTGAAGCATAGAACTTAACAAAATGATGGTGTGGCTTTGTGCTTATGAATGAACTATTCTAAATTCCATTTTAAGTGTTCTGAGCAGGCAGTGGAGTGAGAGGGTAGCAGAGTGAGAGGTCTTTGGCTCAAATGGGGCTTCGGCTAAGAAGGGTCAAGGCGAAGAACTGATTCGCAGAGACTCACAGATAACAGTCTTCAACTTCTCTAGTGGGCTCTTCCCGTAGTCCTCTTCCGCGAGCATCCGTTGCTGTGACATGGCAGGTGAGCTCAAACCCATGCCATGCCCTCCTGTGCCATATGGGAACTCAGGAAGGCTGACAGTGTCTCTGAAGACCACGGGTGCAGGAAGTGTGTCCAGCTGCAGCTCCTGATAGAGCGCATGGCAGCACTGGAGCTGCGCATGGACTCACTTTGGAGCATCCAAGATGCTGAGAATGTTGTGGATAGCACATTTAGTGAGTTGGTCACGCGGCAGTTTAAGGATCTAAGGAAAGATAGGGAATGAGTGACCAACAGGAAGAGTAGTAGCAGGAAGATAGTACAGGAGTCTCCTGCGGTCATCTCCCTTCAAGGCAGATATATGGCTTTGGAGTCTGTTGGGGGAGATGGCTCATCGGGTGAAGGCAGCAGTAGCCAGGATCATGACACCGTGGGTGGCTCTGCTGTGCATGAGGGCAAGAAAAAGAGTGACGGAGCTGTTGTGGGAGGGGATTCCATGGTAAGGGAAATAGAGAGGAGCTTCTGTGGCTGCAAAAGGGACTCCCGTGTGTTGTCTCCCGGGTGCAAGGGTCAGAGATGTCTCAGAGAGGCTGCAGGGCATTCTGAAAGGGGAGGGTGAGCAGCCAGCTGTCGTGGTGCATGTAGGTACTAACGATATAGGAAGAAAGTGGGATGAGATCCTCCAAGCTGAATTTGGGGAGCTAGGAGATAAAAGAGTAAGATCTCAAAGGTAATAATCTCAGGATTATTACCAGTGCCACGTGCTAGCCAGAGTTGGAATAGCAGGATGGCTAGAATGAATATGTGGCTTGAGCTGTGGTGCAGGAGGGAGGGTTTCAGATTCTTGGGGCATTGGAACCGCTCCTGGGGGAGGTGGGACCAGTACTGTCCAGACAGTCTACATCTGGGAAAGCCTGGGATCAATGTCCTAGGGAAACTGTTTGCTAGAGCTGTTGGAGAAGCTATAAACTAACATGGCAGGGGGATGGGAACCCACACAGAAAAGAAGAGGGAAGCGATGAAGAGAGCAAAGCTATAGTAAAGAAAAAAGTAAGAGTAGAGTGCATAAAAGTAAAAAGCAAAAATTGCATAGGTCACTAGATTCTAAAAGGACAATGAGTATAAGGGCACTTTATCTAAATGCCCGTAATATTAAAAACAAGGTTAGTGAACTACAGAAACAATATAGAAACCTGGTTGCAAGGTGGAGATGGCTGGGAACTAAATATCCGAGGGTATCAGGTAATACGGAAAGATAGGCAGGAAGGCAGAGGAGGTGGGGTGGCGCTCTTGATTAAGAATGAGATCAGGGCGATTGTGAGAGACGATATAAGATCTACGGAGCAGAATGGTGAGTCCATCTGGGTAGAGATTAAGAATAGTAAAGGGGAAAAAATCACTGGTGGGAGTTGTCTATAGGCCACCTAATAAAAATATTGCAGTGGCAGAGGGGATTAACCAAGAAATAACTGAGGGTTGTCATGGGGATTTTAACTTCCACATAGATTGACTGAATCAGGTTGGTCAAGGAAGTCTTGAGGAGGACTTCATAGAATACATCCGTGATGGCTTTTTTGAACAGCATGTTAGTGAACCTACAAGGGAAAATACTATCTTAGATCTAGTCCTGTGCAATGAGACAGGTAAGATTAACGATCTTGTAGTCAGGGATCCTCTTGGAAAGAGTGATCATTGTATGATTGACTTTCGCATACAGGTGGAGGATGAAATAGATATAAAACTAGGGTATTATGCTTGAACAAGGGAGACTACAACGGGATGAGGGAGGAGTCGGCTAATGTGGATTGGGAGCTCAGGCTCTCTGGTAGGACAGTTGAGGAACAGTGGAATACTTTCAAAGAGATTTTTCACACTGCTCAACAATAGTATATTCCAGTCAAAAGTAAGGACAGTAAGTATGAGGAGAGCCAGCCTTGGATAACTAAGGAAATAAAAGATAGTATCAAATTAAAAGCTCAAGTGTACAAAGTCACAAAGAGTAGTGGGAGACTGGAGGATTGGGAAGACTTTAAAAAACAACAGAGAACAACTAAACAAGAAATAAGGAAAGGGAAGATGGAGTATGAAAGTAAATTAGCACAAAATATAAAAACAGAGAGTAAAAGTTTTTATAAATATATAAAGCGGAAGAGGGTGGCTAAAATCAACGTAGGTCCTTTGGAAGACGAGAAGGGGAAATTGATATTGAGTGATAAGGAAATGGCTGAGGCATTGAACGACTATTTTGTGTTGGTCTTCACAGTGGAGGACATGTCTAATAGATAGATAGATAAATAGATATACTTTATTGATCCCGAGGGAAATTGGGTTTCATTACAGCCGCACCAACCAAGAATAGAGCATAAATATAGCAATACAAAAACCACAAACAATCAAACAACAATATGCAAACTATGCCAAATGGAAATAAGTCCAGGACCAGCCTATTGGCTCAGGGTGTCTGACCCTCCACAGGAGGAGCTGCAAAGTTCGATGGCCACAGGCAGGAAGAACTTTCCGTGACGCCCAGTGTTGTATCTCGGTGGAATATGGCCGGAGTCCAACAGCAAAAAGTTCAGTATCCAGTCTACAAACATGTTCCTCAATCGTAATATGACCAGGATTGCACCATCTGTTGTTAACCAGAACAGCAAGCCCCCAACTCCTTTACGCTTACCGCTCTCAGTGCACTTCCAGTCAGCCCAAACAGTCTGGAAGCCATCCATGGAGAAGTTTTGATTGGGTATGTCCTTGTGCAGCCCCGTTTCAGTAAAACACATAACACTGCACTCCTGAAATGTTCTCTGACTCCTGGCTATTGCCGTCAACTCGACCACTTTATTACCCACCAAACTCCTCTTCTCCATAAGTCTCTGTTGTCTCGACCCGGTCCTCTTTCCTCGCCTTTGTGATCCCCCTCTGCATCCTCTGTGTGCTTTCCTCCAGATTTCAGCCGGGGTGTCTGCCGCTCTGTTCGCTAAACCGGCCGGCATTAGTGCAAACAGCTGGTCCCTGGAATAAACAATGCGACTATACTGCTGCCCCGCTAATGAGACGTGTCTGAATGTAACTATTTCCAGTGCTAAAAACCCAAATAAAACTCTCTCCACCAGCATGTTAGAGAGGGTGCAGCTTCAACGTGTTACTGTGAAAAAAAATACAACAAATAACGCAAGTTAAAAAAGTAAGAAAACTGATTGGAACGGCTGTAACAGGCTGCATGCACAACCGGCACATGCGCACTGTTTGCCAAATGCCAAAGAAGGACGTTATGGACGAAATGGGATGTGAAGGCCTTGATAAAATCACTGTCACTAAAGAGATATTGATGAGCAAACTAGAAGGTAGATAAGTCTCCTGGTCCTGATTGGATGCATGCCAGGGTGCTGAGGGAATTGGCAGAGGTTATAGTAGACGCTTTGGTAATCATTTATCAAAACTCTCTAGACTCTGGGCGGGTTCCAGCAGATTGGAAGACAGCAAATGTCACACCACTTTTTAAAATAGGATGTAGGCAAAAGACGGGCAACTATAGGCCAGTTAGCTTAACATCTGTAGTCGGGAAAATGCTTGAAGCTGTCATTAAGGAAGAAATAGCGAAACATTTAGAATGGAGTGATTCCATTAGACAGACACAGCATGGATTCAGAAAGGGAAGGTCCTGTTTGACAAACTTACTGGAGTTCTTTGAGGATATAATGAGTGCATTGGATAGAGGGGAACAGGTGGATGTCGTATACGTGGATTTCCAGAAGGCATTTGATAAGATGCCACCCGAGAGACTTATCAATAAGATACGGATGCATGGAATCGGAGGAAGTGTATTGGCATGGATAATGGATTGGTTAGCCAATAGAAGGCAGAGAATTGGTATAAATGGGTGTTTCTCTGGTTGGTAGCCAGTGGTGAGTGGGGTGCCGCAGAGGTTGATGCTGGGCCCGCAGCTGTTTACCATTTACCTTGATGATTTGGAAGAGGGGACTGAGTGTAGCGTAGCAAAATTTGCTGATGACACTAAACTGAGTGGAAAAGCAAATTGTACAGAGGATGTAGAGAGTCTGCAGAGGGATATAGATAGGTTAAGTGAATGGGCCAAGGTCTGGCAGATGGAATGCAATGTTGGTAAATGTGAGATTATCCACTTTGGAAGGAATAATAGAAGAGCAGATTATTATTTAAATGCTGAATGATTGCAGCATGCTGTTGTGCAGAGGGACTTGGGAGTGCTTGTTCATGAATCGCAAAAAGTTGGCTTTCAGGTACAACAGGTTATTAAGAAGGCAAACGGAATGTTGGCCTTCATTGCTAGAGGGATTGAATTCAAGAGCAGGGAGGTCATGCTGCAACTATACAGGGTACTGGTGGGGCCGCACCTGGAGTACTGTGTGCAGTTCTGGTTTCCATACTTGAGGAAGTATATATTGGCTTTGGAGGCACTGCAGAGGAGGTTCACCAGATTGATTCCAGGGATGAAGGGCTTAACCTATAAGGAGAGATTGAATCGCTTGGGACTATACTCTCTGGAGTTCAGAAGAATGAGAGGGAATCTTATAGAAAAGTACAAAATTTTGAAAGGGATAAATAAGATAGAAGTAGGACAGTTGTTTCCATTGGTAGGTGTGACTAGAACGATGGGACACTGCCTCAAGATTCAGGGGAGAATATTTAGGATGGAGATGAGGAGAAACTGTTTTTTCCCAGAGAGTGGTGAATCTGTGGAATTCTCTGCCCAGGGAATCAGTTGAGGCTTCTTCACTAAATATATTTAAGACACAGTTAGATAGGTTTTTACTTAGTAGGGAAATTAAGGGTTATGGGGGAAAGGCAGGTAAATGGAGCTGAGTTTATGGACAGATCAGCCATGATCTTATTGAATGGCGGGGCAGGCTCTATGGGCCAGATGGCCTACTCCTGCTCCTATTTCTTATGTTCTTATGTAAGTTTAAAATGTTAAATGGTAGATCACGTAAACATTATTTATTATTTACTAAGTAGTTAGTTGATCTATAGAACTAAAGAAAGTACAAATAATATAAGAAAATATGCAATGAGAGTATGCCATTTGGTCTAATGAGTGTTTACTTCCATTGTGTTCTTAGAATTGAACAACAATTTCAACAGTGGTCTGGCTTCTGTGTAGTGTGTGACATTGATGATATCACAATGTAGTGCATATCTCTGAAAATGAGTGGATGATCAACACTTTTCCAGCTGGCTGCTGTGAACTATAGAAACATCAGCTTTCATCATTCTTACCAGTCTGACTGCAGTTTCTAAAATGCAGTTATACATTATCTACTGGACAGTCCTCAGTCATTTCTTTGCCTCCTCAAAAGTTTTTTTCAAACTTGTATATATGATTAAGATGGAATTGTCACAATATATACTAATGTGATTTTCTGATAAAGCTGAAGTATTCTAATGTTAGATATGAAGTAATGCATTGTGGCCTTTTGGATAATATCTTGAAATGCTATTGCATAATAATAGTATTCATTGCTACTTCATAATCGGCTATCGAATAATAGGATGCAGAAACTCTTATTGAAATACAGGAAACATCACTTCTGACTTTGACATAATTTCAAATTCTGATTTATGTTAAATATTATATTTTCCTTGAATTAAAAATATGATTCATTTAGAATATAAAACCTCATTTCAGTGTGTAAGTAACTTTAAAATAGGTTAGAGATTAAAATAGTTGTTCATTACCAAATGGCTACTCTGTGAATTCATAATTTTATTTTAAAATCTCATAATATTACATTTACATTTGTTAAAGTCAAGTTTTTATGTTGTTCATAATTGCTTGAAGTGCAAAAGTAAATAGGCTTTTTCGTGGCATACTAAAAGAAATTGGGACTCCAAGTGCAGTGCCAGGGAGTGTGGTTTTTAAGACCCCTCAGTTTTATATTATCAATAGCACTCTAATGAAGAACTGTGTGCAACTAAGGAGATTTTGGACTGCAGCTTTAATTTTGAGGTTAGTAAATTATTCAAATCACTTCAATGTCTCGAAGCAATAAAACAATGCCAGCTTTGCCTTTAGTGCATGAATAATCAACGATCTATATTTTAAACAAGTAACAAATTCATGTTTTACTGAAAAGACAGTGTCCCAGTTATTACTCTGAGGACGTTAGGGTTATTTTAATAAATCTACTGGGACTTAACCTGCAAGTACCTGCTTCTGAGGACTAATATAGAGCATAAGTTTCAATGCGAACATATAATTAGATATGAAAATAAGAAGGAACACAGTGGAACCAGCTTAGCCATTCAAACTTTGCTTCACAGGTGTGGACTCAGTAATTTCCTATGTTGATACTGCATAGATAATTTCACATCCTTTTCATTAAAAGTAATTTTTGTATAAATATATGCAAATTCTTTTGTAAACTCTTGTTCAGTCTTATGTTATTAACTGCACTGCATCTAATTTACAGAGCAATAGTTTTCTGCATGAAGAATACGTTTTGCTGCAGTTCGTGGACTAGTTAGGTCTGCTAGCCTATCCATTATTTCTGTGCTTTTTCTTCAGCAACTTTCCTCAGTCTTCTTGATTTCTGTTTTTTATTCATGGCAGGGATAGTGATCCAAAAGGTCAAAGTTCAAAGTAAAATTTATATCAGAGTGCATACATGTCACCACATACAACCCTGAAATTCTTTTTCCGTAGGCATACTTAGCAAATCTACAGAACAGTAACTGTAAACAAGATCAATGGACAACAAACTCTGCAAATACAGATATAAATAAATAGTAATAAGTAATGAGCATGAAATAATAACATAAAAGAGTCCTTAAATAAATGTAGTTATCCTCTTTTGTTCAAGAGCCTGATGACTGGGGGTTATTAACTGTTCTTGAACCTGGTGGTGTGAGCTCTGAGGCACTTGTACCTTCTACCTGAATGCAACAGCGAGAAAAGAGCATGGTCTGGTGGGTGAGGATCTCTCATGATGGATGCTGCTTTTCTATGGCACCGTTTCATGTAGATATGCTCAATGGTTAGTTGGGCTTTACCCGTGATATACTGTGCTGAATCCACTACCTTTTGTAGGATTTTCCACTCAAAAGGCATTTGAGTGGAATACGAGGCCATAATGCAGACAGTCAGCAGATGGGCCTCTGGTTTACCTCTCCTGAAGACTACAATCAGTTCTTTGGTTTTATTGACATTACACAAAGGTTGTTGTTATTACACAGTTCAGCCAAGTTTTCAATCTTGTTTGATAATGTTGAATAGATTGCCCTGATTTAAGATGTGGAAGAGGAGATCATGGGGGTGGGGGTGGGGGAAGGGGGAAGTTGGACCAGGGAAGGGATGTGTAACACCTGAGGTATTGTCCACAGATTTCAGGATCCCAATATATATACCTACACATAATAGAAGAAATCTGGTTTTGTTACTTAAGATTTGTTTGGGTTCTATAATCAGTATGTGTGCTTAGTTCCCTGCTCTACGTGCTTTACGATTATAACTGTGAGGCTAAGCATAGCTTCAGTGCTATATTTAAGTTTGCTGACAACACCACTGTTGTTGGCCAAATCAAGGGTGGTGACGAATCAGTATTTTGGAGGGAAATCTGGCTGAGCAGTGCCACAAAAACAACCTCTCACTCAATGTCAGGAAGACCAAAGTGCTGATTATTGACTACAGGGGAAGGAAACTGGAGGTCCATGAGCCAGTCCTCATTGGAGGATCAGAGGTGGAGAGGGTCAGCAAATTTAAATTCTTCAGTGTTACCATTTCTGAGGATCTGTCTGGGGTCCAGCACACAAGTGCCATTACAAAGAAGGCACGGCACTGCCTTTACTTAGAAGGTTGTGAAGATTCAGCATGTCATCCAGAACTTTGACAAACTTCTTCAGATGTGTGGTGGAGAGTATATTGACTGGTTTCATCACAGTCTGGTATGGGAACACCAATCCCTTGAATGGAAAATCCTACAAAATGTAATTGATACAGCCCATTCCATCATAGGTAAAGCCTTCCCCACTATTGAATACATCTACATGGAATGCTGTTGCAGTAAAGCAACATCTATATCAGGGCCCCCACCATCCAGGTTGTGTTCTCTTCCCACTGCTGCCATCAGGAAGAAGGTACAGGAGCCTTAGGATCCACACCACCAGGTTCAGGAGCAGTTATTATCCTCAACCATCAGGTTCTTGAACCAGAGGGAATAACTTCCCTCAGCTTCACTCACCCCAGCAATGAACTGTTCTCACAACCTATGGACTCACTTTCAAGGACTCTTCATCTTATGTTCTCGATATTTATTGCTTGCTTGCTTGCTTGTTTGTTTGTTTGTTTATTTATTAATTATTTTTTATTTTACATTTGCACCATTGGTTGTCTTTTGCACAGTGTCTGTTTGTCTTGTCTGTGGTCTTTCATTGATTCTGTTGAGTTTCTTTGTATTCACCAATTGTGAATGCATGCAAGAAAATGAATCTCAGGGTTGTATATGGTGACATATATGTACTTTGATAATACATTTACTTGGAACTTTGACAGGATGACTTACAAACAGTATTCAGAGCAGGGAAACCCGTTCTCATTTAGCTGTAAGTATCACAGCTAAAGGTATTCTAACATTTACAGATTGATAATTAGCGTCAAATCTGAATCTGCTGTTCAAACAATTTAGCAAAATGTTGAGAAGGTTGCTTCTACGAGTCACCAAGCTATGCGGTCAAGAAACAAATACATGAGAAGGGAAGCAATTTTTGAATGAACGTGAATTAAGAAATGTCATGAATAAAAATATTATAGCAAATTGCAAGTGTGTTTCTAATTCCCTTAAGGAATGAGATGCTACTAGTAAGATCACTTAGAATGATACGGAACAGGAACAATCCATGTCAGGGCTGTGTAACAAGAGTTACCTTTTAATCAGGAGGGCGATTGAGATTTTAAAGGCAGAGTTTCACCCCAGTCTCTTTTGAGTTGAGGAGTGACCGATCAGTAAGAGGGATTTATTAGAAAGGGCCAATAAAAATAATTCAAGTGTAAGTGGAACGGCCATTCTTTTGCAGTGTGTCAGTGTTCAGAGTGGTTTTGGCTCATAAGGCTTTGATGAGATCAAGTTTGGGCGAGGTACATTGCAGACATCCCACCCTACAAAAACTCATTTCAGGGAGGTAGCACCATCAATTTTCGGGAGACTCCCGGAACTTCTGGGAGAGGTGGGATGTCTGCTGTAGAGTAGCTCCTTAGCAGCTAGCCAGCTAGTTTAAATAACGTTAGCTATGCTAATGAACGAATGACACCTGCTAAACTCACCTCAACACGTCTTTTACAGTCTTAACCCACTATGGGCAATAGAAAAGTCACTGTTGCAAACAGTGCAGCGAGCAACACTGTCATTATTTTTGATCCCTATTAGGCAGGGGTACACTTTAGGGTAGTCTGGGGTGACGTACGTTTTATATTTTCTTTTTTTGGAACACTCTCCCATGGCGCGCACTCGCTCTATCTCTCTCGCGCGCTCTCTCGTTCGCTCGCTCTCAAAAAAAATGATTTCTGGGATATTGTATATAATTTGCGGGCATCAGGGAGCCACTATTAATATGCGGGGACTCCCGGAACTTCTGGGAGAGGTGGGATATCTGACATTGTCTTGCAAGTTACTCTCTCTCTGTCCTTATTTGTTCATTCCTCATCTGTTAGGACATGATAGATTAGTGAGAATGACTCCAGCGACAGTGTTTTGTATTCTCATGTGGGATGTGGGAAGTCTGGGAGACCTCCAGTCTCTCAGATAAACACATCTGTACGAGGTGCACCGAGTTGCAGCTCCTGAGAGAATGTATTCAGGTAATGGAGCAGCAGCTTGATGACCTTTGACTCATACAGGAGAATGAGGAGGTGATAGACAAAAACTACAGGGAGGTAGTCACCCCTAGGTTACAGAAGACAGGTAACTGGGTAATCATCAGGAGAAGGAGGGTAAATGCACAGCCAGTGCAGAGTACACTTGTGGCTGTTCACAGTGACCGGTTCTTTGTCACTGAGTTTTGTGCTGTGGCTAAGAGAGCAGAGAGGTGAAGAGGACTGCAGTGTTGATAGGAGATTCCTTATTCAGAGGAATGTAGATGAGGTTCTGTGGGTGTGATAGAGACACCTGGAAAGTATGTTGCTTCCCTCATGCCAGGATCAGGGATGTCTTGATTGTGTCCATGGCATTCTCAAGGGCAAGGGTGAGCAGCCAGAATTCTTGGTGTATATTGTCACCAGTGACATAGGTAGACAAGGTAAGGAGGTCCTGAAGAGACATTTTACAGAGTTAGGTCGAGGGTTGCCCATGGAAGGCTGCTGGACCAGACAATATTCCTGGCAGAGTGCTTAGAGGATGTGCAGACCAGCTAGCAGAGAAAGAGATTCTCACTGACATCTTCAACATCTCCCTGAGCAGTGCCGTCATTCCTACATGCTTCAAGGCCACCACCATCGTCCCAAAGAAGTCTTCAGTGTCCTGCCTCAATGACTACCGTCCTGTTGCACTCACATCCACCATCATGAAGTGTTTCAAGAGGCTCATCATGAGGTACATCAAGACCCTGCTGCCCCCCTCACTGGAGCCCCTGCAGTTCGCGTACCGTCCCAACTGTTCAATAGATGATGCCATTACCATCACCCTCCACCTGGACAAAAAAAGACACGTACTTTCGAATGCTGTTCATAGACTCCAGTTCAGCATTCAACACAATCATTCCTCAGAAACTGATTGGAAAGCTGAGCCTACTGGGCCCGAACACCTCTGTCTGCAACTGGATCCTAGACTTCCTGACTGGGAGACCTCAGTCAGTTGGGATCGGAAGTAGCATCTCCAACACTATCTCACTGAGCATGGGGCCCCCCAGGGCTGTGTGCTCAGTCCACTGCTGTTCACTCTGCTGACCCACAACTGTGCTGCAACACACAGCTCGAATCACATCAAGTTCACCAATGACACGACCATGGTGGGTCTCATCAGCAAGAACGATGAGTCAGCATACAGAGAGGAGGTGCAGCGGCTAACGGACTGGTGCAGAGCCAACAGCCTGTCTCTGAATGTGAACAAAACAAAACAGATGGTTGTTGACTTCAGGAGGACACGGAGCAACCACTCTCTGCTGAACATCGACGACTCCTCCGTAGAGATCGTTAGGATCAACAGATTTCTTGGTGTTGACCTGGCGGAGAATCTCACCTGTTCTCTCAACACCAGCTCCATAGCAAAGAAAGCCCAGTTGCGCCTCTACTTTCTGCGAAGGCTGAGAAAAGTGCATCTCCCACCCCCCATCTTCACCACATTCTACAGAGGTTGTATTGAGAGTATCCTGAGCAGCTGCATCACTGCTTGGTTCGGAAATTGCACCATCTCGGATCGCAAGACCCTGCAGCAGATAGTGAAGTCAGCTGAGAAGATCATCGGGGTCTCTCTTCCCGACATTACAGATATTTACACCACACACTGCATCCACAAAGCAAGCAGCATTATGAAGGACCCCACGCACCCCTCATACAAACTCTTCTCCCTCCTGCCATCTGGCAAAAGGCACCGAAGCATTTGGGCTCTCATGACCAGACTATGTAACAGTTTCTTCCCCCCAAGCCATCAGACTTGTCAATACCCAGAGCCCAGACTGACACCAACCTACTGCCCTCTACTGTGCCTGTTGTCTTGTTTATTATTTATGGTAATGCCTACACGGTTTTGTGCACTTTATGCAGTCCTGGATAGGTCTGTAGTCTGGTGTAGTTTTTATGTTGTTTTACCTAGTTCAGTGTATTTTTTGTATTGTCTCATGTAGCACCATGGTCCTGAGAAACGTTGTCTCGTTTTTACTGTGTACTGTACCAGCAGTTATGGTTGAAATGACAATAAAAAGTGACTTGGCTTGACTTGAGGGTTGAGAAATAGGACCTCAAGGATAGCTGCCTGTGCCATGTGCCAGTGACGGTAAAAATAGAATGATTTAGCATGTGAATATGTGGCTGAGGAGGTTGTGCAGGGGGTAGAGGTTCAGATTTATGGATCATTGGATCTCTTCTAGGAAAGGTTATGACCTGTACAAAAGGGATAGGTTACAATTGGACTGGAGGGATCCAATATCCTTGTGGGCAGATTGGCTAGAGTTGTTCAAGTGGGTTTAAACTAATTTGGCAGGGGAAAGGGAGCTGGAGTGACAGTGCGGAGGATGAGGTAGTTGGTTTACAAACAGAAGCAATGTGCAGTGGGACTTCTAGCAAGGAGAGGCTGATGACTGGGCAAAATTGCAGGCAACAGGATGAGTTGCAACATTAAAGGTGGACAAAATCGAAAAGCGTGAATACAGGACTGAAGATGTTATATTTAATTGCCTGCTGTATATGGAATAAGGTCGATGAACTTGTAGCACACAGTTACAGATTGGCATCTATGATGTTGTAGACATGACTGAATCATGGCTGAAAGAAGATTATAGCTGGAAGCTTAATGTCCAAGGATACACATTGTCCTGAAAGGAGAGGCAGGAAGGCAGAGGGGGCGACATTGCTCTGTAGGTAAAAGATGAAATCAAATCATGAGAAAGAAGTGACTTAGACTCAGAAGGTATTGAATCAATGTGTATAGAGTTAAGGAACTGCAAGGGTAAAAAGACCCTGATGGGACCTCCAAACAGTAGTAAGGATGTGGTTTACAAATTACAATGGGAGATAGAAAATGCATGCCAAAAGGGCAGTGATACAATAGTCATGGGGGATTTCGATATGCAGGTTGATTGTGAAAATCAGGTTGGTGCTGGATTCCATCTGGGGGAATTTCGAGAATGTGTACAAGATAGCTTTTTAGAGAAGCTAATGTTTGATCCCACTAGGGAATTAGCTATTCTTGATTGGATGTTGTTACAATGAACCGGAATTGATTAGTGAGCTTAAGGTAAAAGAACCCTTAAGGGAAAGTGATCATAATATGATCAAATTCACCCTGAATTTTGAGAAGGGGGAAGCTAAAGTCAGATGTATCAGTATTACAGTGGAGTAAAGGGAATTACATTGGCATGAGAGAGGAGCTGGCCAGAATTGATTGGAAAAGAACACTGGCAGGGATGATGGCAAAGCAGCAATGGCTGGAATTTCTGGAAGCAATTTGGAAGGCACAGGATATATACATCTCACAGAGGTAGAAGTATTCTGAAGGGAAGAACTGTGGCTGACAAGAGAAGTCAAAGCCAGCATAAAAGCCAAAGAGAGGCATATAATAGGGCAAAAATTAGTGGGAAGTTAGAGGATTGGGAACCTTTCAAATACTATCAAAAGGCAACTAAGATACCAAAAGTTTTTTCAGATACAGAGTAAAATAGAGGTAAGAGTGGATATCGGACCACTGGAAAATGATGCTGGAGAGGTAGTAATGGGGGACAAGGAAATGGCGGATGAACTGAATAAGTATTTTGCATCAACCTTCACTGTGGAAGACACTCGCAGTATGGTGGGAGTTCCAGGTGTCAGGGGGCATGAAGTGTGTGAAGTTACCATAACTAAAGAGAAGGTTCTTGGGGAACTGAAAGGTCTGAAGTTAGACAGGTCACCTGGGCTGGAGAGATTGTGGAGGCTTTATTAATGATGTTTCAAGAATTACTAGATTCTGGAAAGGGTCTGGAAGACTGGAAGATTGAAAATGTCACTCCAAGAAAGGAGAGAGGCAGAAGAAAGGCAATTATAGGCTATAGTGGGAGAGTCTAAGACCAGAGGACACAGCCTCAGAATAGAGGGGTGGAAGACAAGGAGGAATTTCTTCAGCCAGAGTGGTGAATCTGTAGATTCCCTGAACATTCACGTGCTTACCTAAAAGCCTCTTGATCACCACTATCATATCTCCTTCAAACAGCATCCCGGCAGTGTGCTTAGGTACCTACCACTCTGTGCAAATAAAAAAAGCTTGCCTTACACATTCCATTTAAACTTTCCCCCTCTCACCTTAAAGCTATGCTCTTTAGTAATCAAAATTTCCACCTGGGAAGAATATTTCTACTCCATTTGCTAGGATGCCTACAATTTCTACACTAGTTTCCCATATGGTCCAAGGGAACACCTTATCAGGCCCTAGGGATTTATCCATCCTAATTTGCTTTAAAACAGTAAGCACCTCCTCCTCTGTAATCTGTATATAGCCCATGATCTTACAGCTATTTTGCCTCAGTTCTATAGATTTTCCGTCCTATCTCCCAAGTAAATTGAGATGCAAAAACCCATATATGACCTCCCTCATCTCTCTTAGCTCCATGCATAGATGGCCATGCTGATCTTTAGGTGGTATTTAAAATGTCCTTAGCTATGGGTGAGGTGTCAGAGAGTTCGAGGACAGCTAATGTTGTTCCTTAGTTTGGTCTAAGAATAAACTGGGAAATTATCAGCCGGTAAGCCTGATATCAGTAGCAGGTAAGTTATTGGCAGGTACTCTAAGGGACCAGATATATAAGTTTTTGGGTAGTCTGGATTTGACTATCTAACCAATCTTACAATGTTTTTCAAGTAAGGTCGCTTGCAGTCCATGCCCTTCTCTTTTGTCACAATAAGTCATACTCAGGCTGGAGGAGCAGCATCTCATATTCTATCTAGGTAGCCTCCAACCTGATGGCATGAATATTGATTTCTCCTTCTGGTAATTTTTTTCCCTCCCCCTTCCTCCTCCTCCTGTTCTCCACTATGGCCTCTGACTACTCCTCCTCACCTGCGTATCACCTCCCCCTGGTGTCCCTCCTTCCCTTTTCCTCTCCTATCAGAATCCTCCTTCTCCAACCCTTTACCTTTCCTACCACCAGGCTTCACCTATCACCTTCTGGTTAGTCCTCCTTTCCCTCCCCCCACCTTTTTATTCTGGCATCTTTCTCCTTCCTTTCCTGTCCTGCAGAAGGGTCTTGGCCTGAAATGACAACTGTTTATTCATTTCCATAGATGCTGCATGACCTGCTGTGTTCCTCCAGCATTTTGTGTGTGTTGAACCTGAAAAGGCAGCTTTTATTCCCACTCTTTGCCTCATGCCAGTCAGACAGTCTTCTGTCCTTCATTCTTTGGTTGAATAGTTTAGAACTTTACTCTCTGGAGCATAGGAAAATGAGGGTTGATTTGATAGAGATATACAAAATTATGAGGTGTATAGATAGGGTAAATGCAAGCATGTTTTTTCTATTGAGGTTGTTTGAGAATAGAACTAGAAGTCATGGATTATGGGTTAAAGGTGGAAAGTTTAAGGGGAACATGAAGGAAGACATCTTCACTCAGAGGCAATTGAATGTGTGAAACGAGCTGCCAGTGGAAATGGTGGATGGGGGTTTGATTTCAACATTTAAGGGAAGTTTGGATAAGTATATAGAGGGGTATGGAGAGCTAATGTCCAAGTGCAGGTTAATGATATAGGCAGAATAATAGTTTAGCATGGACTAGATGGGATGAAAGACCTGTTTTTGTGCTGTAGTGCTCTATGACTATGTGGCTTTGAGGGAAATTTTCAAAGAAGCCCTGATGTGTAATTACAGGACATTTTGTAAATAGAATACGGAGCCAGTGTTAAGTGTTTATATGCACACTGTTTTATGTCTTGAATATGGGAGTGCCCACATTCAGTACAATTCCAAAAGGAGTCGTTGCAAATGCATAGAAAACCTTCAATAAATAGGAAGCTTTGTTAGCACATGAGCAAGTCCAAGAAATAACATTTTATTATATCCTTGTATTATTTCATTCTTACTATATGGACATCAATGGTAATGCTGGCATTTGTTGTCCATCTGTAATTGCCCCCGAACTGAACAACAAATTAAGAGTTAATCATAACAGTGGGTCGGGAGTCACGTATACAGTAAAGACCGTTGATTCTGTTCTGTGGTCTATGTGTCTTATGGTTACTGTTGCTTAGTGAGCATTTTTTAAAATCCAAATTTATTTATATTTGTATCTTAAGTCCCTGTCACTCAAGTGGGATTTATATTCATATCTCTAGATCAATAGACTGGAACTCCAGGTGCTTACTAGAGTAATTTGGAAACATTCATGTCAGCACTAGCAATGTTTTAAAAGTCATAGCTTCTTGACAAGTTATTCATATCAAATATGTATGCATATTCTATTCAAAGACTTTTCAAAGTTCAGTATAAATTTATTATCGAAGTACATACATGTCACCATATAGAACTCTTGAGATTTATTTTCTTACAGGCATACTCAATAAATCCATTATAGTTTAATAACTATGTTAGAATCATTGAAAGACCAAATGAACTTAGGCATTCAACCAGTGTGCAAAAGATACAAAATGCAAATACGAAAAGAAAGAAATAATAATAATAAATAAGGAATAAATATAGAAAACATGAGATGAAGAGTCCTTGAAAGTGAGTCCATAGGTTGTGGGAACATTTCAATGATGAGGCTAATGAAGTTGAGTGAAGTTAACGTCTTTGGTTCAAGAGCCTGGTGGCTAAGGGGTAATAAGTATTCCTGAACCTGGTCATGTGAGGGCTCCTGTCCTTCTTCCTGATGGCAGCAGCGAGAAGAGAACATGTCCTGCATGGTGGGGTTCCCTGAGGATAGATGTTGCCTTCCTGCGACATTTCATATAGATTCACTCAATTGTGGGTGAGAGCTTTACCTGTGATGGACTAGACCATATCCACTATTTTTGTAGGATTTTCCATTCAACTGCATTGGTGTTTTCATATCAGATGGTGATGGCATCAGTCAATATACTCTACACTACACATCTATAAACGTTTGTCATAGTTTTAGATGTCATGGCAAATATATGGGTACTGCGATTATTCCTAAATAAGAGAGACCGAAAGCAAAATATTGTCGATGCTGGAAACTTGAAATAAAACAGAAGATACTGGAAATGCTCATCAAGCTTGACAGCATCTTAAGAGATAATATTTCAGGCTGGTGATATTTTATCAAAACTGAATGGGCCTGATGCAGGATTTTGACCTGAAACATCGACAGTTCCTTTCCTGTCACAGGTGCTACTCGGCCTGCTAAGTTCCTTCTGTGGATTGTTCGTTGCTCCAGATTCCAGCATCTGCAATCTCTTGTGACTCCACACTCAATAGGAATTATTGTGTAAAATTGCATTCTTTTAAAAATAGTTTTCCCACCATGGCTCTTTTTATTTTGCAGCTGAAAAATCTGAGCTTTGAAGAACTACAGATGCGATTGAGTGCACTGGATCCAATGATGGAGCGAGAAATTGAGGAACTGCGTCAAAGATATCAGGCTAAACGACAGCCCATTCTAGATGCCATGGATGCAAAGAAACGGAGACAGCAAAACTTCTAGCTGAACTTCTTATCCATCTAAACCTACCCACACTATCCAGGGTAGTACGTCTTTATCTATAAAATGTAGTGTCAGAACAGTAACAGCAAAAGTAATTAAACACTGGTCGAATAACATTAATTATAATCTGCAATCTTTCCTACAGGCAATGAAGCAAACAGTTTTAGCAGCAATGTATTGTTCATTTCTTGGCAACTTTTGTTTCACCACAGCTTCAAACCATGTAATGAAGCTATAATTCAGTTTGAAACATGCTGTGTTGAGTGAGGCAGCATCAACAATCTGGAGTGTCCTTAACGTGGTAAAACATCCAAGCAGCTTTGCAGAAATGTTACCCCACTAAATTTGATTCTGTAAAAGAACTTCAGGAGATCCTAGGGCAGAGGACCAAAACTTTGGGGAAGAGGTAGGTTTTAAGGAATGTCTGAAATGCAGTCATTGAGGTAGGCAGGCAGGCTTGAGGAAGGAATTCCAGAGCTCAGGACTTTAGCAGTTGAAGGCACAGCCACCGTTAGTGGTGTGAGTAAACTTTGGAATGCTCATGAGTCCAGCTTAGAGAAACACGCAGCATCCTGTCCAGAAAATATATCACCATTCTTTCATTGTAACTGGGTCTAAGTTATGACACGCATTGGCCAATGGCACAGCAAATGAATGCTTCACAAGAAGACTTGCAGTGTGTCGATATGCACCTTACCACCTCCACCACCACCTCCAGCTGAAGAGCCAATACGATGGGGAATAAATAATAATAGTGACCACATGGTGTAAGCTCATTTAAAAATAGTTTGGCTCCTCAATTCAAACTATACCCAATATCTGTCACGATTTACATTATAATTATTCTTGACATGTAAATACTGGCCAGCTCTTTTTATACTTCCCCGATGCACAATGAGCTGAAGCAACTGCCACCTTATTAGTTGCCTTCAAGACTGCCAATGGCAACTCTGAAGTGTCCAAGTGTAGAAGTACACTTGTGGCAGTGGATAAGAACTGCAAAGCAACTTAAAACTTCTGCCTCTAGACATCTGGAAAACTTTCATGGGAAATACCTCACAGCAAAGGCAGACGTCAGTAATTGAATTCACCACTGCTTTCAGTGCACAGCAAAGGAAAAGGGCTTTTAAAGATCCAGATTACAAACTTTGCCACAAAGCCCATGGTCTCCTGGGCAGGAATGATCTTGATATAAGAACCACAAGTCCCTTTTGCATGAGCTATGTTCCGGACCCATGCAGGTAAATATACAATGTGTTGGTATGCATCTTCAGACACAGATGGTATCTGTATGCTTAATGAGGTGATGCTTTTCCTTCAGTGGCCCAGAGGCAAATCATCCTTTAGAAATGGACCTGAAAATAACTTGTGCCAGTTGTTTGTACAAGTACAGAGATTCAAGTCTGCTACTAGCGTTTGTATGGTGATAAAATAAACACACGGTTCCCACTGTAGCTTGGTAGCCCTGCTGTGTGGTATAACGATGCACTGGAAAACTCATTTGCGGACTTTATTTTGACCACAAATTCTTCAACACTAATTAATGTACAGAAATTGATGTTTCATCAAGGACTACCACTGATTTTATACAGGATTAAAGTGAATGCTTCATTGCCTGTGAAGGTGTTCATCAACCAGAATGCCAGAGTGCACATAACCGTGATAAAGATTGTAGTTAATTTATTTCAATGTAAATACTGATTTTATTGATTCATACAAGGATTTAATGGTATCAGCAGGCATCAGTTTTATATTTGCTTCTGCTCTACCATGATGCCAACAGAAAGTGTCTATTTTCTAAATGATTACTTTCATGCTCAACTAAGTGACTATTGTTACAGATGCTGCAGGCTGTATGTACTGTAAGTTCATGAAAGAGGCTTCCAGTGTTGCAGATACCCCAAAGAAACACATTATTTATTGTATTCCAACAAAACTCCTGATTTTTCTTGCTAAGTATTTTCATAGATATTGATGCCCTCATGGTTGGTGGTGACATTTGAAAATGATATTCTGCAGGGCTTTCTTTTTATCCCAAACAACCTTACATGAACACAATTTGATTGCATCCCCTACTCCCTTAAAATTCTGACTCCCACTTGAGAACTGGACCTTATTCAGTTAAGCTCATTTATAACTGCTGTAAATTAAAAGAGCTCAGAAATTATTGTGCATTTGTGTTTAATTTGTTACACATGTTATTCATCCAGTCTCAACACAAAGCATCACTTGCTGGGGTTGGGGGTGGGGGGTGGGCGTGCACTGGATATGTAATACCTTAACTCAATTCAGTGTGACTTAACGGACTTTTCATGATATTGGAAATGAAACAATGACTCCTGAGGTACAGTACTCTGCTAGGCATATGCTGCAGCTACTGTTTATATTGGTCTGTAAATGCACCCAAAACATGACCTTGCTTAAGGAGAAATTTAAATGACACTGGTAGGTAACAAGGGTGACATTCATTTATCAGTTGTCAAATTAGATTAATGTTAGAATATCTTTAAAAAATAATTAAGTTGCCCTCTATACTGTGTTGACATTAGAATCTGTAGTATTTAAAATGTTTTGTACTTATAAGTGAACTTCTGTGTGGTAACTTGTTCAATCAAGACACTGATGATAAACAGTTAATTGGAAGGCTCTATGCAAGATGTCTATACTGACCCAATTACCCCAATCTTATTTCTGTTCTAAAATGGGGAAGTCTTTTGCTCATTGGGTTCATCCTTCCTCCCTACAGAGCAATCGCAACAGTCAAAGTCTTCCCTTTCATATTTAACTGTAGCCCTGCAACTTGTTCTCTCTCATGAATCTTTTACCTGCACTAGTGGTAGTTTATGCCAGTTAACTTAGCCTTGGGATGCAGCAGGAAATAAGAGAACTAGGGTGGGAGAGTGGAACCATTCAGTCATGGGGAGACCATGCAAACTCAATGCAGACAACACCCACGATCAGGACTGAAGGAGGTGTGAGGCAGTACTCCAAGTGCTGCATTATTGTGCACAGTGAGACAGTTTCGCTGAGCAACTGCACCATGTCATACCATACACTTTGATCATCCCTTCAGGACTGATTCTTCCTCCACCACATTTAGGGTCTGACAGTATATTCAAACACACTTTTAGCTAAATCTGGAGTTAAAACATCTCATGTAAGTAGGAGTGTTGTGCCTTGACAGAAAAGGGCTACACAAGTTTCCTGGGATTGGTGTGGACAGTGCTGAATGAACTACCAGAAATGGATGCTTCTGTTTGTGCTCAAGGAAAAGTGGAATGTGTATATACTGTCTTATAAGTAATTTATTATTCTAGTAATTAAAAGCAGATTATAGTTTAAATCTTTAAATCTCTATCCATCTAAAAACTTAAATAATGACTGGATTCCAAAAATCACTGCAAGTTGCCAAATTGGAATAGTTTCAGTGCCTTTTAAATATATTCACTTGATTAATGTGAACATTTCAAGTTAGAATGAGTTGATAAAGTGAGATGCTGCTCAAATTCTTTCTCTTGTAACAGGACATGCACTGAACAAATATGAGTTTTTCCTCTATTTCCTTAAGTGAACCTTTGTGTGCATACTCAACAGGAAAAGCCACACTGTAAGAAGTAATGATTCACTGTAATCAGCCCACAGTGGATTACATGAAGGTTAAGGCTTAGCTTGCATAAAGCCATGTCTGCTTTATTTAACTACGTCCCATAAGGCAATATTAGCAATAATAGGTGACAGTCTTACCCTACAATAATAGTGTTCCAGTATAGTGGTCTCAATATGTGTTAAACTTGGAGATTTGAAAGATTTGGCTCCACATAAACTTCTGAAGACCATTATTAAGCTCTGTTTGCATTCAAAATAATATTTTCTTCAAAACTAAAGTTTTGCCCATGTGATTGTATTGTGGTGTTCTTTTTTTTTGGAAATGTGCTGCTTTCTTATGAACACCAATAATAAATAACAAAGATCAGGTGAATGTGTAATGCTTTTAACTATAGTATCATGGTGGGACTTTTAGCGATAGTGAGGCAGTAATCATGAGCAGTCAACATTGTGTATCGCAGTGTTTAACTGTTGATGTATGCTGAGATTCTTTGCTTAAAGGGAGAGTTGACTCAACATGTGCCAAACAAGAATGGTAGGAAAGGAAAACGAAGTAAGGTGTGAAGAGGTTGTGTAGAACATAACTGCCACCCTGTGCTCTAAATTTAATGTAATTACTTTCATTTCTCTAAAACTGATAACCATTTCAATGAAGAGTTAATTATATCAGTTGTACATTGATGCTGGTCTAAAACTGCCTGATTCTCGGTAAATCCTTGAGAAAATATTATATTATTAATCAGTAATTCCAACAGCATTTACAGAGCATTATCATCTCAGGAAAACTTCGCAAAAGAGCTTCACAGAAGCATAACCAAAAAGAGTTGTGCTGGCAAGAAAACAGAAGCTATGCTGGCAATAAAGCAGCACTTGTGTTGGCATCAGCATAACTCCTGTCCACACACATACCTTCTCTACTTCAGGGCTATCTGCTCTGCTTTCCTCAGACTTAAAACAGCTGGAGTGTAAACTATAATGGAAGATAACTTGTATTCCAAATACAGCACCTCAAATGAATGCAGATATTTAGAGTTCCAAATGGAGAAAATATTACTTGTCCCAACATCTGCAGATTTAGAGTTAATTTCTCCCAGTGCTGGTGTGTTTCTCTTAGTGCATGAGAATTTTATAACTCAATTTGCTCTAAACAAATTATGGCCTATTGTCACCACTTTTCAGCAACTCCTACTGACTTGAATTGGTAAGTGTATTTATCAGTGATGTTGTTAGTCTTTCTTTGACTTGTTGGATTATTTAAAATTTTAATCTTTGGGTATAGCTGGTTGTTGTTAACAAGAAAATCTATATATTTTGGATTTCATATGTTCATTTTCTTAACATGGAACACTAACTTATTTTTTGATGTACCTTCTGCTATATCCCACAATAAAGAAAGTTAATATCTATAGCATTTGGGGTGTTTAGTGATTAATATTTATGTTTTAAGTGTTTTCCAAATAGCAGTGTATGCCTTACAAGCTTGCAATTCTATGGCTGTGATTCACATCAGTGCCAAGAAATACATCAATTTTCACAAGCCCAGTTTCCATAAACCCAGATGTCTGCAAATATGCATGGGAATCAAACTGAGCTTCATGTTCCAGGTTAGCATATAATTTGGACATTTGCTGGTCACTGCCTTTGGAGTATACGAGATACAGATGGAACCAAAATTTTTATTATTTTGCTTCTCATCTAATTTTACTCAATGTATCCCCCTTTTTCTTCTGCTTGCTACAGTTATTTTCAGTTGTTCAACTATACACTGTTAATACTGAGTTTGAAGGTCTTAATCAGTGCTCAATCATGTGCTTACATTTCATTAGAATTACTTCCGGGACTTAATTTTTAAGTTCTCTTGTAATAAGAATTCCAAGACCAGAGACTGATTAGAGAGAAATATAGAAAAAAGTGTAGCTGAAAATCATTTATCTAACCATTTAGTAATGGTCAGAATTTAGTAATTCATATCTGGAAACTGATGAACCAAGTTAAATTGTACTGGTTTTAATTATAATCAGGGTTCTGATCCCAATGTAGCTGAGGTGTACTTCCCATTCTGTCCTGGGAATGCAATCTCAAAGGTGCCTTTGGCAGTGTTGAGTGGGTCTTTAGGCTGCTGTACCTCACCTCTGATTGGAAAAATGAGAAGAGGGCGTATGCCGCATGGTGAGGGTCCTTAGTGATGGATGTGCCTTCCTGAGGTGCACCGCCTCTTGAAGCTTTCCTTGATGTTTGGATGGGTTGTGCCTATGAGGGAACTGGCTGCGTCTTCAACCCTCTGTAGTCTCCTGCAATCCTGTGCATTGGAGCCTCCATACCAGGCTACGATGCAACCAGTCAGGATGCTCTCATGTTCCATCTATAGAAAATTGCAAGATTTTGGTTGCATACCAGATCTCCTCAGACTCCTAATGAATGTCCTAGCAACATGCTTTCCCACTTCACCACCAGAAATTCTGCAGCTGTTTGAAATCAGAATGCTAGAGGAACTCAACAAGCCAGGCAACATCTGTGGAGGAGAATTGAATTGAATTGACTTTATTATTTACATGTTTCATATACAAGAGGAGTAAAAATCTTTACATTACGTCTCCGTCTAGATGGGCAATGTGCAATTATAGTCATTTATAATAAGTATTATGTACAACAGGATAGTCAATATAACATAGAAATACAGCCGCATCAGCATGAATTAAGCAGTCTGATGGCATGGTGGAAGAAGCTGTCCAGGATGGTAGTAGCTGGAACAGTAATAGTTGGGGTGACTCAGGTCTCCAATGATCCTTCGGGCCCTTTTTACATACCTGTCTTAGTAAATGTCCCTGGGAAGTTCACAACTACAGATGCGCCAGACTGTCCACACCACTCTCTGTAGAGTGCTGCAATTGAGGGAGGTACAGTTCCCCTACCAGGCAGTGATGCAGCCAGTCAGGATGCTCTCAACTGTGCCCCTGTAGAAAGTTCTTAGAATTTGGGGGCCCATACCAAACTCCTTCAACCATCTGAGGTGAAAGAAGCGCTGTTGTGTCTTTTTCACCACACAGCCAGTATGTACAGACCACGTGAGATCCTCGGTGATGTGTATGCCAAGGAACTTAAAGCTATTCACCCTCTCAACTCCAGATCCATTGATGTCAATAGTGGTTAGCCTGTCTCCATTCCTCCTGTAGTCCACAACCAGCTCCTTTGTTTTTGCGACATTGAGGGAGAAATTGTTTCCTTGACACCACTGTGTCAGGGTGATGACTTCTTGAACCTGATGGCATGAATATTGATTCTTCCAACTTCCAGTAGTTTCTTCTCCCCCCCCCCCCCCCCGTTATCCACTACGCATTCTGGTTGCCCTCTCGCTCTCTCCTCACCTGTTCATCACTTCCCTCTGGTTCCTTCCCTCCTTACTTTTCTTCCATGCTCCACTGTCTTCAGTCCTTTACCTCTTCTACCTGGTAGGGGAACTGTACCTCCCTCAATCGCAGCACTCTGCAGAGAGTGGTGCAGACAGTCCGGCGCATCTGTAGATGTGGACATGGTGAAGGATTACAGATTCCTGGGGATATGAATTGACAATAAACTGGACTGGTCAAAGAACACTGAGGCTGTCTACAAGAAGGGTCAGAGCCATCTCTATTTCCTGAGGAGACTGAGGTCCTTTAACATCTGTCGGACGATGCTGAGGATGTTCTATGAGTCTGTGGTGGCCAGTGCTATCATGTTTGCTGTCGTGTGCTGGGGCAGCAGGCTGAGGGTAGCAGACACCAACAGAATCAACAAACTCATTCGTAAGGCCAGTGATGTTGTGGAGATGGAACTGGACTCTCTGACGGTGGTGTCTGAAAAGAGGATGCTGTTCAAGTTGCACGCCATCTTAGACAATGTCTCCCATCCACTACATAATGTACTGGGTGGGCACAGGAGTACATTCAGCCGGAGACTCATTCCTCCGAGATGCAACACAGAGCGTCATAGGAAGTCATTACTGCCTGTAGCCATCAAACTTTACAACTCCTCCCTTGGAGGGTCAGACACCCTGAGCCAATAAGCTGGTCCTGGACTTATTTCCTGGCATAATTTACATATTACTATTTAATTATTTATGGTTTTATTACTATTTAATTAATCATGGTGCAACTGTAACGAAAACCAATTTCCCCCAGGATCAATAAAGTATGACTATGACTATGACTACCTTCTCACTTTGTCCCCCATCCCCAACACACCCATCTACCCCCTTAACTGGTCTCATATATCACCTAATAGCTGGTAAACCTCCCCCTTTCCTCACCTTATTTGATTTCTATCACCTTTCTTTCCAATCCTGATAAAGGGTCTTGGCCCATGATGTTGACTGTTTATTTCCTCTATAGACCCTGCCTGACTTGCTGAGTTCCTCCAGCATTTTGTGTGTGTTGCACATGTTTTCTCACTTATCTTTGTACCGTCAATAATTTTGTTACTATCCACTGGGTCCACTTGGCTAAACCATTAATATAGATCCCTGTGGTACACCACTAGTCAACATTTGCCAGCCTGAAAATGAAGCCATCTATCCTGACTATAGTTACCCAGCCCTCTTTCCATGAAAATTTGATACTCCAATACCATGAGCTCTTAACATTTGCATAGGGCATCTTATGAAATGATTCCAATAAGTTCAAATATATTACATCTATTGGTTCCCCTTCATCCACACAGCTTATTATAACCTTAAAGCATGTGAGGATGTCAAGCATGATCTCTTTCATAAACCATGGTAAGTCTTCTTGATTCCATTGTTTTTCTAAATGGATTTATCAAATAGCAATTAGACTAAATGGCCTACAATTTCCTGCATTCTGCTTCCCTCCTTTCTTGATAGAGATATAATATTCATGTTTTTCCAATCTGCTGCCGGAGAGACGTTGGAAGAACATAACTAATACACCAACGACCTCTGCAGTCACTTTTAAAATGGAGAATTCCCTTTCAACAATGGATTTTAAGCCAAAATATTTTGAACTGAGAGGGTATCACAGGTTTTGCCACGGTCATTATAAATGTCTTATGAGTTACTATTGAATTCACTGAACAGCATAATTCATTGAAATCATTAATAGATACTGACCAACTACAAAGCAAATAAAACTCCCAGAACAATACATGTCAGAAATCAGAAAACTGCTCCCACATTTTCTCTGACAAGAGAAAATCTGCAGATGCTGAAATGCTGAAGGAACTCAGCAGGCCAGGCAGAACCTATTGAAAAGAGTACAGTTGAAATGTTGACTGTACTCTTTTCCATATTCCATAGACGCTGCCTAGCATTGAGCATTTTGTGTGTGTGTAGCCTGAATTTTCTCTTTTTGTTCTCATAACAAAGTAGGGTCTTCCTTTCTGTTTTATTTCCCTTGCACAAGATTTCTGTAAATATTTTGTCAAAGTTGCATCCGAGGATTGGAGCAGGCGTGGCGATCTGTTACCTCACGCAATTTTGTTTTGGAAATTACATTCACAAGTAGAACATGAGTATCAGCACAGGGAATCTTTCTCACTTTTTTTTTAACATGATGAAAGATGCCTTAGTTACTTCAGTAGAACCAAGCTTGGACTACATTTACCTCCTCTGTAACTGCCGAGAAGCTTGACTCTAATGTGAGGATGTGAAAACAGAAAAGTACTAAATTTTCTCATGGATTTAGGCGATGGACATCAACCTTCACGGAACGTGGGCCAGGTTAGATGTGGCACAGTTTCAATGGCTGCATCCATTCTGATGGAGACAAAATGTAGAGAAGGAGAGAGTTAAGTTTAAAGTAAGTTGCGTTTATTTGATTTAATTGAATTAAATGAACGGAATTTTGACATTAAATTTTAAAATAATTTTAAAATTTTAATAGTATGATTAATTTTTAGTAGCTATAGAACATTTGAATGTCAGAGCTATTCACAAACATTTAGATTATTTGATGCCAGGACTCGAGGGACTAAGAAAAGGTCAAACAGGCTGGGACGTCTTTCCTTGGAGCATAGGAGATTGAGAGGTGAACCAAGGTGTATAAAATCATGAGGGGCACAGATAGGGAGAGTACACTCAGTTTTTTTCCAGGGAATCAAGCACTAGAGGAAGCGGTTGAATTAGGTATAATAACAACCTTTAAGATACAGTTGGATAGGTACATGGATATGAAAGGTTTAGAAGGTTATAGGCCAAATGCTGACAAATGGGGTATCTTGATGCCAACATGGGTTAGATGGATCAAACATCCTGTTTCTATGCTGTCTGACTCTAGCTTTGCTGTGCCATTAAGCTGCAAAGAGTGCAGAGGACATTCACAAAGATGTTGCCGGGACAGAAATTAACACATTTGACAGTTGGTTAAACCAGGGTGGACATTGGCTGCAGGTCTCAGCTGAGCATCAAAATTGATCTGTGAGCAAGACTTCTTTGGGCCCTGTAACTGATGATGATAAGCCCACGGTGAAGTAGCCTTTGTGGTTGAACTATTGTATAAACTCATGGCTGAGTTTGAGAACAGGCTGGAGGTGGCTCACTGCTACCTGGAATTGCTTCATATTTATGTGCAGAGAATGCTTTTTGCCCTGTTTAAAATTAACTTGAAAAGTTAGTGTAAATTGTAACAATATACCTGGCTCTAAGGTTGTTGTCCATCTAAGTGTGCAGGTTAATAAACAAATAAAACTCTTCGATGAAATTCCCAGAACTCTGAAACTCCTATAACAACTACTCAATCAATACCTTTCACAGAGTTTTTGTAAAGGACTCCATTAAGGCTTAAAAAGAGAAAAATATTTCTCAGCAAATTCCGAAGTGCCATTCAAGTTTAAAAAAATGTATTTGACGTTTAGTCCTTGAGGTAGTGCAGCAATCAATTGACAGTCCTTGCATTCCCAAGGCCAACAATGAGTATGGACAGATTATCTTTAACAGTGTTAATTTGATGATAAACTTGATTAATATTCTTCCCACTTTCAATTACTCTCAATCCTACCAACAATTTTAAAATGCCCCAAATTGCCTTATGTAACATGTAACATTCTCAATGAAGAATTTTTGTTTCTATTATACCTATTGAAGTGAGTTGTAATGCTAGTAAAATTTTCTACAGGACTTTGGAGCAGTTACAAAAGAACTAAACTTGTATTTGTGTTATATTGTTAAACCTAACACACTTAGAGCAGCTTTTTAATCAAAGTTGAAGGAGATAGTCAAAAGTTGGCCTAAGAACTGGATGTGTGATTTAAGTATAGATTAAGTATCTCATTAGTTTTATCTTTTAAGATTTGGGTTTTAAAATTTAAAATTTGTTTACTTTCTTTTACCCCTTATTTTAATCTCCTTAAATTTTGTCAATATTTTACCCTTTGGCAGGCGAAGTCAGTGATTTGGATTATAGAATTGATGGCTTTGTGGCCAAGTTGCAGACTATGCAAAGACACTGTAGGTGGTGGAGCAGGTAGTGTTGAGGAAGCAGGGAGTCTGCAGAAGGATTTAGACTGATTAGATGAATGGCCAGAGAAGTGGCCGATGGAATATATTGTAAGGAAGTGCATGGGCATGCACTTTGGTAGAAGGAATGCAAGCATAGACTATTTTCTAAATAGGGAGGAAATTCAGAAATGAGAGTTGCAAAGGGACTTGGGAGTCCTCGTGCAGAATTCCCTGAAGGTTAACTTACAGGTTGAATCGATGGTGAGGAAGACAAAGGCAATGTTAACAATCATTTTGAGAGGGCTGGAATATAAAAACAAGGATGTAATGCAGAAGCATTATAAGGCATTGGTCAGACCACACTTGGAATATTGTTGAGCAATTTTGGGCCCATGACCTAAGAAAGAATGTGCTGGAGAGGGACTGGAGAATGATCTCAGGAATTAAGATGTGCGGAATGTTTGTGGATCTGTACTCACTGGAGTTTAGAAGAATGAGGGGATTTCATTAAAACCTAACAAATATTGAAAGGCCCGGATAGAATGGATATGGGGAGGATGTTTCCTGTAGTGGAAGAGTCTAGGAGCAGAGGGCACAGCCTCGGAATAGAAGGATGCCCCTTTAGAACAGCCTTGCAATATAAAAATGCCCCTTTAGAACAGAGCTGAGCAGCAACACACACTCCTAGCAGGGATGTCAGTGGAACAACAATGGCAGGTATTTCTGGGAATAACACAGAAGGTGCAGGATCAGTTCATTCCAAAGAGGAAGAAAGATTCTAAGGGGAGTAAGGGGCGACAGTGGCTGACAAGGGAAGTCAAGGACAGTAGAAAAATAAAAGAGAAGAAGTATAACAGCAAAGATGAGCGGGAAGCCAGAGGATTGGGAAACTTTTAAAGAGCAACAGAGGATAACTAAAAAGGCAATACGGGGAGAAAAGATGAGATATGAAGGCAGGCTAGCCAAGAATATAAAGGAGGATAGTAAAAGCTTCTTTAGGTATGTGAAGAGGAAAAAATTAGTTAAGACCAAAGTTGGGCCCCTGAAGACAGAAACGGGTAAATTTATTATGGGGAACAAGGAAATGGCAGACGAGTTGAACAGGTACTTTGGATCTGTCTTCACTAGGGAAGACACAAATAATCTCCCAGATGTAATAGTGGCTGGAGGGCCTAGGGCAACGGAGGAACTGAAGGAGATTCACATTAGGCAGAAAATGGTATTGGATAGACTGATGGGACTGAAGGCTGATAAATCCCCAGGGCCTGATGGTCTGCACCCTAGGGTACTTAAGGAGGTGGCTCTAGAAATCATGGATGCATTGGTAATCATCTTCCAATGTTCTATAGATTCAGGATCAGTTCCTGAGGACTGGAGGATAGCTAATGTTAACCCACTTTTTAAGAAAGGAGGGAGAGAGAAAACAGGGAATTATAGACCAGTTAGCCTGACATCAGTGGTGGGGAAGATGCTGGAGTCAATTATAAAAGATGAAATTATGACACATCTGGATAGCAGTAACAGGATTGGTCCGAGTCTGCATGGATTTATGAAGGGGAAATCATGCTTGACTAATCTTCTGGAATTTTTTGAGGATGTAACTATGAAAATGGACAAGGGAGAGCCAGTGGATGTAATGTACCTGGACTTTCAGAAAGCCTTTGATAAGGTCCCACATAGGAGATTAGTGGGCAAAATTAGAGCACATGGTATGGGGGGTAGGGTACTGACATGGATAGAAAATTGGTTGGCAGACAGGAAACAAAGAGTAGGGATTAACGGGTCCCTTTCAGAATGGCAGGCTGTGACTAGTGCGGTACCGTAAGGCTCAGTGCTGGGACCGCAGCTATTTACAATATACATTAATGATTTAGATGAAGGGATTAAAAGTAACATTAGCAAATTTGCAGATGACACAAAGCTGGGTGGCAGTGTGAAATGTGCGGAGTATGTTGAGATAATGCAGGTTGACTTGGACAGGTTGGGTGAGTATGTAGATGCATGGCAGATGCAGTTTAATGTGGATAAATGTGAGGTTATCCACTTTGCTGGCAAGAACAGGAAGGCAGATTACTATTTGAATGATGTCAAGTTAAGAAAAGGGGAAGTACAACGAGGTCTAGGTGTCCTTGTTCATCAGTCACTGAAAGTAAGCATGCAGGTACAGCAGGCAGTGAAGAAAGCTAATGGCATGTTGGCCTTCATAACAAGGGGAGTTAAGTACAGGAGCAAAGAGGTCCTTCTGCGGCTGTACAGGGCCCTGGTGAGACCACACCTGGAGTACTGTGTACAGTTTTGGTCTCCAAATTTGAGGAAGGACATTCTTGCTATTGAGGGAGTGCAGTGTAGGTTCACAAGGTTGATTCCTGGGATGGCGGGACTGTCATATGTTGAAAGATTGGAGCGACTGGGCTTGTATACCACTGGAATTTAGAAGGATGAGAGGGGATCTGATTGAAACATATAAGATTATTAAGGGATTGGATACGCTAGAGGCAGGAAACATGTTCCCTATGTTGGGGGAGTCCAGAACCAGAGGTCACAATTTGAGAATAAGGGGTAGGCCACTTAGAACGGGGTTGAGGAAAAACTTTTTCACCCAGAGAGTTGTGGATCTGTGGAATGCTCTGCCTCAGAAGGCAGTGGTGGCCAATTCTCTGGATGCTTTCAAGAAGGAGTTAGATAGAGCTCTTAATGATAGCAGAATCAAGGGATATGGGGAGAAGGCAGGAACAGGGTACTGATTGTGGATGATCAGCCATGATCACAGTGAATGGCGGTGCTGGCTCGAAGGGCCGAATGGCCTACTCCTGCACCTATTGTCTAAATGCTGGAGGAACTCAGATGGCCAAGCAGCATCTATGGAAAAGAGTAATCAGTTGATGTTTCAGACCAAGGTCCTTCATCAGGACCGGGAAAAGAGTTGAAAAGTTAGAGGAAGAAGTACAAGATGGTGAAACCGGGAGAGAGGGAGGGGGAGAAGTAAAGAGCTGAGAGGTTGATTGATGAAAGAGATAAAGGACTGGAGGAGGGAGAATTTGATAGGAGAGGACAGAAGGCCATGGAAGAATGGGAAGGAGAGGTGATGGGCAGGTAAGGAGATAAGGTGAGGGAGGGAATCGGGAATGGTGAGGGGAGGGCAATTACCAGCTGTTTGAGATGTTCATGCCATCAGGTCAGAGTCTTCCCAGACGGAATATAAGATGTTGCTTCTCCAGTCTGAGTGTGGCCTCATCACAGCAGTAGAGGAGGCCGTGGACTGACATATCAGAAGGGGAATGGGAAGTAGAATTGAAAAGGGTGGCTTCTGGGAGATCCCGCATTTTCCGTGGACAAAGCCTAGGTGCTCATCGAAGCATACTCCCAATCCACGTTAGCTCTCACCAACATACAGGAGGCCACACCAGGAGCACAGGATACAGTAGATGACCACAACATACTCACAAGTGAAGTGTCACCTTATCCGGAAGGACTGTTTAGGGCCCTGAATGGTAGTGAGGGAAGAGGTGTAGGGGCAGGTGTGGCACTTGTTCTGCTTGCAAGCATTAGGTACCAGGAGGGAGATCAGTGGGGAGGGATGACTGGACAAGGGAGTCACATAGGGAGCAATCCCTGCAGAAAGCAGCAGAGAGGGAAGGATGTGCTTGGTGGAACGACCCCGTTGGAGATGGCAGAAGTTACCAAGAATTATGTGCTGGATGTGGAGGTTAGAGGGGTGGTAAATGTGGATAAGAGGAACTCTACCCTGGTGTGGCAGCGGGAGGATGGAGTGAGGCCTGACGTGTGTAAAATGGAAGAGGTGCAGGTGTGAGTGGTGTTGAAGGAAAACCCCTTATTATGAAGAAGGAGGACATTTTGCATCATTTTTTGTGTGTTGCTTTGGATTTCCAGCACCTGCGGATTTTGTCGTGTTAGAGATGGGTAGGGATTTCTTTAGTTAGAAAGTGGTGAATCTGTGGAATTCATTGCCACAGACAGCCGTGGAGGCCAAGCTAATAGGTATATTTAAAATGGAGGTTGATAAGTTCTTGGTTAGTAAAGGTATCAAAGGTTACAAGGAGAAGGCAGAAGAACGGGGTTGAGAGGGATAATAAATCAGCCATGATGAAATGGTGGAGCAGACTTGAAGGGTTGAATGACCAAATTCTGCTCCTGTGTTTCATGGTATTTTTTTTATTGGCACTTCATACATTATTTCAACCAGATATATTGTAAATGAGGGAGAAATGATTGGCCGAATTGCCTGGCTGTAGTCGTTATCTCTGAAGGGGAACCACAGGCATGCAACCACTTAAATGGGAGAAACACCCAGACTGACCTGTACATAAATCTGTCACAATGTTCCATCCTGCACTCACCATTGAGTCCAATGAGGTTGTTTGACCTTGCTCAGACTTTCCAGATTTATTCTAGAGCAAACTCCAAAACCCCAGTATTCATAATGAGGATAAGTTTTGCAGATTAGTAGGCTTTTCTGAAACAATATTGCCTTATTTTAAAAGTTCAAAATTCAAAGTAAAATTTTTTATTGGAGTACATGTCACCACATACAGCCCTGAGATTCTTTTTCTGCAGGCATACTTAACAAAGCCATAGAACAGTAACTAAACAGGATCAATGGACAGCAAACTGTGCAAATGGAAACATAAATAAATAGCAATAAATAACGAGCGTGAAGTAACAAGAGTCCTCGAATGAGTGAGGTTATCCTACTTTGTTCAAGAGCCTGCTGATTGAGGGGTAGTAACTGTTCTTGAAACTGGTGGTGTGAGTCCTGAGTCACCTGTACCTTCTACCTGTGGCTTCATTTTATGTAGATGTGCTCAATGGTTGGGAGGGTTTAACCCATGATGTACTGGGCTGAATCCGTTAACTTTTGTAAGATTTTCCACTCAAAGGTATTGGTGTTCCCATACCAGGCCATAATGCAGCCAGTCAGCACAGTTTCCACCACACATCTGTGGAAGTTTGTGAAGGTTTTTGATGACATGCTGAATCTCCACAGACTCCTGAGGAAATAGAGGCACTGTCATGTTTTCTTTGTAAAAATATTTATATGATGGGTCCACGACAGGTCCTCCAAGATAGTGACATCCAGGAATTTAAAGTTACTGACCTACTCCACCTCTATTGGTTTCTGTCTCATGGACCTCTGGTTTTCCTCTCCAGAAGTCTGCTGTCAATTCCTTGGTCTTATTGACATTGAGTGAGAGGTTGTTGTTATTACACCACTCAGACAAGTTTTCAGTCTCCCTCCTGTATGCTGACCCCCTTGATACAGCCCACAACAGTGGTGTCATCAGCAAACTTGTATATGGTTAAGGTTAATGTTTCTTTTCATTGTTTATATACTTTAATTCACTTGTTTTATATGCAGTTTCATAGTTTAATTACGCATTTCAGTTTTAATAGATATTATTTGCCTGTGCATGTCAACTGTTTAGAATCCACAACTCTGATTACTTGAACAAAAGGGAATAACTGCACTCATTCTTTTTCTGATGTTTCCACAACAAATGGTCTCACTTTAAGGACTTTTTATCTTGTTATTTCATGCTTGTTATTTATTAATATTTGCATTTGCACAGTTTGTTGTTCATTGATCCTGTTTACAGTTACTGTTCTATAGATTTGTTAAGTATGCCCACAGGAAAAAGAACCTCAGGAAAAAGGATTTGTGAATTCTAATCACCACCACAAAGTACTTTTTCTGAGCCACTGTTTGCAGTACTAAGCTTCATTCCCTGAAACTAAACCCAGAATTTCCCCACCTCTCTTGTTGGTCTTGTTACACACTGGCTAAAAATAATCAGAATCAGATTTATTATCACTGAAATGTGTTGTTCAGTGTAGCTGTACAGTGCAAGACATAAAAATGACTATAAGTTACAATAAATAAATATTGCAAGAAGGACAAGCAAGGTAGTGTTCGTGGGTTCATAGATTATTCAGGAATCCGCATACAGCTTAGGATTTAAGTGCACACTGATGGAATCTGGACTGTGCTTTGGGGAGATCTTTGCTCACAGGGAGGAGATGGTTGAGGAGGACCATGGTAATAACGTTCCCTGTGGCAGACAGCAGAGAGACTCCACTCTTAGTTATCACAGTCAGACTGGTCTCTGAGGATGGGTACAATTACAGTACCCTACCCACCCCAGGCATTATCTCTTTCCCCCCTTCCATCAAGCAGGAGATAGAAGCCTGAAAGCATGTACCACCAGACTGAAGGACAGCTTGTACTCTGGTGTTATAAGATTATTAAATAGTTTTCTTGTATGATAAGTTGGACTCTTGCCCTCACAATCTACCTCTTTATGACCATCCATCTTGCTGTCTACCTGCTCTGCGCTTTCTCTTAGCTGTTACACATTTTTCTGCATTGTTATTGTTCTACCTTGTCCTAGCTCAATGGTTCAATTTGTATGAACAGAATGCAAGCAAGTTTCTTACTGTGTCTCAGTAGATGTGACAATTATAAACCAATACTGTTTGCATTCTAGCACCTCCTCTTTTTCAAATGTTAGTCTTTTCAGATTCCCCATTACACCATAATTTGCTAAGACTCCCGCAGCATCTTATTCCTGAGTGAAGACTGACGTAAGGCACTGGTTTAATACCTCAGCTGTGCCCTCTGCCCCCAAGACTTATCCATATTGGTCTTTGAATGACCCCATCTTACCAAAAGTACTGGAACTTTTTTGAGCTCTCATCATCTAGGACATGGTCTCTTCTCATTGCTACCATCAGGGAGGAGGTACTGTACAGGATTCTTAAGACCCACACCCAATGACTTAGAAACAACTTCTTCACCTCCGCCATCAGATTTCCGAACGGCCCATGAACACTACAAGATTTATTTAATCTTGCAATTTATGGTAATTTTGTGTTTTTGAACTGCACTGCTGCCACAAAACTAGAAATCTCATGTAATCTAAATCGGTGATAATATATCCAGTTCTGATATAAAAAATTATTACGAGCCAACAAGTTAATGTAATGTATTTGGACTTTCAGAAGGCCTCTGATAAGGTGCCACACAAGGGATTATTAAACAAAATTAATATCTGTGGATGTATGGGTCTGTCTGTGAATTTCTGCATGTGCAACTTTACCAGACCACCACCTACAGTGATTTTGTTCTATTGCTCGTTTAAGATTTCCCATGCCTAATAACCCTTCAGTCCAAGAATGGTGTTAAATCTGATTTCTGATTCTCCAATCCCATCTGCAATAGCCTCTAGAATTTTTTGCAGATATTCCATACAGCAGTTCCAAGGAACCATATTCCACTTTCTTTTTAATAAAGGATGTACTCTGAAATAAATGAAAAACTACAAGGCTTTGCATGTCATCGCATATCACTACTGCCAATGCTGTATCTTTGAAGGATGGTCATGTATCACCTAAGATTAAGATAGGAAGCCACTTCTTTATCAGAACTAGTGGAGTTTTCTTCCGTGGAGGTGTGAGGATGCTCAGTCACCGTGCTTGTTTAAGACTGAAGCCTGGGAAAATAGAGGAGGTAAAGGATCTGGGATGAACCTGTGCAATGTCAGACAGACAAGTCATTTGCTCTCTTCAGTTTCTTGTTAAGCGAGCTAGGAAAATAAATGATCATTGAACAATAATGTGAAATAAGCTTAGCCAGTTCAACAGAACTGAGTATATACCGGAATATGCTGACTGAAATAGCTGGATTTATGAATAATTCTTTGTCTTCCTTTGACTCTTGACATTTCTCCCTGCCTCAGTAAAGCAGCAATTACTTAAAAGACCCCACCTACCCTGTTCATTTTCTCCACTCCCTATAGGCAGAGAATACAGAAGCCTGAAAACACATACCACAAAGTTCAAGGACAGCTTGTACTCCATTGTTATAAGATTATTGAATGGACCTCTTGCATTATATGATGGACATTTGACCTCACAATCTATCTCATTATGGCCTTGAACCTTATTGCCTGCCCGCATTGCACTTTCTCTGTAACATAACGCTTTATTCAGCATTGTTATTGCTTTTTTCTTGTTCTGATGTGATTAAATGATCAGTATGGATGGCATGCAGAACAACATTTTTCTCTGTACCTTAGTACATGTGACAATGATAAATGAACTTACCAAATTGTTAATATACAAGTTTCTTCTAGTTATCTCACTACATTGGTGTGCTCCATGAACTTGAAATATTTCAACTTTTATTAGTTTGTACAGGTTAAATTTTCCATAGTATATGTCTGAAATGTCCTTCTCATTGTTACTAAAGTCATGAATAAATATAAACTTCCTGCTCGGAAGGCTTAATCCAAATCACACAGCAGGAAAAATAAGCCGCATACTAAGATTTCAGTAATTTGTATGCTTTATTCTCATTCATGTGGTAGAGCAGTTTTTCTCTGCCCTGTGAAGGCATAGCCAACTGTTCCAAAAAGAGAATCATCCAGACAGTTCTGGCTTAACATTCATAGCACAGATGTGTGGAATTTCCAGAAGCGATTCATGCAATTGAAAGATCAGACTTTGACATGCAGAGGTCCATTTATTTGCTCAGTCACCAATATATCAAACAACAAAACAAAAGCTACACTGAATACTCCTCAAGAATTTCTCTGCTTCATTGCACAGGCTTTACCCATTCCCTGCTTCACACAAAATCTGCATGTAATTGTTTAATAGTATACATTATTTCTGTTACATTAGAATACAATTGTTGGCAGGGAAGCCATTTTACAGGGCACATAGAACACTGTACGTTGATACAGATGGTTCAGACTGGTATTCCAAAGTTCTGTACCAATTTTGTCATGGGAAGAGTGTAGCAGTGGATAGAGGAAAATAGTCAAGGATGTGCTTGAAGTCTCCTTGAAGAATTGCAGAACCCCTGATCCATGACTAAAGTGGAGAAGCATTTGTGAGCAAGAGTGAGCCACTGAGGACTTTGAGGCCAGGCATCAGGAAGACAGAAACAGTGGGTAAGTGGTGGAAGGACTGGACCACTCACAAATCACACCTGTTGTTTGTCAGTGTTTATGTGTGGTTTTTCATAAATTCTATTGTATTACTCTATTTTGCTGTAAATGCCAGCAAGAAAATGAATCTCAAGGTGGTGTTGGTGACACATATATACTTTCATAATATATTGACTCTGACTAACTACCCACCGTCAGACACCAGCTGCCCCCACACCTTCTGTGTGAAAGGGCCTGGCCTCCTCAATCACCAAAGAATTCAGAGAACCAGAAAGGAAACAAGTCACCCTTCATTCGGGGTGTTGACTAAGAAGGAGCAGGAGGAGAAGAAGAAAGTTCAAGTCCTGGGCAGTTACATTTTAGGGAAGGGGACATGTAAAATGACACCACCTCCCTGGTCCTACACACACTTCTGGAGCATCTGAATAACAAAGACACCTAGGTCAAACTCGTATTTATTGACTACAGCCCATACGCAACTCACACCAAATTAATCTTGAAATTCCTAGACTTAGGACTCAGCACATCCCTTGATGGATTCTTGACTCCCTGACCAACATGCTGCAATAGTAAGGATAAGCAGCAACATCTCTGCCAAGATTATCCTCAACATTGGTGCTCCATTGGCCCCCCTCAGCCCCTCACACCCTATACACTTATGACTGTGTGGCTAGATGTTGCTCTAACTCGATCTAGAACTCTATAAGACCATAAAATATAGGTGCCTTTTAACATTCAGAATGTTTCTATGAGATTTCTCCTCCTTCTCCTGAACTCCAGGGAAAACAGCCCAAGAGCTGCCAGACATTTCTCATACGGTAACCCTTTCATTCCTGGAATCATTCTCATGAATCTTCTCTGAACCCTCTCCAATGTCAGTATATCCTTTCTAAAATAAGGAGCCCAAAACTGCACACAATACTCCAAGTGTGGTTTTACGAGTGCCTTATAGAGCCTCAACAGATGATACCACTATAGTGGGCCAAATCTCAAGCAGTGACAGGATGGAGTACAGGAAGGAGATAACCCAATGACATGATGTCAAAAACAATTATTTCAGTTAATGCCAGAAAGCAATAGAGCTGGTCATTGACTTGTGGATCTGACATCACAAACAGGTCAGACCATTTAAAGGTAGCTGTTGCTTTCTTGATGGTTATTGATAGGTTTTAACAATTATCTGTTGATTTACTAATTACCATACTGAGATGTGTTGACAGGGCAGATGTGGATGTTTCTTCTTGTGGGAGAATATAACAATGAGAAATCCCATTTACAATTAGCAGTCACCTATTCAGACAGGAATGAGGCAAAATGGTTTCTCTCGGAAGCTTGTGGCTCTCTGGAAGGCTCTTCCCTGAAAGGCTGTGATGGAAGCAGAGTCTTTGAGTATTTTTAAAGCATAGCGATTGGAGATAAGGAGGGGTTGAATAGTTACTTTGGGTAGTTGGGACTGAAGTTTCAATCATTATTGTGTCAACTGACAGAACAGGCTTGAAGGAGCAAGTAGCCTACTCCTCCTCCCTTATACATTTGTATGTTTGTATGTTTTTTTTTCAATAAATCGCTTAAATTTAAATTCCCCATTTATCTTGGTGGGATTTGATCTAATTTATGATCAAAGATTTATGTTCTAGCCCTCAGGAAATTAGTCCAGTAATTTAACCACTCTGTTTTCAGTCCAGGGTGGAAATGTCAAATACTAGCTTTATAGTGAGAGAGGGAAAGTGTAAAGGAGATGCGTGGGGCATGTTTGTTTACAGGGAGAGTGGTGGGCTGCCAGGAGAAGTGATGGAAGCAGGTATGATAATAATAATAATGAGGCATTTGGACAGACGTGAACTAGAGTTCATAGGTTTAGGGTGAAAAATGAAATATCTAAGGGGAAACTGAGAGGGATCTTCACTCATAGGGTGGTACAAGTGCGGAATGAGCTGCCAGCGGAACTGGTGGCTATGCATTTAGTGGTAACATTTAAAAGAATTTTGGATAGGTATATGGATGAGAGGGGTATGGAGAGCTATAGTCCAGGTGCAGGTAGATGAGACTAGGCACAAGATCAGGTCAGCACAGACCAGATGGACTGAAGGGTTTGTTTCTGTGTTGTAGGGTTCTAATAAGCAGGGAATAGAGGGATATGGATTATGTGCAGCACATAGGTTTAGTTTAATTTGGCATCATGGTAGGAACAGACATTGTTGGGCTGACAGTCCTGTTCTATGTTGTATTTCAGATTCTCAGCATTAAAAATATGATATGATGATGAACAATATGAACAATGGGGACTGGAAGAGGAGCACAGAATTAAAACATAAGTAAGGCCATGTGTGCTGGGTATTTAACATTTCCGTTATATCTGAGTAATATTATAGTTTGATTAAGCGTTCTTTGTTTAAGTAATTCATTACCCCAGTTTTCCCATTCTTACCTGCTTCAGAATGAACTTGCCCTTGTCGAGGGAGTTGCCTTGTGTGGGGATTGAGGGTTGTTGTACCATCCAAGCTGAGCGCTAAAGTGTTGGAGGAGCTACATGCTGGCCATCTAGGCATGGTCAAAGTTAAAGTGGTGGCTCGAAGCTTTTCCTGGTTGCTTGGGATAGATCAGCAGATCTAATTTGAGATGCATTCTATATTAAGTTGGAGTATATAGCTAAGCAGGGAGGAGTGTTGTGTATTTACTATTTCAGTAATATTTGAGTATTATTGTAAATATATTGTTTGATTAAGCATTCTTTGTTTAAATAAGTTATTACTGGTTATACGTAAAAGTATGTGAATGGCACACATCATCACACCAATACGTCATATATGTGTGCCTTGCTAAAGTAAAAATGAAACTAAGAGTACATGAGCTCCTGGTCTCCCTGTGTTTTTCATTCAATTAGTTCTATGTTTTGCAGTTACAACACACAACAACTTGGCCCATCAAGTCTTTGGTGACCCTGTAAAGGGCATTGCAGTGGTCCCACACACACTGGCCTTTCATCGTGGCTCTGCAGCTTTATCATTTTTGTGACAGGTAAGAGGAACATCTTGTAAAAAAGAGGTAATAATGGAGAAAAATCAATATTCCTAAGTATGCAACACATGAAGAAAATAAGGTGTCCCTCAGCCACGAAGAACAGCCCACTGAAGCAATGTGACTTACTCCAGAGGGAAGATGGTTTGGGCTCAGGATTAACAGCAGAATAAGGAGGGAATATAAGGTGTGAGAGCCAGGATCAAGACAGCTGGCTCCCTACTGATGGATGGTGGCAAAGGGTTGTGTGTGCAAACCTCCTGAGCTGTTTCAGTTCATCCAGTCAGTGGTGCTCACCACTGAACAGGACTGTTAGCCTCAGTGCCACGAACCTGACTTTACCAATTCTCTTCTAGTGATGAGAAGCAAATAGAATGAGTTGCTGCCATTCAGAAATGCGTATTTATATCTGAACCAGATGGTGTAGGAAGGTGAATGGTGAAAAAATCAAAGAGGAGACAACAAACAGTTCGGGTCTGGAATACAGTGTCTGAGTAGTTAGAGTCATAGAAACAGTCTCTCTGGCACATTACTTCTGCGACAACCTTTCAGCTCATCTACACCCATCCCACATTAGGACAATACCCTACTATGCCATGCCTACTTAATTAGTTTCATTCATATATCTTAGAAGTTTTTTGTCTGTCTTGGAGACCAGTTTACCAAGAGATACAATGCTGTTGCTGTTGCTCAGGGAAGATCTCTTAGTCCCCTACTCTTGTCATTGTACGTGCTCCCCTTAGGATACATCGTTTCAGTGCATGAAGTTGATTTCCACAGTTATGTAGATGACGCACAATTGTACATCTCGGTTGAGCTTGATAACGCCCATGCTGAGGCAGAACTCTGCATGGATTCCTTAAAGGAAAATCCTGCCTGACAAACCTATTACAATTTTTTGAGGAAATTACCAGTAGGCTAGACAAGGGAGATGCAGTGGATGTTGTACATTTGGATTTTCAGAAGGCCTTTGACAAGGTGCAGCACATGAGGCTACTAAACAAGATAAGAGCCCATGGAGTTACGGGAAAGTTACATACGTAGATAGAGCGTTGGCTGATTGGCAGGAAACAGAGAGTGGGAATAAAGGGATCCTATTCTGGTTGGCTGCCGGTTACCAGTGGTGTTCCACAGGGGTCTGTATTGGGGCCGCTTCTTTTTACATTGTACATCAACGATTTGGATTATGGAACAGATGGCTTTGTGGCTAAGTTTGCTGACGATACGAAGATAGGTGGGAGGGGCCGGTAGTGCTGAGGAAACAGAGAGTCTGCAGAGAGACTTGGATAGATTGGAAGAATGGGCAAAGAAGTGGCAAATGAAATACAATGTTGGAAAGTGTATGGTTATGCACTTTGGCAGAAGAAATAAACAGGCAGACTATTATTTAAATAGGGAAAGAATTCAAAGTTCGGAGATGCAACGGGACTTGGGTGTCCTCGTACAGGATACGCTTAAGGTTAACCTCCAGGTTGAGTTGGTGGTGAAGAAGGTGAATGCAATGTTGGTATTCATTTCTAGAGGAATAGAGTATAGGAGCAGGGATGTGATGTTGAGGCTCTATAAGGCGCTGGTGAGACCTCACTTGGAGCACTGTGGGCAGTTTTGGTCTCCTTATTTAAGAAAGGTTGTGCTGACGTTGGAGAGGGTACAGATAAGATTCACTAGAATGATTCTGGGAATGAGAGGGTTAACATATGAGAAACGTTTGTCCGCTCTTGGACTGTATTCCTTGGAGTTTAGAAGAATGAGGGGAGACCTCATAGAAACATTTTGAATGTTGAAAGGCATGGACAGAGTGGATGTGGCAAAGTTGTTTCCCATGATGGGGGAATCTAGTACGAGAGGGCATGACTTAAGGATTGAAGGGCGCCCATTCAGAACAGAAATGCAAAGAAATTTTTTTAGCCAGAGGGTGGTGAATCTATGGAATTTGTTGCCATGGGCGGCAGTGGAGGCCAAGTCATTGGGTGTATTTAAGGCAGAGATTGATAGGTATCTGAGTAGCCAGGGGATCAAAGGTTATGGTGAGAAGGCTGGGGAGTGAGACGAAATGGGAGATGATAATGGGAGATGAAATGGGAGCTCATGATAAAATGGCGGAGCAGACTCAATGGGCCGAATGGCTGACTTCCGCTCCTTTGTCTTATGGTCTTATCTTCTCTGACATCAGGTATGGCTGCAATAAACAAATGCAATAATTTCTTAAAAGTAAATGAAGATAAAACTGCTATACTTTTGGTTGGTCCCAAAGCCAAAAGAGATAAACTTCTTGATAAACTTAGGAACTTGGCTCTCCTTGTAAAATCAGAAGTAACAGGCCTGGGTTATCCTTGATTCAGATTTGAATTTTAAATCCCACATAAAGAAAGTGACAAGAGCAGCATTTCTACACTTAAGAAATATTGCAAAGGTATGTCTGTTTCTGTCATGTAATGATGCTGAAAACTAATTCATGCCTTTAAATTGAATAGACTAGGTTACTGCAATACACTCTTTATTTGTTTTCCGAAGCAATCCATTGACAAGCTTCAATTCATTCTGAACATGGCTGCTAAATTTTTAACTAAAGCCAGGATGAGGGAGCATATCACTCCCATCCTGGCTACTCTGCATTAGCCTCCTGTATCTTTTAGAATTGATTTTAAATGTCTCATATTTACTTTTAAAGCTCTTAATGCCCTGAGACCAGACTACATCACAGAACCATTTTCATTTTATAATCCTGCTCAAGCTTTCAGATCTTCGTCTGCTGGTTTCTTAAAATTAAATTTAAACAATCTCCCTCAAAAGATAATTGGAAGGTCAGCTTTTTTTTGAACCATACTCCTGAAGTGTGGAATTCAATCCTTAAAACTATGAGGGATACAGACTTAGCTAACACTATTAAACACCAGCTCAAGACCTTGCTTTTAATTAGTATCTTCTTGTCTTTTATTTTTTTCATGGTTGTACTTTTAGCCCATTGTAAAGCACTTTGAGCTGCATCATCCGTTTGAAAAGTGCTCTATAAATAAAAGTCTTTGTGAGTATTACTTTAGTGCCTGTCTAACTGCTTCTTCACTGACTGTATCTAACTTCATCATCTCCTCTAACAACATATTCCAAAAACCAGTACTCCCTGTGTCAAACCGATCTCATTGCAATCTCCCAAGCACCTACACCCACTTGTTCTTAATACCCCAGCCATGCGAAGAAGATTCTATCTACCCTCTTTATGCCACTCATCAGGTCGCTCATCAGCCTCGCTCGCTCCAGGGAAAACAAGCCCAACCTCTGCAATTTCTCCCTGTATCTACGCCAGTCAACATCCTGGTGTACCTCCTCCACCCTCTCCCCAAAGCAGTAATGTGCAGGCAGATTCAATTGTGGTGTTAAAAGGGGAATTGTATGAAAAGGATTTGCAGGGGTAATGAGGAGTGTAGTGAAGTGGGATTGATTAGATTACTCTTGCATCAAGCTGGCATGAATTAAATGAGTTGGATGTTCTCCTTCCATGCTGTAACCTCTGTAATGTGTACAGCTTTGCCCTTCCCTCTGCACATTAAATTTATTCTTCTGTTTCTCAGAGTATCATATACCAATCAAATGAGGTCCCCTTTCAGTGTTGTGGCTTCAGTGGTAGGAAAATCTGCGTGACTTATACTTGGGTTTCTTCCACTTTAGGGAGGGTCTTTGCCAAACTTTTAACATGGATAAGCCACGTAGAAACTTGGAACTTGCACAATTGTAACTATAGAATTTATAGACGGGACGATTCTAATTATTACCACTTTGGTACACATAAAATGTTTTATTATATTTTACAATGAATTATATTTTAGTATGGTCCTAATTATACATTCTATTAGTCTCTGGGTAATGGTTTCTCCAGCCTAAAGTGGTTTGATCTCCTGTAAAAATAAATAGACTAGTAATTAATAGTTCCTGTGCAAATTAGTGTCAGTTTAAGAACAAGGTTGAACCATTGGATGGTAGTCTTTAAAAAAAAAGGCCAGTATTTAAAATTCTCTCCTCTGTGTTCAAAGCATCTATTGTCTCATTGGGATGTAACTTCCTCTTATTCTCTGAGGCTCATCCTTGAATTTGTTGTGATTGCCACTGGCAGCAAAGCTTCAGCAGTCTGATCCCGAGGCTCTGGAATTCTCTTCCCAAACTCACCATTTCTCTCTCTCTCTCTCTCTCTCTCTCTCTGTTAAAGTGTTTCTAAAAATGATTCCTCTTCCATTCTTGTACTGCTCAGACTTAGTTTGCATCAGAATTATCTTGGGAACGTCTTACAATGTTAAAACTGCAATATAATTGGAGGTTCGTGTGTGGTGAACAAGGTAATGGCTCATCACTGTGTACATTAACTGGGTTTGAAACACTGGTTGGTGGATAGTTGTTTCCACATGCTTTAGATCCACAATATCTAATGGTTTGGGTTGTGATTACGTGCTATATCATGATGACTACATTCAGGTTGGATTCAGTGCACTGAATTGTTCATACTGTGCTCAGTGGAGGACCCTCTGCTCATGTTGTTCAGGCTAACCATCAGCGACTTCATCCTGTCTGCATAATAGTCGCGCAGGTTAAGCAGGGGTAATTCAGCCAGACCCTCGTCGAACTCACAGCTCCTCATGGCATTTTCCAAGTTCTTTTGACGCCGGTAGAAGTGGGAGAACTTATTGAAGATGAGTGTGATCGGGAGCACCACCACCAGGATCCCAGCCAGAATGCAGGCGGAGGCTGTTAATTTACCCCCGATGCTGATGGGGACCACATCTCCGTATCCCACTGTGGTCATACTGACAGTGGCCCACCACCAGCAGGAGGGGATGGTGGTCAGCCCGGAGTCCTCCTCCTTCTCGATGGTGTAGGCCACCACGGAGAAAACAGACACCCCAACCGACAGGTAGAGGAGGAGAAGCCCCACCTCCCTGTAGCTGTGTTTCAAGGTGGCTCCCAGTGACCTCAGGCCCGTGGAATGGCGGGCAAGCTTCAGAATGCGGAAGATCCTCATCAGCCTGAGGACCTGCAGCATCCGGCCGAGATTAGGCAGGGCGGGGCTGCTGTCGACGGCTAGGTTCACCAGCAGCGTCAGGTAAAAGGGTAAGATGGACATCAGGTCAATGACATTCAGTGGGAGCCTAAAGAATTGCAGCAGACTTGGTGAAGCAAACATCCTGGCCAGAAGCTCAAGGGTAAACCAGCCTATGCAGAAATGCTCGACAATTTCAAATCGGGGATCGTCTCTGTTGTTTCCCTGTTGATCCACCAGCTGGAACTCAGCCATGCTGTTCAGACACATGGTGGCTATGGATCCCAAAACCATCATTATTGACAGCACACTGTAAATCCTGCTAATGATGTTGTAACCGGGGTTTTCCAGCATTAACCACAGCCGCCGCCGGCAGTTCCCAAAGACCTGGCTGTCATACTTTGATGCATCCTTGAAGAAGGTTAGGACCTCGTCGAGGGATGAGGTGGTGCTGCCTCGATCACTGGCCGTTTCCTCGCCTTCGTCCAGATCAGTTGCCATGCTGTGGCCCTGGTGATCGGGGCTGCAGCAGGGTGGATCGATAAAGAACTCCTCAATGCCCCAGTACTCAATTTCCTGCATGAAGATGCATGCTTTGCCCGTGGTCCTGAGTCTGCCCGTATGGTAGAAGTTCAACACCAGAGGGAAGAGGGCAGGGTTTCTGTCAAAGTAAAATTCCTTCTCCTCCTCGTCGTAGTCATCGCACAACTCGAGGACAGATTCTGTGGAGCAGCATCGAAGAAGTCGGCCCAGCCTGGTCTCCGGGAACCTTGCTAAGGTTTGGTAGCTTAGTTTCTTCTTCAAACCCCCAACATTGATGCTGATCTCCCCATCATACTCGGCCACGAGGGCATTCCCAAGTGGAGCGGCCATGGGTGGAGGGAGGGGTGTGAGAGGGCCTGAAACAAAGCAGGAATGGCATGTTATAGTCTGACAGTCCATAAAACCATAAGGTATTGGAGGAACATTAAACAGTACAGTACAATCCTTTCAATGCAAACAACTCAGTCAAAATAAACCAATGGAATTTGATGAATCATCACTTTTGTATCCAGCCAAATAATACTCCAAGGCATTTATTAAGACTATAATTTCAGCCAGTTCTTAGTACAGTGTCATAGCAGCTAAACTGCTTGATTGATTCACTGAAGTCTGAGCTGTTGATCTGGTGATTGGTTCAAATTCCACCATGATGAGCTGGGAATCAGAATTCTATTTTTTTGAGTAAATTCTGGAATCAGTAAAGAAGAATCTCACAGCAAACTCAATGGGCTGAATAGCCTAATTCTGCTCCTTCGTTTTATGTCTTATGGTCTTAATGACAGCTGGAAGACAACCACACTGTTGTAAAGTGCAACTTTGGGAAGGATATGGAATATGGAACATAGAATATTACAGCACTCAATCCAAGATCAATCTAACACCTCCTTCCCACATAGCCCTCCATTTTCTTTTCATCCATGTGCCTATCGAAGAGTGTCTTAAATGTCCCAAATGTATCTGCCTCTGCCACAACTCCTGGCAGCACATGCCATGCTGTTACTGCTCTCTGTGTAAAAAATATATTACTGATGTTCCCCCCCCATACTTTCCTCCAATCACCTTAAAGGTACGTCTTCTAGTATAAACCATTGCCACCCTGGGAAAAAAGCTGCTGGCCATTCACTCTGTCTATGCCTCTTATCATCTTATACATCTCTATCAAGTCTCCTCTCATTCTCCTTTTCTCTAGAGAAAAGACTTCGATTACCCAACCTTTCCCCACAAAACCTTCTCTAATCTAGGATGCCTCTTGGTAAATCTCCTCTGCACAATCTCTAAAGCTTCCACGTCTTTCCTATAATGAGGTGACCAGAACTAAACGCAAGAAGAATTAGGCCATTTGGCCCATCGTGACTGCTTCATCATTCAATCATGGCTGAAATTCTTTTTCATTTCTATTCTGCTCATAACCCTTAACCAGACAAAAATCTATCAATCTTTTTCTAAAATACACCCAATGACTTGGCCTCCATAGCCTTCTGTGGTGACAAATTCCACAGATTCACACCCTCTGGATGAAGAAACCTCTTCTCATCTCAGTTCTAAAGGGACATTCCTTGGATCCTCAACTCTCCTATTGATGGAGACATCCTCTCCATGTCCACTCTATCCAGGCCTCTCAGGATTTGGTAGGTTTCACTAAAATCCCCTCTCCTGCTGAACTCCATAAAATACAGGCCAAGAGGCATCAAATGCTCCTCATATGTTCATCATTTCATTCCTAAGATCAATTCAGTTCAAGGCTTGGGGGTGGTGAGGAGGGGGCGACTGTGGAAGGAGAAGCAGGGGTTGGTTAACTGGGGACTGGATGTGGCCAGGTTGCAGGTGGGACAGGGTGGTGATGGAGGGGTAGCTGTGGGAGGGTAGGACAGCAATGTGCAGGAAGTGGGGTTTAATATAAATTTTTAAATAAATTTCTAACTAACAACTCACAAAAAGCTGGAGGAAATTGCTGGGTCATCTACAGAGGGAAATACCAATGGAACAGTTTTTTTTTTAAAATCACCTTCAATTATTAAAATCAAGAAATGGAAGGATTCAAGAAATAAGGAAAGAAAAAGTAATTTGCTTTCATGCCCCAGTGAGCTTTCTCTAAGGTGTCAATCCCAGATAGTTATGGGAAAACACACACACACACACACACACATCTCTCTCTCTCACACACACACGCTCACACACATACACACACACCTGTTAAAATTAACCCAACATCCATCACACTCTAAAACAACGGAACCCAGAACATCGAACTGCCAGTCCTGCCCCTCCTGAAACCAAGTCTCTCTTTCTCCACAACCACTCCACTGTCTGTTTTGGCTTTCCGGTTCCCATCCCCCTGCAACTCTACCTGAAACCCCCTACCCCCATGTAGTACTAGAAAACCTTCAGGTAAGGGTATTAGTTCCACTCCACCCCCCCCCCCCTCCAGTTCAGGAGCAAACCATCCCTTCTATATAGGTCCCACCTTCCCTGTAAGAGAGCCCAAAGATCCAAAAATCTGAAGCCTTCCCTCGTGCATCAACTTCTTACCCACGTGTTAAACTTTATGAGCTTCCTTTTTCTGGCCTCCCACTGGTAGCAATCCTGAGATCACAACCCTGGAGGTTCTGCCCTTTAACTTAGCACCTGAGTTCACTTTATAATGGCACTCTTATTAACCATCCTTGGTGTAGTAGTTCTACTAACTTTTCCTTGGTTCTCTGGGAGTCTTTAAGTGTTCACTAAATTCTCAGTTAACTTTACTCCAGCTCAATTATCCTTCAAGGACACTGCCTTCCTCCAGTTCTGTCTTTCAACACATCTTGACTTTCTTTGTCACCTTACTGGTAGGTGGATCTTCATATCCACAGCACCCCCCCCCCCCCAGTTTTCTCCATCCTGTTTCAGATTGTACTAAGCCAAGTTTTCTTTTTCTGTTTTGATCTGTAATAACTCTTTGTAGCCAATTCCCTAGTTGCTGAGAGGTATTCCCTAAGGTTGGTGAATCTACAACTTAAAGCAGGATCCAGGACAAGAGTTCTTGCCCTTAGGACTGAGATGAGGAGTTCAGAAAGTTCTCTCTGAGAATTCTCTCTTCCAGATGTTCAGGCATGTTCAAGCTGAGATCGACAATTTTTACAAAATAAAGAAGGGAAATGGAGGAAACAGGTGGAAAATGAAGTAAAGACATAGAATTGGTCAGGATGTTGAGTCTTTTTAAAGGCCAAAGGACTTACTTTTTGCTGCTCCTTAATTCCAGTACAAAGATTCACCTGGTACCATTCTTGCTGCGTAGCTAGCACCTTTCCTTTGCCAAGTACCTTTGCTATTTCCTTCTTCATAGTCATAGAAAGGTAAAGTACTGAAAGTACCCACTAAGTCTGTGCCAACCATTAATTACACACTTACACTCATCTGAAATTAATCAAATCCCATTTTATTCTTCCCACATTCTCATCAACTGCCTCCAGAGTCTACCATCCATCCACAAACTAGGAACAATCTGCAGTGGTCAATCGGGCTAGATAGAGTCTCTGTGCAGAGGATGTTTCCTATAGTGGGTGAGTCCAGAACCAAAGGGCACAGGCTCAGAATAGAGGGATGTTCATTTAGAACAGAGATGAGGAGTAATTTCTTTAGCTAGAGGATGGTGAATCTGTGGAATTCATTGCCACAGACAGCTGTGGAGACCAGGTCATTAGGTATATTTAAAACGGAAGTTGAAAGGTTCTTGATTAATCAGGGCATCCAAGGTTAAGGGGAGAAGCAGGAGAATGGGGTTGAGAGGGATAATCAGTCAGCATGGATGAACTGGGGGAGCAGACTCGACAGGCTGAATACCCTAATTCTGCTATTATATCCTATGGTCTTATTGCCTTAACCTCCCGACCTGCACGGCTTTGGAATGTTGGGAGGAAACTGGAGCAGCCGAGAGTAAGCCACGGAAGTCACAGGGAGAGCATGCAAATTTCACACAGACAACACCGGAGGGCAGGATTGAACCTGGGTCTCTGGCGCTGTGCAACGGCAGATATACCAGATGCAGTACTGTACTGTGCCTGTATTGGATACAAATGGTGAGAGAAAGACCATCCACAGTATAAATCCTTCCCACACGAGCAGACTGTCAGTGTAGGATACTGGTCTGTGTACACTGGAATTAGAATGGACAGAGAAGAATAGAAAGTAAAATCCCACAGAGTAATTCCATCCCAGTGTCTGTATTCTGGAATTGTAAGTGTACTCTGTACTCTTGAATCATTATGGGTAGACAGATATTGACCATGAGACCATAAGACATAGAATAAAGCCATTGAGTCTGCTCCACCATTCCACCATGGCTGATTTTTTTTTTATCCCTCTCAACCTTATTTTTCCACCTTTTTCCTTTAACCTTTCAAGTAACCTTTGACACCCTTACTAATTAAAAACCTATCAACCTCTGCTTGAAATATACCCAATTGCCTCTGCAGCTGTCTGAGGCATTGAATTCCACAGACTCACCCCCCACTGACTAAAGAAATTCCTCCTCATCTCTGTTCACTCTCCCACTGTTGGAAACATCCTCCCCACACCCACTCTTATCTAGACCTTTCAACATTCAGTAGTTTTCAATGAGATCTCCTCTCATTCTTCTGAACTCCAAGGAGTATATGCCCAAAGTGAAATACTTCATTTATTAACCCTTTCATTCCCAAGCTAATTCTCACGAAATTCTTCTGGACCCTCTCCAATACCAGCGCATTTTTTTTTATAGATATGGGGCCCAAAACTGCTCACAACACTCCAGCTGCAGTCTGACCAATGCCTTATAAAGACTTAGCATTACAACTTTATTTTTATATTGTAGTCTTCTCAAAATAAATGCTAACACTGCATTTGTCTTCCTTACCATCGACTCAAACTACAAGTTAACCTCTAGGGAATCCTGCATGAGGACTCCCAAGTCCCTTTGCACCTCTGATTTCTGAATTTTCTCCCCACTTAAAAAATAACCTGTGCCTTTATTCATTCTATCAAAGTGCATGACTATATATTTCCCCAAACTATATTCCACCTGTCACTTCTTCGTCAATTTCCCTAATCTAAGTCCCTCTGCAGACTTCCTGTTTCCTCAACACTACCTGCCCCTCCACCTATCTTCATATCATCCACAAACTTGGCCACAAGGCCACCAATTCTATCATTCAAATCATTGACATATAATGTGAAAAGGAGCTGTCCTAATACCAACCCCTGCAAAGACTACTAGTCACTGGCAGCTAACCAGAATAGACCCTCTTTATTTCCATTCTTTGCCTCCTGCCAGTCATCCAATCTTCTATTCACGCTAGCATCTTTCCTGTAATATCATGGGTTCTTAGCTCATTTCGCAGCTTCGTAAGTGGCACCTTGTCAAAGGCCTCCTGAAAATCCAAGTAAACTACATCCACATTGTCTATCCTGTCTGTTATTTCTGCAAAGAATTCTAACAGATTTGTCAGGCAAATTTTCCCCTTAAGGAGAAAATACTGACTTTGGAGTATTTTACCATGCACCTCCAAGTACTCCGAAACATCATCCTTAATAATGGATTCCAACATCTTACGAACCACTGAAATCAGGCTAACTGGCCTATAATTTCCTGTCTTTTGCCTCCTTCCCTTTTTAAAAAGTGCAGTGATATTTGCAATTTTCCAGTCCTCTGGAACCATTCCAGAGATCCTTGAAAGATCATTACTAATGCCTTGACAATCTCTTCAGTTACTTCTTTCAAATGCTGGGCTGTAGTCAATCTGGTCCAGGTGACTTATCTACCTTCAGATCTTTCAGTTTCCCAAGAACTTCCTCCTTAATATAGCAACTACATTTAGTTCTGCCCCCTGATACCCTGATACCCTTGAACTTCTGGCATACTGCAGCCATCTTCCACAGCAAAGACATAACACAGAATATTTATTGAGTTTGTTTGCCATTTCTTTGTCCCTATTACTGCCTATCCAGCATCATCTTCCAGTGGTCCAATATAAACTCGTGCCTCTCTTTTACTCTTCATACATCTGAAAAAACATTTGGTATCCTCTTTTATATTCTGGCTCTCTTACCTTAATATTTCATGGTTTCTCTCCTTCTCATTTTTTAAAAGTTTCCAATCCTCTTGTTTCTCACTAATTTTATACTATATTGCTTTTATGCTGTCTTTGACTTCCCTTGTCAGCCAGGATGTCTTATCGTCCCTTTAGAATACCTATTCTTTGGGATGTATCCATCCTGAACCTTCCAAATTGCTCTTAGAAATTCCAGTTGTTGTGCTGTCACCTCTGCGAGTGTCTCCTTCCAAACAACTTAGGCTAGCTCCCCTCTCATGCCTCTGTAGTTGCTTTTATTCCATTGTAGGAGTAAACAAGACTGCAGATACTGGAATCATAAGCGAAAACCAAACTGCTGGTGGAACAGCAGTCAGAATCGAACCTTAGTTTCTGGTGCTGCGCAATAACAGCCTGACACATTCTGAAGCTGTGCTGCTCATTTCCTAGATCAGTTTCAAGATTGTCCACCCAGGTAAAGCCACAAAGTTGACACTCCACAAGACATCTCTCAATTGCTTGATAATTACTGCCAATAATCAGTGGATGCTTCGAAGAGAGATGTAGCTGGCCATTTTTATCATCTGAACCAGTTTCTCTTGGACTTCCACCTGCACGGCAGGGAATGCTTGGGGTTTCTACCACAGCTCTTGTAATTTTGTTCTGTAATTTGAAGCTTTCAAGAAATTAAGAAAAACAGCATTCACAGAAATGGACCATTCAGCTGAACCAATACACAAAGCTTCCTTTTCTCATCCCCCTCCCCCTCCCCCCGAGTTAGACCATAAGACCACGATATAAGAGCAGAATTAGGCCATTTGGCCCATCGAGACTGCTCCGCCATTTCATCATGGCTGATCCAATTTTCCTCTCAGCCCCAATCCCTTTCCTTCTCCCTGTATCCCTCGATGCCCTGAACAATCAAGAATCTATCAACCTCTCCCTTAAATATACACACAGACTTGGCCTCCACAGCTGCTTGTGGCAAAGAATTCTATGGATTCACCTCATCTTCGTTCTAGAAGGACTCCCTTCCATTCTGAGGCTTGATATCTGATCTTAGATCTCTCCACATCCTCTTCACATCCACTCTATCAAGGCCGTTCAGCATTTAATAGGTTTCAGTGAAGTCACCCCTCATACTTCTACATTCCAATGAATTCAGACCTAGAGCCATCAAATGCTCTTCATATGACAAGCCATCCAACCTGGAATCATTTTCATGTACCTGCTTTGAACCCTCTCCAGTTTCAGTACATCCTTTCTATGATAAGGGGCCCATAACATCACAATACTCCAAGTGAGGCCTCACCGATGCTTTATGAAGTCTTAACATTACATCCTTGCTTTTATATTTTAGTCCTCTTGAAATGAATGCTAACATTGCATTTGCCTTCCTCACTAGGGCCTCAATCTGCAAATTAATGTTAGGGGAATTCTGCACAAGGACTCCCAAGTAGTAATGCACCTCAGTTTTTTGTCCCATTTTCTCCCGTTTAGAAAACAGTCAACCCTTTCATTTCCTGACACTGTATTCCATCTGCCATTTCTTTGCCTACTCTCCTAATCTGTCTGTCCTTCTGAAGCCTCTCTTCCTCCTCAAAACTACTATCCACTCCACCTATCTTCATATCGTCTGCAAACTTTCCAACAAAGCTATCAATTCCATCATCCAAATCATTGACATAGAATGTAAAAAGAATCAGTCCCAACACTGACTGCTGTGGAACACCACTAGTCACTGGGAGCCAGCCAGAAAAGGCTCCCTTTATTCCCACTCTTTGCCTCCTGCCAATCAGCCACAGCTTTATCCATGCTAGAATCTTTCCTGTAATACAAAAGACTCATACCTTGTTGAGCAGCCTCATGTGTGGCACCTTGTCAAAGGCCTTCTGAAAATCCAAGTACACAACATCAACAGATTCTCCTTTGTCTATCCTGCTTGTTATTTCTTAGAACCATAGAACATTACAGCACAGAAACAGGCCTTTTGGCCCTTCTTAGCTGTGCCGAACTATTTTATGCCTAGTCCCACTGACCTGCACCTGGACCATATCCTTCCATACACCTCTCATCCATGTACCTGTCCAAGTTTTTCTTAAATGTTAAAAGTGAGCCCGCATTTACCACTTCATCTGGCAGCTCATTCCACACTCCCACCACTCTCTGTGTGAAGAAGACCCCCCCCTAATATTCCCTTTAAACTTTTTCCCCTTCTCCCTTAACCCATGTCCTCTGGGTTTTTTTCTCCCCTAGCTTCAGTGGAAAAAGCCTGCTTGCATTCACTCTATCTATACCCATCATAGTTTTATATACCTCTATTAAATCTTTCCTCATTCTTCTACACTCCAGGGAATAAAGTCCTAACCTATTCAACCTTTGTCTGTAACGCACTTTCTCAAGTCCTGGCAACGTCCTTGTAAACCTTCTCTACACTCTTTCAACCTTATTAATATCCTTCCTGTAATTTGGTGACCAAAACTGCACACAATACTCCAGATTCGGCCTCACCAATGCCTTATACAACTTCACCATAACATTCCAACTCTTATACTCAATACTTAAATTTATAAAGGCCAATGTACCAAAAGCTCTCTTTATGATCCTATCTACCTGTGACACCACTCTTAGGGAATTTTGTATCTGTATTCCCAGATCCCACTGTTCTACTGCACTCCTCAGTGCCCTACCATTTACCTTGTATGTTCTACCTTGGTTTGTCCTTCCAAAGTGCAATACCTCACAGTTGTCTGTATTAAACTCCATCTGCTATTTTTCAGCCCATTTTTCCAGCTGGTCCAAATCCCTCTGCAAGCTTTGAAAACCTTCTTCACTGTCCACTACACCTCCAATCTTTGTATATCAGCAAATTTGCTGATCCAGCTTACCACATTATCATCCAGATCATTGATATAGATGACAAATAACAATGTATACCTAGCGACTGAATCTTCCTAACTAATCTCCCATGTGGGACCTTGTCAAAGGCCTTACTGAAGTCCATGTAGACAACATCCACTGCCTTCCCTTCATCCACTTTCCTGGTAGCCTCCTTGAAAAACTCTAGCAGATTTGTTAAACATGACCTATCACGTACATAGCCATGTTAACTCTCCCTAATAAGTCCCTGTCTATCCAAATATTTGTAGATCCTATCTCTTAGTACTCCTTCCCATAATTTACCTACTACCGACGTCAAATTTACCAGCCTATAATTTCTCGGATTACTTTTTGAGCCTTTTTTAAACAACAGAACTACATGAGCTATCCTCCAACCCTCCGGCATCTCACCCGTAGGTACCAACATTTTAAATATATCTGCCAAGGGCCCCTGCAATTTCAACACAGTCTCCTTCAAGGTCCAAGGGAATACCCTGTCAGGTCCTGGGGATTTATCTACTCTGATTTGCCTCAAGATAGCAAAGACCTCCTCCTCTTCAATCTGTATAGGTTCCATGACCTCACTACTTGTTGGTCTTATTTCCATTGACTCCATGCCAATTTCCTTAGTAAATACAGACACAAAAAAAACATTTAAGATCTCCCCCATTTCTTTTGGTTCCATACATAGCTGAACACTCTGATCTTTAACAGGACCAATTTTATCCCTTACTAACCTTTTGCTCTTAATATACCTGTAGAAACTCTTTGGATTATCCTTCACTTTGACTGCCAAAGCAACCTCATGTCTTCTTTTAGCCCTCCTGATTTCTTTCTTTGCACTTTTGCAGTTTTTTTTTGCACTTTTTATACTCCTCAAGCAAATTATTTGCTCCCTGTTTCCTATATATGTCATACATCACTCTTTTCTTCTTTATCAGAGTTCCAATGTCCCTTGAGAACCAAGGTTCCTTATTCTTATTCATTTTGCCTTTAATCCTGACAGGAACATACAAACTCTGCACTCTAAAAATTTCTCCTTTGAAGGCCTCCCACTTACCAATCACATCCTTGCCAGAGAACAACCTGTCCCAATCCACGCTTTTTAGATCCTTTCTCATTTCTTCAAATTTGGCATTTTTCCAGTTTAGAACCTCAACCCGAAGACCAGATCTATCTTTATCCATGATAAGGTTGAAACTAATGGTGTTATGATCATTGGAACCAAAGTGTTCCCCTACACAGACTTCCATCATCTTTCCTAACTCACTTCCTAATAGGAGATCTAATACTTTATACTTTATTGTCGCCAAACAATTGATACAAGAGTGTACAATCATCACAGCGATATTTGATTCTACTCTTCGTGCTCCCTGGAGTACAAATTGATAGTAAATATTAAAAATTTAAATTATAAATCATAAATAGAAAATAGAAAAGGAAAAGTAAAGTAGTGCAAAAAAACCGAGAGGCAGGTCCGGATATTTGGAGGGTACAGCCCAGATCTGGGTCAGGATCCGTTCAGCAGTCTTACCACAGTTGGAAAGAAGCTGTTCCCAAATCTAGCTGTACAAGTCTTCAAGCTCCTGAGCCTTCTCCCGGAGGGAAGAGGGACGAAAATTGCATCCTCTCTTGTTGGTACCTCTATATATTGATTTAGAAAACTTTCCTGAACACATTTTACAAACTCTAACCCGTCTAGACCTTTAACAGTATGGGAATACCAATCAATATGTTGAAAATTAAAATCCCCTACTATCACAACTTTATGTTTCCTGCAGTTGTCTGCTATCTCTCTGCAGATTTGCTCCTCCAATTCTTGCTGACTATTGGGTGGTCTATTAATAAACCTATTAATGTGGTCATACCTTTCCTGTCTCTCAGCTCCACCCATATGGCCTCGGTAGACAAGCCCTCTAATCTGTCCTGCCTGAGCACTGCAGTAACATTTTCCCTGACTAGCAATGCCACCCCCTACCCTTCATTCCTCTGCCTCTATCACGTCTAAAACATCGGAACCCTGGAACATTAAGCTGCCAGTCCTGCCCCTACTGCAGCCAAGTTTCACTAATGGCTATAATGTCATAATTCCATGTGTCAATCCATGTCCTCAGCTCATCAGCCTTCCTCACAATACTCCTTGCATTGAAATAGACACACTTCATAAGATTATTACCACCACACACAACCCTTCTGTTTGTGAGTTTGCATGAACTTTTAACATCATTTATTTTCACCCCCGCTCCACTACAGTATCTGCTCTGACACTCCGGTTCCCATCCTCCCTGCAAATCTAGTTTAAACCCTCCCCATAAGCACTAACAAACCTCCCTGAAAGATTATTGGTCCCCTTATAGTTCAGGTGTAACCTGTCTCTCTTGTACAGGTCCCATCTGCCCCAGAAGAGGTCCCAATGATCCTGAACTCTGAAACCCTGCCCCCTACACCAGTTCCTCAGCTATGAGTTCATCCGCCAGAGCATCCTAATCTTACCCTCAATGGCACGTGGCACAGGTAGCAATCCTGAGATTACCACCCTCAAGGTCCTGCTTTTTAACGTTCTACCAAGCTCTCTATACTCACTCTTCAGGACCTCCTCACTCTTTCTTCCTATGTCATTGGTACCGATGTGTACCATGACATCTGGCTGATCACCCTCCCATTTCAGAATGCTGTGCATGCAATCAGAGACATCCCTGACCCTGGCACCTGGGAGGCAACAAACCATCCGGGATTCTCTGTCACGACCACAGAACCTCCTTTTTGTACCTCTAACTATCGAGTGGCCTATCACTACCGCTCTCCTCTTCTTCCACCCTCCCTTCTGCACTGCAGAACCAGACTCAGTGCCAGAGATCTGGCTGCTGCAGCTTGTCCCAGCTAGGTCATCCCCCCCAACAGTATCCAAATCGGTATACTTGTTGTTGAGGGGAATGGCCACAGGGGGACCCTGCTCTCCCTGCCCTTTCCCCTTCCCTCACCTGACGGTAACCCAGTTACCTGTGTGCTGCTCCTTTGGCGTAACTATTATCTATAAACACCTCATTCTCCCGAATGATCCGGATGTCATCCAGCTCCTGCTCCAGTTCCCTAACGCGGTTTGTTAGGAGTTGCAGCTGGATGCACTTCTTGCAGGTGTCATTGTCAGGGACACCGGAGGTCTTCCTGACTTCCCACATCCTGCAAGGGGAGCACTCCAACATCCTGCCTGGCATTCTCTCTACTCTAAACAAACAAAACAAAACTTACCAGAACCTACCCTCGCCTCTGCCTGTTCACGCCGAAGCCTGTTGAGCCAAAGCCATCCCATTCTGCTCCCTCTCACTCCGCTGCCCACTGTATATGGTGGTCTTTTTTAAAACCTTTGGTGCTCTACGTCACGTGCCTCCGCAGTCTAGCCTCTTTTCCCCGAGCAGCGTTAAAAAAAAGTCTTCTCTCCGAGATTCCTTACTCCTTCACTCTCGGCCTCCTGCTCCGATCTTCAAAGGATTCCAACAGATTTGTCGGGCAAAGTTTCCTGTAGAGACAGTTTTCTCTTGAAGAGACTTTGCTGACTGCAGCCTATTTTATCATGTGTCTCCAAGTACCCTGAGACCTCATCCTCAATAATCAACTCCAACATCTTCCTAACCACTGAGGTCAGACTAACTGGCCTATAGTTTCCTTTCTTCTTCCTCTCTCTCTTCTTGAAGAGTGGAGTGGCATTTGTAATTTTCTAGTTTTCCAGGAACATTCCAGAATCTAGTGATTCTTGAAAGATCATTACTAATGCCTCCACAATCTCTTCAGCCACCTCTTTTAGTACTCTGGTGTGTACACTATCTGGTGCAGGTGAGTTATCTACCTTCAGACCCAGCAGCTTCCCAAGAACCTTCTCTCTAGTTATGGTATCTTCACACATTTCATGCCCCCTGACAGCTGGAACTTCTACCATACTGCTAGTGTCTTCCACCATGAAGACTGATACAAGATACTTATTCAGTTCACTTGCCATTTCATTGCCCATTACTACCTCTCCAGCATCGTTTTCCAGCAGTGTGATATCCAGTCTCGCCTCTCTTTTACACTTTTGTATCTGAAGAAACTTTTGGTATTCTGTTTAATATTACTAGCTAGCTTACTTTCATTTTCCACTTTTATATTTTAATGACTTGTTTAGTTGCCTTACGTTGGTTTTTAAATCCTTTCCAATCCTCTAACTTCCCACTATTTGTTGCTCTATTATATCCCCTCTCCTTGGCTTCTATGTTGACTTCAACTTCTTTTGTTAGCCACGGATCTGTCATCTTTCCTTTAGATTCTTCCTCTTTGGTATATGTATATCCTGTGCCTTCTGAATTACTTCCAGAAATTCCAGGCATTGCTGCTCTACCACCATTCCTGGCAGTGTTCTTTCCCTATCATTTCTGGCCAATTCCTCTCTCATAGCTCTGTAATTCTCTTTACTTCATTCTAATACTGATTCATCTGACTTTAGCTTCCCCTTCTCAAATTTCAGGGTGAATTGAATCATAATATGATTATTTGCCACAAAGGTCTTTAATCAATTCTGGTTCATTGCACAACACCCAATCCAGAATAGTTGATCCCCTATTATTCTCCCAAATAGAATAGTTGGGTTCAAATGCAAGCTGCTCTAAAAAGCCATCTCTTGGGCACTCTAAAAATTCTCTCTCCTGGAATCCAACACCAACCTGATTTTCCCAGTCTACCTTGGTATTGAAGTCCCCCATGACTATTGCCCTTTTGGATGCATTTTCTATCTCCCGCTGTAGTTTGTAGGCCACATCCTTACAACTGTTTTGGGATCTGTATACAATCCCATCAGGGTCTTTTTACCCTTGCAGATCCTTAGCTCTATCCATAATAATTCAACACCTCTGACCCTATGTCACCTCTTTCTAATGACTTGATTTGATTTCATTTTTGTCCAACAAAGCAATGCCACCCCCTCTGCCTTCCTGCCTGTCCTTCTGATACTACATGTACACTTGGACATTAAATCTATCAACGTTACATTTTGTTCCCTTCTCCCACTTTGAGCTGTTATTTATCTTCACCAATCACTATGGGAGCTTCTACCACATCTGAAGTTCTCAACTGGATTTCTTGATAACAGAGGGTAACATATTCTACTTGTTAGTGAGGCAAGGGGGAAAGAATACGGAACATCAACTCAAAGTTGGAACCAGACTTTTCAGAAAACCCTCTCCAAGCAGCTGGCAATGGAAATTTACAACATCCTTCCACAAACAGGACAGATAGGAATGCTCCAAGAGCCAGTCTAGACTCGATGGGCCAAATCTTTTCCTTCTATGTTATAAGAAGATATGAAATATGAAGTATAATAATTACAATTAATTCTGGGTCAAGTGTCTATTTTAAATCCAAGAATCACATGTCATTAACCCATGGTATTAAAAGATATGAAGGAAAATTAACATGAGGTTAGGGCACGGAATAGCCATTAAAGTCCTATATTCCCTAATAAGTTGGATCATTTCAGCTCCTTGAATGGAAACAAGACACATTGACAGGAACTCCTGAGGGGTAACGGTAGGGTTGTGTTATGGAATCTCCCTGTTTAGAGAAGAACAAAAGTAAATAGGAGCAGGAGTAGGCTTTCGGCCCCTCAGTCCTGCCCCCTTCATTCAATACGTTCAAGGCTGGTCTAGCCCAAGCTTTATCTCCTCTTTGTGCTTTCTGTATCCCTCAATTCACCCAATGATCTGGCCTCCACAACAACCTGGTGGAAAGAACTCCAGAAATCCACCACCATCTGTGAGAGGAAGTCCCTACAAACCTGAGCTTCAAATGACTATCCTCTGAAGTTGTACTATCATTTGATTTCTTTCTAACATTTTCACTATGGTATTGCAATTAAAATAAAGACCATTTTATAAACACTCACAGTAAGTCTTGAAGAAAAATTGTGTTACAGTTCTTGCCCAGTGTGCAGCTGTAACAGGTGTTAATGGTTTTTCCTTGATCAGGGCAGTGACAGGCAACACAAGATCACCACTGCAGTCATCTACAGATGGTCATCAAATGCATCCTTGATGGCACAACACACACCTTGAGGAAGAACATTTCAAAAGGAAGCTTTTACACCTTTGTACAATAAACGCATTTTCGTGTTATACCTGTCATGATGCAGCCTCTGCTCTCAATACTGAATTCAACTATTTCAGGTATCAGAACTGGCCAACCTTGCTGTTAAGGTCATCCACCTGTTTTATTAATTTAGTCGTTCCCTCTCCACACACATTGCCTGACGTGAGGCTTTTCCAACATTCTTCCTAAGATTTCAGCTTCTCCTTGCTGACAATCAACACAGATGCACCGTAAGACATTGCTCCCATTAGGGAGGAGGTACAGGATCCTAAAGACACATACTCAACATTTTAGGAACAGCTTCTTCCTGTCTGCCATCATCACAATCCTTGGCTTTGCCCTAACAGAGACAATCCCTTCATGTTATCCCTCTTCCCTCACCCTAACAGAGATATTCCTTTAGTCCTGTCCTTCTTCCTTCACCCTATCAGAGACATTTCCTTATCCCTATCCCTTTCCCCTCACCTTATCAGAGACATTCCCTTAGTGTAACCTCACTCACCCTCTCTGCAAATTTAAACAGGCTTTTTTCCACTTTCTTCATTCTGAACAATGGTCTGTGACCTGAAACGTCAACTCTGATTTTCTCCCCATAGAAGCTATCTGGGCTGTTGTGTCTTCTGTACTTTCTGTTTTTATTTTGGATGTCCAGTATCTACAATTTTTTGATTTTCAACTACAGCTATTGACAGTCTTCAAAGTTATTGTGATGCAAGGAAATGCACCTAAAAAATAACATTTCTCTCTCACTGCAGATGCTGTGTTTTTCAGCACTCAGTAGTTATGACATGTGAAGGCATCTTCACATCTGATGGCACAGGGGAAGAAGCTGTTTCTAAGATTCATTGTGTATACGGCCCAGACCATCATGAGTAACACCCTCCACACCAGTGGGCACATCTATATGAAGCACTGTCGCAGGAAAGCAACACCCATCACCAAGGACCCCCTCCATCCCGGTCAGGCTTGCTTCTCGCTGCTGCCATCAGGAAGAAGGTACAAGAGGCTCAGGACCCACACCACCAAGTTCAGGAACAGTTATTACCTCTCATCTATCAGGCTCTTGAACCAAAGTTCATGGTACATTTATTATCAAAGTAGATACAGTACACATTATACAATCTTGAGATTCATCTCCTAACAGGGTGTCAGGAAACAAACCTAAAAGAACCGATAAAAAAAAGACTGGCAAACGCCCAATGTGCAAAGAGAAAAAAACAAACCATGCAAACAATAAATGCAGGCGAATAGTGTTCAGAACTGAAGTCCACAGAGCGTTTGTCCACAAAGCCTTACTTTAGTGTAGGGCTGAGTAGACATCACAGAGCAGTGAGCTGAACCGGCCCGTCCCTCTCCTCGGGCCCCGACACCCTGAGCTTTCCAATCTGGCCTGGCACCTAAATATCATTCAAACATTGGGTTCAGTCGCTTCTATACCTTCTGGAGCCTGCACCCTGTCACCTCATTTCGGCCTGTACCCGACTTTTCTGATTCATCGTCCAAACATCGTGTTCAGACCAAAAAGATAACTTCACTCGCCTCCAGAACTGAACTGTTCCCACGAGCTACAGACTCACCTTCAAGGACTCCCCATCTTATGATCTCAGTATTTATTGTTTGCTTGCTTATTTGTTTATTTGTTTATTTATTTGTTATGTTTTTCTTCTCTTTTTGTATTTGCACAGTTTGTTGCATGTTTTATTTTGCACGTTGTTGACCAACCTGTTGGGACATTAATTCTATTTAGTTTCTAGTATTTACTGTGATTGCCCATAGGAAAATGAATCTCAGGATTGTATGCAGTGAGATATATAAACTTTGATAATAAATTTACTTTGAACTTCAAACTCTTGAAGTTTGCTTTCTGAACTCATGAACACGACCTTGTTTTCCCCTCTTGCACAATTTAATTTTGCAACTTTTAGTAATTTTTACGTTTTGCACTGTAACTACTGCCGCCAAAGGACAAATGTCATGACATACAGTATGTCAGTGATGATAAACCTGATTCTGCTACTCATTCGAATGTCAGCTGAGGTGGGCAGTAAAGAAAGAAGCATGTCAATGCAAAGATGCAGTAAATCAATGATAAATTGCACTTGTTTTGACAAGCTGGAACTTACAAGTGGTTCATCCATTGTTGCCGGAAGGAAGACTACAGGAGCTCAAGAGAATAGTTTCTTCCATGTTAAACAGCTTGTTTGTTTCCTTTTCATTAACCTGATCAAAAAGACTGTAAATGTTACTGATTTTCACCAAACTGCATTTGGAAGATATGTTGCCCATTTTATTGCACCAAGCAAAACCCTCCTACAGCAACAATTGTAATTAATTTAAACTCTTTGTTACAGCAAACAAAAATCACATGATTTTGCTAACAGGGAGATCTTAAATAGATCTAGAATAAAAAGTCAGTTTTGTTAATAGAGGCCACAGAACTACTGGGAGGTAAAGAGGCCACAGAACTACTGGGAGGTAAAAATACTTCGGTCCTGTTGGGAAGGAAGTGTGTTCCTATTCTGTCTGGTCTACAAGTAACAGTGTGGTTAGAAACGTAGAAAACCTACAGCACAATACAGGCCCTTCGGCCCACAAAGTTGTGCCGAACATGTCCCTACCTTAGAAATTACTAGGGTTACCCATAGCCCTCTATTTTTCTAAGCTCCATGTACCTATCCAAAAGTCTCTTAAAAGATCCTATCGTATCCGCCTCCACCACCGTTGCTGGCAGCCCATTCCACACACTCACTACTCTCTGCGTAAATAACTTACCCCTGACATCTCCTCTGTACTTACTCCCAAGCATCTTAAACCTGTGCCCTCCTGTGGCAGCCATTTCAGCCCTGGGAAAAAGCCTCTGCCTATCCACACAATCAATGCCTCTCATTATCTTACACACCTCTATCAGGTCACCTCTCATCCTCCCGTCGCTCCAAGGAGTAAAGGCTGAATTCACTCAACCTGTTCTCATAAGGCATGCTCCCCAACCCAGCCAACATCCTTGTAAGTCTCCTCTGCACCCTTTCTATGGTTTCCACATCCTTCCTGTAGTGAGGCGACCAGAACTGAGCACAATACTCCAAGTGGGGTCTGGCCAGAGTCCTATGTAGCTGCAACATTACCCCTTGGCTCCTAAATTCAATTCCACGATTAATGAAGGCCAATACACCGTATGCCTTCTTTACCACAGAGTCAACCTGCGCAGCTGCTTTGAGCATCCTATGGACTTGGACCCCAAGATCCCTCTGATCCTCCATTCCTGCCAAGAGTCTTACCATTAATGCTATATTCTGCCATCATATTTGACCTACCAAAATGAACCACTTCACACTTATCTGGGTTGAACTCCATCTGCCACTTCTCAGCCCAGTTTTGCATCCTATCAATGACCCGCTGTAACCGCTGACAGCCCTCCACACTATCCACAACGCCTCCAACCTTTGTGTCATCAGCAAACTTACTAACCTATCCCTCCACTTCCCCATCCAGGTCATTTATAAAAATCGTGAAGAGTCAGGGTCCCAGAACAGATCCCTGAGGCACACCACTTGTCACCAACCTCCGTGCAGAATATGACCCGTCTACAACCACTCTTTGCTTTCTGTAAGCAAGCCAAATCTGGATCCACAAAGCAATGTCTCCTTGGATCCCATGCCTCCTTACTTTCTCAATAAGCCTTGCATGGGGTACCTTATCAAATGCCTTGCTGTAATCCATATGCACTACATCTACTGCTCTGTCATCAATGTGTTTAGTCACATCCTCAAAAAATTGAATCAAGCTCATAAGGCACGACCTGCCCTTGACAAAGCCATGCTGACTATTCCTAATCATATTATACCTCTCCAAATGTTCATAAATCCTGCCTCTCAGGATCTTCTCCATCAACTTACCAACCACTGAAGTAAGACTCACTGGTCTATAATTTCCTGGGCTATCCCTACTCCCTTTCTTGAATAAAGGAACAACATCCGCAACCCTCCAATCCTCCGGAACCTCTCCCATCCCCACGTTGATGTTGCCTGGCCCTCGGAAAGGGTTTGCCATCTAATTAAAGGTAGATAATAAATGCAAACAATGTCCAAACCCAGTGAATGAATGTAAACAAAACATAGCAACAATCAGAAGTTATTTTAATTTATCACTCTTTCAGCAGCTGAACAGCACCTGAAATGCCAGCATTATTTGCCTCAGCACCAATTGTCTTTGAACACTACAGTAAAGTCCACAGCTTTGGTACCCTGTTGCAGGAAAGACATTATTCAGCTGGAAAGAGTGCAAAGAAGATTTATATGAATATTGCCAGGACTTGAGAGCCTGAGTTATCGGGAATGGTTGGACAGGCTACCAAATTTGTTCCCTGCAGCATTGGAGATTTGGGGTAATCTCCTAGAGGTGTTGAAAATCATGATTGCCATGGATAAGGGGAATGCACACTGACTTTTTCCTAATGAACGTGAGAGAAAGAGAGTGTGAGTTTGAGAGTGTTTGTGAGTGAGCTAGATAAGTAGATATAGATATCTGCAGATGCTGGAAATCCAAAGCAACACACATAAAATGCTGGAGGAACTCAGCAAGCCAGGAAGCATTTATGGAAAGGAGTAAATGGTCAATGTTTCGGCTGAGACCCTTCTTCAGGACGAGAAGCTGATTTCTTGGCCACCACTGACAGATTGAATATGGGGTGATCGAGAGATTGACATTGGCAGGCTATTGATGTCTCAAAGGGGGACAGCACTGGAGGAGTTCACAGAGAGCTGAAGGGCCGAATCTGTGCAATAATAAGTAAACCAGAAATTGTTGGCAAACTCAGCATTTCAGTCAGCATCTTTGGAATGCAAAAGAGTTCGCATTTCAAATCTGGAACCCTCCAGGTGTTTGTAGAGTACAGCAATGGTGGACCAAAGGGAATTTCTGTGACAGTGTAAAATAATCCAACTCTTCAATAGTCAATAGTCATACTTTATTGATCTCGGGGGAAATTGGTTTTCGTTACAGTTGCACCATAAATAATAAATAGTAATAGAAATAGTAATAGAATAGTAATAGAAAATAGAAATAAATAGTTAAATAGTAATATGTAAATTATGCCAGTAAATTATGAAATAAGTCCAGGACCAGCCTATCGGCTCAGGGTGTCTGACCCTCCAAGGGAGGAGTTGTAAAGTTTGATGGCCACAGGCAGGAATGACTTCCTATGACGCTCTGTGCTGCATCTCGGAGGAATGAGTCTCTGGCTGAATGTACTCCTGTACCCAACAAGTACATTATGTAGTGGATGGGAGACATTGACCAAGATGGCATGCAACTTAGACAGCATTCTCTTTTCAGACACCACCGTCAGAGAGTCCAGTTCCATCCCCACAACATCACTGGCCTTACGAATGAGTTTGTTGATTCTGTTGGTGTCTGCTACCCTCAGCCTGCTGCCCCAGCACACAACAGCAAACATGATCGCACTGGCCGCCACAGACTCGTAGAACATCCTCAGCATCATCTGGCAGATGTTAAAGGACCTCAGTCTCCTCAGGAAATAGAGATGGCTCCGACCCTTCTTGTAGACAGCCTCAGTGTTCTTTGACCAGTCCAGTTTATTGTCAATTCGTATCCCCAGGTATTTGTAATCCTCCACCATGTTCACACTGACCCCCTGGATGGAAACAGGGGTCACCAGTACCTTAGCTCTCCTCAGGTCTACCACCAGCTCCTCAGTCTTTTTTCACATTAAGCTGCAGATAATTCTACTCACACCATGTGACAAAGTTTCCTACCGTAGCCCTGTACTCAACCTCATCTCCCTTGCTGATGCATCCAACTATGGCAGAGTCATCCGAAAACTTCTGAAGATGACAAGACTCTGTGCAGTAATTGAAGTCCGAGGTGTAAATGGTGAAGAGAAAGGGAGACAAGACAGTCCCCTGTGGAGCCCCAGTGCTGCTGATCACTCTGTCGGACACACAGTGTTGCAAGCACACGTACTGTGGTCTGCCAGTCAGGTAATCAAGAATCCATGACACCAGGAAAGTATCCACCTGCATCGCTGTCAGCTTCTCCTCCAGCAGAGCAGGGCGGATGGTGTTGAACGCACTGGAGAAGTCAAAAAACATGACCCTCACAGTGCTCGCTGGCTTGTCCAGGTGGGCGTAGACACGGTTCAGAGGTAGACGATGGCATCCTCAACTCCTAGTCGGGGCTGGTAGGCGAACTGGAGGGGATCTAAGTGTGGCCTGACCATAGGCTGGAGCAGCTCCAGAACAAATCTCTCCGGGGTCTTCATGATGTGGGAGGTCAATGCCACCGGTCTGTAGTCATTGAGGCCGCTGGGGCGCGGCGTCTTCGGTACAGGGATGAGGCAGGACGTCTTCCACAGTACAGGAACCCTCCGGAGCCTCAGGCTCAGGTTGAATACATGGCGAAGTACTCCACATAGCTGAGGGGCAGAGGCTTTGAGCACCCTGGTACTGACACCATCTGGTCCTGCAGCCTTGCTTGGGTTGAGATGTTTCAGCTGTCTTCTCACCTGTTCAGCCGTGAAGCCCACTGTGGTGGTTTTGTGTGGGGGAGGGGTATAGTCATGAGAGCAGGGTGGGGGACTGTGAGGAGGGGTAGGAGGGGAGAGTGGAATATGTGTTGGTTGGGGGCCGACAACAGATGGCTCATGTGGGGAATGGGCAGGGGTCACAATGTCAAATCTGTTAAAGAACAGGTTAAGTTCGTCGGCCCTGTCCACACTGTCTTCAGCTCCTCTGTTGCTAGTTTGCCGAAACCCAGTGATGGTCTTCATCCCCCTCCAGACATCTCTCATGTTGTTCTGCTGGAGTTTCCACTCAAGCTTCCTCCTGTACCTGTCTTTAGCCTCCCTGATCCTGGCTTTCAGGTCCCTCTGTATTGCCCTCAGCTCCTCCCCATTTCCATCTCTAAATGCCCTCTTTTTAGCGTTCAGGATGTCCTTAATGTCCTTTGTCACCCATGGCTGGTTATTTGAATAACAAAGGACAATTCTTGTCGGAATATTGCAGTCCACACAGAAGTTAATGTAATCAGTGATGCATTCTGTGAGCCCATCAATATCCTCTCCATGTGGCTCACAGAGTGCCTGCCAGTCTGTCACCTCAAAACAGCCCTGGAGCGCCTCATAAGCCTCCTCCAACCATTTCTTCACTGTCCTCGAGGTTGCAGGTTTACTCTTCACCAGAGGCACATAGCAGGGTTTGAGATGCACCAGGTTGTGATCTGACCTTCCCAGTGGGGGGAGGGGAGAGGAGCTGTATGCATCCTTAACGTTAGCGTACATCAAATCCAGAGTCCTCTCCCCTCTGGTTGTACAGCTCACATACTGCGTGAAGTCAAGGGGGCAGTTTGCTTTGTAATGTGTGTCTGTGTAAATGTTCAACAGACTGGTTAACTGGGACACTCCCAATAGGCCTGACAATACAAACAAAAAGGAGATGGTGGCAAAAATGGCGGTTCTGGTACAGTTAAGACTTAAAATGAAGACTCTGCTTAACCAGAATCTAGTGAAAGGTCAACTATCCAAATCATTAACCTTGCTTTTCTTCTGTCTCCTCAGATGCTGCTTGGTCCTACTGAGTTTCAGTTTTTATTTCACTTTTCCTGCATCTGCAGTTTCGACAGTCCTTTGAAAGAGAAATCCATTTAGTCTGCGTGCTCTCCTCTTTTTAAGGCATCCCTTTCCAAATGCAGATCCTACTACTGCATCTGCCTTTCTGGCAAAGCATGTCAGTTCATAAACATTGTTTCTCACAATATTCTCTTTAATTACTCTAGTCTCTTTAGCAAATCACCTTCTATAACTTGAGGTCCTTCCGGCAATTTTCCTTTACATCGTAAAGGCGCAGAAGAGGTTCACCAGGATGTTGCCTGGATTGAAGAGCATTACCTGTAAGGAAAGCTTGGACAAACTTGGATTGTTTTACCTGGAGCATCAGAGACTTGATAGAGGTTTATAAAATTATGAGAAGCATAGACATGGTATTTAGAGCCTTTTTCCCCCAGATGAAAATATCATATGCTGGAGGGCACAGCTTTAAGGTGAAAGGGCAGAGGAGAAAGATTAAAGGAGAATTACAAGGCATGCTTTTATTCAACAAGAAGAGTGGAAGGTGCCTGGAACTTACTGTCATAGAAACTGAGGGAAGCAGATATGAAAGCAATATTTCAGGGGCTCTAGACAGCCTCGTGAACAGGTAGGGAATGAAGGAATGTAGGCCATGTGCAGGCAGAGATACAGTTTAAATTGTCATTATTGTTAGCACAGACATCGTGGGCCAAAGGGCCTGCTTCTGTTTATACTGTTCTATATCCTCTTTTCTGAAAGACACTTCATATTGTTAATTTATGAATATAAATTTTCTCTCTCTAAAAGCAACATCAGTTTCTCCAGACGTTTTGTGTAACTGATGCTTCATCCCTGGGACCATTCTTGTGAGTTTCCTTTGTACCACGTGTGAACACACCTGAACTAATGCATCACTAGCAGAGTGTGTGCTGAAATCCATCCCTAAGACTAGAGCGTTTTGTACACAAACACAGCAGAGACTTCGCTGAATGTTACTGGAAATCTAATGGCACAGATAGTAGAGCCGCTGCCCCTCAACATCAGAAACCCAGGTTCAATTCTGACTTCAGATGCTGTCTTCGTGGAGTTTGCATGTTCACTTTGTTACCACATGGGTTCCCTCAGGTGCTCCACTTTTCTCCCACATATTAATTGGCTTCTGTAAGTTGCTTTGGTGTGTAGCTGAGTGGCAGAACCTGAGGGAGTTGAGAATAAAAGATGGGATTGGTGCAGGATTAGTGTAAATGGGTGGTTGATAGTTCTCATACACTCATTGGAGTGAAGGGCTTGAGTTAATGCTGTATTCCTCCAGGACTCTGAAAAATCATAAGTCTCAAAAATTCCTGCAAGCCGTTCATTGCCACGTTTTTGGAAAGATTTTTTCCATCATTTGACAGGCAGGGAGAGATATTGGTCTGTGGTCACCAGCTGTAAACATCTGGGGGTGTTTCGCTGCTGGGTGTATCACCTCCTAACATCTGGCTCTGATAACTTCAGTGGGATGGAATGTCAAGTCCAAGATATGACTGGTGACTGACTCCTCGCTTAGCCCTGTAACCAAAGACTAGTTTTGCCCTGATAACTTTTTAAGATAGGGAAACATCTGCATAGAAAACACAAGGTCACTGAGGCAGCTCCACCAGCAAGGTCAAACTTGAAAACAGCTGCATGGGAAACGCAACCAATCTGGAATGCCTTCGGGTTGGGGCAAATTTGAGTTCCAAATCCCAGAGAAAGCTGAATCCCAGAAAATGAGGATAATAATCTGTGGACTAATTAGAATACAGCACAGAGACCAAACAACTACATGCACAAGTTGCTCAAAAGTTTTCCTTCTAATGTATGCGAGAACTGGAGTAACCATTTAACAATGCAGAACGTGTAAATTACACCTTAATGCAATGTTAATTTCAACATACATTTCCAATGCCTTTTTGATGGGTGATGTTTGGTTAATTTTATCTCAAATACTTTCACTCCCTCACTATGAGGTTGCCTAACTAAAAAATTCCTTTGGAGTTGAGTAAAGCCTGGCATCCATTGTAATCATTTATCAGCCAGCTATCTTACACAATGGAACTGTAAACACTACAAAGTATAAACACATTGCATAGCCACGGCCTCATCACACACAGCAGAAACATATGTGTCCTTCTGTGCCGTGTTACCAAGAAAAGCATGCCCCAAACAAACCCCCACCAAGACTAATAAGTTTGCTAATGCTGATAAAGGAATGAATTTTCACATGTTGTCTCAACAAGTCAGGACAGTAGAGATTTTAAGCAGTATCCTCTCAAACTAGAGAGATGAGGGGTCATTTTAACCTAATACACATCTTCAGAAAAGACCTGAAGTTCCATGAGGATGGGAAGGTGTTTCAATAATTGTTCCGTTAGTGACTGGTATTGACCTGGTACACAGAATATTTTGGGATGTAACTCACCCTCCGGTGTCAAAATGGTTGTTGAGATGCATCTAGTGTGGTAGTGTAGTGGGTAGTGCTTGTCATTCTCACTTTCAACTTCCACCGCTGGCTAGCAGTCTCGTGAAAAGGAGAGCTGAATGTGTAAATCTCTCCCTGCCAGTACATAGCCTCACCAACAGCAAGCCTCGTGTAGTGCCTCCTCGCTGGCGACACACAGAAACTGAATCCTTTCAGACTCAGGCTGAGGATGGGGAGGAGGTCTGGCCCCTCCATATGTAGCATGCAGGCCCACTGGCGTGTGGACATGCCGTGGTGCTCATGAATCAGATCCCCAGCTATGGGTTAATAGCCTCACTACCTTGTGGGCTGCCTTGGGAGAGACAAAGGCTACATGAGTAAACCCAGATACCAAGTCCAGAGTGGAGCCTCTAAAGCAGCTGGGAGTCATTGAACATCCTTCTGACAGTTCGTGCAGCCAAGGTGGTGCCAAACACATTGCCTCCTAAGCTTTCCTTTGGACTACACTGGTGAGGTTGAGAGGGGGATCTCAACAACTGGGCACCTCAGGATCTCCATACCTTCCATCCAGGCTTGTGCTGATGGTGATGGTCACCTATTGTCCTTTGGGACAGATCCTGAGGTCTCACACCATCAAGTTTCAAGGATGTGGAGACTGTAGGTCTACCAGGGTGCTGCTTGGATTATAAAGCATGATCTATTAGGAAAAATTGAACACAGTTGGGCTGCTTTCAAACGTTTTTAGAGGCTGCAGGTGACCCGGTAGAAGTGTATAAAGTTATGAGTACTATAGATAAACATGTAAAATCTTTTTCTGAGGGTAGAACTGTCAAGTTCTAAGGACGTGTATTTAAGGTGAGGTGAGAGGGAACTTTAAAGGAGATGTGTGGGACAAGTTTGCGTTACATAGAGTGATGGGTGCCTGGTACAGGCTGCCCTGGTGTAGTGATAGAGGCAAATATGGCAGTTGCATTTAAGAGTTTGTTAGACACATGAATATGCAGGGATGGGGAGGATAAGGATCACCTACAGGCAGAAGAGATTTAATTTAATTCAATTCAGCATCATGTTCAGCACAGACATCATGGGCCAAAATGCCTATTTCTTTGCTGAACTGTTCTATGTTCTGAATCTTTCTCAAGAAATTGTCCTTTCAAAAAAAACATTGAAGACATTGCATGAGTTTAGTTTGTTGAACTTTATAGAGACTTCTGTTAAGTAGATTCTGTGAACTGTTTATTGCTGTGTCCCATTTAAATAAGTGTTTGTTTAGAAAGACAATGAATGTCATTATAAAACAGAATGCAGTAAATCCTTGTGTTTGTTTTGTTGATTTCAGACATGGACTTAGAACCATAGAACCATAGAAACTACAGCACAGAAACAGGCCCTTTGGCCCTTCTTGGCTGTGCCGAACCATTTTCTGCCTAGTCCCACTGACCTGCACACGGACCATATCCCTCCATACACCTCCCATCCATGTATCTGTCCAATTTATTCTTAAATGTTAAAAAAGAACCCGCATTTACCACCTCGTCTTGCAGCTCATTCCATACTCCCACCACTCTCTGTGTGAAGAAGCCCCCCCTAATGTTCCCTTTAAACTTTTCCCCCCTCACCCTTAACCCATGTCCTCTGGTTTTATTCTCCCCTTGCCTCAGTGGAAAAAGCCTGCTTGCATTCACTCTATCTATACCCATCATAATTTTATATACCTCTATCAAATCTCCCCTCATTCTTCTACGCTCCAGGGAATAAAGTCCTAACCTATTCGACCTTTCTCTGTAACTGAGTTTCTCAAGTCCCCGCAACATCCTTGTAAACCTTCTCTGCATTCTTTCAACCTTATTTATATCCTTCCTGTAATTTGGTGATCAAAACTGAACACAATACTCCAGATTCGGCCTCACCAATGCCTTGTACAACCTCATCATAACATTCCAGCTCTTATACTCAATACTTCAATTAATAAAGGCCAATGTACCAAAAGCTCTCTTTACGACCCTATCTACCTGTGACGACACTTTTAGGGAATTTTGTATCTGTATTCCCAGATCCCTCCGTTCCACTGCACTCCTCAGTGCCTTACCATTAACCCTGTATGTTCTACGTTGGTTTGTCCTTCCAACGTGCAATACCTCACACTTGTCAGTATTAAACTCCATCTGCCATTTTTCAGCCCATTTTTCCAGATGGTCCAAGTCCCTCTGCAGGCTCTGAAAACCTTCCTCACTGTCTACTACACCTCCAATCTTTGTATCATCAGCAAACTTGCTGATCCAATTTACCACATTATCATCCAGATCATTGATATAGATGACAAATAACAATGGACCCAGCACTGATCCCTGTGGTACACCACTAGTCACAGGCCTCCACTCAGAGAAGCAATTTTCTACCACCACTCTCTGGCTTCTTCCATCGAGCCAATGTCCAATCCAATTTACCACCTCTCCATGTATACCTAGTGACTGAATTTTCCTAACTAACCTCCCATGCGGGACCTTGTCAAAGGCCTTACTGAAGTCCATGTAGACAATATCCACTGCCTTCCCTTCATCCACTTTCCTGGTAACCTCCTCGAAAAGCTCCAACAGATTGGTCAAACATGACCTACCACACACAAAGCCATGTTGACTCTCCCTAATAAGCCCCTGCCTATCCAAATGCTTGTAGATTCTGTCCTTTAGTACTCCCTCCAATAACTTACCTACTACTGACGTTAAACTCACCGGCCTATAATTTCCCGGATTACCTTTCGATCCTTTTTTAAACAACGGAACAACATGAGCCGCTCTCCAATCCTCCGGCACTTCACCCGTAGACAGCGACATTTTAAATATTTCTGCCAGGGCCCCCGCAATTTCAACACTAGACTCCTTCAAGGTCCGAGGGAACACCCTGTCAGGTCCCGGGGATTTATCCACTTTAATTTTCCTCAAGACAGCAAGCACCTCCTCCTTTTCAATCTGTACAGTTGCCATGATCTCACTACTTGATTCCCTCAATTCCATAGCTTTCATGCCAGCTTCCTTAGTAAATACAGACGCAAAAAACCTACTGAAGATCTCCCCCATTTCCTTTAGTTCTGCACAAAGCCGACCACTCTGATCTTCAAGAGGACCAATTTTATCCCTTACAATCCTTTTGCTCTTAATATACTTGTAAAAGCTCTTTGGATTATCCTTCACTTTGACTGCCAAGGCAACCTCATGTCTTCTTTTTGCCCTCCTGATTTCTTTCTTAAGTATTTTCTTGCACTTCTTATACTCCTCAAGCACCTGATTTACCCCCTGTTTCCTATACATTTCATACAACTCCCTCTTCTTCTTTATCAGAGTTGCAATATCCCTTGAGAACCAAGGTTCCTTATTCCTATTCAATTTGCCTTTAATCCTGACAAGAACATACAAACTCTGCACTCTCAAAATTTCCCCTTTGAAGGCTTCCCACCTACCAATCACATCTTTGCCAGACTTCTCTGGCAAAACTGGCTAAAAGTCACTGCATCATGGGGATGAGTCACATATCAGCTAACCCAGAGTTAACGCACACAAAATGCTGGAGGAACTCAGCAGGTCAGGCAGTATCTATGGACAGGAATAAACTATCAACATATCAGACCAAGACCCTTCGGCAGTGTCCTGGGGAAAATAAAATGGGGTAGGGAAGGACTAGTTATTGGTTCAGACTCAGTGGGTTGAAGAATCCGTTTCTGTGCTGTACCCTCTCTGCCATCACCTTTCAACACTCATCTGAGCTTTATTCATGTTCTTGTCCTGGAGCTGGCAGGGACTTCAGTCAGAGACCAGCACATTCGTGTACATTTCATAGTTGAGAGAGCACTTGGGTTGGGATCTCTGAAGGACTGTCCATTCCTGATTTAGCAACTATGCCTCCAGCTCAGCCTACTTCCCTGTATGCAATATGAGCCAATACCAAAGCTTGTATATGATATCTTTACATAGCACCAATTCTCCAAGGTTGGTCCCTCTCTAGACAGACTTGCATGCCATCTGTACAAATCATTTCATTACATCAGAGCACTGAGGTAGTGCATGGGAAAATGATAACAGAATGCAAAATAAAGTGTTACAGCTGCAGAGCAAGTGCAGTGCAGGTAGACAATAAGGTGCAAGACCATAATGAGGTAGATTGTGAGGTCAAGAGTCTATCTTATCATACCAGAAGCCTTCAATAATCTGATAACAGTGGGGTAGAATCGGTCCTTTAGCCTGGTGTCATGTGCTTTTAGGCTTTTGCATGATGGAAAGGAGAGAAGACCATGGTGGATGGGCTCTTTGATTATGTTGGTTGCTTTACAGAGGCAGTGAGAAATATAGACAGAGTTCATGGAGGGGAGGCTGGTTTCAGTGATGTGTAGAGCTGTGTCCTCAACTCTTGGCAGTTTCTTGTGGCCACAGGCAGGGCAGTAGCCATACCAATTCATGATCTTGGTTGGGTTTGGAGATTCTGACTGGAAAACTTCTGAACATCCATCATGGACTGCCGAACACAGAAATTCAAGGCTTACTGAGTGAGAGAATGAGCTACAATCGTCACAGTGACTCCCCACTGCTACCAACTGCCACAGACACTTCACTCTACCTAGCTTTGGAGAGAGCACATTGCTACTGGCACCAAAATAAACTGATATTGAGACCCATGCAAGTTTCCTAGCATCAGTCTAAACCACCAGTGAGATTTTCAAACCATTCCCTGTTAATTGTGGCTGAAATTCCCACACCACACAGGGAAAAAAAAGCGAATGTTCAGAGAGTTCCAAATTCCCAGAGAAAATCTGTATTGAAATTTCAGTTTTTAATTAATTTTGCATGTATTTGTTTCAGTTAGATTTTTAAAAAACGTCTAAAAATGATGTTGCTTACTGAAGTACCCATGGCATCCGTTAGTCTTGCGAGACTATGGATATGCGCCTGGAAAGTCTTCACTCTCCAGGGCGCAGGCCTGGGCAAGGTTGTATGGAAAACCGGCAGTTGCCCATGCTGCAAGTCTCCCCTCTCCACTACACCAATGTTGTGCAAGGAAAGGGCAAGGGTCAATACAGCTTGGTACCAGTGTCATTGCAGAGCACTGTGTGGTTAAGCGCCTTGCTCAAGGACACAACACGCTGCCTCAGCTGGGGCTCGAACTCACAACCTTCAGATCACTAGTCAAATGCCTTAACCACTTGGCCACATGCCAACATTAAAGATAAAAGGAAACGTTTTTAAACAGATATTACTTTGGATACTGGTATTGCTTGCTGTTTAGTGACTGCAGCTTGCTGCTTACACTGATTCAGGCCCCACAAATGGTGCTGGGAGCCCTTATCCCAGTGGTAGAGCCCGGCAGGGGTCCAGGCAGGAACCAACGGTGCAGCCCAGGAGCCATTTCAGAGCACTGGCACATTTGCCTCAGTTATCAAAAGTACAGCAAATCTTTGGCAAGGCTAACACGACATCTCTCTTCATTGCTACGGGAACTGTATACAGAAGTAAGGATGATATATAGGGCCCATCAGGAGCACTGTATACAGTGTTGTACAGATGGGAGGGGGGAGAAGAGTCACAAAAGGCACCGATAAGTGGCAACTCTTTAGGTACAGCTATATTGGGAATCATCAGATATTCCTGTTTAGGACTACTACAGCTGAAATCCACAGTCATTCTCATGAGTACTTCAGTAAGCAACATCATTTTTAGACGTTTTTAAAAAATCTATCAATTCTCAAAATGGGATGGCAGATTTCGGGCACACGTGCAGTTCCTATTAAAGAAAATGGAAGCGGCAAAGGCCCACAGATCTACAGGCTCAATTGAAACACACAAGCTTTGGAACTTTTCCCCCAAAAACCCACCTCCCCCACCACCACCACTAATGTACAGTCACCGGAAAATGAAACTGAAGATCTCAGAGCAAGATTGCAGCACCAGAGGGACATCAGGGACTGCTGTATACTTTACCTCATTGAAACATGGCTCACCCCTGCCATCTTGGGCGTAGCACTGCAGCCTGATGACTTCACTATTCTTCACAAAGACGGGTCAGTTGAGGCTTTTAAAAGTAGAAGGGGGGAGTGTGCTTCATGATAAACTCATCACTGTGCACATGATGGTTTTGTCTCGGTCCTGCTCACTCAACCTGGAACATCTAGCAGTCAAGAGTCATCCATTTTATCTGCCGAGGTAGTTTTCCACCATCGTCCTGGTAGCAGTGTACGTTCCACCTCAGGCCAGTGCCATGCAGCATTGGAGGAGCTGAGTAACGTGATCAGCAGTCATGGAAGTGTTTGAGTAGACTTGGTATTTCACCAAAGATTCTCACAAATTTTTACATAGGTACTGCGGAAAACATCTGGCAAGGAGGGGTAACTTCATGGGATTGGAAAAAGCTGAAGGAAGTCACAAACTCAGCCAGCACTAGCCTCCCCGGCATCAAGGACATCTTCAAAAAGCGATGCCTCAGTATGGCGACATCCATCATTAAAGGCCCACATCGCCCAGGACGTATCCTCTTCTCAGTGCAACCATCGAGGAGGTGCAGAAGCCTGAAGATGCACACTCAACATTTTAGGACAGCTTCTTCCCTACCACCATCAGCTTTCTGAATGGACAATGAACCTATGAACATCACCTCCCTATCTTTTTCTTCTTTTTTTGCTCTCTTTTTGCACAGCATACTTAATTTTTAAATATCTATTTCTTATTATAATTTATAGTTTTTAATGTATTGCAATGCACTGCCGCAGCAAAACAGCATACTCCATGACATATGCCAGAGACGCTAAACTTCATCCTGGTTCTGACAAGATAATGTCCGGGGTGGGTGGGGCCTTTGATTATGCTGATTGCTTTCCTGAGGCAGTATGAGGTACAGCCAGAATCCATAGAAAGGAAGCTGATTTTCATGATGTGGATGTCACTGGTAATACTACTGATTAACTGATTTTGAACAACCGCAATGGCTGGTCTGGAGTCCTCTCAAGGCCTGACAGTTTTAAGGAGAGTGGAACTCCCTCCATAAAGGGCATTTGTGTACAGACACACTGTTACAACAATCCAGTAGGTTTGAAGTCACCGTGACTAAGAAAGATTTCATTTGAGATTTAGTTATTTAACTCAATTTAAGAAGTTCTTGTCTCTAGATCAATGGGCCAATCTTTAGCTGCAGGTCCAGTTATTTAACGACTACAAAGACACCAGATGCAAAGATCTGGAGCAACAAACAAACTGCTGGAGGGGCTCAATGAGTTAAGCATCTATGGGAGGAAAGGAATTCCTGAGGCAGGGTTTCAGATCAAATCATCGACAAACCTTTCCTCCCACAGATGCTGGTCAACCCACTGAGCTCCTCTAGTAGTTTGTTACACTGAACCACGACAGTTCCTTAAGCTATTTTGCACACAGTTCAAAATGTAGACTGAAGAGCCACACTGGTCTCCAAACTAATCTTCTCCATGTAAGAATAAGGTTAGGAAGAGGTCATTCATTCCCTTGGATCTACTCCATCATTCAAAAGATCATGGCCAACCTTCTAGCTGACCCTAACCACTTAGAACACAGTACAGCACAGCTTTGGACAGGCTAGTTGGCCCAAAATGCTGTGCCAATGTTGACGCCGATATACACGAAATGTCCTCTGCTCGTGTATCCATATCCCTCCATTCCTCCATATTCATGTCAATCAAAAAGCCTCTTAAACTCTACCAAACTGTTTGTTTCCACAACTATCCCGATAAATCATTTCAGGTACCTATTCCACTCTGCATTAAATATTGTCCCTGTGACAAGAATACACATAGATTACGATGTAGCTGTCCTGTGCTGGCACCGGTGGGATCAACAGTTGGTCTGCCACCTGCCTTCAGGGGAGAGAGAGATAAGGAAAACAATGGAGCAGCACTTGGAGATGTTAATGAAGGGGAAAGAGAGCTGTCAAGATCAGCTCCCCCTTTGAACCCTGAACTGTTTGAAGTGATGGACAGGCGATACCCCAGCAGGGGGATAAAAAGGGACAGGTCCGCTAAGGCAGGACACACACACGACACCCCGAGGTAACGAGACCCTGGAAGCCGTGCGCCTCTCGCAAGTCGGTGGGAAATTTTGGACGGCTAGTCGCGGGACAAGCCATAGACGCTCAGGGTGGAAAGGCATGATCGGCGGGAACCTGGTGTGTGTCCACCCTTGCCTGGGTGCCGGGTTCACCGCAGGGAAACGATCGCATCTGGAAACGGAGGGGTCACGGTTGGTGACCTCAGATGACATCACAAAGGGCTCGCCCGAAAGCTGACTGCGAAGAATATCGAAGGTCTGTGTGGAAGCAATTTGAATATTCATTCGTTTTGCTCTCTCTCTCCTTCCCCCACACTGTCCATCTCCCACGGCAGCGATTACTGCAAACTGAACTGAACTAAATTGAACTGAACTTTGCGTCACTTTGAAACTGGTCATTTACCCCTAGACAACGATAGAGCTTGATTGATCCTGTTATCTTAATTCTGTGCACATGTGTGTTTAGTTCTAGTAATCCAGACTCCAACTGAGTGATCCATTTCTGCTGGTTTGGCAACCCAGTTACGGGGTACGTAACATCCCCCATGTTGTCTTAAATATCCCCCTCTAACATTAAAAGCCTTCCTTTAGAATTTGACAATTCTATCCTGGGCTAAAGGATCTGACTGTATACCCTATCTATGTCTCCCCTCAGCCTCTGACACTCTAGGGAGAGCAATCCAGGTTTGTACAACCTTTCCTTAGAGTTGATCTCCTCTAAACCAGGCAGCATCATGGTGAAACTCTTCTTTAGCTATTCCTTGGATCCCCATGCCCACCATCCCAATATCACTCAATTGCCAATATATACTTGTCAGGTATATTGTGATGAGTATATTCTTGCTGTCTGGATATTTAATGATGGTAAGTCTTGGCAAAGAAACTTTCCCAACTCTAAAAACACTCTTCCTCATCACTCCTTGTAACTTCTCCAAGCAAGAAACTGCAGGGAGTTTTGCACACGGCTTACCACATCATGGGAACTAGCCTATCTTCCAGGCACTAGGTCTACATTTCTTACTGTCTCAGTAAAAAAGCCAGAACAATTAAAGGCCTCACCCATGCAGGTCATATTCTCTTATCCCCTCTTATATTAGGCAGGATATACAAAACCCTGGAAGCACATAGGACCAGGCTCAAGGAAAGCTTTGACTCCACTGTTGTAAGACGAGTAAATGGTTCTTGATCTCAGAATCTACTTCCTTATGATATTTCATCATATTGTTTACCTGCACTGCCGTTACACTTTATTCTGCATTCTGTTACTGTTTTACCTTGTTCTACTTCGATGCACTGTAATGAATTGATCAGTATGCAAAACAAGCTTTCCACTGTTTCTTGGCATTTGTAACAAAAATAAACCAATTCAAATCCCAGATGACACAAAAGCCTGAAAGCACACACCACCAGGCTTGAGGACAGCTTCTACACCACTGTTATAAAACCACTGAACAGAACCCTGGTACAATAAGAAAGACTCTTAACCTCACTATCTATCCTGTGTGGCCTTGCACCATGTGGTCTACCTGCACTGCACCTTCTCTGTAGCTGTTGCACTTTATTCTGCATTCTGTTATTGTTTTACCTTGTACTATGTTATTACACTGCTATAATGAAATGATTTGTGTCAGGAGTATGTAAGAGAAGTTTTTCACTGTACTTCGGCGTATGTGACGATCATAATAAACCAATTACCTTGTCTGCTTCCCAATTGTAGACCAGTTTTGGGCTTTGTACAAGTATCCTATCTTTACCTTTACTCTTCTCCCACAAACAGAAAGAAAGAATCTGAACCCTATGGCATTTGACACAGTAATCTCTCACTAGCCCTTCTTTCAGTTGGTCCTGACAAAGGGTCTCCACCCGAAACGTCGACTGTACCTCTTCCTAGAGATGCTGCCTGGCCTGCTGCGTTCACCAGCAACTTTGATGTGTGTTGCTTGAATTTCCAGCATCTGCAGAATTCCTCGTGTTCGCCTGTTGCATTTTAGATGGCACAAATTTAAGGAGAATGACAATGGGCTGGATGTGAAATGCAGAATGTAATTATGTTGTTGTGATCTTGATTGGTGCTGCAAAAGGGAAAATTAATTTTCCAATAGCAAACTGGATAAATAAGAAAAAATATGCAAAAAGTATGTCAATGGAGAAAGAGCATTGATTAGAGTGGTTCCTTTAAGAAATTTGCAGATAGAAACGAAGAGACTAGGCTGTTCTCCTCATAGCTAAAGTAGCTGCGAAGTGATCCTTAAAGATCAAGAGGTGAGTAGAAAGGACTGATCGGGGGAGTTGTGGACACAGCTCAGCACATTTAGAACATCAGTCTCCCTTCCACGGATCCAGTCTGTGCTTCTCGCTGCCTTGGAGAAGCAGCCAACCTAATCAAAGACCCCTCCCACCTTGGACATTTTCTCTTCTCCCCTTTCATATCAGGCAGAAGATCCAAGAACCAGGCTCAAGGACAGCTTTTATCTTGCTGCTCTGAGACTGTTAAACAGGTCTTTTGTATGATAAAATGGACTCCTGACCTGACAATTACTTTGTCACGGCCTTGCACCTTATTTGTCTGCCTGCACTGTACTTTCTCTGCAACTGTAACATTATATTCTGCATTTGTTACTGATTTACCCTGCACGACCTTGAAGTACTAATATAGTGAAATGAACAAACAACAATGTTTTTCACTGTAGCTCAGTACATGTGACAGTTATCAACCAATTACCAAAGGGCTGATTAGAACTGGGCACTAATTTAAGGTGAACGGAAGGAGTTTGGAGAAAAAGCTACTCAGCGAGTGGTGTTCAGGGTCGGTGTCTACTGCCTGTAGGGTGTTGAAAATTGATTCAACAGCAGTGTTCAAAGGAGCTATCAGGAAAAACACTGACCATTGGGAACGAGCAGAACTGCCAACCTAACTAAACTGCTCTTTCAAAGGGTGATTATAGAGGGGATGGGCCAAATGGCCTTACTTTGCTGGACCATTCTATGATTCTGTGATAGTTGTAGATGGGTGAAGTTCCTTTCTCAATTCTTAGTTATGTTCTCAGAAATTACCTATTAATGTTGAAACACAGATCAGCTTCTGATCTCTCATCTTTTTATTTGGGGTCCTGTGCCAGAGTTGTTTAATCAATTGCAATTTTCAAAGGCAATAACAAGGCTAATTATGGTCATGAGAGGAATCAGTAACCTTTTTCAGCTGTGGGCAATAACAAACTCCCAGCTGAGAAAATTCCATGTCCAACCTCCATAAATAACATTATTACACCAGGGTGGGGGTTTGATTTGCTTCGTATTTGGCACTCAACCCCCAGAGGAGCAAGGAAGCATCTCTTCTTCAGCAAGCATCCAAACCACATGAAATTTGGCTTCATGTAATTTGGAAAAAAAAAGTATCAAAAGAAGTTGGATCATTGTTGCTTTAATCTCATAATCCTGCCAAGTGTTCCCATGTGGATATGGAGGGCAGGGATGTGGGAGGAGGGGTGGGGATGGGGTAAAACGGTGGAATAATATGCCCAAAATTTACAAGGGAAGGAATGATTAAGCTTTCAGAGGAGACATTCACCCTGTTTTTTGTCTTTCAGAAAGCCTGTTGCATTAAGTGTGTGGCCATCTGCTGTATAACAGTGCTTACCCTGACATGAAGTTGGACTGATTTCTGTACAAGCCGACATAATCAAGCAACCCTCTAGGATCATTTTAACAATAAATATTTCTTCTTCAGCCTGCAGTTTTATAAGTTTCCTCTTTCTGGGAATGTACCGAATACTGAAATTCAAAATGACTCCAAACTCCAAGGCAGAGCTTGGAAATGGAAATAGACAGTTCGGAAAAGTCATCTTGCACAATTTCAGGAGGTCCCAAAGAAAGTATTAAAGCCAATTATTTTGTTGAGACGGTAGCGTGGTGGTGAAGTTACTGGACCAGCAGCCAGAGTTCTGGACCATTGACTCGGAGGCATGAGTTCAAATCCTACCATGATAGCTGGGGAATTTAAATTCTGGTAATTAAATAAGTCTGGAATAGAAAAACATAGAAAACCTACAGCACAATACAGGCCCTTTGGCCTACAATGCTGTGCCGAACATGTACTTACCTCAGAAATTACCTAGGGTTGCCTATAGCCCTCTATTTTTCTAAGCTCCATGTACCTATTCAGGAGTCTCTTAAAAGACCCTATCGTATCTGCCTCCACCACCGTTGCTGGCAGCCCATTCCACGCACTCATCACTCTCTGCGTAAAAAATTGCCCCTGACATCTCCTCTGTACCTGCTTCCAACCACCTTAAAACTCTACCCTCTTGTGCTAGCCACTTCAGCCCTGGGGAAAAGCCTCTGACTTTCCACACGATCAATGCCTCTCACATCGTATACACCTCCATCAGGTCACCTCTCATCCTCCATTGCTCCAAGGAGAAAAGGCCGAGTTCACTCAACCTATTCTCATAAGGCATGCTCCCCAATCCAGGCAACATTCTTGTAAATCTCCTCTGCATCCTTTCTATGGTTTCCACATCCTTCCTATAGTGAGGCAACCAGAACTGAGCACAGTACTCCAAGTGGGGTCTGACCAGGGTCCTATATAGCTGTAACATTACCTCTCGGCTCTTAAAAACAATCCCATGGTTGATGAAGGCCAATGCACCATATGCCTTCTTAACCACAGAGTCAACCTGCGCAGCAGCTTTGAGTGTCCTCTGGACTTGGACCCCAAAATCTCTTTGATCCTCCATACTGCCAAGCGTCTTACCATTAATACTATATTCTGTCATCATATTTGACCCACCAAAATGACCCACCTCGCACTTATCTGGGTTGAACTTCATCTGCTACTTCTCAGCCCAGTTTTGCATCCTATAGATGTCCCGCTGTAACCTCTGACAGCCCTCCACACTATCCACAACACCACTAACCTTTGTGTCATCAGCAAATTTACTAACCCATCCCTCCACTTCCTCATCAAGGTCATTTATAAAAATCACGAAGAGAAGGGGTCCCAGAACAGATCCCTGAGGCTCACCACTGGTCACCGACCTCCATGCAGAATATGACCCGTCTACAATCACTCTTTGCCTTCTGTAAGCAAGCCAAATCTGGATCCACAAAGCAAGGTCCCCTTGGATCCCATGCCTCCTTACTTTCTCAATAAGCCTGGCATGGAGTACCTTATCAAATGCCTTGCTGAAATCCATATACACTACATCTACTGCTCTACCTTCATAAATATGTTTAGTCACATCCTCAAAAAATTCAATCAGACTCATAAGGCACGACTTGCCTTTGACAAAGCCATGCTGACTATTCCTAATCATATTATGTCTCTCCAAATGTTCATAATTCCTGCCTCTCAGGATCTTTTCCATCAACTTACCAACCACAGAAGTCTCACTGGTCTATAATTTCCTAGGCTATCTCTACTCCTTTTCTTGAATAATAATGATAAGGAAAATTTTGAAATGGTAACCATGTAACTTCTAGACTAGTGATGAAACTACTATTATTCAGGGAAAGTAACCTGCTGTCTTTATTACTCTGGGTGACATGTGAATCCACCAATGTTAATTACAGTCATTAAGTTATAAAGCACAGAAACATGTCCTTTGACACACTGGCTGCCAAATACCGATCTATACTAATCCCATTCACCAGCACCAGGTCAGTAGGCTTGATGATTCAAGTGCTTGTCTATGGTTGACTCTTTACTGTCTCCTTAGGGGCTGCTAGGGATGGATAGTAAATCCTAGTGTTTGCACTACATCTAAAGTTCAAATAAGTTTATTATCAAAGTACATACATGTCACCATATACAACCCTGAGATTCATTTTCTTGCAGGCATTCACATTAAGTACAAAGAAGCACAATATAATCGATGAAAGACCACACACAAGATGGATAAACAATCAATGTGCAAAATACAACAAACTATGCAAATACAAGAAGATAATGACCTTCAGTTCATTTTTGTTCCATCTACTTTCTAGTAAAGAATTGTGATAATTTATTCTCAAATTCTGTTTTTTTGTGAATGTTGTCTATGTGCTTGTGATGCTGCTGTCAGTAAACTTTTCATTGCACCTGTACATGCATGTACTCATGCAGATGACAATGAACTCAACCTTGACTAATAACGGTTTAATCGAATTCTTTATCACCCACGTGCAATTTTCCTGTTCTTTTATCAATGCGCCTATCACATAAGTTTTAATTGGATTATTTTTAGTCATCTTCAACTGCTTACGATATTAATGGATTATCTTTATTTTTCCTTCTTGCTCCATTACTTCCACCATATGCACAGTCTGGTATGAGAACTCTTGGGAATTTCAGCAACCCAAATGGCAGATACTAATTTGTCCATGTTTAACTGCTATTTGATATACACACAAAGGCTCTGTTGCTACTGTTGCCTTCCAAACAGCGGGTTTTCTTTTAAATTACTCCATCCAAAATACAGCAAGTCTCAGCTGGATCAAGCTCAGACAACCCATTTTCTTTTTAACCTGTCCAGGAGAACTCAAAGTACAGGAGCAGAATTAGTCCATTTGGCCCAATGAATATGTTCTACCATTCAATTGTGGCTGATTTAAAAAAAAACATTCTCTTGCCATAATCCCACAGAAAACACTGCACAGAAACAGGCCCTTCAGCTGAATGACTCCGTCAACTGCCATACTCACGGATGCTGCATTTGTCCCATTTTTACTCTTCCCACGTCCCCATCAACTTCCCCAGAGCCCAAATTCTATAATTTACCCACACACTAGGGACAACTTACAGTGGCCAATTAACCTGACAACCTGCATGCCTTTGGACTGAGAGAGGAAACAGGACCACTCATGGGGAAACCACACAGACACAGGGAAAAACATGCAAACTCCACATAGACAGCACCAGATTCAGGATTGAACCTGGGTCTCTGGCACTGTGTGACAGTGGTTTCAACAGCTTATCATAGCACTGTGTCAGTATTGGCAGAGAAGGTGAGAGAGGAACCATCCACAGCATAAATCTTTCCCACACTAACACATTGTCAGCGTTGGATATTGGGCTGTGTATACAGGTATTATAATGGACTGAGAGGATTGGAAAAGTAAAATCCTACAGGGTACTTCCATCTCAGTGTATGTAATGGGAGATGGTCACTGTTTTATAACGGGTATACAGACACAGGAGTCACACAAGACTAGATGCTGGAATGTAGAGTAATAAATAGTCTGCTGGAGGAACTCAATGAATGAAGTCGCATCCGTATAGGAAAATGGGCAGGTGAGATTTCCGATCAAGACCTTTAACTGCACCTTATAAGGATTTTGACCTAAAGTATCAACTGCCCATTTCCCTGCACAGATGGTGCTTGGGCTATTGAGTTCCTCCAGCACTTTGTTTTTGTTGCAGACAGCCCATAGGGCCCTGGATTCTGGAGGAACAACAAATGCAAGTGGTGAAGCCACTATATTTGTGATCATCAAGAGGCCAGAATTAGAGCAGCTTGGATAGGTCAGCGGTGAAACTAATGGAGAGAAATCAAGCAATAGAAAGAAGAAACCTTTTACTCTCAGTAGTATATGACATCCTCTCTCCATCCTGCTTCCATCTGAGAGAATATATAAAAGCCAGAAAGCACATTACTACAATGCTCCAGTACAGTTTCTGTCCCACAAACTCAGACTCTCGATTGGACCTGTTGTACAATAAGATGGACTCTTGACCTCACAATCCGCTTTGTTTTCATCTCGTACTTTATCGCTTATCTGCACTACACTTTCTCTGTAGCTCTTACATTTTATTCTGCGTTGCTATTGTTTTACCTTGTTCTACTTCAATGCACTGTGTAATGAATTAGGCCACAAGACCATAAGACATAGGAGCAGAATTAGGCCATCTGGCCCATTGAGTCTGCTCTGCCATTCAATCATAGCCAATCTTTTTTTTCTATCTTCCTCAACCCCAGTTCCCGGCCTTCCCCCCGTAATCTTTGATGCCATATCCAATCAAGAACCTATCAATCTCTGCCTTAAATATGCCCTGGTCTCCACAGCTGCATGTGCAACAAATTCCACAAATATACCACACTTTGGCTAAAGAAATTTCTCCGCATCTCTGCTTTGAAAGAGCCCCCTCTATCCTGAGGCTGTGTCCTCTCGTCCTAGACTCTCCCAGCATGGGAAACATCATCCAGGTGACTTATCTACCTTTAGGTCTTTCTGCTTTTTGAGCACCTTCTCTCTTGTAACAGTAACCGCACCCACTTTTCTTCCTTCACAAACTACAACATCAGGAATACTGCTAGTGTCTTCCACAGAGAAGAACGACGCAAAGTGCTCATTTAGTTCATCAGCCATCACCTTGTTCCCTGTTATTATTTCTCCTGCCTCATTTTCTAGCGGTCCTATATCCACTCTCATTTCTCTTTTATTTTTAATATACTTGGAAAGACTTTTACTACCCACTTTGATATTATTTATTAGCTTGCTTTCATATTTCATCTTTTCCCTTCAAATGATTTTTTTTAGTTGCTCTCTGTAGGTTTTTTTAAAAACTTCCCAAACCTCTATCTTCCCACTAATTTTTGTTTTGTTGCATGCCCTCTCTTTTGTTTTTACAATAGCTTTGACTTCCCTTGATCTGAAACAAGTATGTATTTTGGTTCATGGGACAATAATAAAGCAAAATGAATACCAATACAGTGAGCTGTCTCACGCTCCTACATCCTGTCACACAACATTTCTGAGATACCCTGTGCAAACTTATCTTTTTCCAAAGCTGGGCAGTATACCAGAAAGACAATTGGCTTCAGCTGCCCTTTAAAGAAGTCAAATAGTTTCACGAGATTGGACTTCAATTTCCTGGAAGCTGTGCAGAGAATCCACAATAAGCAACCCTTCCTCAAAGCTAGCATAAATCAGATCCCAAATAATGCTTTCCAAAGAATTCCCTATAGTACCATAAACCTCACTAGTCTGTAGCTCCCATGGTCCAATACATTCTCCTTCATTAATATGGAAAATAATATCATAGCTTTTCTAATTCTTTGGAAGCAGCCCAGAGGTCAATGAATTATTGAATCTGTGCATGCTATTTCACGATAACATCCTATCTCTCTTTCAGCATATTATGGTAAACAGCAACGCATTTCAGTGTGGTAATTCTCCCAGTTCTTGCTGATAGCTACAACTATTCCCAGCCAAGGTTCTTCAGCCACACATCATTTCAGTACATGGCACCATCTCCTTCAGAAGTGAAGGCAAACCCAAATGTAAGTGAGTCCCGGGTTCACACAGGATCAAAGCATACCTCTTGCTGATTTAGGTTCAATGCACATCTGCTTGTTGGGTTCTGTTTCCAAACTTTGGTTCAATTGAAGTTGTGACAATTAAACTTGGAGTGTAGTTGTTTCTGTACAGTAATTTATGTTGGGTAGAGTGACTAGCAAAGCTGCTACCTCCAGTGTCCCAGTTTTGATCCTGACTACCAGCGCCCTCTGCAGAGATTTTGGATGTGACCAGATGCAGTTTCCTCTCATGGCCTAAAATATGGGCAGTTGCTGGGTTAATTGGCCACTGTGAAATGCCCCAGGTGCATAGGGTAGAATTAGGGTGAAACTGATGGGAATGTATGAGGGTAGGGTAGGATTAATGCTAAAATGGGTGTTAGATAATTTACACAGACTCGGTGAGATAAATGGCCTGTTCCTGTACTATATCTGTGACAAGGTTACAAGAGTGATTTTCGATTCTTATGGCATAAACCAAGTCCACTCTGCCCATTGTTTCTGTGCTAGCTCCTGGAAACTCTGTTTAGTTTGATGTTGGAACCCTTTCCTGGTGAATCTACTTCCAGCTCCCAGCAGATTCGTGATCATAGCTCCCTGAGTAAATAGAATTCTCGTCCCTTGTTTCTCATTTGTCAATTACCTTAAGTGTGTATCCCCAGTCACTGACTCCGCTGCAGGAAAACAGGTTCTTCTTATCTGGTTTTCCAAAGCCCTTCACCTTATCTCCCTACCTAAGCTCTACTGTTACGTGTGTTTTATGATTGCTTCCTGAATCCTAACGATGCATAGCATTGCCCATTGCCTCTCGAGGGTTTCTAACGTCTTTCCCTTTATCTTAAATGGCTTCAGTTAATTTTTATTTTTATCCTCTCCCCATCTATGCATAATGGAATCTTAGATTAATTTATTACTAAAGCAATGATTTGCCTCATTGACTGGAATTTGATGATACAAATGATAGTCTTTTGAACTGGGAGGCTCATTATCAGATGTTTTAATGGATAGATTGTTCAGATCTCCATGGTAACTGCAGCACATTGCAGCTGTAAATGATTTACTCATATGACCAACTTTCATAATCAAAATCCTTTGGACACCTTTGTGCTCTCTAATATCCTGCTCATTAACAGTGAGAAATAAGATAGATAAGTAGATAGATAATTTATTGATCCCAAAGGAAATTACAGTGTCACAGTAGTATTACATATGCCCAGAAATACAAATAGTAGAAGAGAAGTAAGAAAGAATAAAAAAATTAGTTACCTCAAACAGTCTAATGGGAGGGGGTCATCACTTCCCCGGCTACAGGTTGACTCATTATAGAATCTAATGGCTGAGGGTACGAACGACCTCATATAGCACTCTTTGGATCAGCACAGTTGTCTTAGTCTATTACTGAAAGTGCTCTTCTGTTCAGTCAAGGTGGCATGCAAAGGTTGAGAAACATTGTGCAAAACTGCCAGGATTTTCCGGAGGGTCCTTTGTTCTACCACAGCCTCTAGTGTGTCCCATTTGACTCCAATAACAGAGCCAGCGTTCTAATCAGTTTATTGAGCCTGTTGGCATCATCCATGTTGATGTCATTGCCCCAGCACACCACCAGATAGAAGATTATATTGGCAACAACAGACTGGTAGAACATGTGAAGGAGAGGCCTACATACTCCAAAGAACCTCAGTCTCCTCAGGAAGTAGATGTGACTCCAGCCCTTCTTGTACACAGCCTCTCTGTTGGTGCTCCACTCAAGTCTGTCATCCAGGTGCACCCCCAGGTACACTTGTAGGTCCTCACCACATCCACGTCCTCACTATCAATAGTAACAGAGATCAATGCAGGCTTAGTCTTCCTAAAGTCCATCACCATCTCCTTTGTCTTACTGATGTTGAGCTGCAGATGATTCAGCTTGCACCATTTGACAAAGTTCTCCACCAGGGCCCTGTATTCATCCTCCCATCCTCCCTTTATATACCCAACTGTTGCTGAGTCAATAGAGAATTTCTGCAGATGACATGACTCAGTGTTGTATCTAAGCTCCGAGTTATACAGCATAAATAGGAAGGGAGTCAATCTGTGGCAGCATAAACAAAACGACGCTGAGCAGAGAGACTGTCAGAATACCCTAGGGAGATAGAATCTCTTTCCCCAAAAGCAAGAGGGTTTAAGAGAGAGGAAAGAGTTTTAAAGGGGATATGAAAAGTAAGGTTTTTTTTATATACAGAGGGCTTTTGAAGTCTAGAGGATGTTGGCAGAGGAGATGCCAAATCAGATGCCATCACTACAGTTCAGGAACTTTCACACAGATTCTTGAATAGGCAAGGCATTGAATATGGACCTAATGTAGGGCAAATGGGCAAAAAGGTCAGCATTGACGTGGCCTGTTGCTGTGCTGTATGACTCTATGACTCTCTACTATTCAGAATCTTGAGCCTGTCAATTTCCTTAGTGGCTGAAAATTCAGCATTCCCTTTGATGAGTACATGGATTGGAGGGATTTAGTGGGATGTGGGCCGATCACAGGCAAATGGTTCCAATACAATTGTCAGCAGGAACAAGTTGGGTCGAAGTACATGTTTCCATTTAATATTAGTCTATGATGCTGATCTGAATTCATAACAAAAGATCTCCAGTTCAAATCCCCAGGGACTGTGTAGCTTTCAAAGTACAGATGTACTTGGATTGTAGATATGGATCTTTGCCAGCCTGTAACATTGACATTTATGTGTATGTATTGTAATTTTAAAATATTATTTGTATGTAATCACTGAGTTTTTGTGTAAAGACATTGGCATCTTTTCTGGTATGTACAATACCTAATCCAACAGCACATAAAAACTGAGTTCATGAACTACTTGGGGAATCTGAAATGTCTAAGCAATTGGGCTTTGGGTGTATTCAGACAGTTGATATTGAGATTGGATAATTACAACGTTCAAAAGATATCTAGTCAGGCATGTGGACGGAAAAGGTTTAGAGGGATAAAGTTGGCAAATTGCTTTATTATTGTCACATTTACCAAGGCACAGTGAAAAACCGTGTTGCGTACAGATCACACACATCACGACAACACTGCAATGAGGCGGTGCTGAAAGGGGACAGCTCTGGTGGAAGTCAGGTCAGAGGCAGCATAGTCTAGGGGGTTGAGTGGGTTGAAGACCAGCTAGGGAAGTGCTGGAAAGGGAGAGTGTGGAAGAGCTAAAGATTTGCTTTATTTGTTTCAAGTACATCAAAACATACAGTGAAAAGTGTCTACTGCGTCAATGACCAACAGAGCATGAGGATGTGCTGGGGGCAACCATCATTCCGGCATCTAGCACCATCATTGCATGCCCACAGCTTGCTAATCTGTACATCTTTGAAATGTGTGAGAAACATAGCGCCTACAGAACACACATGCAGTCACCGGGAAAATGTACAAACTTTTTACAGAGAGCTGTGTGAAATGAATCCAAATTGCTGGTGCTGCTTACCAACAGTTCTGCTACCATGCTGCAAGATGGATGCAGTAGGCCACTGTGACAATGAGGTTTTGTGGTGAAGTGACAGGATCCATTCTAATCAAATCTTCATCAAACAAAACATGCAATAAGGAGATTCAAAACAAACAAATGGCTTTAGCTGTCCTGCACTGCAACGTGATCTCATCTTATCCTTCCAGCTGGAACCCTGCTTTTGATCCCTTGCTCATCTGGCTCTATGGTTAGTTATGGCAAGTCTGAGGCTAGCCAACTGGACGATACAAGTGTAAACCCTCTGGACCACATGCTCCAAAACCTGTGCTACTCTCAAACCCTGCAACCATGGAAAAATGTGGTGTTGCTCCAGTTCTAGCCTCTTCTGCATTTGCATTTTCTATCACTTCAGCCGGCAATGATACCAACCTGGTCGATGACCAAGAGGTAGGTACAAGGATTTGGATTTTAGCCCATAGATGGCAGTGGTGATATGGTGTTACCTTGGGGTATTTTTAATACTGATATAGTAACATACAAGGATTTCTTATCTTTTTCATGGGGCACAGTTGGTGGCAAGCCCAACACTTACTGCCTGTCCCTTTCCCTGAAGGCTTGCTGAGCCATTCTAGAGAACAAATGAAAATATGAGCAGAGTAACCCCTCAATCCTGCCCCGCCATTCCATACAATAGTGGCTGATACTGGTTTCAACTCTTCTTATGCGCCAATTCCCTGTAACCCTCTGTTCCTCAATATTAACTACTTTTGATATTCCAGCTTCCACAACCCTTTGAAATATACAATTCTAGATATTCATCACACTCTGTGAAAAGTATCCAACTGCATTTTAAGTGACTGAACCCTTGTCTTGTAACTATGTCCTCTATGAAACTCTTACACTCGTGAAAACATCTCAATGTTTACCTGTTGCACACCTCAGAATCTTATATGTCTCAATGAGGCAATTCCTCATTATTCTAAATTTCAATGAACATAAAGCCAAAATGCTTATGATCTCAAAGGGAACTAACTCACAAGACAATGGCACTGGAGCCAGATACATCATGGGCACATCCCTCCTCACTACCAATGGTATCTACATGAGGCACTGGCTCAACGAATTAACATCTATCAGCAAAGGTTCTCGGGCAGGAGGGACAAAAGCCAGAAGTCCCACAACTCCAGGTTCAAGAAAGCTATTTCCCTTCAATCATTTAGTTCTTGAACCCACCTGCACAATCCTAATCACTACCGCAGTATAGCAACACTATGGCCATTTTGCACTAAACTGGACTTTCTATTTTTGTTCTAATTGTGTTCTTTCTTGTAGAATTTTTGTATAATTTAATTCTAATTTATGTTTTTCTTGTGAATGTTATGTATCTGATGCTACATGCCTGTGCATACATATATTCGCACTTATGGCAATACACTCAATTTTCAACTCTGACATACAAGTCAGACTTCCTGCAAAGCAGGACATTAATTAGCCTTTAGTTTAATAGTCATCAGCACTAATACTCATTCTTTCCAGACCTCTAGCCCAGGCCTTTAAATTAGCAGTACGTATTCTGCAGTAACAACTCCTGACTGAGTAAGCAGAAGGATTAAACCAATTGATTGATAACCTAGACACCAATTAGGAACCAAACAGCAGAACAAGGGAAAAAATAGAAACCTCAAATATTTATCATTGAACTGTTAGGTATCAATGCACTGAATTTGTTATGAGACAATTTACCAAGCAAAGATCTACAGGGAGCATGTAAGGTTAGATCTACAAAAGACAAGACATATAGCTTCCCCTCCCACTACATAATGAGGACATTTCAGAAGTGGTTCATTGCCTGCAAATGTTCAGGGACATTCTAAAGGTCATAGTATTCAGGCAAATCTGCCTTTTCTCTGTGAGGGGGACTACACAGCGGACGCATCTTTGATCTAAGATACCTATTGTGTTTATCAAAATGTTGTTATGACTGTATTTGTTTATTTTCATGCTATCAGTACTAACATTTTCAAAATTTAATGAAAACGGGAGAATTTCATGAGTTACAGAATTATGCGGAAACAAGCCCAACTTATTCAGGCCAAGTGAGCTGCATATCTAAGCTAGCCCCGTTAGCCTGTGTTTGGCTCATATCCCTCTAAACCTTTCCCAACCAAGTCAGAATGCCCTTTAAGTGTTATTGGACTGGCCCCAACCACTTCCTTTTAAGTCCCAGAGAATAAAGTGGGTGAAGTGTTTGAAAGGTGAGCGCATCGCTGGCAGCTATTGTGGAAGGCTTCCTCCAAACAAAACTACTCCTACTTGCCTCCCCAATTGAAGAGTGGAGAGTATCCTAACTGACTGCATCACAGCCTGGTATGGAACTACCAATGCCCGGGTACAGAAAGATCTACAGAAAGCCCAGTTCATCAAGGCACCATTGAGCACATTTCCATGGAATGCTGCCACAAAATAGCAACATCCACCATCCAGGCCACGCTCCCTTCTCACTATTACTATTGGGCAGGAGGTACAGAAGCCTGAGGTCCCACGGCACCACGTTCAGGGGTATCTTGGTATATGTGACAATAATAAATCAAAACAAATCAGCGCCATCAAAAAAATCACTCGATCTAACTCCACTTTCTAGCACCACTCTGTAATCCTTATAGGTCATAGTTCTGCAGCCACATATCCAAGTACAATTTAAACATGAGATGAGGGTTTCCGCCTCTCCCCTCCTTTCTGACAGTGAGCTTGAGACCCTACACCATCCGGGTGAAAATACTTTCCTCATCTCTTCTATAATTCTAGCAGTAATTTTAAATCTGTCCCCCCTGGGATGTTGACCCTTGTGCTAAGGGAAATCGCTCTTTCTTATTCACTATATAATTGAATATGCTATTCTTATACACTGTACTTAGTAAACCAACTCCCATTTCTGATATTTTTAGAACTTTTCAAATAGAAATATTCAAAGAAAATGAATCGCTGATGCTTAGATATTTTCAGATCTTAAAAGACGCATTGAACAGGGCATGTGGGGATGGCCCACACCAGTTATATGCTCTGCCATCCTATCCGAGTGTTTTAGCACAGGCAAGGCCCCAAATCCCATCAGATGGGTCTATTGAGGAATATAGGGTAGCAAGAAAGGAGCTTAAGAAGGGGCTGAGGAGAGCAAGAAGGGGGCATGAGAAGGCCTTGGTGAGTAGGATAAAGGAAAACCCCAAGGCATTTTTCAATTACATGAAGAACAAAAGGATGACAGGAGTGAAGGTAGGACCAATTAGAGATAAAGGTGAGAAGATGTGCCAGGAGGCTGTGGAAGTGAGCAAGGTCCTCAATAAATACTTCTCTTTGGTATTCACCAATGAGAGGGAACTTGATGACAATGAGGACAACATGAGTGAGGTTGATGTTCTGGAACATGTTGATATTAAAGGAAAGGAGGTGTTGGAGTTGTTAAAATACATTAGGACAGATAAGTCCTCAGGGCCTGACAGAATATTCCCCAGGCTGCTCCATGAGGCGAGGGAAGAGATTGCTGAGTCCCTGGCTAGGATCTTTATGTCCTCGTTGTCCACAGGAATGGTACCGGAGGACTGGAGGGAACCTTTCCTATCCATGTATAAGTCCACCCACCTCTACCACTTCCTTTGGCAGCTTACTCCATGTACACACTATCCTCTGTGTGAATAACTTTTCTCACAGTTCCTGTTCAGGTTTTTATTTGTTAACTAATAACCCTGCTGACTTTTATTTTGAAATTCAGTTGGACCACAAGAAGGCAGCCATTTTTATTATTAGTAGAGTTTTTCAGTCAGACTGAAGCATACGTACACAATCCTTCCTTATGTTTGTGCCATCAAAATCATTGACTGTAAGTGTTGTTTTAGTGCATTAAGCAGAACACTATCTGAGCAGCTTTTTGTGTTAGTATTATGTAAAAGTTTATTCCTGATGATCAGCCTTGGTAATTTAAAGAAAAGCTTACATGATATTAATCTTGTGTACATAAAAGCTTTGTTTACACATGTTGTGTATAATTTTTGGACATTTTACATGTAAGTCTAGCTTCATATATTCCTAATTTCTTATGAAATGTGTGTGACTTAATTGTCGTAAGTTTGCAGCATTAAGTACTTATGGTACTTTTCTGTTTCTTTACTCTTGTTCGTTTGTATATATGAGTGCTGCCCAAGAAAGCATGTGGAGCTTGGATGCTGTATTGGTAGATAGATAAATACTTTATTGATCACAAAGGAAATTACAGTGTCACCGTAGTATTACATGTGCACAGATAAACAAATAATAGAAGTAAAAAAAGAAAAAAAAGTTACATCAAACAGTCAAACAGGAGGGGGTCATCACTTCCCCGGCTATAAGTTGACTCATTATAGAGCCTAATGGCTGAGCGCATCCTGACTCCTGTGTTTAATTGAGTGGAGTTCGGCTTACTGCTGAATTCTGTACTTCTGACCACGTGCGGACGCACGACTGCACTACCAGATCCAGTCCAAACCAAATCACCAAGTTTGCTGATGACAGAACAGTGGCTGGCCTCATTAACAATGATGACGAGGTGTACAGAGAGGAGATAGAGCAGCTGGTAGAATGGTGCGACCACAACCACTTGGACATGGACAAGACCAGAGAGATGATTGTGGTGCAGGCTGACCACTCCTCACTCCACATACACGGCTCCTGCATGGAGAGGATTGGCAGCACCAGGTATCTGGGAGTGCGCATAGTGGATGATCTCACCTGGCCCATCAACACCATCTCTTTGGTCAGGAAATCACAGCAGCATCTCCACTTCCCTAAGAGATTGAGGTGAACGAGGCTCCCTCATCCCCGCCATTCTAACCAATTTTTACAGGAGCACCATCGAGTGTGTCCTGACCAGCTGTATCACCATCTGGTACGGGAATTGCTTGGCATCTGACTGAAAGTCCCTGCAAAAGACTGCGAGGACTGCAGAGAGGATCATCGTGGTCTCTCTTGCACCCATCAGAGATACTTATCAGGGTGTCAAGGACACAAGGCCTCAGCCTTGTCAATGATCCCTCTCATCCATCCAACAATCTCTTTGAACCCCCACCATCATGCAAAAGGCACCATAGCATTAGGACAAGAACTGTAAGGATGGGAAACAGCTTCTTTCCCCAGGCTGTAAGACTACTGAACTCCCTACCACTACCCAGGTCTTATCACACATGAAGCACCAGTAGCATTATACTGCCTACTTTTTAAATTTGTGTTGTAAATGTACCTTATTATCTGTTACTTTACCAAAGGCAATATTAGGTTGTGTGTAACAGGTCTTGCGAAAGTATTCAGCCCTCAAGCCCTCGTTCACATAAATGAGTATTACAACCAGGGATTTTTGATCAATTTAACAGAGAAATTTTAAGTCACGAATCACATGCTCCTTTGTCCATAGTACAGCCCCCTCCCAAAAAAAAACAGGGAAAATTTGTAAAGCATGAAAAACTAAAAATTCAAAAAGACTGAAATGGCAGTAGTTCAAAAGTATTCACCCCCATTGCTCAGTACTATTTTGAATAAGTCTCAATTAGCTTTGCACAATGTCATGGAGCAAAATTTGCCCATTCCTCCTTGCAAAATTGCTTAAGCTGTGCCAGGTCAGTTGGGGAGTGGTGGTAGACAGCAATCGGTTGGGTTAAGGGCTGAACTTTGCCTAGCCCACTCAAGGACATCAATTTTCTTCATTTGAAGCCACTCCATCATTGTTCTGGCAGAGTGCTTTGGGTCATTGTCCTGCTGAAAGACGAACTTTGTCCCCAGGTGAAGCTTTCTGGGAGAGGCTAGCAGGATTTTGTCCCAGATCTCTCTGTATTTATCAGCATTCATCTTCCCATCAATCCGGGCCAGATTTCTAGTCCCTGCTGATGAAAGGTATCCCCATTGCATGATGCTATCTCTGCCATTATTTACAGTAGGATTGGTGTTATAAAGCTGATGTGCAGTGTTAGATTTACACCACACATAATGCTCAGTGTCGAGGCCAAAATATTCCACTTTAGTCTCATCCAACCACAAGACCTTCTTCCACATCTTTGTGGTATCTACTAAGTGACACTTATACAGTATGTGCTCTACAGTGCCTTGAAAAAGCATTCATTAGCTCAACTCTTTGTTCACATAAATGAGTATTACAACCAGGGATTTTGATCAATTTAACCGAGAATTTTTATGTTACATGCTCATTTTTTACAGTAGAGCCCAATAACAGGGAATATTGTAAAGCATGAAAAATCAGAAATTCAAAAACTGAAATATCAGCAGTTCAAAAGTATTCACTCCCTTTGCTCAGTACTTTGTTAAACCACCTCTCGTAGCTATTACAGACAGTAGTCTTTTTGGCTAAGTCTCTGTTAGCTTTGCACAACTTGATGAAGCAAGATTTTCCCATTCCCCCTTGCAAATTGGCTCAAGCTGTGCCAGGTTAGTTGGGGAGCAGCACAGGATAGCAACCTTGCGGCCTTGCCAGAGACGTTTGATCAAGATAAGGTCAGGACTCTGACTGAGCCACTCTAGGACATCAATTTGCTTCATTTGAAGCCACTCCATGGCTGCTCTGGCATTGATCTTAGGGTTGTTGTCTGTTGAAAATTGGACCCTCCCCATTTGAAGTTTTCTAGCAGAGACTAGCAGGTTTTTATCCCAGATCACTCTGTATTTATCAGCATTTGTCTTCCCCTCAATCCTGAGTAGATTTCCAGTCCCTGCTGCTGAAAAGTTTCCCTGTAACATGATGCTCCTTCCACCATTCTTGCTTTTATATTCTAGTTCTCTTGAAATGAATGCTAACATTGCATTTGTCTTCCTCACCATAGTCTCAACCTGCAAAGGAACCTTTAGGGAATCCTGCAACGGACTCCCAAGTCCCTTTGCACCTCAGCTTTTTGTATTTTCTCTCCATTTAGAAAATCGTCAACCCTTTCATTTCTACTATCAAAGTGCATGACCATACATTTCCTAACACCGTATTCTATCTGCCATTTCTTTGCCTAATCTCCAAATCTGTCCAGGTCCTTCTGTAGCCTCTCTACTTCCTCGAAACTACCTGACTCTCCATCTGTCTTCATATCATCTGCAAACTTTCCAACAAAGCCATCGATTCCATCATCCAAATCATTGACATATAATGTAACAAAGAACTTGTCCCAAATCAGACCCCTGTGGAACACCACTAGCAACTGGCAGCCAGTGAGAAAAGGCTCCCTTTATTCCCACTCTTTGTCCCCTGCCAAATAGCCACTGCTTTGTCCATGTGAGAATCTTGCTAAGTAGCCTCATGTGTGGCACCTTGTCAAAGGCGTTCTGAAAATCCAAATACACAACATCAGCTGATTCTCCTTTATCTATCTTGCTTGTTACTTCTTCAAAGAATTCCAACAGGTTTATCAGGCAAGAATTTCCCTTGAGGAAACCCTGCTGACTACAGCCTATTTTATCAGGTGCCTCAAAGTACCCTGAGACCTCATCCCTAATAATAGACTCCAACATCTTCCCAACAACTGAGATCAGACCAACTGGCCTATAGTTTCCTTCCTTCTGCCTTTCTCCCTTCTTGAAGAGTGGAGCAACATTTGCAATTTTTCATTCTCCTGGAACCATTTCGGAATCTAGCCATTCATAAAAGATCATTACTAATGCCTCCACAATCTCTTCAGCCACCTCTTTCAGAACCCTGGGATGTACACCATCTAGTCCAGGTGACTAATCTACCTTCAGATTTTTCAGTTTACCAAGAACCTTCTCTCTAGTTATGGTAACTTCACACACTTTATGACCCCTGACACCTGGAACTACCACCACACAGTTTTCCACCATGAAGACTGATGCAAAATACTCATTCAGTCCGCCTGCCATTTCATTGTCCATTACTACCTCTCCAGTGGTCCAATATCCACTCTCGCCTCCCTTTGACACTTCATGCACTTTCGTTACCTTCTTAATGACTTACTTAGTTGTCTTCTGTTGTTTTTAAAAGCTTCCCAATCCTCTAACTTCCCACTAATCTCTGCTCTATTATATGCCCTCTTTTTGGCTTTTATATTGGCTTTGACTTCTCTAATTAGCCATGGTTGTGTCATCTTTTCTTGAGAACATTTTTTCCTCTTTTGGATGAATATATCCTGTACCTTCCAAATTGCTTCCAGAAATTCCAGCTACTGCTGCTCTACCGTCATCCCTGCCAGTGCTCTTTTCCAATCAATTCTGGGAACTCCTCTCTCATGCCTCTGTAATTCCCTTTACTTCTCTGTAATAATGAGACCTCTAACTTTGGCTTCTCCTTCTCAAATTTCAGGGTGAATTTGATCATATCATGATCACTTTCCCCTAAGAGTTCTTTTACCTTAAGCTCTTTAATCAATTCTGGTTCATTGCACAAAATCCAATCTAGAATAGCTGATCCTGTAGTGGGCTTAACCAGGTGCTGCTCTAAAAAGCCATCTTGTAACCACTCTAGAAAATGCCCTTCCTGTAATCCAGCACCAACCTGATTTTCCAAATTTATCTGAATATTGAAATCTCCTATGATTAACATTTCCCTTTTGGCATGCATTTTTTAGCTCACGTTGTAATCTGTAGGCCACAGCCTTACTACGGTTTGGGGGGGGTCTGCATACAACTCCCATCAGGGTCTTTTTACCCTTGCAGTTCCTTACCTCTATCCACAATGATTCAACACCTTCTGACCCAATGTCACCTGTTTCTAATGATTTGATTTTTTTTTTTACAAACAGGGCAATGACAGCTCCTCTCCCTTCCTATTTTTTTTGATACAATGTGTCTTAGACATTAAGCTCCCAGATATAATCTTTCAGCCATGATTCTGTGATGCCTGCAACATCATACCTGCCAATCTGCAACCGTTCACCTACCTTATTCCATATACCGCATGCATTCAAATACAACACCTTCAGCCCTGTATTCACCCTTTTCGATTTTTTTCACACAACTTTTTGGTTCCTAACTTTGTGTGAGGTGTTACCAACATCTGCCTCCACAACCTCTCCACTCACTGTTCTGGCACTCTGGTTCCCAGCCCCCTACAACTCTAGTTTAAACCCCACCATGCAGCATTAACAAACCTTCCCATTAGGATATTAGCCCCCCCTCCAGTACAGGTGCAAATCATCCCTTCTATATAAGTTCCACCTTCCCTGGAAGAGAGCCCAATGATCCAAAAATCTTACGCTCTCCCTCCTACACTTCTTAGCCCCATATTAAACTGTGTAACCTTCCTAGTTGTTGCCTCACTGGGATGTGGCAGGGGGAGTAATTCTGAGATCACAACTCTGGAAGTCTTGCACTTTAACTTAGCACCTAACTTCCTGAACTCACCGTGCAGAACCTCATCACTCGTCCTACTCATGGTACCTACCTGCATCATGACCTCTGGCTGTTCACCCTCCCACTTAAGAGTGCTGAGGACTCGATCTGAGATATCCTGGACCCTGGCACCCAGGAGGCAACATTTCATCTGGGAATCTCTTTCTCGCCCACAGTATCTCCTGTCCAACCCCCTAACTAATGAATTTCCTACAACCACAGCATACCTCTTCTTCCCCCTTCCCTTCTGCGTCACAGAGGCAGACTCAGTGCCAGAGACCCAGCCACTGTGATTTTCTTCTGTTAGGTCATCCTCCCCACCAGAATCCAAAATGATATACCTGTGGAAGCCCTTCTTCCACATCTTTACAGTATCTTCTAAGTGATGTTTTACAAAGACTTTAGGGTCAAGGATATGCAATTCTTTTTAGCTAGAGCTTCTTCCTTGCCATTCTTCCATAAATACCCTTTTTGTGCAAGGCTTTAGAGTTTGTGGAGCCATGAACTTCATCTCCAGTTGCAGCCACTGACCTCTGCAGCTCACTCAGAGTGACTGTTGGCATCATAGTCACCTCTCTTACAAGCGCCATTCTGCAGTGACTAAGTTTAGAGGGTGGTGTGACCGAGGCAGTGTGACTGTGGTTTCATATTTTTTCCACTTTTCCACGATGGACTGCACTGAGCTCCAAGGTATGTTCAGTGCCTTTGAAATGGTCTTGTACCCTTTCCCAGATTTGTGCTTCTCTATTATAATTTCCCTGACTTGTTTTGAATGCTGTGTTGTCTTCATTTTGGGTTGGTCTGTTGAAAACCTACCATACTGTTGGACCTTACAGAGAGAGGGAGTACTTATTCAGGTGATCTATGTCAACAAATTGGGTGAGTTGGTAAGGTAATATTGCACCTGAGGAAAGTTAACATTGTAATTACAAAGGGTACGAATACTTTTTCAACCTCATAATTTTGGTTTTTAATTTTTCGTAAACTTCTGCCAGATTTTGGAATTTTTCTTTTGATTTGGCATGATGCACAGTATTTTGTAAATTAATAAATTCTTCACGGGTTTCCAGCCGGGTACAGGCATCAAGTACAATCAATGCTTTGTTGACAAGCTCAGCCATCTTTATTGGGGATGATGCCTGGGCATGTCTAGTCCGGTGGTATTTATACCCTGTAGTCCAACCCTCCTGACGAGTTAATCCTCAACCAATCAGGTTTCCGGTCTCCCACCTTGTTTACAATCAAATTCCAGTTCTTACTCCGAGTGGGACCTTTGTCTTTGTTAAAATTATTTTCATCTAGTTTTACTTCAATGGCTTCCTTTAGCAGGTGGTCCCAAAAGCCATTGGCGTGGCACAGTAGTTTTGTGCTGTTACAGTCAGTCCTATGGCCATTGCAAATGCAGTGTTCTGCTACCACCGATTTCTCCGGGTAACCTAAATGGTACCTCTTGTGCCCCATTAATGCGGGTTTCTACTGTGCGTCCCAATCTGGTCGATATACACTGCTCCACATTCACAGGGAATCCTGTAAACGCCAGCCGACCAGAGTCCCAGGTCATCTTTGACCCATATAAACTGTGGTTTGAGATTCCTTATGGGTTTGTGGATGGTACTGATCCGGTATTTCTTCGAGATCCTGGCAATCCTTCCAGAAACCATGGAAATATCCCTCTAAAAACCTGTGAATGCGGATCAGTGTATATCGGCTAGATGGGACGCATAGTGGAAAGGTGCATCAAGGTGCACAGGGGGTGTAAACATTTGGGTTACCCTGAGAAACCAACAATAGCAAAACACTGCATTCCCAATGGCCATAGGAATCACTTCGATGTCACAGCACTACTGTGCCATGCCAATGGCTTTTGGGACCCCCTGGTAAGGGAAGCCATTGAAATAAAACTACAGGAGAAGAATTTTAACAAAGACAAAGGTCTTGTTCCAAGTAAGAACTGGAATTCGACTGTAGGGCGGAAACCTGATTGGATGAGGACTAACCAATCAGGAGGAATGGACTGGGGGGGGGGTATAACACCATTGGATTAGACAGGCCCAGGCATCATCCCTGATGAAGATGGCAGAGTCTTTCATCAAAACATCAGTTATAATCAATACCTGTACCTGGCTGGAAGCCCAAGAGTTTATTCATTGTATATGCCGGGAAATCACTCGATCCTTTTTTGTAGATGAGTTCAAAAGACTTACTTCAATATATTTTAAATTTAGAAAATGAAACAGTAAAATGTGAAAATAGTTATGGGGGCTGAAAAGTTTTTCAATGCACTGTACGTGTGTGAGTTATAGGTACTGTATTTTGCACCTTCGTCCGGTGGAAAGCTGTTTTGTTTGGCAGTATATACCTATACAGTTGAATGACAATAAACTGAACTTGAACTTCCTACTTCACACACAAGGAGAGCAGTACAGTAAAACGACAGGAATACAGCTGACCCTACAGCATATGAACAGTCAATGGCGGTAAACAACAAGCATCATGGGTGAGAGGTAGTCAAAACAGACAACACCACAAGAAAGACAAAGCTTATGAGACAGTCCTCATCACAGTTCACTGCGATCATCCAGATCATCAGTGGGTGCTGCAGCAGCACCAGCTAGGGCAAAGTCTACATGAGCACGTGTTACATTTGCGGGGAGGGAGATTGCCATTAAAATAGACAAAGCTCAGCTAGAGGCTAATTTGGAAGGTCTGCACCTTGAAAAAGAAGCTGCAGCTGCTATCGCCCAGGCAGAGGTATTGGAAGCGGCAGCAGAGGAAGAGGGTGAGGAGCTTTACAGTTAAAAAAATGTACCCAGCAATAGTATAGGACACACACGAGTGTGTGACTGATTATATCAAGGACCAGGCCTAACTTCTTAGCCAACAGTCTGAATCTCCCTGTAGCACAACGCAGGATGAGAAGTCACGACTCTCCATTCAATTTACCTCTCACACTTTACATAACTCTCGTAAAAGACAGCAATCAATGCACTGTAGCCAATGGTTGCCCTGCAGTAGGTTGCTTACAGCAAAGCTCAGAAATACTTAATCCTTCACATACAGTATATTACATAACTCTTAATTACCTGTCCAGCACCAGATAAGGAATTCCCCTACTGTTAAAGCAGAGGAGATAATGCTTTGACAGCAATGATCCACATTAACAGCCAAGGTCTAACAAGCCTCAGTACACAGGTAGATTACCAGTAGGCTATCCAGTCTTCAGTTATATGGATATGACAAAGTATCTGGCACGCAAAGAGCTTGTGAGCACTGGCCTGTCACACTTTAATGACTGTCCAGAAAGCTATAGAGAATGGAAGTTCTCCTTTATTAATACGATCAAAGACCTGGATCTCACTGCTGGTGAGGAGTTGGACTTGCTGTCAAAATGGCTGGTGAGGAATCCTCAGACTGCCCAGGAAAGCAACCCGGCTGCAGCTTTAAGAATGACCTAGGGTAGGCTTAATGGAAGTTACAGTGTGCCGGAGGTAATAGAAAGTGCACTTTTCAAGAAGCTGGACAGCTTTCCAAAGATTGCAAATAAGGATAACTGTAAGTTGAGAGAACTCGAGGATCTGTTATGGGAGCTGCTTTCAGCAGAGGAAGATGGTTGTCTGACTGGCTTAGGTTTAGACATTGCCCGTGGCATTAGTCCTATTGTTGAAAAGCTGCCACATTCTTTGCAAGAGAAATGGATTTCTCGAGGTTCGAAGTTCAAAGAGGAGAATGGAGTCACATCTCCCCCCTTTTTCCTGCTTCAATTATTTTGTCTGCCATCAAGCTAAAACAGGAAATAACCCCAGCTTTGCTGTTTCCAGCCACCAGCTCATCTTGGAGTGAAAAACCTCCTCTAAAGCACACAAACATTAGGAATCCATTGTCAGCCCAGCTCAGAATAAAAGATGATGCAGCAAAAGATTGCCCCATCCATAATACACCTCACCCAATGTGAACGTGTCGTGGCTTTTGGTTAAAAACCATTGAGGAACGAAAGGGATTTCTTCAGATGCTGTTCTTCATCATTACATCCCACAGAACTGCAAGGCCACATTAAACTGTAATGAATGCAATGACAACAGTCTTATATCCTGGTCCTCCTCCGTGGGCATCAAAGGTTTTAGATCGCACTTCAGAAAGCGGCAGGGAGGAAGAGGAAAAAACTTTGCCATCTATGAACTCTTTAAGCACAGATGTTTGTAACAGCAATCTAGTTATTGAGCACTGTTCCAAGATATGCTTAGTTAAAGTGTATCCTAAAGGGCAACGAGAACATGTTTTCAAGAGGTACGTCACGTTTGATAACCAGTGCAACAAATCCTTAGCCCAGTCGGACTTCTTTGATCTGCTTGGCATCCATGGCGATACATCGTCCCACATCTTGAAGACCATAAGAAAATAAAGACACAGGAGCAGAATTAACTCATCTGGCCCATCTGCTCCACCATACCATTATGGCTGATTATTTTATCCCTCTCAATCGCATTCTCCCACCTTCTCCTTGTATCGTTTGATGCCCTGACTAATCGAGAACCTATCAAACTCAGCTGTAAATATATTTAACGTCTTGGCTACCGCAGCCGTCTGCAGCAATGAAATCCACAGGTTCAGCCACACGTGACAAGCTGTGCCATTTACCCCAGGAAGGTTTGAAAAATACTCTACCTAGAACTCCTCGCAAAGAGCACTTGCAACTCTGATTCACATTGCGCACGCTTTTCAAGTTTACCTCACAGCTCCCTACCAAGTGCCAAGGTTGTCATAAATGTTTGCGACCCCACACTGCCAGCATACAGTCCAAGGCAATGAACACAATAATCCACTCCGTGTAGACGGCCACCTTCCCTGATCAATTAGACATTCATTCTAAGGTAGGAAACCTCCACAGGAACAAGATACTCACTAAATCCGGGCTTCTCGACCAGGCTCCCTCGGAACCCTAGGGTTCTGTGAGAGGTCGCAAGGGGTTCCGCGCGAGGTCTTGATTTAAAAAAAACCCTCATTTTTTTGAACTTCATGCAACATGCAATGCTGGTGCTCGCAGTGGTGGGCAATGACTGAGCAGCCCCATTAGCAATCTCGTTAGTGGTCTCTCAGTCCAATATGACAGTGCGCAGTACGACTGTGTTTACTTGACTGAGTCCATTCTCAGTTTTTGACACGAGATGGGGAGGCCGCTGATAATTGGTGAGTGCTATATTTTACAGAGTGGAGGATGGTGGGCTGATGGACAGCGTGAAGTGTGTTTTCTGAGCTTTGAATGGACTTGCCCAACTGGTGCTGTGATGTCTGCCTTTCCCTCCCAAATTATCTCCCCCAACGTCCCCTTAAGTGCTGCTGACTGACTTATGGGAGTGAACGAACTCTACTGGTGTAGTAGAAAATTGGAGGGAAATTTTCATTCTAAAGAAGGAATTCATACACACCACGACTCAGCTGCTGGTCTGTCTGAAAAATGAAATCTTGAATTTTTTCCACTGTTGCTTGGGCTTGAGAGTAAGGAAGGATATCAGAAAGTCTCGAGACTTATTGAAAACCACCTCGAAGATCTGCAGGACAAAATTGAACAGCATTTTGTCCCCTTTCAACACAAGTGTATGGCTGGGTGAGGGACCCTTTCTCCAAAACTTCTGCTCAGCCTGAGAACTTGACTTTGAGAGAAGAGGAAGAACTTTTGTGAGCTGCAGTCTGATCGTGCACTCAAGATGAGATTTACTGACCTGCCCCTGAACAAGTTCTGACTTCTGTGAAAAAAAAGAGTATTCTGCCATTCATAGGAAAGAAATGAACATTTTGCTGCAGTTTTCAACTTCTTACAAGTGTGAGCAAGCTTTTTCTTGTTTAACAAGCATAGAAGGATAGAAAGAGCAAGGACAGAATTCATCTCATTTCAGTTGAAGGTGGAATCTGTGGTGCCTAGAAGTGACCCAGAATTAAGTACTGGTATTTGTGCTGCAAAAAACAAGCACAAACAAACCTTTTTTTTTCCAAGAAAGGTTGGCTAAAAAATTAATTCTCTACTCAAAAGACCATTGACAATTATTTTTGGGTTATTTTATCTACAATTTACTAATCACACTAATGTACCATGAGCTGTAGATATAATAATTTTTACACAGAGGTTCCCTGAGACCTGAAAATTATTTCAAGGGTTCCTCAAGGGCAAAAAGGTTGAGAAAGGCTGGACTAAATTGAATCTAACCATGGGCAAATCGGCCTGCTGAGAGTTGGAGAAGATTAAAGCAGCTCAGGCAGGAGCCCCATTATTTTGCCTGGCAAGCATCCACATTGCTCAGATGCCAGTATCATGATCAGCTAGAGTTTCACGTTCATGGAAGGAGACATTAGGGCTGCTGGTATATGACAGATTGGTGGTAAGAGGTGCATGAGTAGCATTATACATGACTGTATCACTTTTTGCAAGCTGTAGGGTAAAATGGAAAAGCAAATGACTTCAGAGTTGCCAGATGCACAACGAAACACCTCTCCACCCATCACATACACTGGTCTGTATGCCTTTGGTCCTTAGACTATGGTTAGTAGATGTACAAGGGGAGGTCTGGCTCACTGTAGGCAATGGGCGATGATCTTCTGTCTGTCTGTATCTTGTTTTACGGCAGTTGGTATCCAGCTTAATGGTGCATTACCGCCACCCTCTGCTCCAGAATGTGCACTAGACATACATTCTAAATCCATTCACCCAATCGCGCGCACACACACACATATGTGTGTATATACACACACACACACACACATACATACACATACACACACACATTATATATATATATATATATATATATATATATACACACACATACACACATATATACACAAACCTACACATCACCCTCCCACCTTTGACCATCCTAGTATCCTATTCCTGTTTATTCGTCATATTCTATAAAAAACCCGGACTTGTGCTCTCTCACCCATGCCCAGCAACCCTTTTAATGTGAATTCCTGCATCCCTAACTCCCTTAATTTATTTCTCATCATCTCTCTCATACTTCCTGCAACTCAGAACTACATGCTCTACTGACTCCTCTTCCTGACATTCCTCACACAATCCTGTTTGGTGTTTCCCTATCATTTTCAATGTTTTGTTTAATGCACAATGCCCCAGCCTTAACCTAGTCCACACAATTTCCTCTCTTCTGTTTCCATTACCTACCCTAGTAACTGTAACACTTTTTTGCATTTGATATAAATGCCTCCCTTTCCCCTCCCTGTCCCATCTTTCTTGCCACATTCGGTTGACTTTTTCCTAGATTACACACTTAACCTCTGCTTTACTGATACTAATGTGCATTTCCACATTTTCTTTCTTTAACGCCCTCCTTGCCAACTCATCCACCCTCTCATTCCCCTTCACCCCTACATGTGCTGGAACCCATAGAAATTTTACCTGACCTCCCTGATTTGCAATTCTTGTAACTAACTGAAGGACTTCATAAAGTACATCTTGCCAACTGTTTGTGTGAAAAGACCTTAAACTTGCTAGAACTGAGGATGAATCTGAACATATCAATGCTTTGGCTTGTCTGGCTTTCTGCACCCATTGCAACGCAACCAACACTGCCAGCATCTCCACTGTAAACACCCCTAACTTATTGGATGTTCTTCTGCTGATTCCAATTCCTTTTGCTGGTATTACCACCCCAAACCCTGTCACTCCTGTTTCAGGTTCCTTCGCACCATCCGTATAAATGTGAGTATAATCACTATACTTTTCCATCACATGACAGTTAAATGCATTTACCAAATCTGTTTTATATCTTTCTTTCCTTTTTACCTCTAACAAATGCCAGTCTATGTCAGGCCATACAAGCTTCCATGGAGCTACAACCGGATAAACTACTGAAGGACTTATCCTCAGATCAAACACTCCACATTCTTTTGCGATATCATTCCCTACCCGACTAAAGGTATCCCTCTGAAACCTCCCATTTTCCCAGCACTCCTGCAACACTCCTTTAGTAGGGTGAGAATCATTGTGCCCCTGCAAGAATCCCGGCGATGATCTTTACGTGCCTGAGTACTCGAGCTGATCACTTAGGAGTGATTGAGTTCATGGATGCATTTAGCTGCACTAATGCACTGAGAAGACTCTTTGTCTGTGGTTCCTTTACAAGGCTATACTCTGACTGTGGTATGAATTTTGTTGGTACTTGCCATGAACCTGAGATCCAGAAAGTGATGGAAGACTCTAAGGTGCAGAGGTATATTAACACCCCAGGCTCCACTAGGGACTTTAATCCACCACACTCCTCACACATAGGCAGGGCATGGGAGCACATGATCGAGGTGTTGTGGAGAATCTTGGACTTTCTGCTGATGTACATATGGTTTTCCAGCTTGAGTCCTGAGGTCTGTGCACTCTCATGGCAGAAGTAATGACTATTATCAACTGGGGGCCATTGGTTCCAGTCTCTGCATATGCAGACTCACCTTTGATTCTCACTCCTACAATGCCTCTCATACAGAAGCAGAGTGCACCCATCCCCAAATGGAAACTTTAAAGAAAGGGACCTCTATACACAGCACTGGCATTGAGTACAGAATTTAGCTGATCAATTCTGGAGGCAATAGAAACAAGAACATCTGTAGACACTGCATGTTCACCACAAATGGCAAGAGTCATGATCTAACGTTGAAGGTGATGTCATGCTTCTGAAAGACAGCAGTGGAACCCAAAATGACTGGCCCATGGCATTAGTAACATGCACCTTTCCAAGTGAAGATGGAAGAGTTTGCAAAGTAGACAAGGCAGGGGTCAAGCAAGAAGCTCGTCAGGCCTATGTCGGAGATTGTTCTCCCTCTGAAAAAGTAGGACTGAACTTTGTAACTTGTTCCATTAACTGTTTGTAGTATCTTTATAGATGTCAGGTGGGGAGTGTTCAAGCTTACTAGTTAACTAATAATACTGTGGATTTTATTTTGAAATTCCATTGGACCACAACAGGAAGGTAGCCATTTTTGTTTATAGTAGTGTTTTTCAGTCGACTGAAGCACACGTACACAAATCGGTGCTGCCTTTCTTTTGTCTGTGCCATCGAAATCATCATCTGCAAGTGTTGTTTTAGTTCATAAACGAAAACACCATCTGAGCAATATGTTGTATTAAAATTACATAAAAGTTTATTCCTGATTATTAGCATAGTGTTTGACCAGCCTTGGTAACTTAAAGAAATGTGTACATGATATTAATCTCCTTGCATACTTTAAAACTTTCTTTATTCACATTGCATATAATTCTTGGATATTTTACATTAGTTTAACTTCATATATTCCTAATTTCTTTGGAATGTGTGCTTAATTGTCATAAGTTTGCTGCATTAAGTGCCCATGGTACTTTTCTGTTTCTCTCAGTTTTACTCTTATTCAATTGTATATGTAAGTACTGCCCAATAAAGCACGTGGAGCCTGGAGCAATATCTTGACTCCTGTATTCAACTGAGTGGAGTTTGGCTTGCTGCTGAATTGTGTACTTCCTACTTCACACACAAGGAGAGCAGTACAGTTCCACTTTAAATCTTTCCCCTCTCAACTTAAACCAATGCTCTCTAGTTTTAGACTCCCCTACTTTGGGGAAAAAAGTTTGTGTCCACCTACCCAGCTGTGCTGCTCATTATTTTATAAACTTATAAATAGAGCTCTCTGTCCTAATGAAGGGAATAAACGTCGACTGCTTATTTCCTTCCGTAGACACTGCCTTACCTGTTGATTTACTGCACCCATTTTGTGTGTGTGCTCTGGATTTCCAGCATTTGCAGAATCTCCTTGTGTTTCTAATTGTTTGCATTCTGTTATTGCTTTCTCCTCTTGTATTACCTCAATATACTTGCGTATGGAATGATGTATCTGGATAGTGCTCAAAAAGAGAACTCTTCACCGCATCTTGGTGCATGTGACAATAACATCATCATGATCTGAGTTTACAATAGGTTATGGCTGATCTGACTGTAACCTCAACTCCATGTTTTCATTTATGCTGGTAACCTTTCACACTCCTTGCTAAAGAAAATCTAGACCTTACAGACTTTAAGGATCTCAACTGGTCCCTTTTTAACATGAACAATAAAAAATACACAGCACTACTTCAAATTACAGCACAAACATAGGTGGTTTGGTGGGACTAATGATCTACTGTGGCCTTGATCTATCCTTCCCCAGCGAACTCTCCTGGCAAACTTGCTCTTTTCTTTGCTCTCACACATGCTCCATTTTCTTCCTAAATACTTCTATGCTCTTCTTTCCAGTCTACTGTTGCGAGATTTTAGCTCCAGTGGTAGATTTGGGAAGCTGTTCTGCTTGGAGTAAAGGGGTCAAAAATGGACAGTGGAAATGGACAAGATCATGATTAGTTTAGACAGGGTTTAGGAAGCCATCCTCATTAGAGTCATAGTTATAGTCACAGAGCACCACAGAATCAGGCCCTTCTGCCCATCTAGTCCACACCAACCTGGTTTTCTGCCAAGTCCCATCTACCTGCACCCAGACCATAGCCCTTCATATCTCTCCCATCTATGTACTTATCCAAAAGTCTCTTAGATGTTGCAAACAAACCCATATCCATCACTTCCACTAGAAGCTTGTTCCACACTCACACCACCCTCTGAGAGAAGAAGTCTCTCCTCAGGTTCCTCTTAAGTATTTCACCTTTCATCCTGAACCTATGACATCTAGTTCATACAGTTTGAGAGAAAAGAGCCTGTGTGTATTTAAGCATCTATATACCCCTCATAATACTGTATCCTTCTATAAGATCTCCCTATGTTCTCCTGTGCTCCAGGGAAGCAAGTCCCAACCTATTCAACAACTTCCTATAACTCAAGTCCTCAATTCCTGGCAAAATCCTTATAAATGTTCTCTATGCTCCGTTGAGTTTGGTAGATGGATTATGGACCAGGACATGGATTTAACCATTTGGACAAAAGAAAGAAGAGGAATGTGAGAAAAAAAAACTTCTGTTTAGACTTCATCATTCCAAACTTTCCAAATCACTGCTTGTGATGGAAACCAAATCCACTTGGGCTTTTGAAAGGAAATCCAACATGCACTCGATATATAAAAAATTGTAGGGGAAGGGCAGGGATTGGCACAGAAAGATTTTGATGGACTATATTTTTTCTTCTGTACAAATTTTGATACTCCCACAAATGGAGACAGTCAGAGAGAGAAATTGATGCTTGGTTGAAAAGGCAGTCATCTGTACTCCCCAACGTATTGGAGTCCTTTTGGATCAGAATGTGTGGGGTAAGTTAGTCCACAACAAATACCTGAGCGCATGTTTAGCACCAGAAACCAGAAAATCAAAACATTTTCTACACTCAGTACTAGCAGTACCTCAACATTGGAAGCTGCAAGAGGTCACATGACTGCTCAAGTGATCCAGAGAAATGGCTCATCAAAAGGAATAGGAACAAGATACACAATAAAAGCTGGGATATTGAAATTTACTTAACTAGACTTGGGTCTATTGTTGATTTTTAAATTCATTCACGGGATGTAAATAAATCTAAGATATTCATTGTCCATTTCTCACAGCCTTTGTGGGGCCATTTCTGGGTCAACCATTTGGTGGGTCTAGAGTCACGTAAAAGCCAAAGTTTTCTTGATAGATATGGTTTAACTAATTACATGAATATTTACCCCCATCTACCCTGGTTGAGTTTGAACTCTCATCCTTGAGCGAGCATGCAAGCATGAAGATATGTCAAGTAACTTAACCATTCAGGGAATGTATTCTGACAAAGGGTGTGAAATGTTAACTCTCATTTCTCTTCCCAGAGATGCTAACTGACTTGCTGAGTTTTTCCGTCATTTTCTATTTGTCTAACATGAAAACCTATCAGATTTTCCAGCTGAAACAAAAGCTGCCATCCTTACCCAATCTGGTCCATATGTGACAACATACAGCAATGTGTTTGAGACTCAAGAGCAGTTAGGATTGCGCAGTTAATGGTGATGTTGCTATATCTGTAGAGGAATAAAAAATATCTACTTGAGAAGATGGGGAGTCAGTTTGCCTTTTAATTATTAAACTTTTCAAACTAATTTCTACCAGGACCACATTGCACATTAATGTTCTATGGATCTTCTTCAGTAAAGCTAGTGCCTTGTACAGTAATATAATTTAAGAATGGGTCAATTAGTTTAATGTTCCACTGTTGAAGTATTATTCAATACTGGGTCCAGTTAAACCATTCATAAGGATAAAGAATGAGATTGCCTTATAGTTCAGACTGAGGGAGAGAGATTCCTCAGGGATGCCCACAATTAAACTCACAATTATAAATTACTATGTTTGCACATTTAGATGGAGATGTAACGTAAAGATTTTTACTCCTCGTGTATATGAAGAATGTAAGAAATAAAGTTAATTCAATTCAATTCAATCAGCTTACTGAAAAGTTTATGGTGGCCTTAATTTTCCTTCATTCACTTGGTTTCTCTGGAGAGGAATAACCAAATAAACTTTAGAGCAAAAAAAGGTTTACAAGGATGTTGCCAGGCCCTGAGCAACTGGGTTAAAGAGAAAGGTTTGGACAGGCTAGGACCTTATCTCTTGGAGCATAGGGGAATGACAGGTGATCTTAGAGAGGTGTATAAAATCATGAGGGGCATAGATAACGTGAATGCACACAGTTTTTCCCCCAGGGTTGGGAAAATTAAGAACTATATGGCATAAGTTTAAAGTGAAAGGGGAGAGATTTAGTAAGAAGAAGAGGAGCAATTCTATCCGCCGTGGAGGGGCAAGGATAAATATTGGATAGGTAAAGTGACATACTTGTTCAACACAATCAAAATGCTAGAGGACCTCAGTAGGTCAGGCAGCATCTATGGATTAAGGATTAAAGATTACTTCTATTTGTTACATGTACTGTACATCAAAATATTGAAAGGTATAGTGAAATATACGTGTGTGTCAACAACCAACACATTCCGAGGATGTGCTGGTTGCAGCCACAAGTGTTACCATACACCCTGCACCAAAATGACATGTCCACAACTTACTAACCCTCACCCATATGTCTTTGGAACATGGGAGGAAACCAGAGCACTCGGAGGAAATCCACAGGGTCATGGGGAGAACCCACAAATTCCTTACAGACAGCGGCAGAAACTGAACCCTGGTCGTTGCCTCTGAAAAGCATTATGCTCACTGCTGCATTTTAGTGACGTTCAGGGGAATAAACATGTGACACTTTGAGCCAAGACCCTTCACCGGGACTGGAAAGGAAGGAGTCAGATTAAGAAGGTGGGGGGAGGGGAAGGTGGGGAACACAAGCTGGCAGGTGAGAACAAGTGAGAGGGAAGGTGGGTGGGTGGGGGAGGAGGATGGTGTGAGAAGCTGTGAGGTGATAGATGGATGAGGTGGTAGGCTGAGGAAGGAGGAATCTGATAGGAGAGCACAGTGGAGCGAAGGGAAGGAAATGGGGAACTGGAGGGAGGTGAAAGGCAACATGCACAAAATGCTGGAGAAACTCAGCAAGGCAGGCAGTATCAACGGCAGGGAATAAATAGTCAACATTTTGGTCCGAGACCCATCATCAGCAACCACAGCTACAGAATTGTTTGCATTTATGAGGGTGATGGGCAGGTCATGGGACGGACGAGAAGAGTAGGGGTGAAAGGGTCACAAGCAGAAAAAACACAAAGAGGGTGGGGAGAAAGCAGGGTGATATCCTGTACTGACTGCCTATTTCCTTTACCTCCCCGATGGGCACCAAGCTACCTGCATCCTGCTACTTAGGTTTGACTGCTTCCCTGTAACACCTGTAATTGTACTCTCATCTATGCTGCTTTTTCCTCCAAGAGGACCACAACCCTGTCGAGGTTTGGAGGCTTGTGTGACTCAACGACCCAGAGAGCTCTGCTGGCTGGAGTCAGGGCTTTATGCTTTGGCTCTTGATAGGGTCACCAATGCCAAACAGGTCAAAGGGTAGAGGACAGACTAAGAATGGTCCACCGGTCTCCCAGGTTCAGGGTTCAGCTCAGGGTTAACAACCCTGACCGGTAAAACAAAATGGTTACAGAAACAGCAATGAAGAATCCTTTCACATCTGAGTTTGATGGTATTCCTGCGTCTCCACCCAGGACTTGAATGACTGACAGTAGTGAAAAACCGAGGGGAACCTACTGACATGATGAAGGAAGCCGTGAACACTGCCAGAGATGGAGGACCCTAATTGCTGCCCTAAACTCCAGTGCTGTAAGAGGCATTACTTACTGACTGTAAACAACAGGAATTCTGCAGATGCTGGAAATTCAAGCAACACACATCAAAGTTGCTGGTGAACGCAGCAGGCCAGACAGCATCTGTAGGAAGAGGTGCAGTCGACGTTTCAGGCCGAGACCCTTCGTCAGGACTAACTGAAGGAAGAGTGAGTAAGGGATCTGAAAGTTGGAGGAGGAGGGGGAGGGGGAGATCCAAAATGATAGGAGAAGACAGGAGGGGGAGGGATGGAGCCAAGAGCTGGACAGGCGATAGGCAAAAGGGGATACGAGAGGATCATGGGACAGGAGGTCCGGGAAGAAAGACGGGGGGGGGGGGGAACCCAGAGGATGGGCAAGAGGTATATTCAGAGGGACAGAGGGAGAAAAAGGAGAGTGAGAGAAAGAATGTGTGCATAAAAATGAGTAACAGATGGGATACGAGGGGGAAGTGGGGCCTTAGCGGAAGTTAGAGAAGTCGATGTTCATGCCATCAGGTTGGAGGCTACCCAGACGGAATATAAGGTGTTGTTCCTCCAACCTGAGTGTGGTTTCATCTTTACAGTAGAGGAGGCCGTGGATGGACATGTCAGAATGGGAATGGGATGTGGAATTAAAATGTGTGGCCACTGGGAGATCCTGCTTTCTCTGGCGGACAGAGCGTAGATGTTCAGCAAAGCGGTCTCCCAGTCTGCGTTGGGTCTCGCCAATATATAAAAGGCCACATCGAGAGCACCGGACGCAGTATATTGCCCCAGTGGACTCACAGGTGAAGTGTTGCCTCACCTGGAAGGACTGTTTGGGGCCCTGAATGGTGGTACGGGAGGAAGTGTAAGGGCATGTGTAGCACTTGTTCCGCTTACACGGATAAGTGCCAGGAGGGAGATCAGTGGGGAAGGATGGGGGGGGACGAATGGACAAGGGAGTTGTGTAGGGAGGGGGGGGGAGGGAAAGATGTGCTTAGTGGTGGGATCCCGTTGGGGGTGGCGGAAGTTACGGAGAATAATATGTTGGACCCGGAGGCTGGTGGGGTGGTAGGTGAGGACCAGGGGAACCCTATTCCTAGTGGGGTGGCGAGAGGATGGAGTGAGAGCAGATGTACGTGAAATGGGGGAGATGCGTTTAAGAGCAGAGTTGATAGTGGAGGAAGGGAAGCCCCTTTCTTTAAAAAAGGAAGACATCTCCCTCGTCCTAGAATGAAAAGCCTCATCCTGAGAGCAGATGCAGCGGAGACGGAGGAATTGCGAGAAGGGGATGGCGTTTTTGCAAGAGACAAGGTGAGAAGAGGAATAGTCCAGATAGCTGTGAGGACAGGGTGAGAAAAGGAATAGTCCAGATAGCTGTGAGGACAGGGTGAGAAGAGGAATACTTACTGACTGTGCTGTTTTCTACTTTGATGTAACAGCACTCTGTAAAACCATTTCTTCACCAGTTGGCACTCTGTTACTGATTCATTAGCAAATGCGACCAATATGTCAGTACTCTTAACTAAGAAAACTCCCATCATCTTTACATATGTACATCTGTTTGGATAAATATGGAGAAACCAGATGCTTTGTTTCAGCAATAAACAACATGCTTTCTTTATTATCAGTGAAATAAAATCTAAATTTAGCTCTTTAACATGTAGTTTACAACACAGAAGGGTTATTTCACGGATATGGAGGCACTGTGTTGAGACATACACCTCAGCAATTTCTACAAACAGGAAATTTTCAGATGCTGGAAATCGTGAGCGACACACACAAAATGCTGGGGGAAACCAGCTTATCAGGTAGCATCTACGGAGGGAAATAAACAGTCATAGTTTTGGGCCAAGACTCTTCATCAGGACTGGAAAGCGGACATCCCACCCTGCAAAAACTCATTTCAGGGAAGAAGCACCCCTACCCCCCACAACCCCATATTCCCCCTCCACCGGTTGACCTCCAAGGGTGTATGTAATACTTTGTTTAGTGATTTTGTCTAATCTGTAAACCAAGTTGGGTATATGCAGAAAATATGACATTAAAATATGTACTTATGTTATATTATATTATCATGTTTATTCTATTACAACTTTAAGCAAGTCTACAGGGAGTTTGGCCTCATCACGTAGGACATCAATAGCGTAGCTCCTTAGCAGCTAGCCAGCTAGTTTAAATAACGTTAGCTATGCTGTAATGACACCTGTTAAACCCACCTCAACATGTCTTTTACATTTTAACCCACCGTGGGCAATAGAAAAGTCACTGTTGCAAACAGTGCAGCGAGCAACACTGTTAGTATGTTTGAGGTCGACTGTAAAGCCCGCCTACAGAGAAAACTGATAGGTCTACTTAGCACGAAGAGAGACCAATCAGGATGCTTGCTCTCCCTCTCAAAAAAATTGATTTCCGGGATATTGTATATAATTTCTGGGCATCAGGGAGTCACTAACAATATGCGGGAGACTCCCGGAACTTCCGGGAGAGGTGGGATGTCTGGGAAAGGAAGGGAGCAGAAGCCAGAGTATGAAGTTGGGGATAGTGGGAGGTGTACAAGCTGGCAGGTAATAGGTGAAACCAGAAGAGGGGGGGAGAAGTGTATGGGTGGGGAGGGAGGGGGAGAAGTAAGAAGCTGGGAGGTGATAGGTGGAAGTTGCAAAGGGCTGAAGAAGGAGGAACCTGTTGGGAGAGCACAGTGGACTGTCCAGCTGGGAGATTTGAGCTGGGCCATCGAGCCGGTCCTTAGGCTGCAAGAGAAGCCAGATTGGGTTCAGAAGAGCTGACCTGGGCTGCCGCCTGTTACCTGGGGGCATGAAAGTGGTGTGAAACCATCTTGGATGTTCCTTTTGCGATCACCAGACCCTGTTGGATGCTGATTGCCACAGGCCTGCTTCCCTTGTTTGGTGGGAAGGCAGGAGGCAAGGCAGCAGTGTTGCCTCAGTTGTAGATAGGACTAAGCCTCAGTCCTCAGGCTTGCAGTGTAGCGTGGGATCAAGGATTGGTTGTGGGTGCCTCTCCCATCGACGCTGCCCTCCAGTAGTGTATCAGTAGAATTACAGGCTCTTCTGCAGGAAACCATCACTTTGCAGGACTTGTTGCTCAGGAACTTGGCCTAATTTCTTACATGACTATGTTCTTTTTTTCCTTTCTCATTGCTTTGAATGCGTGTGTATGTTTTTGCACCTTGGCCCAGAGGAATGCTGCCTCTCTCGGCTGTATCCATGTCCGGTTTGAATGACAATTAAACTTCATTTGATTTGATTTGAAATGGAAGGAGGTGTGGCACCAGCAGGAAGGGGGACAGGCAAGTGAGAAGAAGAGAAGGGGTGAGAGGGGAAGTACGAAAAATTACTGCAAGTTACTGTAGAGAAATTAATGTTCATATAACCATATAACGATTACAGCACGGAAACAGGCCATCTCGGCCCTTCTAGCCCGTGCCGAACTCTTACTCTCACCTAGTCCCACTGACCTGCACTCAGCCCATAACCCTCCATTCCTTCCCTGTCCATATATCTATCTAATTTAACTTTAAACGGCAACATCGAACCTGCCTCAACCACTTCTGCTGGAAGCTCGTTCCACACAGCTACCACTCTCTGAGTAAATAAGTTCCCCCTCATGTTACCCCTAAACTTTTGTCCTTTAACTCTCAACTCATGTCCTCGTGTTTCAATCTTCCCCACTCTGAATGGAAAAAGCCTATCCACTTCAACTCTATCAATCCCCTTCATAATTTTAAACACCTCTATCAAGTCCCCCCTCAACCTTCTACGTACCAAAGAATAAAGACCTAACTTGTTCAACTTTTCTCTGTAACTTAGGAGATGAAACCCAGGCAACATTTCAGTAAATCTCCTCTGTACTCTCTCAATTTTATTGACATCTTATAATTCGGTGACCAGACCTGTACACAATACTCCAAATTTGGCCTTACCAATGCCTTATACAATTTCAACATTACATCCTAACTCCTATACTCAATGCTCTGATTTATAAAGGCCAGCATACCAAAAGCTTTCTTCACCACCCTATCCACATGAGATTCCATCTTAGGGAACTATGCACCATTATTCCTAGATCCCTCTGTTCTACTGCATTCTTCAATGCCCTACCATTTACCATGTATGTCCTATTTTGATTAGTCCTACCAAAATGTAGCACCTCACATTTTTCAGCATTAAACTCCACCTTCTAGTGCGCATGCGCCGGTCGCGCATGCAGCCTGTTACAGCCGCTCCGACTGGTTTTCTTACTTTTTTAACTTATGTTATTTGTTGTATTTTTTTTCCACGGTAACACGTTGAAGCTGCACCCTCTCTAACATGCTGGTGGAGAGAGTTTTATTTGGGTTTTTAGCGCTGGAAATAGTTATATTCGGACACGTCTCAGCGAGGCAGCAGGATGGCCGCATTGTTTATTCCAGGGACCAGATGATGCGCTTATGCCGGCCGGTTTAGCCAACGGAGCGGCGGACACCCCGGCTGAAATCTGGAGGAAAACACAGAGGATGCAGAGGGGTGTCAAAAAGGCGAGCGAGGAGGACCGGGTCGAGACAACAGAGACTTATGGAGAAGAGGAGTTATAAGCCATGTCTTCCCTCTCTCATTATGGGCAATGTGAGATCGCTGGGTAATAAAATGGACGAGTTGACGGTGCTAGCCAGGAGTCAGAGAACATTTCGGGAGTGCAGTGTTATGTGTTCTACTGAAACGTGGCTGCACGAGGACATACCCGACCAAAATGTTTCCATGGATGGCTTCCAGACTGTTTGGGCTGACGGGAAGTGCACTGAGAGCGGTAAGCGTAAAGGTGTTGGGTGCTTACTGTCCTGGTTAACAACAGATGGTGCAATCCTGGTCATATTACGATCAAGGAACGTGTTTGTAGCCCGGATATTGAACTTTTTGCTGTTGGACCACGGCTATATTCCACCGAGATGCAACACTGGGCGTCATGAGAGGTTGTTCCTGCCTGTGGCCATCGAACTTTGCAGCTCGTCCCGTGGAGGGTCAGACACCCTGAGCCAATAGGCTGGTCCTGGATTTATTTCCATCTGGCATAGTTTGCATTTTGTTGTTTGATTGTGGTTTTATATTGCTATATTTATGCTCTATTCTTGGTTGGTGCAGCTGTAATGAAACCCAATTTCCCTCGGGATCAATAAAGTATATCTATCTATCTATCTATCATCTGCCATCTTTCAGCCCACTCTTCTAACTGGCCTAAATCTCTCTGCAAGCTTTGAAAACCTACTTCATTATCCACAACGCCACCTATCTTAGTATCATCTGCATACTTACTAATCCAATTTACCACCCCATGATCCAGATCATTAATATATATGACAAACAACATTGAACCCAGTACAGATCCCTGAGGCACACCACTACACACCGTCCTCCAATCTGACACAGTTATCCACCACTACTCTCTGGCGTCTCCCATCCAGCCACTGCTGAATCTATTTTACTACTTCGATATTAATGCATAACAATTGAACCTTCCTAACTAACCTTCCGTGTGGAACCTTGTCAAAGGCCTTACTGAAGTCCATATAGACAACATCCATCGCTTTACCCTCATCAACTTTCCTAGTAACCTCATTAAAAAATTCAATAAGATTTGTCAAACATGACCTTCCACATGCAAATCCATGTTGACTGTTCCTAATCAGACCCTGTCTCTCCAGATAATTATATGTACCATCTCTAAGAATACTTTCCATCAATTTACCCACCACTGACATCAAACTCACAGGCCGATAATTGCTAGATTTACTCTTAGAACCAGGTTCATGTCATCAGGTTGGAGACTACCTAGTTAGAATATGAGGTATTGTTCCACCAACCTGATCGGTCTCATCGTTTCAGTAGAGGAGGTTATAACCAAAATCTTGGAATGGGAATGGGAAGTTGAATTGAAATGGGTGGCCACCAGAAAATCCCACCTTTTGTGGTGAACTGAGCAAATACAGTTGAAGTCAGAAGTTTACATACACCTTAGCCAAATATATTTAAACTCAGTTTTTCACAATTCCTGACATTTAATCCTAGAAAACATTCCCTGTCTTAGGTCAGCTAGGATCACTACTTTATTTTAAGTCTGTGAAATGTCAGAATAATAGTAAAGAGAATGATTTATTTCAGCTTTTATTTCTTTTATCACTTTCCCAGTGGGTCAGAAGTTTACATACACTTTGTTAGTATTTGGTAGCATTGCCTTTAAATTGTTTAAACTTGGGTCAAACTTTTTGGATAGCCTTCCACAAGCTTCTCTCTTTTGCTGAACCAAGTTTCCAATATCCCTTGAAAACCATGGCTCTCTCAAACTTTTAACCTTTCCTTTCAACCTAACAGGAACATAAAAGATTCTGTACCCTCAAAATTTCACCTTTAAATGACCTCCATTTTTCTATTACATCCTTCCCATAAAACAAATTGTCCCAATCCACTCCTTCTAAATCCTTTCGCATCTCCTCAAAGTTAGCCTTTCTCCAATCAAAAATCTCAACCCTGGGTCAATCTATCCTTCTCCATAATTATATTGAAACTAATGGCATTGTGATCACTGGACCCGAAGTGCTCCCCAACACTAACCTCTGTCACCTGACCTATCTCATTCCCTAACAGGGGATCCAACACTGCCCCTTCTCTAGTTGGTACCTCTATGTATTGCTGCAAAAACAAACTATCTTGCACACATTTTATAAACTCCAAACCATTCAACCCTTTTACAGAATGGGCTTCCCAGTCTATGTGTGGAAAATTAAAATCTCCCACAATCACAACCTTGTGCTTACTACAAATATCTGCTATCTCCTTACAAATCTGCTCCTCCAATTCGACAAAATAAATATTAGAGCCCAAAATCTTGATCAGGGATATTATTCCTTGTGATAAAGGATAGCGACATTATAATGATGAGAAATGAAAAAATTTACAGAGTGTGGGCGGAAAATCAGAATCAATTGCATATAAACTCTAAAGTTTAATGAGTTTGAAAGGAATACAGTACTCAAAAGCCGCTCTCACAATGTACACTAATCTAACATTGCTGACTGGATCACTGCACTGCTTTTCCCAGATTACATTGAGTTCATTTCTTGCAGGATACAGTGTGCGGAATAAACTGCATAATACAACCTTGTTCATTATTGATGGTCTTCCTGACAACAAATGGGTAGCAATGTTTTACTCTAACACCACTTCATCATTACAACCCATGCAACCAGGCTATGACCAGAACATTCAAAGCTGACTGCCTACAGGTGGAATGAGACATTTCATTTCAAAATCAAGCAATAAAAAAACTCACCAGACAGATGGCTAAGATTATCATGATAACTACAGGTTACATCAGTCCTGAGATCACCTAACCCATGCAACGAGTAGTATTTGAAGAAGAGTACAACCAACATTGGTGCACAACTCCCTTGAGTTTACACACCTGAAAGGATGTTGTCAAGTTATCAGATGAAGCTGGGTTTGTTGAAATAGTGGAAAAGTTAACAGAATTTCATGACAGATAGCTGACAAATGCCGATCACTTACAGCTACATAGAAACACCACACCACACTGAACAACCATTACCCATTTTCAAAGACAATGATGTTAGACCACAAGACCATACGGTAAGACATAGGAGCAGAAACAGGCCATTTGGCCCATTGAGTCTGCACTGCCTTTCGATCATGGCCGACCTAATTTCCCTCTCAACCAGATTCTTCTACCTTCTACGTGTAACATTTGACACCTTTACTTGTTGAGTATTTATCAACATCCACTTTAAATATACCCAATGACTTGGTCTCCACAGGCATCTGTGACAGTGAATTCCACAGATCCAGCACCCTCTGGCTGAAGAAATTCCTCCTCATTTCTGTACTAAAGGGTCGTCCTTCTATTCTGAGGCTGTGCCCTCTGATCTGAGGCTGTCCCACTTTATTTAAATAAATAGTGCAGCATTAAATGTGAACACAGGATTTTTATTGATGCACCATAGAAAGGATTCTATCCGGGTGCATTATAACTTGGCATGGCAACTACTCTGCACGTGATTGCATGTAACTGCAGAGTGGTGTAGACATCAAGAAAACCAGCCTCCGCTCCTTGGACTCTGTCTGTACTTCTCACTGCCTCAGTAAAGCAGCCAGCATAATCAGACACTCCATCCACCCCAGACATTCTCTCTTTTCCCTTCTTTCATCTGCCAGAGAATACAAAAACCTGAAAGCAGGCCGATTTGGATTCAGGTGCAGGCTGAAATGTGGTGGCTAGGTCCAGGCCCAGAGTGAATCAAAGCGACAGGGCACGGTTCCCAGAGCAAAGAACGACCTGATGTTTGGACGATTTAAATGCCTGACCAGATTGAAAAGACAGGGTGTTGGGAACAGAGGTGAGGGTTAAGCTGGTTCTCCTAGTTGTTCCTTGATGTTTACTCAGCTCTGCACTGAACTGAGGCTGAAGCTGTGGCCTGCTCCAGGCTTTGTGTCTCTGAACACTGGATGTTTTACAGTCTTTTTTTAAAAAATGGGTATTTTTTGGCTTCTTTGTTTTGTGACTGCCTGCAAGGATATGAATCTCAAGGTTGTATAATGTATATATACTTTGATAATAAATGGATTTTGAACTTTGAAATTGTCTTTGAGCCTAGTGGTACATGCTTTCAGGCTGTTGTATCTTCTGCCCAGTGGGAGAGTGGAGAAGATTACAGATTGGCATGGTTGATTTTTAAGACTATTATAGTCCTACACTCTGATAGGACTACTTAATAGTATGCTAATACAGCCTCTACCTCGTTATGATCTCGACACTGGAAAACATGGATTTTTTCCCAAAACATGGATCTTTTCGGAGCCACCTCTCAGCAAAAGCTTTTATAGAGTTTTACAGCATGGAAGCATGCCCTTTGACCTGTCTGAACCATGCTAATCTGTATCTTCTCCCCTCTCCCATTGGGCCGAAAATATAAAAGCCTGAAAGCTTTGTTATAAGACTATTAAATGGTTCCGTAATGTAATAAAATTGACTCTTGACCTTGCAGCCTACATTGTTACGATGTTGCACATTACTGTCTACTTGTATTGCAATTTCGCTGCATTCTGTTATTGTTTTACCTTGTTTTAGCTCAATGCACTGTGTAATGATTCGATGTGTATGAACATTATGCAAAACAAAGCTTTTACTCCCTTAACCTAATTATGCATGGCATGATTTGTTTGGATGACATGCAAAACAAAAGCTTTTCACTGTACTCACTCCAAGGTACAGTGAAAAGCGTTTACTCCTGATGATAATAATAAACCAATACTAATGTTTTTTTTCCTCAGTAGTTACATCTTTTCAAAATAAATTCATAAGCTTTTACATTGAAGTACCACTTAAGAATTCTCATTTAAATCAACATTTTCTGAGGACGCATCCCTTTAATAAATGGAGAAATGTCTGAATGGATCATTCATAGAGTCATTGATTTATACATTTGTGGAAATGGTTTCTTTTTGTGCAGTGAATTCCTTGTAACTTGTCCAACACTGATGACATTTCAGAGCAGCAGAGCTATCCTTACCTGTTTCATGGGTACTGACAAGCCCAAGGTCAAATGCTCCCTTGGTGGTGCAACATGAGTAACACAATCAAACCTGTCTTTGTTCAACAAGACAAGGAACAAAGCAGAATGAGTCAGACCTCCTGCTTCCCAAGGCGATAGTGCACATCAATTTATCAGTACATTTCCAGGTCCCTTTGGATTGTAAAATAGAGAACCAAACCTTCTCCTGTGAATAGTCTTATTTCACTGGAGGTGTTCTTTATTGATTCCTAGAATAATTGAATAAGAAAGCACAGGAGATAATTCATGATGGAACTCTTCTGATACTCCCTGTTTTCCTTGTAATCCCTCTTTCCCCTTGAAAAACTTAACGCTTCACTGCACCTGCTTCACTTGAGACTCTTTTGCCAATTACCATAAATTTACTACTTTGCTTCTGGAAGCATTTCTTGATTAATTATACCATTAAAACTCCTGTGCAACTTACAAATTAAATCTCCTTTAGTTTCTTTTTTGTCAGCTTTTTCAATCTCCCCATGCAAAGCGAGGTTTGTCATCCATAGAACCAGTCCACATCCTCCCCAAGACCTTTAGTTCTTCCTAAAGAGCCCAAAGTTGAACTCAATCCTCAAACTGGGGTGCAGTCAACATTTGATAAAGATTTGGGCCAGTTACAAAATCCATTCCTTTTACATGACTAGGATATTCCAACTAAACATGCAATACTTCAACCAGTGAGAATGAACAACTGTGAAACCCCAAACTCCTGACTTGGAAAACCTTAAAAAAAGAGGTTTTCACAGGGTCCAAATCTTTAAACTTCTTATTTGGCAGTGCCCTTGTGTGAACCATAATCTGAAGATCTGTGGCATATCAGGTGTTTAGTTTATCACTGCCTTCTCAAAGGTGATTAACTTTCCATTTGAAGTTAAGCACAGTCGTGGAGAGATAAAGCTCTGTAACAGACTTTTTCACTCTCTAAATCGCTGCCAACCATTTACTGTCCATTTTTACATTAATCCTATCCTAACCCACTCTATTCTCCCCAATTTCACATTAACTGCCTTCACATCTACTCCCTACTGCCCATCCCTCAGATTCTACCATTCACCTACATAAAGGGGCAAGTTACAGTGGCCAATTATCCCACTAACCCACCGGCCTTTGGGATGTCGGTGGAAACCAGAAACCTGAAGGAAATCCTCACAGTCACAGGAGAACATGCAAACTCCACTCAGACAACACTGATAGAACCGGAGTGCCTGGAGACTGGGGCAATAGCTCCAACTCTTGGCACTGTCCCGTTATACTCAGCTGAGTCACAGGAGAATGAACAGCTCTTCCATCCTGGCAGACTGATCAAATACACAAATAGCTGGCAGGAGTATATGGCTTAGCCCCTCCTAGCAACATCTCTGAACAACCTCGGCCTCTCCAATACAGCCTTGCAGCCCAAATCCTTCAACTTTGGAACCAGTCTTGGAAATTTTATTATACTGTCATTCATCCTAAGATGGGGTGACACAATATCCCAAGGTTCTTTATGTTTTACAAAATCCTTCACTACGTTCACTCCCTCTTGACCAAATATGTTTGCTATAAAATGCAAGGATTGGAACCAGCACCAACTATCATGTGAGATGTAGACACAGAGACTTTCTCATTTCTGGTCCTGCCACCAATGTGTGCAGATTGACCTATCAACTTTGGAGAGTTGTACGCAGTTCAGGTCACCAAAAGAAGATATGGAGGAACAGGAGAGGGTGCAGTGAAAGTTTACAAGGACGAACACCAGAAATGCAAAGACATACATATCAAGGAAAGTAAACAGACTGGGTGGCCTATTTACATTCTGAAGAAAAGGAGAGGTAGGGATGACCAGAAGTCTTTAACACTTTGGATACTGCTGTGGGGGGAAAAGACCTAGCAGAGGATAGTCACAACAGAGCAGTCAGGTCTCTGGCAATGAGTCTGCCTCTGTGACTCAGAAGGTAAGATGGAGAAGAGACAAGCTCTGATGTTAGGGAATTCATTAGTTAGGGGAACAGAAAGGAGGTTCTGTGGACAACAATAAGATTCCCGGATAGTACATTGCCTCCCAGGTACCAAGGTCCAGAACACCTCCAATTGAGTACTCAGCATTCTTAAGTGGGAGGGTGAGCAGCCAGAAGTCAAGGTCCAAGTAGGTACCAATGACAAGGATGGGAAGAGAGACGAGGTTCTGCAAAGTGAGTTCAGGGTGTTAGGTCCAATCACAAGCGAAAATCTGCAGATACCGGAAATCCAAGCAACACACACAAAATATTGGAGCAACACAGCAGGCCAGGCAACATCTATGGAAAAGAGGACAGTCAACGTCTCGGCCTGGAATGTTGATTGTACTCTTTCCCATAGATACTGGCTGGCCTGCTGAGTTTCTCCAGCATTTTGTTTGTGTTGTCAAGTGTTAGGTGTTAAGGACAGAACCTCCAGAGATGTGATCTCAAGACTGTGATAACAGGTGATTTTAACTTTACACATATTGGCTGGGACTCCTATACTGTAAAAGGACAAGATGGGATAGAGTTTGTCAAATGTGCTCAGGAAAGTTTCCTTAATCAGTATGTAGAAGTCCCAATGAGAGCCTGTGCGATACTTGAACTGCTTATAGGAAATGAGATAAGGCAAGTGCCAGAAGTTTGTGTAGGTGGACACTTTGCACGTAGCGATCATAATGCCATTAGTTTCAATGTAGATATGGAAATGGATAGGTCTGGTCCACAGGTTGAGATTTTTAGTTGGAGAAAGGTCAATCTTGATGGAACACACATAAAAGTTGCTGGTGAACGCAGCAGGCCAGGCAGCATCTCTAGGAAGAGGTGCAGTCGACGTTTCAGGCCGAGACCCTTCGTCAGGACTGAGACAATGGCCTGGTGCTCGTTAGTGGGGTCACGATCGAGGGGTAAATAAGAGGAGGTATCCGCGAGTTGTCACTGTGCCTCGGCAAGGTAGAGGTCAGTACGCCAGACTACAACAGCACCCCCCTTATCGGCGGGTTTAATAATAAGGTTAGGATTAGTGCGGAGGGAGTGGAGAGCAGAGCGTTCCGAAGGAGTGAGGTTGGAATGGGAACAAGGTGCGGTGAAGTTGAGATGGTTGATGTCCCATCAGCAGTTAGCGATAAAGAGATCCAGAGCAGGCAGAAGACCAGAGCGGGGTGTCCATGAAGAAGAGGAGGGTTGAAGACGGGAGAAGGGGTCATCGGTGGGGGTGGAAGAGTCCTTGCCGAAGAAGTAGGCTCGGAGACGGATACGGCGGAAGAAAAGTTCCGCATCATGGCAAACACGGAACTCGCTGAGGTGTGGGCGAAGGGGGACAAAGGTGAGGCCCTTACCGAGGACAGAGCGCTCTGCCTCCAACAGTTGAAGGTCAGAGGGGATGGTAAAGACCCGGCACGGATGACAGCTGGGATCAGAGAGGGGAGGGGGGAGGCTGGGGGTGTCAATGGAGAGGGGAGGGTTGGGGTGAGAGGAAGATGGAGCCTCTGAGGACCCAGGAGCTGACGATGGGATCTGAAGGAGACGGGATTGCAGAGTATTGGTGGGGAAAGGGGAGACGGGAGTCACAATAGCAGCACATAAAGACCCAGCCTGGAGTTCAAGGCTGGAATCTTGAGAGCTGGGATCAGAGGGGGGAGGGGGGAGGCTGGGGGTGTCAGTGGAGAGGGGATGGTTGGGGTGAGAGGAAGATGGAGCCTCTGAGGGCCCAGGAGCTGACGGTGGGATCTGAGGGAGACGGAGTTGCAGAGTGGTGGTGGGGGAAGGGGAGACGGAAGTCACAATAGCAGCACATAAAGACCCGGCCTGGAGTTCAAGGCTGGCGTCTCAGTTGGTGGTTGCGCAATCGCTGTGAAGGTGTCCATGGCTGTTGCTGGAGTCTGGGTTTTGAATATGTCCTGAGGTGTTGGAGCCGGCGAGATCAATGGCAGAAGCCGCAATCTGAAGTTCATGCCTGCTAGTGTCGGGGCCGGTGGGCTCTGGAGTCCGTAGATGTAGGATCTTGCGATCTTTGCCTAACATGACAAAGTCAAAAAAATGGCGATTGCAGGCGTGAATCCGACGGAGGATGAAATAACGGGTAGGACCATTACAGACGGCGAAGAAAGTGTCCCGAAGGTGTGGAAGGGTCTGGGATAGGGACACCAAGTACCTCCTCATGGCGGAGAGAGTCGCCTTCAGAGTTTGACGGGAGAAGCGGCGAGAGGCAGAGTCAATAAAATGTGAGTACCTGGGATCCTCAGAAGGTCCAAATTGAGAGGCTCGAAAACGAATCCTGAAGCCAACTGGAGTAAGTTGGCAGCGGAGGCACGTTCCAAGAAAGGATATATGGCTGTGATAGCGAGTCTGAGTCAAAATGTGGTCGAAAAGTTGAAGAGCCGAAGAAATTACAGATGGGGAGCAGTGAGAGATGGTTTCACTGAACTCCCGTCGAAGAGAGGATCTAAACTTCTTCGGTGTGGGCATCACCGGAAGAGGCTTCGCAGTAGTGAATTTAAAAACGCAAACAACAGGAATTCTGCAGAAGCTGGAAATTCAAGCAACTCACATAAAAGTTGCTGGTGAACGCAGCAGGCCAGGCAGCATCTCTAGGAAGAGGTGCAGTCGACGTTTCAGGCCGAGACCCTTCATCAATTTTGATGGTGTGGATTTGGACAGGTTGTTTACTGGCAAAGGTGTACTTGGTAAATGGGGAGTCTCCAAAAGTGAAATTTTGCGAGTACAAATCTTGTATGTGCCTGCCAGAATAAAAGGTAAAGATAACAGGTTTAGGGAACCTTGGTTTTCAAAAGATATTAAGGCCCTGGTTAAGCAAAAAAAAGGTTGGTGCATGGGGATACAATAGGGTCTTTTAAGAGCCTCTTAGATAGGTACATGGAGCTTTGAAAAAGAGAGGACTATGAACTAGGGAAGTTCTAGGCAGTCTCTAGAGCAGGTTACATGGTTCAGCCAACATTGTGGGCCCAAGGGCCTGTAATGTACTGCAAATTTCTATGTTTGATGTTCTAAAAGGTGGAGGAGAATCCCAAGGGATTCTACAGATTTATTAAGAGCAAAAGGATTGCAAGGGACATAATTGGTCCTCTGGAAGATCAGAATGGTAATCTATATTTGCAGCCAAAAGAGATGGGGAAGATCTTAAATGGATTTTTTGCAGCTGTATTTATTTGGGAGACAGATACAGAGTCTATAGAAGTGAGGCAAAGCAGCAATGAGGTTATGGACCCTACACAGATTATAGAGGAGGAGGTGTTTGGTGCCTTGACTCAAATCAGGGTGGATAAACCCCAAGGGCCTATTAAAGTGTTCCCTCAGGCCCTGTGGCAGGAAAAGGCAGAAGGTGCACAGATAGTTAAATCATCCTTAGCGACAATTGAAGTTACCAGAGGCTTGAAGAATAGCCAATATTGTTCTGTTGTTTAAGATAGGCTCTAAAAATAAGCCAGGAAATTATGGGCCTGAAAAGCGTGACATCAGTAGTGGGAAAGTTATTGGAAGGTATTCTAACTGACCGGATATATGAATATTTGGATATACATGGACTGATTGGGGATAGTCAGCTTGGCTTCATGCGTGGTAGGTCATATCTAACCAATTTTGTAAATTTCTTAAGACCATAACAGACACGCCACCTCTCCCGGAAGTTCCAGGAGTCTCCTGCATATTAATAGTGGCTCTCTGATGCCTGCAATTATATGCAATATACCGGAAATCAATCTTTTTGAGAGCGAGAGAGCGACCACAAGAGAGAGAAAGAGAGAGTGAGAGAGCAAGCACGAGAGCAAATACGAGAGAGAGAGAGCACGAGAGAGAGCGAGAGCGAGAGAGCGTGCCATGGCAGAGTGTTCCAAAAAAAGAAAATGTAAAACGTACGTCACCCCAGACTACTTTAAAGTGTACCCCTGCCTAATAGGGGTCAAAAATAATGACAGTGTTGCTCGCTGCACTGTTTGCAACAGTGACTTTTCTATTGCCCATGGTGGGTTAAGACTGTAAAAGACATGTTGAGGTGAGTTTAACATGTGTCATTTGTTTATTAGTATAGCTAACGTTATTTAAACTAGCTGGCTAGCTGCTAAGGAACTACTCTACAGCAGACATCCCACCTCTCCTGGAAGTTCCAGGAGTCTCCCGCAAATTGATGACGCTACCTCCCTGAAATGAGTTTTTGCAGGGTGGGATGTTTCCATAAGACCATAAGATATAGGAGCAGAAGTAGGCCACTTGCCCATGGAGTCTGCTCTGCCATTCAATCATGTGCTGATCCAACTCTTCCAGTCGTCCCCACTCCCCTGCCTTCTCCCCATACCCTTTGATGGCCTGGCTAATCGAGAACCTATCTATCGCTGCCTTAAATGCACCTAATAACTTGGCTTCCACAGCCACTCATGGCAACAAATTCCACAGATTTACCACCCTCTGACTAAAGTAATTTCTCCGCATCTCTGTTTTAAATGGACATCCTTCAATCTTAAGTCATGTCCTCTTGTCCTAGACCCCTCTACCATGGGAAATAACTTTGCCATATCTAATCTGTTCAGACCTTTCTAAAATAAGGAGCCCAAAACTGCACACAATACTCCAAGTGTGGTCTCACGAGTGCCTTATAGAGCCTCAATATCACATCCCTGCTCTTGTATTCTATACCTCTAGAAATGAATGCCAACATTGTATTTGCCTTCTTCACCACCGACTCAACCTGGAGGTTAACCTTTAGGGTGTCCTGCACAGGGATTCCCAAATCCCTTTGCATCTCTGCATTTTGAATTCTCTCCCCATCTAAATAATAGTCTGCCTGTTTATTTCTTCCACCAAAGTGCATGCCCATACACTTTCCAACATTGAATTTCATTTGCCACTTCTTTGCCCATTCCCCTCAACTATCTAAATATCTCTGCAGGCGCTCTGTTTCCTCAACACTACCCACTCCTGCACCTATCTTTGTATCATCAGCAAATTTAGCCACAAATCCAAATTATTGACATACATCGTAAAAAGCAGCGGTCCCAAAACCAACCCCTATGGAACTCCACTGGTAACCGGCTGCCAGCCAGAATAGGATCCCTTTATTCCCACCCTCTGTTTTCTGTCAATCAGCCAATATTCCACCCATGCTAGTAACTCTCTTGTAATTCTATGGGCTCTTAGCTTGCTAAGCAGCCTCATTTGCAGCACCTTGTCAAAGGCCTTCTGAAAATCCAAGTACACCACATCTACTGTATCTCCTTTGTCTACCCTGCTTGTAATTTCCTCAAAGAATTGCAGTAGGTTAATCAGGCAGGATTTTCCTTTAAGGGAGCCATGCTGGCTTTGGCCTATCTTGTCATGTGCCTCCAGGTACTCCGTAATCTCATCTCTAACAATTGATTCCAATAACTTTCCAACTACTGATGTCAGGCTAACAGGTCTATAGTTTCCTTTCTGCTGCCTCCGACCCTTCTTAAATAGCGGAGTAACGTTTGCAATTTTCCAGTTACCCAGTACAATGCCAGAATCTATCAATTCTTGAAATGTCATTGTTAATGCCTCCGCAATCTCTCCAGCTACTTCCTTCAGAACCCAAGGGTGCATTCCATCAGATCCTGGAGATTTATCCACCCTCAGACAATTAAGCTTCCTGAGCACCTTCTCAGTTGTAATTTTCATTACACATACTTCACTTCCCTGACACTCTTGAATATCCGGTATACTACAGATGTCTTCCACTGTGAAGACTGATGCAAAATATGCATTCAGTTCCTCTGCCATCTCTGCGTCTCTCATTACAGTATCTCCAGCATCATTTTCTATTGGTCGTATATTTACCCTCAAATCTCTTATCCCCTTTATGTACTTAAAAAATCTTTTAGTATCTCTTCTTTGATATTAGTCATCAGCTTCCTTTCATAATTCATCTTTTCCTTCCTAATGACCTTCATAGTTTCCTTCTGCAAGTTTTTAAAAAGATTCCCAATCCTCTATCTCCCCACTAGCTTTGCCTCCCTTGTATGCCCTCTCTTTTGCTTTTACTTTGGCTCTGATTTCACTTGTCAGCAAAGTAAAAGCAAAAGAGACAGCATACAAGGAAGGTACCAAGAAAGCTGATGAAGACAAGGCAGTGGATATTGTCTACATGGACTTTAGAAAGGCATCTGACAAGATCCCGCATGGGAGGTTGGTCAGGAAAATCCAGTCGCTCGGCATTCAGGATGAGGTAGTAAATTGGATTAGATACTGGCTTTGCAGGAGAACCCAGAGTGTGGTAGTAAAGGGTTGCCTCCCTAACAGGCCGCCTGTAACTTATTGAATGCTACTGGGATTGGTGTTGGGTCCATTGTTGTTTGTCATCTATATCAACGACTTGAATGATAAGTGGTTAACTGGATCAGAAAATTCGTGGATGACACCAAGATTGGGGTTGTAGTGATCATCGAGGAAGACTATCAGACGTGGCAATATGATCTAGACCAGCTGGAATAAATGGATTGAAAATTGCCAAATAGAATTTAATGCAGACAAGTGCGAATTGTTGCACTTCAGTAGGACCAACTAGGGTAGGTCTTACACAGTGAACACTAGGGCTCTGAGGATTGTGGTAGAACAAAGGGATCTGGGAATACAGCTACATAATTCATTGAAAGTGGCATCACAGGTGAAAAGAGTTGGAAAGAAATCTTTTGGCACATTAGCCTTCATAAAACAAAGTATTGAGTGCAGGAGATGGGATGTTATGTTGAGGTTCAATGTCATTGCGATCACAGTTTGAATATCATTGTACACTCTGGGCAATAATTACAATGGCATTTTACTTCACATGGCATGTTCTCATTTCTTAGAAGCATTGTGTATGCCTTACTACATTTCAGGTCTTGACCTAATGTAGCATGAATGTTACTTGCCATTATCAGCCCATGACTGAATGTTGTCTAGGTCTAGTACATGCAAGGGTGGGCTGCTTTATTTGTTAAGGAGTAGTGATTGGAACTGAAATTACACAAGATCTCTGCTTACAATCTAATGAAGAAAACGCGGCCATCGATGAAGCAACTGAAGATGAATGGGTCTAGAACTCAGTCCTGAGAAGTTGCTATTAAGGGGTTGAGATAATTGATCTATAACAATCTTACGTAAGGCATAATTCCAATTAAATATTTTTACTCTGATGTCAAAGTGCCTTTATGCCACACTTGCTCAATGTTGTCTTGATGTTAGAGGCGGTCACTTCCACTTTTTACTGTTCTTTGGTCTACATGCGTAGGAGATGGAATGTTATGTAGAAGTTGTGTGAACCATTGGTGAGGCCTAATTTGGAGTATTGTGCGCAGTTTTGGTTATCTACCTACAGGAAATATGTAAATAAGGTTGAAAGAATACAGAGAAAATTTATGAGGACATTGCCAGGACTGGAGGACCCTGAGTTTAGGGAAAACTGCATATGTTAGGACTTTATTCCTTGGAACGTAGAAGATTGAAAGGAGATTTGACAGAGGTATACAAAATTATGAGCGGTGTAGATAGGGTAAAGGCAAGCAGGCTTTTTCCACTGTGATTGGGTAGGACTACAAATGGAGATTAAAGGTGAAAGGTGAAAAGTTTAAGGGGAACATGAGGGGAACCTTCTTCACGCAGAGGATCATGAGGGTGTGGAATAAGCTGCCAGCGCAAGGGGTAATGTGAGCTTTTTGTCAATTTTTAAAGAGAAGTTTGGATAGTAGGGATATGGATGGCTATCAATGGAACTAGTTAGTTTAAATGGCTCAGCACAGACCAGATGGGTTGAAAGGCCTGTTTCTGTGCTGCACTTTTCAATGATTCTTTGACTCTACAGCTCAATAGCAAAATTTTTCAATAAAGAGGATATTGAGAGAAGTTTTCTTCCTGTTGGGAAAACAATCAGCAGCCTACAATATAAGGGACTCACCAAGAAATCCTGTTGGTGTTCAGAAGAAACTTTTTTTTTAATTTAAAGACCCAAAATGTGCCTAAACAAATGTGGAATGAGCACTCACATGGAGTGATTCAGGTGTATTTGAGGGAGATTGGATAAGCAGAAGGGGAAAGAAGCAAATAGAGGGTTGTGCTGATAGATTTAAATGACAAAGAAATGGAAGCAAACAAAATTGGGTATAAATGCCAGCATGCAGAGTTCAGACCAAATGGTCTACTTCTGTTTTGTATGTTCCACTTACAAACGTCCTTTGAACCAGAGATTGCTCCACAAAATGAATGCCTATTGAATGTGGAGTAACCCAGGGAACGCGACTGAGCTCCATCCCACATCTCACACAACAGTATTCTTTATGGATTGTTGGCAACAGATTTCTCCCTCTGAGCTCAGACCATGGAGCTTGTTCCCATAAAGAAAAAATGTACTTATGAATGTTGCTGCTTGCAACGTTCACCACTTATTCGTGCCCACTGAAAATGTTAAAATGTAAAATCAAATTAAAATATGTAAAATACCACTAATCAGGAAGACTTTGTTAAATATTCAAATTCCCTGATATAAAAGCACATACTTACTCAAATAAACTATGGCCACACCTAGAAATTCAACAGCTGGCGAGATTCCAAGTTTACAGGCCTTCATATTTACTTCTTTATGTCAGAGAAACATTTGAACTCAAGAGACTGACAGATATTGCAAACGTAAAAACACAAGTGAACCAGTTAAAGACATCAAAATAGGTCAGCACTGAGTTACACTGGCCAATATCATATAACCATAACAGCACGGAAACAGGCCATCTCGGCCCTTCTAGTCCGTGCCGAACTCTTACTCTCACCTAGTCCAACCGACCTGCACTCAGCCCATAACCCTCCATACCTTTCCTGTCCATATATCTATCCAATTTAACTTTAAACGACAACATAGAACCTGCCTCAACCCCTTCTGCTGGAAGCTCGTTCCACACAGCTACCACTCTCTGAGTAAAGAAGGTCCCCCTCATGTTACCCCTAAACTTTTGTCCTTTAACTCTCAACTCATGTCCTCTTGTTTCAATCTTCTCCACTCTCAATGGAAAAAGCCTATCCACCTCAACTCTATCAATCCCCTTCATAATTTTAAACACCTCTATCACGTCCCCCCTCAACCTTCTATGCTCCAAAGAATAAAGACCTAACTTGTTCAACTTTTCTCTGTAACTTAGGAGATGAAACCCAGGCAACATTTCAGTAAACCTCCTCTGTACTCTCTCAATTTTATTGACATCTTTCCTATAATTCGGTGACCAGACCTGTACACAATACTCCAAATTTGGCCTTAGCAATGCCCTATACAATTTCAACATTACATCCTAACTCCTATACTCAATGCTTTGATTAATAAAGGCCAGCATACCAAAAGCTTTCTTCACCATCCTATCCACATGAGATTCCACCTTCAGGGAACTATGCACCATTATTCCTATGCACCATAGATCCCTCTGTTCTACAGCATTCTTCAATGCCCTACCATTTACCATGTATGTCCTATTTTGATTAGTCCTACCAAAATGTAGCACCTCACATTTTTCAGCATTAAACTCCATCTGCCATCTTTCAACCCACTCTTCTAACTGTCCTAAATCTCTCTGCAAGCTTTGAAAACCTACCTCATCATCCACAACGCCACCTATCTTAGTATCATCTGCATACTTACCAATCCAATTTACCATCCCATCATCCAGATCATTAATATATATCACAAACAACATTGGACCCAGTACAGATCCCTGAGGCACACCGCTACACACTGTCCTCCAATCTGACACACAGTTATCCACCACTACTCTCTGGCGTCTCCCATCTAGCCTAACGCAGTCTCTTAGGAGCTGCATCTGGACGCACCTGGCGCAGATGTGGATATCCGGGAGGCTGGGAGACTCCACTACCTCCCACATCCGGCACTGAGAACAACAAGCTGCCCTCACACTCATACTTTCCCTCTCTTCAAATAACAGGAAAAAAATGAAAAATCAAACCCTCTTCGCCTCGCCCGTTTCTGCCTAAGCCCGTTTAGCCAAAGCCCTTAAGCCTTCACTCTGCTCCCGGCTCACTCCGCAACCCGCAAACTACGCAAATATCTTCTACTTCTTGATGGACTTAATTTTGGGATAGTAAACCAGACTTCAAATCCCAGCTGGGAATTTTAAATTCAGTTTATTAAGTAAGTCAGGTAGTTTTTAAAAGACAGTTCTGACAATGGTGACCACAAAACCACAGGATAATCATTCTGACTGGTTACATCACAGCCTGGTAAGGAGGTTCCATTGCACAGGATCGGATCGCAGGGCTCCCCACCATCGAGGACATCTTCAGGAGATGGTACCTCAAGAACATGGCATCCATCACTAAGGACCTCACTAACTGGGACATGTCTTTTTCTCATTGATTCTGCTGTCCTTAACCAGTCTGGCTTTTATGTTCAATATGTGCCCAAAACCGTCCCCTGAAATGGCCCAGCAAACTGGGTATATCTGCAAATAAGCAGCGGAACCACCACAGCAGTTGAAGGAACTTCCTACTGCCTTCACGAGGGCAATTAGGGACGGGTACACCCTCACCCCCCTGGGAGTTAGGGATGTAAATGTGACTACATCACATGGGACGGATGGGCATTGCTGGTGTGATCACGTTCCAAGAGAATTTGAAGAGTAGAAGAGAATGGAAATAAGTGATTCAGTCCAACTGGTCCATACTGACTAATGTGCTCATCTAAATTAGACCCATTTCTCTGTCCGCCAAAGAAAGCAGGATCTCCCAGTGGCCACACATTTTAATTCCACATCCCATTCCCATTCTGATATGTCTATCCATGGCCTCCTCTACTGTAAAAATGAAGCCACACTCAGGTTGGAGGAACAACACCTTATATTCCACCTGGGTAGCCTCCAATCTGATGGCATGAACATTGACCTCAAACTTCCACTAATGCCCCACCTCCCCCTCGTATCCCGTCTGTTATTTATTTATATACAGACATTCTGTTTCTCTCTCTCCCCTTTTTCTCCCTCTGTCCCTCTGACTATACCCCTTACCCATCCTCTGGGCTTCCCCCTCCCTCTTTTCTTTCTCCCTGGGCCTCCTGTCCCATGATCCTCTCATATCCCTTTTGCCAATCACCTGTCCAGCTCTTGGCTCCATCCCTCCCCCTCCTGTCTTCTCCTATCATTTTGGATCTCCCCCCCGCCACTTTCAAATCTCTTACTAGCTCTTCTTTTAGTTAGTCCTGACGAAGGGTCTCGGCCTGAAACGTCGACTGTACCTCTTCCTATAGATGCTGCTTGGCCTGCTGCATTCACCAGCAACTTTGATGTGTGTTGCTTGAATTTCCAGCATCTGCAGATTTCCTCGTGTTTCCATTTATCTGTGTTTGTCCTACATCCTAGTGGGAAGGTTTGCGAATGCTGCACAGGGGTGTTTAAACCAGAGTTGCAAGGAGATTGTTATTAGAGCACCAGAACAGATAGTGGAGTGATTATTGAGAAAGATGGTGTTAAGAGCCTACATACAAGGCCAGGAATCAAAAGGTTGAGCATGCTGAGACTAATGTTCAGACCTGTGCATATCTCAATGCAAGGAGAATCGCAGGAAAGTCAGATGAGCTTAGGGCATGGATTAGCAGGTGGAATTATGACATTGTAGCCATTAGTGAGACTTGGTTGCAGGACTGGCTGTTCAGTGTTCTGTGTTTCTGTTGTTTTAGTTATGACAGAACGGGAGGGATTAAAGGAGGAGGGTGGCGTCACTAGTTATGGAAAATGTCACGGCAGTGTTCAGTCAGGACAGACTGCAGAGCCTGGCTTGTGAGGCTTTATAGGTAGAAGAGAGGAATAAGAATAACGATCCGTGGGATTTGGAGGAGCAGATTTGTAGAGAGATCGCAGACTGTTACAAGAAACATAAGGGTGTGATAGTAGGTGATTTTAACTTTCCACATATTGACTGGAACTTCCATACTGTAAAAGGCCTGGATGGGAGTTTGTCAAATGTGTTCAGGAAGATTTCCTTGATCAGTACATAGAAATGCCAATGAGCGAGAATGCGATACTAGATGTGCTATTCCAGAATGAGAAAGACCGGGAGACAGAAGTTTGTGTAGGGGAACACTTTGCATCAGCTGATTATAATGATATTAGTTTCAAAGTAATTATGGAAAAGGATAGATCTGTTGCTTGGGTTGAGATTCTAAGATTGGAGAAAAGCCAATTTTGATGGTATCAGAACAGATCTGGCAAGTGTGGAATGGGACAGTTTGTTTTCTGGCAAAGGTGTTTTTAGTAAATGGGAGGCCTTCAAAAGTGAAGTTTTGCGAGTAAAGTGTCTGTATGTCTCTGTCAGAATAAAAGGCAAGGTTTTCAAGAGATATTGAGGCTGGGGTTGAGAAAAAGAAGGAGATGCATAGCAGGTAGAGACAGGCAGGAACAAACAGGGCACCTGAGGAGTACAAGAAATATGAAAACACTGAAGGAAATCGTGGGCTGAAGGAAGACACAGTTGTTCTAGCAGACAAGGTGAAGGAGAATCCCGAGGAGTTATACAGATATATTAAGAGCAAAAGAATAGCAAGAGACAATATCGGTTCTCTGGATGATCAGAGTGGTAATCCACGCATGGAGCCAAAAGAGATGGGGGAGATCTTAAACTGATTTTTTTGCATCTGTATTCACTCAGAAGACAGACAGAGTCCGTAGATATGAGGCAATGCAGCAGTGAGGACATGGACCCTCTACAGAGGAGGAAGTGTTTGCTGTCTTGAAGCAAAATAGGGTGGATAAATCTCAGGACCTGACAAGGTGTTCCCTCGAACCCTGTATGAGGCCAGTGCAGAAATTGCAGGGGCCCTAGCAGAGATATTTAAAACCTCCTTAGCCACCAGTGAGGTGCTGGAGAATTGGAGGATAGCGAATATTGTTCTGTAGTTTAAGAACAGCTCTAAGAATAAGCCAGGAAATTATAGGCCGGTGCGTCTGACATCAGTTGTGGGAAAGCTATTGGAAGGTATTCTAAGGAACCAGATATGTAACTATTTGGATAGACACGGACTGATTAAGGATAGTCAACATGGCTTTGTGCATGGTATTTCATGCCTAACTAATCTTGTAGAGTTTTTGGAGGAAATTAGCAGGAAAGCTGACAAAGGCAAAGCAGTGAAGATTATCTACGTGGACTCCAGCAAAGTCTTTGTCAAGATCCGGCGTGGGAAACTGGTCAAGAAGGTTCAGTCGCTTGGCATTCAAGATGAGGCTGTGCCAGAAGGATCATTGCTCGGTGCTGAGTTCATTATCATTTGTCATCCATATCAATGATCTGGATGATAATGTACTAAACTGGTTCAGCAAATTTGCAGATGGCATCAAGATTAGGGGTGTAGTGGATAGTGAGGAAAACTATCAAAGCTTGCAGTGGGATTTGAACTAGCTGGAAAAGTGGGCTAAAAAATGGCAGATAGAATTTGATACAGAAATATGAGGTGTTGCACTTTGCGAAGTCCAACCAGGGTAGGTCTTACACAGTGAGTGGTAGGGCACTGGAAAGTGCAGTAGAACAGAGGGATCAGGGAATACAGGTCCATAATTCCTTGAAAGTAACGTCACAGGTAGGTAGGGTCAGAAAGAAAGCTTTTGGCACATTGGCCTTTATAAATTAATCTATTGGTACATGAGTTGCAATGTTATGTTGAAATTGTACTGTATTTTTGTGAGGACAAATTTAGAGTATTGCGTGCAATTCTGGTCACCTACTTAGAGGAAAGATGTAAGTAAGATTGAAAGAGTGCAGAGAAAATTTACAAGGATGTTGCCCAGACTTTAGGACCCGAGTTATGGAGAAAGGTTGAATAAGTTAGGATTTTGTTCCCTAGAACATAGAAGATCGAAGGGAGATTTGACAGAGGTATACAAAATTATGAGGGGCATAAATAGGGTAAATGCAAACAGGTTTTTTCCACTGAGGTTGAGTGAAACTACAATTAGACATCATGTTTTAAGGGAAGGGTGAAAGTTGAAAAGTTTAACAGGAACATGAGGGGGAATTTCTTCACTCAGAAGGTGGCGAGAGTGTTGAACGAGCTGCATGTGCAAATGATGGATGCAGGGTTGATTTCAACATTTATAAGAGATCTGTACAGGTACATGGATGGGAGAGGTATGCAGGGCAATGGTCTGGGTGCCCGATGGGACCGGGCAGATTAATGGTTCAGCACAGACTAAAGGGGCTGAAGGACCTACTTCAGTGCTGTAGTGTTGGATGATTTTATGACTTCTATTTGTCTAAACCTTTCCTGTCATTGTACCTGTCTGTCTACTGTATGTTTTATCATCGTCAGTGTCCCTACTTCAATCACTGATTATTCCATATGCAGATCATTCCATATAGATTCTATATGGACCACCTCCAGAGGAAAAGCTTGCCCCTCAGGCTCCTATTAAATCTCTCCCCTTTTTGACTAAGCCTATGCCCTCTAGTTCCTGATTCCCCACCTCTGGGCAAAAGATTCTGCACATTCTACACCCCTCATCATTTTGGGCATGTGTTCGACAGGAATCTGCAAAAAGCATCAAGACTGATGAATATTGGGAATTACCTGCAGTCAGTCACATGGTGGAGTGACGGCTCGGTTAAGGGTCAGAAGCAGCAAGATTGTCACCCACTTCTTTCCCGCTTTGGCAACAACACATGTTCTTCCTGTGATGTAGGTGTGTTTGATGTATTATAAACCTCCCCTCTCACCCCCTCCCAAGGGCAACTTCTGAAGCTTATCCACCACTTGTTCCAAAACAGAAGGGTCACCAAAATGCATGAAAGTGGGGGAGGAAGTGGGATGATTACAGATGAAGAGCTCACCACTTTAGCACCAGTTAAAAATTAGACACTACTGTAGTAAGTAAAAGCAGACCACACCAACACACTGCAGGTCGGACAGCATCTATGAAGAGGGAAACAACTAACGTTTAAGGTCGATGACCACAAGCACCCCTCCCCTCATCAGCATCAGGGACTTGAGATGCTATTTCCCTGGGTGTGACACAGCTGGTGTCTGCCTCGGTGTCTTCCCAGTTCACTGTGCTGAACGACATTAAAATGAAAAATATCTGCACCACACAGTTCCACATGAGACTCCTAAATTTGCTACAAATTAACAAATATTGTCGTTTGCAAGGAATCATTTACAACGCCTGTTACCATGTGAGGTGCTGCAAGGCTTTGCAGACAGAGCAGCGCACTATTTAATTGAAAAACACATCCCACTCACCGGTACGGAGCAGAGGTGTTGGGGTTTAGCGGAGGGCAGCGGTCTTTCCCCCGTGGTCGGCGACGATTTGTCTGGAGATGCCCGACAGCCGCACCTCATCCATCCCCCGGCTGAGCCGTGCAGGAAGTATCAGGAAGTTTCAGCGGCGGCGGCGGCGGGGCGGTGCGTTGCTGCCTCGGTCTGTGCGGGAAGTGGAGGTTGAACGGGCATCAGCCCTGCCCACGTTAGAGAGAGAGAGAGCGCGGATGGCGAGTGCTAGCTCCGGGATCACGCTCCGGCCGTTTAGTAATGCCACCCAGCTACAGCTTGCCAAAAGCACTGTGCCTCCAACCTGGAGTGGCTTGCACCTTTACCAGGTGAGAGGGCTCCCTCTTTGCGCGGGTTTTCAACGGGGGAGGGCAGGGATGTATCCTTCTCCGTAGTGGGATTGCTACAGTTCGGTTGTGACTCTTAATGGGAAGCGTGGGTGGCAAAGACTTGCCCCCCCCCCCCGTTTTCTCTGTTTCATCATTGGGATGTGTTTTAAAGTCAGTCTTTAGTTTGGGAGGAGAGGTGGGGCCTTAGATGTTTCCAGGGTAAGGAGATACCCCAACCACCATGGGGTCTGTCCCCGAAGAGGTTACCACCCTGATAGATGGTGGGGTCTAACGTGTTAAAGTGCCCCCCCACCCTTCCACAGAGCGGTAGGGCGTTGCCTCTCTGTTGGTGATGAATCAGCTGGTAACCGGAGCAAACGAAATGTCCTTGCAGGGCTGATTATGCCCTGCTTTGGGAACCTGGGTTGTTTTTCTCTCTGCATCTGTGTCTCAAATCTTTTGTGGGTTGAGGCTTACTTTGAAAGTGAATTCGTGCGTGATTTTTTTCCCCCCCCAGAGATTTTGCTTCTGGTGGTAAAGGTAAAGGTGGTTAGGGGAAAGAGTGGGCTATTTTGACAGAATCTGGGACCTGGGTGGTGACAGAAACATTCAGGGGTTCTCAGCAGAAGTCATTTGGTGCTCTTGAACTCTTGGAGGAGGGTTGATGAGGGAGAATATTGGATATAGATCTTTAGCAAGGGTGTCCCATGTGGCAGGTGGATTGAGATAAAGCTCTTGGCATTCAAGGAATTAAAATTTGGCTCAGTGTTAAAAAGCAGTGGTTAATGGGGATGGCCATATTGGTGACAGGAGGGCTGTGTGTGGTGAGGTTTTTGTGGGGTCAGTATTGGGGCCCCTTGCTTTCTGTGGTTTAACTGAATGATTTGGATTTAAATACAATAGCCAAGGAGTTGAATGGCATAGAAATAGGCCCTTCAGCCCATCTCATGCATGCTGTCCAACTCGGCTACCTGAGCCAGTACCATTTGCCTGCTTCGGGTCCATATCAGTCTCAACCATTCCTGTCCAAACATCTTTTAAGTGTTGTAATTGTATCCATCTCTAGCACTTCCTCTATCAGCTCGATCCATGTACCAACCACCCTCTTTGTGGAAAATGTTGTCCCATAGGTCCCCTTTCAATCGATCGCTCCTCACTTCAAGTAGAACATAGCACAGCAACAGGGCCTTCAGCTAACAACGTCTGTGCTGAATATGATACCAAATTAAAATAATTTGCTTCTGTCTGTACAGTATCCCTAGTCCTCCATTCCCTCCATATCCGTGTGTCTGCCTAACAGCCTCTTAAACACCTCTATTGTATTAGGTTTCGACACCACCGCTGACAGCATGTTCTGGGTACCCAGGACTCTGTGTGAATAAACATTTACCTGTACCCAGGACTCTGTTTGAATAAACATTTACCTGTACTTTCTCCTCTGAGCTTTCCCTCTTTCAACTTAAGTGCGGCTGCTCTTGGCTTTGACTTTTCTACCTTGGGAAAAAGATTCTGTTTACTCTATTTATGTCTGTCATAATTTTATAAACTTCTCTCAGGTCTCCCCTCAGCCGCTGAAGATCTGTAACACAGTCCTGTCTTGCTGTGTTACTTCCTGACCAGTTGACTTTGCAGTGGTGCCAGTTTACAGTTGTCTAGGAGGCTATTTTCTCCTCTGGCTTCCAGTCCACCCTCTGTAGGAAGATGCTTGTCACTCTGATGGTCTCCCTGCCCCTTGGCTGAGATCTGTCAGGAGTAGGCTGTCAGCTCTTGCAGGACTTGCAAATCTCCAGCTGCTTGTTTTGAAGATGGTACAGTCGGGAGAGTCACTCCCAGTGGCAGAGACGAAAGTTCAGTCCTGACCTCGGATGGGGTTTGCAGACTCCCCCCGTGACTGTGTGGGTTTCCTCCCATATCCCAAAGTCATGCAGAGCGGGAGGTTAGTTGGCTGCTGTAAATTGTCACTAGTGTGTAGCTGAGTGTTAGGATCTGGGGGAGTTGTTGGGAATATGGGGAAAATCAAAAATGGATTTGGTGTAAATTGTAAATAAGTGTAAATAAGTAGTTGAGTGGGGAGGAAATATAGGAGCCCGAAAATCCACACTCAACATTTTAAGAACAGCATTTTCCCCTCTGCCATCAGGTTTCTGAACGGTCTATGATACTACCTCATTATTGGTCTTTTGCACTATTTGTTTATTTTTGTAATTTAAAAATAAATTTTAAATTTTTTTGTAGAAAATGTTTATAATACAGAACACCACTTGCTGCTGGTTTATTATGGTTGTCACGAGTATGGAGATAAAATGCACCCAGACAGATCATTCCATACAGACGTACATTGAGGTAGTTAAAAGAAAACAATGCAGAATAGAGTGTTGCAGCCACAGAGAAAGTGAAATGCAGGTAGACAAATAAAGTGCAAGGGCCACAACGGAGTACACTGAGAGATCAAAGGTGATCTTTATCGGATGAGAGGTCCATACAAAAGTCTTTTATCAGCGGGATAAAAGCTATCCTTGAGCCTGGGTGTATGAGTTCTCAAAATTGTGTATCTTCTGTGTATGGGAGTGGGAGAAACTGAGGATGGTCAGGGTGCGAGGGGTCCTTGATTATTTTGGCTGCCTTCCTGAGGCAGTGGGAAGTGTAGATTCAGTGGAGCACAGGCTGATTTGTATGGTGGACTGGAACCATTTGGCCCATTGTGTCAGTGTTTGTCAAAGTTGAGTTAGCCCTCCCATCTTCCACACCCAAGTCTATTCCCTTGCAAGGACTGTTTTCTCAGGCACACATCCAAGCGCTGTTTAAATGAGTTCATTTATTGCCTCTGACACATCTCTCCTATGTTCTTTCACACCAGTCAACATCCTGCCATTTATTATGGAGTTTGCTGACTTGTTAAACCCTCCTGGATGTGTGATCATATGATATTTGCCAACTAAATGTGATTGAGATGTTTCAGGTGGAAGTACACCTTGTGTTGGCTTTTCTCTATCTGATCTCCTCGACATTAATTAACTCAGTGATCCTCTCCCTCCTACAGCAAGCTTTCACTCTGTGACAGCCGCCTTGCTTTTGTGCCTTCACTCCCTGAGCTTTCCCTGATCTCTCTCCCTCTCAAAAACCATCATCTTATCTGACCATTCTCATACCAGAGCTCATTTTTAAAACCTTACAACCATCAGCCCCTCAACCTATCAGTGTAAATTCCCTTGAAAAGCTTTTCATATCATGGAAATTAAGAAAAATGAATGACTGCTTTAACAAGTTGCAGTCTATCACTCAGCATGAATTCTAACGCATTGACGTATTACACTTAACATCCTGACCTTATGATTCCTGCACCTTGGAATATGACGGGACTCAAAATAGAGAGATCTTGGGATGGAGGCCAATAGCTCCCTAAAAGTCGTGCACAAGTCATAGTTTGGTTTTTTTAAAAAGCATATTTATCTTTATTAGTTGAGGCACTGAGTTCAAGAGTCAATAAGTTATGTTGTAGCTGTATAAAGCTCTAGTTAGGCCACATCTGGAGTAGGGCTTTTGGCCTGGAGGGATGTGAGGGCTTTGAAGAGTGTGTGTAGGAGGTTCATTGGGATCAGAGGGCATTTGCTATAAAGTGAAGTTAGACAAACCTGGTTATTGTTTTCTGTAGAGAAGGAGAGGCTGCGGGGACACCTGACAGAGGTTTATAAAATTATGAGAAGCATTGACAGAACAGGCAGTCTGTATCTTTTTCCCAGTGTTGAAATGTCTGATATGAGAGGACATCAGTTTAAGAGGAGGGGGAATAAGTTAAAAGGAAATATGTGTGGCAAGTTTTTGACACAGGCTGGTGGGTACCCAGAATGTGCTGCTGGGAATGCTTGGTGGAGGCAGAAACAATTAACTTGTTTAAGAAGCTCTTTGATAAACAAATGAATATGCAGGGATGAGAGGTGTTATACTCTGGTTCCGTGGGCTGTGTAAGTCTCGGCAGGACACCCTGCAGCCCCGCCAAACATGGGAGATTGTAATGCAAGCCCCCCAAATCCTGCTGTTTGTGTGGATGCTGCGTGATTTGTTACTCTTTTACAAATCAGTACCACAAAATAACAGACAGTGCAGCACATACAATTAAATGATTTAGCTTTATAATTCTTAATTTGACTAAAGGGTTAGTAAAGAAAAAGCAAAAAAGAGAAAAGGCCCCATTTTAAATGAAGCAGTCTAACGTGCACAAGTTGGAGCTCATGGTTTCCCCTTCGCTGATCCTCCTTCGATCTCCCCAGGCTTCATCGAATCACAGCTCCACTCCGCATCGACTCCTCCAACTTCATCTCTCCAGCGTCTTCTCTCTTCTCCCCTCTCAAATGCCCCAAGCCCAACCTTAGTGTCCCTCACCAGAGAAACCTCCCCTGAATCCGTTCATCCCCATTGGATGGTGCACATTTCTCCTCACTCTTATCGTCAACGGTAACCCAAGCAAGCAGCTTACACAGAGAAGAGAAAAGCACAACAGAGGAAAAAGTATGAACCATGTGAGCCAGGGCATTACAGAGGCATAGAGTCTGTGCTGGCAGAAGAAATCAGATTTAATTAGGGGAAACACTATAGGCCAAAGGGCCTGTTCCTGTTCTCTACTGTTCTATATATTCTATTCAACATCCACTCTGTCTCTATACCTGTATCTTGAAATATTCCAGTCAACATCAGGACTAGTAAGTTTCCGATAGACCAAGTGCATCTTTCACTAGGTCGATAATCTTCCTGTGGTATTTGATATCTGTGTGAGTCCCTGGAACAGCCCAAGAGCACACAGTCCTGTGTTATGCAACTAATCAGAGTGAACCTTAACTAAAGCGACCACACCTCTTTCTGGATCTCCCTTCTCCAAAGTATATTCAAGGACCTTCTTGTTGTTGCGTCCCCAGCAAGACCATCTTGAAGGACATCTGATGAGAGAGCCCTTCCATCATCACCCAAGCAAGGTCTTGGTGCTTGCTTGTAAATTCTGGTAAAGAGGGTTTCTGCCAAGTGACTTTGTCTGCCTGACAAGGGCCACCAGCTCCCTACATCATAGTGTTGTGTATTTAATATTTCAGTAATATTTGAGTAATGTTGTAAATATATTGTGAAGCATTCTTTGTTCATTTAAATAATTCATTACTGGTTATATGTAGAAGTATGTGAATGGCACACGTCATCATGCCACCATGTCATACGTGCACACCTTAAAGTAAAAAACAAAACTAAGACGTGCATTCTCGGCTCTGTGCTTCCTATCAATTAATTTTATGTTTTGGTGTTACAAAGCATAACAGTGCTGATGAGGAAGTTTTAAATGAACCTGAGATGACTACTTACCTGTTGAAGCACAGTGAGATGTTTTGAGTTTTTTTTAAAAAAAGCACAATGAGAAATGATTGAGTAAAAAAAACAGTGCAGCACATGATTCCTTTGGAAAAGGGGACAGTCAAGTAAAAAAGGCAGAAAATGGACTAAATTCACACATTCATAAACAGTAAGTATCAGGTGATGAGCATAAATAAAAAGATAAAGCTGAAAAGGCTGGCTGCATCGGAAAGATGGGCATGTTTGATTACACAAGAGGTAACAGGAAAACCTATACTGAATGAATTGAATGATATTTTGAAGCAAATGAAATATTCAATGAGAAGCAAGTGCTATCTTTGTTGAGTGCATTGCGTGGAAGAGCATAGAGTTTACTTAGAAGTTTAACTGCTCTAACCAAACCAACTGAAATGAGCTTTGCTGATGTCATGAAAGTAATGCAGGAATATTTAGAACCAAAACTGTTGTTGACTGCAGAATGCTTTAGGTTTTATAAGTGGAATCAAAAGGAAGAGGAGTCCATTTCAGCATACGTGGCTGAATTGAAGAAATTGTCTGAGTGTTGTCAGTTCTTTGATGAGCTTAGTGATCTTTTACTTTATGGAATCTTACATGAAGGTATTCAAAAACGGCTCCTAACTGAAGCACAGTTTACATTTAAAAGAGCAGTTGAAATTGCTGTACCAATGGAAATAGCAGACAGAGGTGCAATTGAGTTGCAGTTAGGAATGAAAGTGAGCACAAACAAAATTGTAACATCTAAGCAGAAAGTGGAAGGGCAGAGCAAATTGTGTTACCATTGTGGCAGTGGCTCACATTCAGCAGGCCAATGCAGGTTTAAAGGTGAAATCTGCAGAAAATGCAACAAAGTCAGATACATAAATAAGTAAATGGACTGCACAGGGAAAAAGATAACAACATCAAGTTCCAGTTTTAGAAAGAGATCTAATCTGCATGCTGTTGATTTAAAAACTTTGATAATGATGAGAGTGACTCAAGACTTGGTAGTCTTGAGCTTTATAATGTGAAAACTAACAATAGATGAGCAGTATAGCTTACACCAAAAGAGAATGGCATATTAATTTAAGTGGAATTGGACACTGGCTCGGCTCTCTCAGTCATTCCATAAAAAGAGTTTGAACAGCATTTCAAAGATACTGCAGATATCCAACTAAGAACTTATACTGGCAAGAAAGATAACTCCTGTGGGAATGACATTCGTAATAGTGAAATACAACCACCAACAAACCGCAATAGGAGTGCCAGCTTTGTGGGGGTGCAGTTGGTTGAGACATCTACAACTTGAGTGGAGATCCATCCACCATTTTCATGCTACATCCTCTGCAGTAGAGTCAACAATGCGAATCAAGAAGGGTACTGGATAATGCCACAGCACTGGAAAACTCGAACATATCAGGGGTAAAGTCGTGTTAAATGAAACGGCCACACCCAAATTTTATAAAGCCTTGTACCATCGATGATAAAGTAGCTAGTGAGCTAGATCGCATGAAGGCTGAAGGAATTCTTTCCGAGGTTGAGTGGAGCTAAAGGGTAATGTCAGTAGTCCCAGTATGCAAGAAGAATGAGTCTGTCAGGACCTGTGGTGATTTTAAGGTTACCATCAGCCCAATGCTGAAAGTAGATCAATACTCTCTGCCCAGGACAGAGGACGTCTTTGCAAACCACTATGTATGGAAACACTTCAGCAAAGTGGACATTGCTGAGGCTTACCTACAGACGGAGATGGAAGAAGAGTGCAAAGTGTTTCTCACCATAAGTGCCCACAAATAGCTTTATGACTGTCATGGGCTTATTTTTTGACTAGCATCTGCACCCGTACTCTGGCAGAAAGCGACAGATCAGTTGTTGCCAAGTACTCAGTGTTACCCGGATGACATCATTATTACTGGTAAGGATGTCAAGGAACATCTCCAAAATCTCAAGAGAGTATTAAAAAGATTAGAAGAGTATGGGTTCAGAGTATGATGCATCAAGTGCAAATTCTTTACTGTGAATTCTTCACTGACTGTGAAACACCATCAATGCACAAGGGTTACACAACTGTGCTGAGAAAATTCTAGTAGTGGTGGATTCTCCAAGGCCGAAGGACATTTCACAGTTGTTATTCTTTTTAGCATTTGTCAATTACTGTAATAGATTCCTGCCAAACCTGGCTACTGTGCTCCACCCCTTGAATTCATTACTACGGACCAGGAAGAAATGGCACTGGACAAGGCAGTGTGAGGTTGCTTTCCAAAAGACGAAGGAAATGCTGACATCAGACACTATATTCACACATTATGATCCACTGGTAAAACTAGTGGACCTTGCTTGTAAAATCCTGCCTTTTGGTTCAGGTGCAGTCATGTCACAGGTTATGAGTGATAGAAGTGAACGCCCCATAGCCTTTGCATCGTGTTCCCTTGCCTCAGAGAAAAATTATGCACAGATTGAAAGAGAGGTCTTGAGTCTGGTTTGGGGTGTAAAACATTTCAACCAGTACTTGCGTGGGAGAGAAATTACTCTCATCACTGCTCATCAACCACTAGTGTCCATTTTCAATCCACTAAAAGCAGCAGCACGAGTACAGAGATGGGCTTTGTTTCTTGGAGGACACAATTACTAGATCAGAGTCAAGAGGACAACTAATTGTGGAAATGTTGATGGATTGTCCCTTTTACCTTTGGGAAAGGAAATAACTGAAAATTTACAAAAGAGGGCATTCCTCTTGGCGGATTCTCCCTAATGCAAATCAGAGATCTCCCTTTTATGGCAGAGATGATCTAAAGGGAAATCAGAAAAGAATCTCACTATCCAGCTCTTCATGCCGTGTCAAAATGGCTGGAATGTGCAGTAGGAACTCTTGTTTCCTCCCCACTTTTTTTTTAACCAGTGCAGGGATGAACTTGCCTTTGAAAGAAGTTGCCTTATGTGGGGATTGAGAGTTGTTGTACCATCGAAGCTGGGAGTTATAGTGTTGGAGGAGCTAGATGCTGGTCATCTAGGTGTGGTCCAAGTGAAAGTGTTGGCTCAAAGCTTTGTCTGGAGGCCTGAGATAGATCAGCAGATCGAGCAGCTTGCCGTGCATTGTTTGAGATGCTAACACGTCCAGAAGAAAGGTGTCCAGAGCTGTCAGAACCACTTCCTGCAGTCCCAGAGCCAACTCCTACAACCATCACAGAGTAGGCCCCAGAACTTGAGATTGTTTCACAGCCACAAGTCTCACCTGCCAAAAAGAGTAACCCTCCTTGTCAGAAAAGATATTATCCCACAAAAGTAAGAAATCCTCCACGGCGATTAAATCTATAGGTCTGAATGGAACAATCTAAAATTTACTCTGCTATGGATGTCTATATACATAGTAGTTGTATTATATAGTATACTGTGTGTGTATAAAATAGTTGAGATGGATTCTATATTGAGGGAGTTCATAGCTAAGCAAGGAGGAGTGTCGTGTATTTAATACTTAAGTAATATTTGAGTAATATTGTAAATGTATTGTTTGGTTATGCATTCTTTACGGGTTATATGTAAATGTACGTGAATGACATACAGCATCATGCCACCATGTAACCTGTGCATGTCTCACTAAAGTAAAAACAAAACTAAGACGCGCATTCCTGGCTCTGTGTTTCCTTTCAGATGCTTTTATGTTTCAGAGTTACAAATCATAACACACAGGGTCTCACTGAGTACCCATGTTAGGCAACCCTTACCTTACAATTTCCGGTTGCCCCATTACGGAAGGGTGTGGAGGCTTTGGAGAGTGTGCAGATGCAGGCTATCTGGATTGCGCTGTATTATCTTTTAAAAGAGAATGGGCAAACTTGGATTGTTCCTCTGGAGCATCAAAGGCTGAAAGGTGACCTGATAGAATGATATAAAATTATGAGAATCTTTTTAATTCCTGGGATAGAAGTGTCAAGCACTAATGATGTGCAATTAAGGTGAAGGAGGGCAATTTTTTTATTCCCCAGAAAGTGGTGGGTGCCTGTAATGGGCTGCCAGGAGTAGTAATGAAAGCAAATATGACAGTGGCACTTAAGAATCTGGCAGATACATGAACGTGCAGGGGATGGAGGGATATGGATCATGTATTGGCAGAAGTGCTTCAGTTTAATTCAGCATTGTGGCTAGCACAACATCGAGGACTGAATGGCCTGATCTTGTTCTGTATTTGATGTGTTATGAGACTGATCCTGGAAATGCAAAGGTTGACATATAAGGAGCATTTGATGGCTTTTGGCCTTTACTTGCTGAGTTTAGAAGAATGAGGGAAATCCCATTGAAACCTACCGAATACTGAAAGGCCTAGATAGACGAGACGTGGAGAGAATGTTTCCAGTAGTGGGGGAGTCTAGAAGCAGAGGGCTCAGCCTCAGAATAGAAGGATAACCCTTTAGAAGAGAGATGAGAAGGAATTTCTTTAGCCAGAGGGTGGTGGATCTGTAAAATTTATTGACACAGATAGCTGTGGAGGTCAAGTCATTTGGTATATTTACAATGGAAGTTGATGGATACTTAATTAGTAAGGTTGTGAAAGGTTATAAATAGAAGGCAAGAGGATGGGGTTGAAAGTGTTAATAAATCACCCATGATTGAATGGTGGAGTAGACTCCATGAGTGAACGGCCTAATTCTGCTCCTATGTTTGTCCTATGGTCTTGTGGTCTTTTACAACGGTTAATTTTCCACCTCTTCTTCCACACCAATCAAATCCTGTCATTTATGAGGGAGTTCTGTGCTTTGTTGAACCTCTTTGGATGTGTGATCACGTGACATTTGCTAAGTAAACCTGGTTCCGATGTTTGTAGTTGAAGCACAGCTTGCGCAAGTTTTCGTGTTGCTGTTTCTGGAAGTGTGTCTCAGATGCTATTGTACCACAGATATTTCAAAGTAGCTCACTGAGAGCAAAAAAATCAGCAAGCTGGAGGAACTCAGCTGGCCAAGCACCATCTGTGGAGAGAAATGGGCAATGGATCGACTCCCTTACCTGCATTGAAAGGCAAAGGGGAGGTCGCCAGCATAAAGCGTAGAGGGAGAAGTTATGGAGCTAGAGGTGGCAAGCTGATAGGTGGATCTAGGTGAGAAGGGGTGATAGGCAGATGGAGAAAAGGAGAATGAGAATAGTGACGGAGGCTGGGAGGTGGAGGTGACAAAGCTGCAGATGGTGGAATCTAATAGGAGAGGAAGGTGCATCTCCCTTAAATAAGGGAGATGGGAAGGGCAGATGGGAATGGTAGGGGAGTGGATACTGCATGATGGGCAGATAGGGTGGGGAAAGGAGGGCAAAAGATCAGTGATAAGTGGCTGGGGATGGGCTGGTGCAAAAGGGAAAGAGAAAAGGGTCAGGGGGCACAGGTCACCTCAATCTGAGAAATTCAATGTTGATGCAGTTGGGTTATAGCCTATCCAGGTGGAAGACAAGGTGCTGTTCTCTCATTTGTGTCTGGCTTCACCCTGGCGGTGGAGGAGGCCAAATACAGATAGGTTGGTGTGGGAACGGAGAGTGAAATTACAATGGCAGGCAACAGGAGCTTTATTCAGCTGCGGTGGATAGAGCAGTGGTACTCAGCAACTCACTGAGAAGCAGGTGAAAATGTTCCTCACAGGTGCCGTGGATGTTACATGGGTCACCTTATTAAGTTCAGGAATGGAACCCAGTATGATTTTCTGTAGCTGAGCCACTTCATCTATTTATCATGTTGTATGTTTAGAGATGTTCTTTTACACACCGCTTTGATAACACGTGATTATTTGAGTTACTGTCACCTTCTTGTCAGCTTGAACCAGTCTGGTCATTCTCCTCTAACCCCTCTGACCTCCCTCAGTAAAAAGGGCTTTCTGCCCACAGGACTGGATTATTTTTTTGTTCTTTACACCATTCTCTTTAAACCCTGGAGTCTGTTATGCATGCAAATCCCAGGAGATCAGCAGTTTCTGAGGTATTCAAACCACCCAATTTGCACCAATAATCATTCCATGGTCAAAGTCACTTAGATCACATTTTGGTCTGAACACCAAACAGCAGTTGTTGCTACATGATTGGCTGATTAGATACTTACATTAACAAGTAGGTGTACCTAATAAAATGACCACTGAGTGTATATGTCTTCCAATGTGTAAAGTTCGAATCAGATTCCAGATCATTTCTGGAGTATACATTCTCTGTGTGCTTCGTGTAAATCATCATATCATTGGCAATTACTGAGTAGAGAATAGAAATTGAAAGTGCTCTTTTCCATTCCATTGGTGGGACACCCATATCCCTGACAAGGCCAGACAATTAATACCTGTCTTCAGTTTTCCTTGAACTGAGCTGCTCATTAGGTCTGGGTTGTGGGTGTAGAGTCACATATAGTCCCAACTGGGTAATGGTGGCAGATTCTTGTGACAAAATGTGTTTGTTAAACAGGTTTTATCTTTGAGGTAACCTCTCATTGTTTACTGGTCCACCATTAATGACACTGCTGTTCCTCATGTGTTTTAATTAATCAAATTTAAATTCCTAAACTGCCTTGGTGGTGTTTGAGCTTGTGACTCTGTGTCTTTAGCCCAGTGTTCTGGATTGGTGGCCTTGTGATTTAATATTGGTTAATTTAATCAGAAGATCTGCCTCCCTTCAAACCATTCTAGGTCAGGTAATTGGTAACTGGGTTATTGTTGTATGTATTAAGGTACAGTGGAAGACTTTATTTTTCATGCTATCCATATAGATCCAATAGAAGCTCTTTTCCCATTACTATTGTTAAGGAATGGGTACAGGAGCCTGAAGACACACACTGAAATGTTTTAGGAACAGTTTCCTCCCCTCTGCCATCAGATTCCTGAACTGTCCAGCTCATTGTTCCTCTGTAGCTATTAACAATGTTTATGTCTTACACTGTATTGCTGCCACAAAACAACACATTTCAGAACATATGTAAGGGATAATAAACTTAATTCTGATTCATTTCATGGCATACAGTGCAAATTCCAAACTATAAAAAATGCAAATGAAGTTTTATAGTTACATAGGAATTGCAGTGCAACCAGACAATCAGGTGCAAGTGTCAGGATGAGGTAGGTGGTGAAGCCAGAAGTCCATCTTTATTGTACAAGAGAACTATTCAATAAAACAGTGAGTGGAAGCTGCCCTTGAGCCAGTTGGTGCATGGTTTTAAGTTTTTGTTTCGTCTGACTAATGGGGGAAATAATTAAAAGTAAATTTTAATATCAAAGTACATGTATGTCACCATGCACAACCCTGAGGGCATTCTCAATGAATTTATAGAACAGTAACTATAACAGGATCAGTGAATGACTTCCCAACTAGGGCACTCAACCAGAGTACAGAAGACAACAAGCTGTGCAAATGGAAATATAAATAAAAAGCAATAAATTACGCAAACATGAGGTGAAGAGTCCTTGACTGTGAGTCTTTTAGTTGTGGGAACATTTCAATGATGGGGAAGTGAAGTTAACCCCTTTTGTTCAAGAGCCTGATGGTTGAGGGGAAGTAACAGTTCTTAGTAGTGCAAGCCCTGAGGCTCTTGTACCTTCTACCTGAAGGCAGCAGCGAGAAGAGAGCATGACCTGTGTGGTGAGGATCTTTGATGATGGATGCTGCTTTCCTATGACATCATTTCATACAGATGTGCTCAACGGTTGGGAGGGCTTTACCCATGATGTACTGGGCCAAATCCAATACTTTTTGTAGAATTTTCCATTCAGGGGCATTGGTACTTCCATACCTGGCTGTGATGCAGCCAGTCAATATATCCTCCACCACACATCTACAAAAGATTGTCAAAGTTTCAAATGTCATACCAAATCACCGCAAACACTGAGGGAAGTTGAGGCACTGCCATGCTTCCTTTGCAGTTGCGCATACAGGTCCTCTCAGACAGTAACACATTGGAATGGAAAGTTGCTAACCCTCTTCATCTCTGATCCTCTGATGAGGACTGGCTCATGGGCCTCCGGTTTCTCTCTCCTGAAGTCTATAACCAGCTCCTTGGTCTTGCTGACATTGAGTAAAAGGTTGTTGTTGTGACACCACTCAGCCAGGTTTTCAATCTCCCTCCCACATGCTGATTCATCACCATCTTTTACTCGGCCAATGACAGTGGTGTCATCAGCAAACTTGAATATGGCATTGGAGGTGTGCTTAGCCGCACAGTGTAAAGCAGGAATGGGAAGGGGAGAAGTGAGAATAACTGGAGTGCATGGGTCCTTGATTATCTTGGGTGGTTTCCTGATGCAGCAGGAAGTACAGACAGGGTTAAAGGGAGGGAGACTGGTTTCGGTAATGGATTGAGTTGTGTCCACAACTAATAATTTCTTGTGGACAGAGTAGTTACTGTAGCAAGCTGTAATGCATCTGGATAGATGCTTTCTATGTTGCACTTGTAAAAATTGGTGAGGGTTAATGGTGATATGGTGAATTTCCTCGTGTACGGCTCTGCCTTTAATAAGGAGAAAATGTTGCCCCTCTGTTTCCTTGGCATCAGTGGAAAGATAAATGGATTTAATACTTAGAGCATTTAAGCTGCAAGGATGATAAGTGGTTTGGGAAGAAAATGAGGAACTGATATTGAGGACAACATCGGATCACCCATAATCCAGTTGAATGGCGGAGGAGGTTGGAGCAATCCACTATTGTTCCTTCATCTTGTATAACTTGGGAGAATGAGCATGCTTTAAACTGCAGGGAATGGGGAGCGGTGTAGGACTGGTGATGAGGTGGCAACTGCGAGAGACTGAATGGTATGATTAATGGTGATGCTGGCTGAGAGAGAGGAGAGTCTTGTTCATTTCAGATGAATTACAATTGGAATATAACTTAAAAGCTATTTGAAGGGGTACATGGATAGCAATGGTTTGGTGAGGGATGGGCAAAATGCAGACAAATGGGACTAGCTTGAATTAACATCTTGGTCACAGGGAGAAGTTGAGCTGAAGGTCCTGTTTTTGTGCTGTTATCCTCTGTGACTTGATGACCTGATGGGAGGAGATGTAAGTAGAAGAGATAATTGAGGATAAGAGAGAGAGATTTAAACACAAAATGTGCTAGAACTGACAGACGAAGTAGAGTAGTTGTTGGGGGTAAAAGCCTGCTGGAAAAGTAAGAGCTAGAAGACCAGGTGATGCATCTCCTGTTGTTGAACTTAAGGCTTGGTGTTGAGGATTGTGGTTTGCACAGATGGAATATACAGTGCTGCTCCTCAAGCTTACATTGGACCAATGTATGGTAGGTGGGCAAAGACAGAGTGAAGTGGAGAATTAAGGTAACAGGCGACTGGAAGTGCAGGATCTCTCTCAGGAACTGAACTGGTAATTAGTGCTGGTTTATTATGAGTGCCAGTTGGACACATCGTAACTGCACCAAGGCAGTACAAAAGGAAAACAAAAGTTAATGCAAAATATACTGTTAGAGTTATAGACAAAGTGCAGTGCAGATGGACAATAAGGAGCAAGGGCCCCAATGAGGTAGACTGAGAGATCAAGAGATAATTTTAAGAGGTCCATTCAAGTGTCTTATAACGGTGAGATAGAAACCGCCCTTAACCTGGGTCGTGTGTATTCTCGAGGTTTTGTATCATCTGCCCAATAGAAAGTGGAAGGAAAGAGAATGTCCTGGGTGGGAGAGGTCTGTGATTATGTTGACTGATGTCCTGAGGCAGCAGGAAGTGTAGACAGAGTCCATGGAGGGAAGGCTGGTTTATATAATGTACTGAGCTGTGTCCACAACTCTCTGCAATTTCTTACCATCTTTGGCAGAGAAATTGTCCTATCAAACTGTGATGCATCTAAGTAGGTTGCTTTCTGTGATACGCCTAGAAATTCAGAGAGGTCAGCAGGGGCATACTAACTTCCTCTGGCTTCCTGAGGAAGTAGAGGTTAGTGCCTGTACTGGCACACTAAACATGGGAGCAGTCTCCACAATGCCTTGCACTTTATTGTTTACCTGCATCACATTTTCGTTGTAAATATAACACTATATTCTGCATGCTGTTATTGCTTTACCTTGTACTTGATCTGTATGGATGGCATGCCAAAAACAAGTTTTTAATTTTACCTCAGTACGTGTGACAAAAATAAACCGATTACCAGTTGCAAGGCACTGATCTCCATGTAGCTCAACTCTCACCTAGCAGCACCCCTAACTCTGAAACAGATTGGGAATCAGATGCATCGGACAGCTGGAAACACCCTTTCAGTCCACTGAGTTCGTGCATCAGACACTTATTCACGCAAGTCCACCAATTACCTACCGATTCCGTCTCCCCTCCCCACCCTCGAGCCTGATGCGGGGTTTTGACCTGAAACATTGGAAGTTCCTTTCCCCTGTTACAGATGTTGCTCGACAGACTGAGATCCTCCATCAGATTCTTTGTTGCTTTCCTATTCACACTATTTCGATTTATTCTCCCCACATTTCCATCAACCCCCCCCCCCAGATTCCGGCACTCACCCACACAATTCATTGTGGCTGATTAATCTACCAATCTGCACTTCTGCGTGACATGGAGTGATGGAGTGTCTGGGGGGAACCCACACAGTCACAGAAAGGACATGCAGCTTGCACACAGACAATAAGGAGGTCAGGATAGAACTTGGGTCCACAGAACTGTGGGTGTCTTCCCCTTCGGGTTCCCACTGAGCCTCTTCACCTGAGACCCCTTCCTCCCAACTCATCCAGTGGTCTTGTTTACCACTTATCCGTGGCATATGTTGTGACAGATCGTTGCATAAAAAGATTATCAGCGATTTAAGCAGTGACTTTCTCACACACTGATTAAAGCAAACTGCAATTTCTAAGCTGCAGTCTCTTAAAGCACAGAGAAAATATAATAAATACAGATAAGATCGTTTTTAAACAATCTTCTGCATGACTCACAATGCACACCTTCTTCACATTGACAAGTGCAAACACTTCCACTGCCAAAACCTAACACCATCAATGATTTAATTAAACTAGAACAACTGGAACTCAGATTTTCATTCACTGTTTTAAACCAGAGGAATTTTCAACAACCCCAAAGCACAGCACTTAAAAGAGAATTAATCAAGTATTTAAGCAGAAATAGTATTTTATTAAAAATTAGGAAGAACCAGAGGAAAGATGAAATTCTATGTTGTTCACATAGTGCGTTGCTGTGATTTGGGATCTGCTGCCAGGAATGATAATGGATGTAAATTCAACAGGAAATTTCAAAGACATGATTGGAAAAGGGTTTTAAAAAAACGAGATGCTACATTGCCATGGAGACACAACAGACTGCAGATGCTGGAATCTGGAGCAACGAACAAAATGTTTGAGGAACTTGGCAGGTCAGGCAGCATCTGTGGGGAGAATATGGAAAATTAACATTTCTGGTTAAGACCTTCCTTGAGACCTCACTCTGAAGAGGTTTCCCTCTACTGCAAACTCAGTGAGTTTCATGAGACCCTCTCTCACTACAGTCCCTCTCTAATTTACACCTATCACTTGCCAGGCCTCGTTCTCTCTTCCCTCTCATCTTCGAATACTTTGGTTTGCGTGGAATAATGGGCCTTAGGGCATATTTTGTAATCTGTATGACTGTTTTAAAAAAAAAACGGGTGGTTAGAAGCTAGTGAAACAGGTTTAAAGTGATTGGAGGATAGATTAGAGAGGGGAAATAAAATTATTTTCACCATAGGGTGGTGGGGATCTGGAACCCTCTGCTTGCAGGAGTGGAAGATGCAGAAACCCCTCACCACAATTGCCAAGTGCCTGGAGGACTGCAGTGAAAGTTGCTGATGTTAAGCAGGGTAGGCAGCATAAGCTGAATAGCCTCTGACATCTCAGTTTCTGTTTTCCTATGAGAGTGTGTAGATGGTTTAATGATCTTCTGTGCCCTGTCATCTTAAAACCACAGAGGTGGTGGACTGGTGGTGTAGTGGCATCAGTACTGGACTTTGAAGTGAGTGGTCATGGGTTCGAATCCTGTTCCTTTCACTTTTCCAGCATGATGTGTGTGTTGAGGTGGTGGAAGATGGTGATTATGTATTGGATATACAGCGAGTCATACAACATATTACCAAGCCCTTCGGCCCAACTGTTCCACGCCCACCAACATGCCCCATCCAAACCATTTGCCTACATTTGGCCCAGATCCCTTTGAACTGTTCCTAACCATGTATATGACAAGTGCTTTTTAAATGTTGTTAATGTACCACCTTCAGCTACTTCCTCCAGCAGCTCATTCCATATACAGACTGCACTCTGGATGAAAAAGTTGCCCCTCAATCCTATTCCTATTCAATCTCTCCCCTCTCACCTCAAACCTATGCCCCCGAGTTCTTCATTCCCCAATCCTGGGAACAAGACTGAGTGCATTCACCCGATCGACACCCCTCATGATTCTACTGTCAGCAGTAATTATTTTTCACAGAAGAGCTTTGAATATTAATAACCAACATTATACTTTGTAAAGCTGTTAAGCTGTTAGAGTAGATTGCTCCAACGTGTAAAGGTGTGGAATTTCATTAATTACAGATTTTGACAAGCATTTTATATTAAACACTGAAATAAAATCCTTCTGAAAATATTACATTACAATTCAGAATAAAGTATTGTAGGACATTACTGACCTGGAATTGTTGACAAAAGTGCTGACGGGTTTGGGAACTTCTGGGAGATGTGATTCCCCCACCTCTCACCACTCTGACCAATTACACAGCCTCTTAATCTTCAGTATTTTAAACTGAGAAATGTAAGTGTTCAAGGAACAATTTCATTTTAATTATTCTTTTTCTCCCAGGAATTCAATGAGGTTAATCTTGCCTCCAAGCCTGTTCAGGGATAGTCAGTATCCCCACTCCCTCGCTGGTCTCTAATGCTCCAAGAAATGTAGAATCCAGTGTGGTTGTTTGGTGTGGTACATCATTTTTAATGATATTGAAAGGAAAAAACGTTTATATATGTGTGTGTGTGTTTGTGTATGTGTGTGTATATATATGTATATATGTGTGTATGTATATATATATATATATATATATATATATATGTGTGTGTGTGTGTATATATATATATATGTGTGTGTGTGTATATATATATATATATACACACACATACATATATATACATACACACACACACACACACAACCCTGAGATTTATTTTCTTGCGGGCGTTCAGAGTAAATACAAAGAAACACAATAGAATTAATGAAAAACCACACAAAAAGATGGACGTAAGTGACCACTTCAGCCAGTTGATCAGCACAGGTCTTCTGTACTCAACCAGGTACCCTGTCTGGGCCAGGTGCTTTCCTGGTTTCCTAGTTCACCCTCCTGAAGGATCCTCTCACGTCATCCTCAGAGAGTTAAATCAGAAGGTCGCTGGGGGCTGTGGGAGTTTAGGAATGTTCTTCCATGTTTTGCTCCATGTTTAAAAAAAAGCTTAGATAGCGGATCTTGATATATCATCACTGAAATTTAAACAAAAACAGGGTTTTATTTTAATTCATCAACAAAGGCAGATAGGTGACATTTTAGGTTAAAAATTAATCCATTTTTGAATAGCAAAGCGAAATCGAGGACTGTGTTAACTGTGGCAGGGAGCTAGTTCAATACTTCCACTTTACCTGGTGTTTACGGGTACTGTAGATCAGAACCAGAAGAAAACTAAAAGATAATCTGTTTCCTCCCTTTATCTGAGAATTTGAAAGATTCACTACCTTCTGAAAAAAGACATTTCTTCACATATGGTTCTAAATGACTAACCTCTACTTTTGGACTTTGACTTTTGTTTCTAGACTCCAAAGCAAAAGTAAATATTATCTCTATCATGCACAGTAAAAATTTGTACTCTTCAATGAGATCATCTCCCTTTCCAAAGTAAATGGGCCCAGCCTACTTACTTTCTCTAAGTATGTTCTTCCTGTGGTAGACACACCAGATATGTACACAATGTTCTGGCATCTTGGCAGCATTCAGTGTAGTTGCCCTGAGATGAAGTTCAAGTTTATTGCCATTCAACCAATCAGAATCAGGTTTAAATATCACCAGCATATGTTGTGAAATTTGTTAACATTGTGGCAGCAGTACAATGTAAAACATGGTAAACATAGAAAAAGAGTAAATAAGCCAATCAATTACAGTAAGTGTGTGTATGTGTATATATAAATATATATATATATATTAGTTAAAATAGTTCAAAAACAGAAAATATAAAATTGAGGTAGTATTCGTGGGTTCAATGTCCATTTAGGAATCAGATGGCAGAGGGGAAGCAGCTGTTCCTGAACCGTTGAGTGTGTGACTTCAGGCTTCTGTACCTCCTACCTTATGGTAACAGTGAGAAAAAGGGCATGTCCTGTATACAGTTAAACAAAATAATTTTCCTCGGGACCAAGGTCCAAAGCACAATACATATCACATAGAGCGTATCAAATAATACTAACACAATAATATTAACATATATTTTAAAAAGCATTCTGTAGATGTACAAGTGAGATTAAGTGCATATACGGCATATCGATAAGTATACAAATGATATATAGCAGTTGTTTTGTACTGAGAGCTTGTATTTGACCATGAGATATCGGAGCAGAATTAGCCTCTTCAGTCCATTGAGTCTGCTCCACCATCTCAACATGGCTGATTTACCATCCCTCTCAACCCCAATCTCCTTTTAAACTACTGAATGACTTTGCCTCCATAGGCATCTGCAGAAGTGAATTCCAACTCATTCTAATGCTTCTCTGTTCTAAGTGGATGTCCCTCTATTCTGAGGCTGTGCCCTCTGGCCCTAGACTCCCTCACTATAGGAAATATCCTCTCTGTCTAGGCCTTTTAATATTCGATAAGCTTCAATGTGATCCCCCCCCCTCATTCTTCTAAACTCCAGCAAGTACAGGCACAGAGCCATTGAATACTCCTCATTCATTAACCCTCTCATTCCTGGAGTCATTCATGTGAACCTCCTCTGGACCTTCTCCAATGCTAACACATCTTTTCTCAGATAAAGAGCCCAAAACTGTTCACGATACTCCTACTGTGATCTGACCGTTGCCATATAAAGCCTCAGCACTACATCCTTGCTTTTCTATTTTAGCCCTCTCAAAATAAATGTTCGCTTTGCATTTGCCTTCCTCACCACTGACTCAATATATAAGCTAACCTGTAGGGAATCCTGCGTAAGCCCCTTTGTATTTTTCTTCCTGTATAGAAAATAGCCTACACATTTATTGACATATAACATGAAAAGAATCAGTTCCAACAACAACCCCTGCAGAACGCCAACATCTTTCCAACCACTAAAGTCAGTCTAACTGGCCTTTTAATTTCCTTTCTTCTGCCTCCCTCCCTTTTTAAAGTGTGGACTGACATTTGCAATTTTCCAGTCCTCCAGGACCCATTTCAGAATATAGTGATTCTTGAAAGATAATTACTAATGAGATTACACCTGAACCTGGGGGGGGGGGGACCAACGTCCTTCTGGGCAGGTTTGCTAGAGCTGTTTGGGGGCAGGGTGGAGTTAAACCGATAACCTGTACCTCAAACAAGAGAAAACCTGCAGATGTTGGAAATCCAAGCAACACACACACAATGCTGGAGGAGCTCAGCAGGCCAGGCAGCATCCATGGAAAAAGCTATCGTCGATGTTTTGGGCTGAGACCCTTCGGCAGGACTGGAGGAAAAAAAGATAAGTCAGAGTTAGAAGGTGGGGGGAAGGGAGCACAAGGTGGTAGGTGAAACTGGGAGAGGCAGAGGGGGTGAAGTAAAGAGTGGGGAAGTTGATTAGTGAAAGAGATGCAGGGCTGGAGAAGTGGGAGGCTGAAAGAAGGGGGCACAAGGCTGTGGAAGAAAGAAAAGGGGGAAGAGTACTAGAAGGATGTGATGAGCTGGTAAGGAGATAGGTGAGATAGGGAAAAGGGAATGGGGAATGGTAAGGGAGTTGTGGGGGGGTGCTTTACTGGAGGTTCAAGAAATCAATGTTCATGACATCAGATTGGAGGCTACCCGGATGGAATATAAACTGTCACTCCTCCAACCTGAGTGTGGACTCACTCTGACCAACTTGTTACTTGTATTATACCTTTTCCGACCCTGTTACTTGTAAAAACGCTGTCCTCTTCTCTCAATTCCTCCATCTCCACTGCATCTGTTCTCAGGATGAGGTTTTTCATTCCAGAATGAAGAGATGTCCTCGTCCTTCAAAGAAAAGGGCTTTCCTTCCTCCACCATCAATGCAGCCCTTAACTCCATCTCTTACAGTTCACGCACGTCTGCCCTCACCCCATCCTCTTACCATCCCACCATGGATAGGGTTCCTCCTGTCCTTACCTACCACCCTACTAGACTCCGCACCTAGCACATAATTCTCCATAAATTCTGCTATCTCCTATGGGATTCCACCACCAAGCACATCTCCCTCCCCCCCGCCAAACATTCTGCTCACTGCAGGGATCGCTCCCTTCTCGACTCCCTTGTCCGTTTGTCCCTCCCTACTGGTGCCTCTGGCACTTACCCTTGCAAGCAGAACACGTGCTACACCTCCTCCCTCACTACCATTCAGGGCCCCAAACAGTCCTTCCAGATGAAGCAACACTTCACCTGTGAGTCTATTGGGGTTATCTACTATATCCAGTGCTCCCAGTGTGACCTCCTGTATATTCGCGAGACCTAGTGTAGATTGGGAGACCACTTCGTCAAGCACCTAAGCTCCGTCCACCAAAAAAGGCTGTATCTCCCAGTAGCCACCCATTTTAATTCCACTTCCCATTCCCATTCCAACATGTCAGTCCATGGTGTCTTCTACTGTTGCGATGAGGCCACACTCAGGTTGGAAAAGCAACACCTTATATTCTGTCTAGGTAATCTGCAACCTGACAGCATGACCATTGATTTCTCGAACTTCCAGTAATGCTTTCCACTCTCCATCAGCATCCCCCATTTCCTTTTCCCTCTCTCACCTTATCTCCTTACCTGCACATCACCTCCCTCAGTGCTCCTCCCCCTTTCCTTTCTTCCATGGCCTTCTGTCCTCTCTTATCAGATTCCTCCTTCTCCAGCCCTTTATCTCTTTCATCAGTCAACTGCCCGGCTCTTCACTTCACCTCCTCCCCCTCCTCCTGTTTCACTTACCACCTTGTGTTTTTCCCTCCCTTCCCGCCCACCTTCTAACTCTGACTCCTCATCTTTTTTTCTCCAGGCCTGATGAAGGGTCTCGGCCCGAAACATCAACTATACTCTTATCTATAGATGATGCTGCCCTGCTGCGTTCCTCCAGCCTTTTGTGTGTGTTGCTCTTCTGTCTGATTTCTCCATTACACTAGCACAGGTCTTTTGGCAAGGGGATGGCAACTGGAGTGATAGGGTGATGGTGTGCAAGTTGCTGCAGTGTGTATTGAAACTTTGAGGAAGGATAGGTGACAAGATGGCGCAAAATTGCTGTCAATGTGATGAGTTAAAGTGTAACATGAGAGCAAAATCAAAAAGGATGATGAATACAGGACTGAAGGTGTTATATTAGAATGCACTCAGTACACAGAATAAGGTAGCTGATCTTTTGGTGCAGTTAGAGATTGGCAGGTATGGCATTTTGGGCATCATTGAGTCGTGACTGAAAGAAGATCATATTTGGGAGATTAACATCCAAAGTTACACAATGTATTGAAAGGACAGGCAGGTAAGCAGAGTGACTGGAGTGGTGCTGTTGGCAAAAAATCAAATCAAATCCTTAGAAAGAGGTGACATTGGGTTAGAAGATGCCAAATCATCATGAGTAGAGCTAAGAAACTACAAGGGTAGAAAGATCCTGGTGGGAGTTATAAACAGAGCACTGAATGGTAGCCAGGATATTGAATATAAACCTCAACAGGAAATAGAAAAGGAATGTGATAAGGGCAATATTACAATAGTCATGGGGTTTCAAATAAGCAGGTAGAGTGGGAATATCTGGTTGGTTCTGGATTTAGAAAGAGGGAATTTGTAGGATGCTGAAGAGATGGCTTTTTAGAGCAGCTTGTGTTTGAATCCACTAGAGAAAAGGCCACTATGGACTGGATGTTGTGTAATGAACCACTTTTGATTAGGGAGCTTAAGGCAAAGGTACCCTTGGGAGGCAGTGATCATAATCTGATAGAATTCAGTCTGTGAGGGAGAAGATAAAGTCTCATGTATCAGTATAACAGCAATGCAAAATGAATTGCAGAGGCAGGAGCTAGCCAAAGATGATTAGAAAGGGACACTAACAGGGTTGATAGTAGAACAGGAATGGCTGTAGTTTATGGGGGCAGTTTAAAGGCATAGGTTAGATACTTATTATTGTCGCCAAACAATTGATACTAGAGTGTACAATCATCACAGCAATATTTGATTCTGCGCTTCCTGCTCCCTGGAGTACAAATCGATAGTAAATATTAAAAATTTAAATTATAAATCATAAATAGTAAAGAGAAAATTGAAAGTAAGGTAGTGCAAAAAAAAGAGAGGCAGGTCCAGATATTTGGAGGGTACGGCCCAGATCCGGGTCAGGATCCATTCAGCAGTTGGAAAGAAGCTGTTCCCAAATCTGGCCGTATGAGTCTTCAAGCTCCTGAGCCTTCTCCCGGAGGGAAGATGGACAAAAAGTGTGTTGGCTGGTACATCCCAAAGATCAAAGAGTATTTTAGAGTGAGGAAGAGGCAAACATGGCTGATGAGAGGTCAGAGAAAGCATAAAAGCAAAAGAGAGGGCATATGATATGGCAAAAATGAGTGGGAAATTAGAGGATTGGGATGCTTTTTAAGAGAGAAAAAGATGAAATATGAGGATAAACTGGACAGTAATATCAAAGAGGATACCAAATTTTTTTTCAGGTATAGTACTGTGCAAAAAACTTGGGCATCCTGGATATTGGACCTCCAGAAAATGATGCTGGAGAGACCATTCGATATAGGAGCCACACTTGGTCATTTGGCCCATCGAGTCTGCTCCACCATTTCATCATGGCTGATCCATTTCCTTTTCAGCCCCGAACTCCTGCCTTCTCCCTGTAATCCTTCATGCCTTGAGTAATCAAGAATCTATAAACCTCTGTCTTAAATATACCCCATGACTTGAGCTCCATAGCAGCCTGTGGCAATGAATTCCACAGATTCACCACATTCTAGCTAAAGAAATTCCTGCTCATTGCTGTTCTAAATGGATGTCCCTCTATTATGAGGCTGCATCCTGTGGTCTTAGACTCCCCCACCACAGTAAGCATCCTCTTTACATCCACTCTATTGCAGTCTTTCAATGTTCGATCGGTTTCAATGAGAACCCCACCCTCCCTTTCTTCTGAATTCCAGAGAGGAGGAGTAGTAGTAGTAGTCATACTTTATTGATCCCGGGGGAAATTGGTTTTTGTTACAGTTGCACCATAAATAATAAATAGTAATAAAACAATAAATAGTTAAATAGTAATATGTAAATTATGCCAGGAAATAAGTCCAGGACCAGCCTATTGGCTCAGGGTGTCTGACCCTCCAAGGGAGGAGTTGTAAAGTTTGATGGCCACAGGCAGGAATCACTTCCTATGACGCTCTGTGGTTGCATCTCGGTGGAATGAGTCTCTGCTGTGCCCAGCCAATATGTTATGTAGTGGATGGGAGACATTGTCCAAGATGGCATGCAACTTGGACAGCATCCTCTTTTCAGACACCACCATCAGAGAGTCCAGTTCCATCCCCACAACATCACTGGCCTTGCTCTTTATATATTTGAAGAAACTTTTGGTATTCTCTTTAATATTATTGTTTGCTTATCTTCATATTCGATCTTTTCCTTCTGATGACTTTTCAGTTGCCTTCTGGTGGCTTTTAAAACTTCCCACTAATGTTTTCCTATTATATGCCCTCTCTTTGACTTCCCTTGTCAGCCACGATTGTGTCATCCTGACTTCAGAATATTTATTCTTCTTCTAGGTGGATATATATGTATCTATATGCTCCAGCCATTGCTGCTCTACCATCATCCCTTCTAGTGTGTTCTTCCAATCAACTTTGGCCAATTCCTCTCTCATGCCTCTGTAATTCCCTTTACTCCACTGTAATACTGACGCATCTGACTTTAGCTTCTCCCTTTCAAACTGCAAGGTGAATTCTATTATATTAAGATCACTGCTTCCTCAGGGTTCCTTTACCTTAAGTTCCCTAATCAAATCTGCTTCATTACACAACACCTAGTCCAAAATTGCCTTTTGCCGATTGAGTCAGCCACAAGCTGCACTAAAAAAATCATTTTGTAGGGATTCTACAAATTCTCTCTCTTGGAATCCCGCACCAACCTGATTTTCCCAATCTACCTGCATTTTGAAATCCCGCATGACTATCATAACATTGCCCTTTTTACATGTCTTTTCTATCTCCTCTTGTAATTTGTACCCCACATCTTGACTACTGTTGGGGTCCTGTATATTCCTTCCATCAGGGTCTTTTTACCTTTGCATATTCTTAACTCTACCCCAATGATTTGGCATCTTCTGATCCAATGTCACCTCTTTCTAAGGATTTGATTTGATATTTTGCCAACAGAGCCACTCCAATCCCTCAGCTTACCTGCTTGCCTTTTCAATACAATGTGTTCCCTTGGATGTTGAGCTCTCAGCTATGATCTTCTTTCAGCCACGGCTCGGTGATGCCCACAACATTCTACCTGCCAATCTCTAACTGTGCTACAAGATTGTCTACCTTATTCCATTTACTCCTTGCACCTTCATCACCCTTTTCAATTTTGCTGCATTGTTAACTTCAACTCCTCCTGCAGACTGCAATTTTGTTTAGTAATTAGCCTGTCGTTCTGCACAGTCTAACTGCTCACGACATCTAATTGTACACCTATCTGCCCCAACCTCCGTACTATCACTCTGGTTCCCATCCCCCGCCAAATTAGTTTATACCCTCCCAACAGCTATAGCAAACCTGCCTACAAGGATATTGGTCTCCCTCGGTTTCAGGTGTAACTCGTCCTTTTTGTACATGTCGTACCTTCCCCTGAAGAGATCCCAATGATCCAAAAATATGAAACCCTGCTCTCTGTACCTGTTCCTCAGCCACATACTCATCTGCCAAGTCCTCCTATTCTTACCCTCACCGACATATGGAACAGGCAGCAATCCAGAGATTATTACCCTGGAGTTCCTGCCTTTTACTTTCTACCTAACCCTCTATATTCTCCCGTCAGGAAATCCTCCCTTTTCCTGCCTGTGTTATTGATACCAATATGTACTACAACTTCCAGCTGCTCACCCTCCCCCTTTGGAATTCTGTGGATCCAATCTGAGACATCCCTGACCCTGACACTGGGAGATAACATAGCATCTGGGAGTCTCTTTCACATCCACAGGATCTCCTCTCTGCTCCTCTAACCATGGAATCCCCTATCACTACTGCACTTCCCCCTCCACAACTGTGTTCAAAGTGATATACCTATCATTGAGGGGAACAGCCACAGGGTACTCTGCACTGGCTGCTTATTCCTTTTTCCCCCTCTTGACGGTCACCCAGTTATCTGTGTCCTGCACCTTAGGTGCAACTACCTCCCTATATGTCCTGTTGACCAACCCCTTAGCGTCCCAAATGAGCCAGAGTTCATCCAGTTCCACTTCCAGTTCCTTAATGTGGTCTGAAAGAAGCTGCAGATGGATGCACTTGCAGGTATAGTCATCAGGGACACTGGAAGTCTCCCTGCCTTCCTACATCCTGAAAGAAGAGCATTCCACTATCCTATCTGACATACACTTAACTATGCAATAAGAAGAAAAGAAAGAAAAATTAAACAAAACATCTTACTACAACCTTCACCTCTCCTAAGCTTCAATGAGCCAAAACCTGAACTCTCCACTCTAACACTGGCCCACTCACACAATGAGTGCTCCTACAATGGTCACTTAAACCAAGTCTTTTTTTAATTGGCCCTTGCCAAGTGCCTAAACGTGCACAATCTAAATTCTCCTTGGGAACCCTGGTGTGCAGAAAGTCCCAACTTCCCCCAGTCACTTCTTTTGAACACTCTCTTCTACTATGCAATCCAACATCTCCTCTGGAACTGTGGCACGCACTGAGGACTAATGGAATAGTATGGAGGACATGTATTATGAGGAAAGGTTGGTCAAGCTGGGGCTGCTTTATAGGCTGCTGAAGGGAGATTTGATAGAAATTTAGAAAATTATGCAAGGGTTCAATAAAATAGACAGCCAGTATCTTTTTCCCAGGATTAAATGTTTAGTTGTGGGGGGTTTGTAATTAAAATGAGGTGGGGGGAAGTACAAAGGATATGTGTGACTCTAGTATTTTACACAGAGAGTGGTGTTGCAATGCCAGGGTTGGTGGTGGAAGCAGGTGCAATAGAAATATTCAAGAATCTCCTGTGCCGGCACATTTGTGTATCAAAAGGGGAGGAATGTAGTCAATGTGCGGGGAAGAGGGGTTAGATTAATTAGGAGTCATTGGTTTAATTAGTTTGGCGCAATGCCATGGATTGCAGGGCCTGCTTTGTGCTATAATGTTCTATGTTCTGTGTATGGCTGTACACAGAACATAGAACAGAATTTATGGCTGTACCTGCCTGTTAACTTCCAATTATTTTCCTAGAAACACGTTCGGTTCCTCCTGAACACTAACAGCTTTTCGTTTCCTACCATTTAAAAGATATTTCACTTTTCTATTTTTCCTACAAAAGTGTGTGACAGCACACTTCTCCACATTATTTTCTATTGGCCTGTCTATGCCCATTCACTTAACCTATCTATATCCCCCTACAGCTCCTCTGTCTCCTCCACACAGCTCACACTGCCAGCTTCGTATTATCATTCCACCTGGGTGTTGACCCTTGGTTCTCTTCACCTGACTGATGGGCAAAGGATGAAAGCAATCCCTACCTCACAGTGTCCGCGCTCAAAAATAAGCTGATTATTCACACTCTCGGATTCCTGACCATTAACCAATCCTCCGTCTGTGTCAACACACACAAAATGCTAGAGGAACTCAGCTGGACAGGCAACACCGGGGAGGAGAATAAACAATCAATGTTTTGGGCCAAAACCCTTCATTGGGTCTGGAAGGGAAGAGAACAGAAGCCAGAATAGAAAGGTTGGGGGAGGGGAGGAGTATAAGCGGACAGGTGATAGGTGAGACCAGGTGGGGTGGAGGGGATAAACGGGAATGATGTGAAATGCTGGGAGGTGGGCGGAGGATGAGAAGAGGCAAAGGGCTAAAGAAGATAATTGTGATTGGAGAGGACAGTGGATCATGGACAAAAGGGAAAGAGGGGAACCAGGAGGCGATTAGCTGACTGTGCAAATGGGTAGGGGAAAGGGAGAGGGATCCGTGCACGGGAATGGAGGAAAACAAAGGGGTAGGGGAATAGAAAACGGAGAGGAGGAATCAATGTTGATACCACCAAGTTGGAGATTACCCAGATGGAAAATGAGGCATTGTTCCTCTAAGCATCAATGTGGCGTAGAGGAGGTCACAGGAAGAACGTGCAAACAAACACCCAAAGGCAGGAAGGAACCCACGTGGCTGGAGTATGAGGGAGTGCTGTGTTGCTGTTTGTTTAAAGTACTAGATTAGTTGTCCGCAGTACATGAATTCACAGCTCTGGGATTCAAACCGGCAAGGTCGATCACTCGAGGGCGTGGATCGAAGTGGGTGGGTTAGAGGGGACCTGAGTGGGAGAGGTCTGAAGCTCGCAGCCTGAGAGGCTGGTTGAGGGAGAAACCCTCACTATATTTAAAAAGTGCCTGGAGGTGTCCTTGATGTGCTGTGACATACAGGGTCCAGTGCCAAGAGCTGGGAAATAAGAATATTCTAAAACACCTCTGTTACCAAAGACTCCAGCTATGCATGAATTTCTCTGGTTATCTGTTTAGTATATGCGGAATGACCCGCAGATTATTTTTAGAACGCACAACAGTACAACACAAGATCAAGCCCTTCTGCCCACAATATTATACTGGATTACTTAATGACGTACTAGTTAAATAAATCCCTTCTGCCGTATCTCTCCATTCTCTGCATATGCATGTGCCTATCTAAGAGCTCTTAGGTGCCTTGTAATTGCCTCCACCACCGCCTCTGGCAGTGTATTTCAGGCACCAACTGCTCTGCGTGTAAAAGAAAAACTTGCCTTGCACATCTCCTTTAAATTTTCCCTCTCACCTTAAACACATACCCTCTAGTGTTAGACAGTTAGACTCGGGGAAACAGATATCTACTGTTTATTCAAACTATGCCTCTCATAATTTTATAAATTTCTGGCAGGTATCCCCTTAGCTTCCACTCCTGCGGCACATTTTTGGCACCTAATTAAAGAAATCCCTATACCGCTGCCGTAACACAACAAAATTTCCAGTCATATGCCAATGATAACAAATCTGTTTCTGATATCCATATCTCTCTGTTCTCTATAACCTCAGCAGGAGTTCCATCACCTACCTCTTCTGATTGCTATGTGTGTAACTGTAAATTGAACGTAAAAACTGACTGTCTGTGGCTCCTACCATTTTACTGGTGTTGTATTCATCAGGAATGTGATCGAGTCATCACTCGAATCACACTCAGCTTACTCCAGATACTCTCCATTTACTGCTCCCTGGATTGTGTGAGAGTTGAGACGTAATCAGCGCCACTCAGTAGGAAATGGAGCCTGCTAATAGATGCTGACGGCAGAAACTGTGCTAATAGTGTTGCAGGTATCTGTAGCAAGGAAAATTATTAGGCAGGCATTCCAGGTAGTTCCAGCTCAGGTTTCACTGTTGGGATTTGCAGGAACATGCAATGACTGCCCTGAGCAATTCATCCCTGGTCAACCGCTTCCACTTCAACTACCAGAGCTCAAGACGCTGTGTTTTAAAAAAAAATCTCTTCTCACCACCACCCTCCCCCCACTGGTTTTTCCAACCGTTATTGTCAATCTGTGCCCTCTGAGAGTTACTGACCTTCCTGGGAAAACACGCAAAAAGATGGGAGCAGGAGTACTGAAAAGTTGATTTTATTGTTGGATGCACAAGTGCAATGAAAAACTTATTGCAGCAGCTTCAGATTCAGATTTACTTCCACTGACTTAGATGATTTGTTGTTTTGTGCGGCTGCACAGTGCAAAGACATAAAGTTACTACAAATTACAAAAATTAAATAGTGCCAAATAAAGGAATTACATGGAGCTATCACAGGTACGTAGATATAGAGGCACAACATTCACATGAAAAACATAATTTAAAGATATACAAAATTATACAAGGTACTGGCACAACATCGTGGGCTGAATGGCCTGTACTAAAGAACACAATTAGAAAAATAAATAAAGTCCATTTTAGTGCCGTTGCGGTACTGAGGCAGTGATTAGTGTTGTGCTGGTTGGTTCAAGGATGGAATAGTTGAAGGGAAATAGCTGTTCTTGAACCTGGGCAGGTGGGATTTCAGGTTTTTGTTCCTCCTGCCTGATGGTGCCTACATCTTGGGAGTAAGTTAAATGAACAACTACTCATCAACATTGCTCTTCAGCAACAGATAAGCATTTTTGTCATTGGTTGTAAGGTTTTAGAAGGTGCCAAGATAAGATCCAAAAAGGAAATTGTCAGATATTGGAAAGGTAAAAGTGGGTTTAGCATTGAAAGGGGTGCAGGACATATTGGAGAGTTCTTCCAGAGTGCTAGCATTGCCACATGGGCAGATTGGCCTCCTCTTGTCCTGCATCTCTTCATTGCTAGCAGTTGGAAGTGGGAGGGTGTATACTCAGTATACAGTTAACAGCACCGATATACAGAAGGGGGATCTTGGTGTCCCAGTCCATGCCTCTCTGAATAGAACAAAGCAAATAAATAGGGTGGTAAAGAAGGTGTATTTCATGCTTGCCTTTATCACTAGGGACATAGATTATAAAGGTCAAGAGGTCATGTTGCAGTTTTATAAATCTTTGGTTAGGTTGCACTTGAAGTATTATGTGCACTTCTGGTCACCCCATTACAGGAACGATGTAGAGGCTTTGAAGAGATTGCAGAAGAGGTTTACCAGATACTGCCTGGATTAGGAGGGATTAGCTATAAGGAGTGGTTGGACAAACTTTGGTTGTTTTCTTTGGCGTTTTGGAGGCCGGGAGAGATCTAATAAATTAAACTAAGAATATATAAAATATAAATTGTGCAAAAAGAGAGCAAAAATAGTATTTCTGGGTTCATTGACCATTCTGAGATCTGATGGCAGAGGGGAAGAAGCTGTTCCTAAAACACTGCATGTGCATCTTCAGGCAGTTGTACCTTCTCCTTGATGATAGTAATGAGAAGAGAACATGTCCTAGATGGTGAAGATGGTGGCTTCATGGGTTCGAAATAAATGTATTTTCACAGTACATATTGTCACCGTATACAACCTTGAGAATTGTTTTCTTGTGGGCATATTCAGTAAATCCAAGAACCGTAATAGAATCAATAAAAGATCGCACCTAGCAGGGGCAAACAACCAATGTGCAAAAGACAACAAACTGCAAATACAAAAGAGAAAAAAATAATGGAAACAATAAATAAATAAACAATAAATATCGAGAACATGAGATGAAGACTGCTTGAAGGTGAGTCCATAGGTTATGGAAACAGTTCAGTGATGGGGCAAGTGAAGCTGAATGAATTTATCCCTACTGGTTCAAGAGCCTTGGTGGTTATGGGGTAATAACTGTTCCTGAACCTGGTAGTGAGAGTCCTGAGGCTCCTGTACCTCTTCCTGATGACAGCAGTGAGGAGGGAGCATGACCTGGGTGGTGGAGGACCCTGGTGGTGGATGCTGTTTTCCTCTGACAGAGCTCTGTGTAGATGTGCTCAATGGTGGGGAGGGCTTTACCCGTGATGGACTGGACTGTATCCATTACTTTTTGTGAAATTTTATGTTTAAGGGCATTGGTATTTCCGTACCAGATTGTGATGCAGGCGGTCAATATACTCTTCACCACACTTCAATAGAAGTTTGTCAAAGTTATAGGTGCCATGCCGAGTCTTCGCAAGCTTCTGAGGAAGCAGAGGTTCTGATGTGCTTTCTTCATAATTGCACTTACCAGGACAGGTCCTCTCAAGTGATAACATCGAGAAATTTAAAGTTGCTGGCCCTGTCCATCTTTGATCCGCTGATGGGGTCTGGCAGGGGTGAAGTACACAGCTTTGTGGTGCACCTGTGCTGATGGAGATTGTGGAGGAGAGGTTGTCGCCAATCCAAGCTGATTGGGGTCTGCAAGCGAAGAAATCCAGGATCTAATTGCACAAGGAGGTATTGAGGCCAAAATTTTGAACCTTATTGATTTGTTTTGAAGGGCCGATAGTATTGAATGCTGAGCTGTAGTTTATAAAGAGCATCCTGATTTATGCATCTTTGCTGTCCAGATGTTCCAGGATTGAGTGAAGAGCCAGTGAAATGACATCTGCTCTGGACCTGTTGCGCTGGTAGGCAAATTGGAGCAGATCCAAGTCATTCTCGGCCAGGGGTTAATATGTTTCAACACCATCCTCTCAAAACACTTCGTCGCAGTGGATGTAAGTGCTACCAGATGACAGTCATCGAGGCATCACCAATTGTCGATGCCTTTGCTGGTGGGGCGGCTACTGCCCGTGCTGGAGTTGGCTGAGTTTACAACCCTCTGAACTTTTGTTTCTGATCCTGTGCATTGGAACCACCATACCAGGTGGTGATGCAAGCACTCAGAACGTTCTCCATGGTACAGTACTCTGGTCACTAAGGATGAAGAAACTGCCATCTTCTTCCCCTTCTTCGCTCAGCACCACTGAAGCACTTTGTGTGTTGCTTTTGTCATTCTTTTCAACGTAGAACAGTACAGCACAAAACGGGCCTTTCAGCCCACAATGTCTGAACTGAATACAATGCCAAATTGAACTGAATCTCTTCTGTCTGCACATGATCCATATCCCTTTGTCCCTGCAGATTCATGTGCCTAACAGCCTTTAAATGCCTCTATTGTAACAGCCTCCACCGTCACCCTGACAGTGTGTTCCCAGCACCCCCCAACTCTCAATGACAAAAAAAGAAACTTGATCCCTGTATTTCTTTTAAACGTTTCCCCTCTCACCTTAAATGCATTCTCTCTAGTAGTTGATATTTCTACCCTGTGAAAAAGAGACTGACTGTCCACCCTATCTATGCTTCTTATAATCATATAAACATCAATCAGATCTTCCCCTGCTTTTTTTTTCTTTCTGAGCAGTGTATTCACCGATGAAATTGCTTTAGGGAGAGTTTGGACAAACATTGTTTTCTCTGGAGCTGAGGGAAAACCTGACTGAAGTTCATAAAACTATCAGAGGCTTAGACAGGGCTAACAGCTTGTAGCTTTTTCCTGGGGTTGAAATGTCTAATACTAAAGGGCAAGCATTTAGGGTGAGAGGGGCAAAGTTCAAAGGAGTTGTGCTGGACAGGTTTTTTGACATAGAGCGGTAGATGCTGAGAATGTGTTGTCAGGGCGGTGATAGAGTCAGGTGCAATAAAGGAATTTAAGAGGGTGTTAGATAAACCCATAAATGTGCAGAGAATAAAAGAATATGGATATTGTCTAGGTAGAAGGAGTAATTTGGATGTATTTAATTAATTTGGCACAATATCATGGGCTGAATGGCTTGTTCCTGGTGCTGTACTGTGCTATGTTCTATATATTCCATGGGATATCCTCGAATTGTCCTCGCATTTTTTTGGGATGTGTTAAAAATGATAAAGAAAGATGGACAATGTTACTCTTGACATTGAATACAACCAGTGGCTCAGAAACTAGCATTCGGTATTGGTATTAATTTCCAGTTCTGTTTCGAAGGAATGTTGAAACCTGTTGGGATCTGTATGGTGTAATACAGCACAACGTGTCTGTGTCAACCTCTTTTCCCCATCTACACTCATCCTTCTTATCTGCATTGGAATGGTTTTCTTCTATGCCTTGGCATTATAAGTAACCGTATCTCACTCCACTGACCCTCCTGCCTCTGGAAGCAGCCAAGAATAGTGGTTGATGCAGGCACACTGGCAATATTTAGCATCCATCAAGATACCGACATATAAGACGGTTAGAAGACTATGGGCCACATGTGGGCAGATGGAACTTGCTTGCAGGGCAGTACTGTCGGCATTGACGCATTGCTCTGAAGAGCCTGTCTCCATGCTACATGACTTTATGACTCTAAAGTATGATAACTCTGACAGTTCTGAATTCCCTCGGTACTACAATGAAGTCGCAACCAAGGCTTTTGTGCTTGTCTCCCTGAATTGGTACTAGAACCCACCACCTCTGACTCAGAGAGAAGGCACTATGCTGTTTGGCTTGAATTAGTGTGCGATAGACAAGACAGGCTGGAGGACAGAAGGAACTGGTTGAAGTAAGGGCAGCAGTCTCCGAAACAAATGATGCAACTCTGCCCAAGATGATCAAATTAACAGGAGTGAGGGTGAGGAGCTGAGCAGGAGGCACTGTGGCCTGTGCCAGTTTGGGACAGCTGGTCTCACTCATCCTGGCATCAAGCGTGCTGTTAGCCTCTGCACAAAGGGCCTGTTGTGGTCTGATGAACAATGGGCGTCAGTGCAGGGAGCAGTTCATTCCTTGTGTTACTGGTGTGAACCGTCACCAGTTTGCAGACAGAAGGAGGTTGTGTGAGACCTTCAACACGTGACCCAGAAGCAGGAATCTCATTCAAGTGTAATATTCTGTAATAAGAGCTGTCTTCTTCCGTCACTGAATGATGCTTCGACAGTGGATCCTGCCTATCTAATCCAACCCGACAGGACCATGGTGTCAGTGTAGGAATAGGTGTCTTGTTGGATAAAGCAGTGGGTCAGGCTATGCAGTATCAGCCCCAGTTTTAGTACTATATTTGGGTCAGGGTGATGCACTGGATATAATCGCACCTGTTCTCCGTCCTTGACAGACTCAGACATCACAGAAACAGGTTGGTCAGCCTAACTGATCCAGGCCGGCCGAGATACCCATCTAAGCCAGTCTCATTTGCCCTGTATGGCCTATATCCCTCTAAACCTTTCTTATTTATGTACCTGTCCAAGTACCTTTTTAAATATTAATGCACCTAACTTATCACTGCCGAAGGCAGCTCATTCCATATACTGATCACTATCCAGGTGAAAAGTTGCCCCTCAGGTTCTGATTAAATCTCTCCCCTCTCACTTTAAACCTATGCTCTCTAGTTCTTGATTCCCTGACACTGGGAAAAGGACTGTGCCTTCACCCTATCTCTGCCCCTCATGATTTTATGCACCTATATAAACTTGCCTCTCATTCTCCTGCGCACCATTGAAAGGTGTCCCAACCTGCTCAATCGCAAACTGAGCAACATCTTTGTGAAGGATGATTGTGACATACATGTAATGGCCTGAATCCTCTGTTTACCTTTCATGCAAACACCTCCGTATGGTGTTGCATCAGGAAAATATCATAATCCTTCGGGTTTAAACTGGAGTTGCAGGGGGACGGGGACCAGAGTGCCAGAACAGTTGGTGGAGGGGTTGTGCAGGCAGATGTTGGTAAGACCTCAGACAAAGTTAGGAACCAAAAGGTTGTGCATGGTGCAACAAAATCGAAAAGTGTGAATACAGTGTTGTACTTGAATGTGTGCAGTATACAGAATAAGATGGATGAACTTACACAGATTGGCAGGTATGATGTTGTAGGCATCATGGAATCATAGCTGAAAGATTATAGCTGTGAGCTTAATGTCCCAGGATACACATTGTATTGAAAGGACAGGCAGGAAGGTAGAATGGGTGGCGTTGCTGTGTTGGTAAAAAAAAAATGAAATCAAGTCATTAAAAAGAGGTGACAGAGGGTCGGAAGATGTTAAATCATTGTGGATAGAGGTAAGGAACTGCAAGGGTTAAAAGACCCTGATGGGAGTTGTATACAGACCCCCAAACAGTAGTAAGGATGTGGCCTGCAAATTACAATGGGAGATAGAAAATGTATGCCAAAAGAGCATATAGTCATGGGGGATTTCAATATGCAGGTAGATTGGGAAAATCAAGTTGGTGCTGGATTATAGGGGGGGAATTTCTAGAATGCCTATGAGATGGCTTTTTAGAGCAGCATGTGGTTGAGCCACTAAGGGATCAGCTGTTCTGGATTGGGTATTGTGCAATGAACCAGAATTGATTAGAGAGCTTCAGGTAAAAGAACCCTTGGGGCAAGTGATCATAATATGATCAAATTCACCCTGAAATTTGAGGAGAAGCTGAAGTCAGATGCCTCAGTATTACAATGGAGTAAAAGAAGTTAGAGGCATGAGAGAGGAGCTGGCCAGAATTGATTGGAAAAGAACACTGGTAGGGATGATGACAGATGCAGCAGTTCACGAAGGCAGCTCATCACCACCTTCTCCAGGGCAACTAGGGATGGGCAATAAATGCTGGCTTAGCTGGCGATGCCCTCATCCCGTAAATAAATACATTTTAAAAAGGAGAGCCACAAGTGTCTGGAATTTCTGGAAGCAATTCAAAAGGCACAGGATATATACATCTCAAAGGAAGAAATATATTAAAGGAAAGTTTACACAACCATGGCTAACTAGAGAAGTCAAAGTTAACATAAAAGCCATAGAGATGGCATATATAATACAGCAAAGATGAGTGGGAAATTAGAGGATTGGGAAGCTTTTAAAAACCAACTGAAGGCAACTAAAAAAGTAATTAAGATGTAAAGATGAAATACGAAAGTAAACCAGCTAATAATATGAAAGAGGATACCAAAGGTTTCTTCGGATACATGAAATATAAAAAAGAGGTAAGAGTGGATATCGGACCGCTGGAAAACTATGGGGGAGAGATATTAATGGGGGACAATGAAATAGCAGACAAACTGACTAAGTATTTTGCCTCAGCCTTCACTGTGGAAGACACTAGCAGTGTGGTGGAAGTTCTAGACGTCAGGGGGCATGAAGTGTGTGAAGTTACCATAACTAGAGTGAAGGTTCTTGGGAAAACTGAAAGTTCTGAAGGTAGTTAAGTCACCTGGACCAGTTGGTGAACACCCCAGGGTTCTGAAAGAGGTAGCTGAAGAGATCGTGGAGGCATTAGTAATGATCTTTCAACAATCATTAGATTCTGGAGTCGTTTCGGAAGGCTGGAAAATTGCAAATGTCACTCCACTCTTCAGGAAGGGAGAGAGGCAGAAGAAAGGAAACTACAGGCCAATTGGCCTGACCTCAGTGGTTGGGAAGATGTTGGAGTTAATTATTAAGGATGAGGTCTCAGGGTACTTGGAGACACATGATAAAATAGGCATGGTTTCCTCAAGGGAAAATCTTGCCTGACAAATCTGTTGAAATTCTTTGAAGAAGTAACAAGCAGGATAGACAAAGGAGAATGGGTTGATGTTGTATACTTAGATTTCCAAAAGGCCTTTGACAAGGTGTCATACATGAGACTGCTTAACAAGCTATGAGCCCATGGTTTTACAGGAAAGATTCTAGAATGGATAAACCAGTAGCAGATTGGCAGGAGGCAAAGAGTGGGAATAAAGGGAGCCTTGTTAGATGCTGGTGACTCGTGTTGTTCCACAGAGGTCTTTGTTGGGTCTGATTCTTTTTACGTTATACGCGAATGATTTGAATGATAGAATCGATGGCTTTGTTGCAAACTACAGAAGGAATTACAGTTTAGGAGAATGGGCAAAGTAATGACATATGGAATACAGTGTCAGGAAATGTATGGTCATGCACTTTGGTAGAGGGGTTGACTATTTTCTAAATGGAGGGAAAATATAAAAAAACTGAGGTGTAAAGAGTTTGGGAGAACTTGTATAGGATTCTCTAAAGTTAATTTGCATGTTGAGAGTGTGGTAAGGAAGGCAAATGCAATGTTCGCATTCATTTCAAGAGGACTGGAATATAAAAGCAAGGATGTAAATTTGAAGCTTTATAAAGCACTGGTAAGGCCTCACTTGGAGTATTGTGAGCAGTTTTGGGTCCCTTAGAAAGGATGTGCTGAAACTGGGGAGGGTTCAAAGGAGGTTCACGAGAATGATTCCAGGATTGAACGGCTTGTCATATGAAGAGCATCTGATGGCTCTGGGCCATCGTGAAAGATGAGGAGTGACCTCATTGAAACCTATCAAATGGTGAAAAGCCTTTATACAGTGGATGTGGAGAGGATGTTTCCTATGGTGGGACAGTCTGAGACCAGAGGACACAACCTCAGAATAGAGGGGCATCCTTTCAGAACGGAGATGAGGAGGAATTTCTTTAGCCAGAGAGTGGTGAATCTGTGGAATTCTTTGCCACAGGCAGCTGTGGAGGCCATGTCTTTATGTATATTTAATGTTGATAGATTCTTGATAGGTCAGGGAATGAAGGGTTATGGGGAGAAGGCAGGAGATTGGGGCTGAGAGGAAAGTTGGATCAGCTATGATGAAAGCCGGAGCAGGATCGGTGGACAAAATGGCCTATTTCTGCTCCTATATCTTTTGGTCTTATGATGAGAATGCTAAATAAATTTGCAAATGGTAATTGGCTTTTTATTGTCACGTACCAAGATAGAGTGAAAAACCTTTTTTTTATATGACATCCATACAAATTATTCCATATATAAGTACATAGAGGTTGTACAAAAGAAAAAAAATCAGATTGCAGAATCAGTTACGGTTATGCAAAGTGCCTACAAGCAAATAAAATGCAAGGTCATGACTAGGTAGATTGGAAGATCAAGAGCTTGTCTTTATTGTGTAAAAAAAATCAAAACGACAGTCTTATAACAGTGGGATAAAGCTGTCCTGATATGTGTTCTCAATATTTTGTATTTTCTACCCGATGGGAGGGGGAGAAGAGAGAATCACCAGGGTGGATTGTGCCTTGATTAGTTTGGTTGTTTTACCATGGCAGCAGGAATTGGTAAATTGGTTCATTACTGTCACATTTATTTTACTAATATTTTTAGAGGCCTAGCAGAGTTATAGGCATTTCCAACACAAAAAGCCCCTGCTGCCCAATTATATCCATGTGACCAATTGACCTAATAACCCATACGTCTTTGAAAAGTGGGAGGAAAATGTGGGAGTCAAGCTCCTTGTAGACAGTGGCGGAATTGAACCCCTATTACTGGTGCTGTAATAGCTAACCATTACACCACTGTGCTGCCCCTTGTAAATGTACCAAGGTACAGTGGAAAACATTGTTTTGCATGCCATCCATACAGGTAATAAAAGGGGAAACGGTAACAGAATGCAGAATGTAGTGTTACAGTTACAGGATAGTGCAGGCATTTGGGCAACAGAGTGCAAGGTAATTACGAGGTAAGTTGGTGTTTAGTGGTCAGGGTGTTCCAGATGGGTTGAAGGGCCTGTTTCTGTACTGTAAGGCAGGGAAGTGGGGATGACTGGAAGAATTGGATCAGCCCATGATTGAATGACGGAGCAGACTCGATGGGCCGAATGGCCTACTCCCGCTCCTATATCTTATGGTCTTGTGTTTAAAACATTTCCTAAACAACGGAACATTTGTTATCCTGCAATCCTCCAGCACCTCATCTGTGGCTAAGGATAATTTAAATCTCTGTTAAGGCCCTTGTAGTTTCTGCACCAGCCTCCCACAGAGTCCAAAGGAACACTTGTTAGGTCCTGGTGATTTATCCACCCTAATTTGCCTCAGACAGCAAACACCTCCTCTTCAGTAATCTGTGTAGGGACCTCGCTGCTGCTTGTTTTACATCTTTAGGCTCTGTGTCAGTCTCCCGAGTAAATGCAGATGCAGAAAATCTACTTAAGATCATTCCCCCCATCTTTTTTGGCTTCACACATACAAACTGTAGATTACCACTTTGATCTTCCAGAGGACCAGTTTTGTCCCTTACTATCCTTTAGCTCTTAATACATCTGTAGAAGACATAGGATTCTCCTGCACCATGTCTGCTAGAGCAACGTCATGTCTTTTAGCCCTCCTGATTTCTTTTGTATGTGTTCGCTGGCATTTCTTATACTCCTCAAGTACCTCATTTCTTCCTGAATCCCTATGCACCTCCGTTTTCTTAATCAGGGCCTCAATATTTCTCAAAAACCAAGGTTGCATAAACCTGTTATCCTTGCCTTTTATTCTGACAGAAACATACAAACTCTGTATTCTCAAAATTTCACTTTTGGAGGCCTCTCATTTACCAAGTACACCTTTGGCAGAAAACCGCCTGTCCCAATCCAGACTTGGCCAGATCCTTTCTGATACCATCAAAATTTGCTTTTCTTTAATTTAGAATCTGAACCCAAGGACCAGACCTATCCTCTTCCATAATTACTTTGAAACTAATGGCATTGTGATCACTAGATGCGAAGTGTTCCCCTACACAAATTTCAATCATCTGCCTGTCTCATTCCCTCACAAGAGATCTAGTATTGCACTTTCTCTGCTTGGGACATCTATGTACTAATGAAGGAGATTTTCCTGAACACATTTGACAAATTCTTTCCCATCCAGCCCTTTTACACTAAGGGAGTCTCTGTCAATATGTGAAAAGTTAAAATCACCTGCTATTACAACCTCATGTTCTGGTAACAGTCTGCGATCTCTCTACACCTTTGCTACTCTAAATCCCACAGACTTGGTGGTCTATAATTTTATCATTAACATGGTCATACCTTTCCTGTTCCTCAGTTCTCCCTATAAAGTCTCATTAGACAAGCTTTCCAGTCTGTCCTGACTGAACCCTGGAACACTGAGCTGCCAGTCCTGCCCCTCCTGCAACCAAGTCTCACTAATGGATGCAATGCTGTAATTCCTTGTGCTGATCCATGCCCTAAACTCATCTGCCATTCCTACGATACTCCTTGCATTGAAATATATGTAGTTCAGAACAATAGTCCCACGATGCTCACCCTTTTGATTCGTGACTTTGTTGGTAGATATAACGTCGTTCTCCTCAACCACTTCACTAACTGTTCTGGTGCTTTGGTTCCCATCCCCCTGCAACTCTCGTTTGCTAGCAGACCTTTCCGCTAGGGTATTAGTCCCCTCTGCTTCAGGTGGAAACCTTCTCTTCTGTACAGGCCCCTCCTTCCCTGCAAGAGAGCCCAATAATTCAATAATCTGAAGCCTTCACTCCTGCACCAACTCCTTAGCCATTTGTTCCACTGTATAATCTTCCTATTTCTGGCCTCATAGTCATGTGACATGGGTAGTAATCCTGAGATCACCTCCCTGGACGTCTTGACGTTTAACTTAGTACCTAACTCCCTGTACTCACTTCGCAGGACCTCATCACCCATCCTATCCATGTTGTTAGTACCAACATGGACCACGACCTCTGGCTATTCACCCTCCTGCTTAAGAATGCTGTGGACCCAATCAAGTTGTCTTAGACCCTGGCACCTGAACAGAAATCTAGTTCTTGTCCACAGAACCTCCATTCTGTTCCCTGAACCACCGAATCCCCTGTCACCACAGCACAGCTCTTCTCCCCCATTACCTTCTGAGCAACAGAGCCATACTCAGTGCCAGAGACCTGCTCGCTGCGACTTCTCCCTGGTAGGTCATTTCCCCTCTCAACAGTATCCAGAGTGGTATACTTATTATTGACGGGAATGACCACAGGAGCCGTTCTTTTTGCAAAGTTAGGAGAATTTTCTCAATAAACCAGACCTTCTATGTCTCAACACCAGGATGAGAGCGATTGTATATTTTTTCATCTTTCTGTTGCCTAATCTTACATTCAGTTCACTAATGCCTTTTTCTTTTACCTTTCTCTAGACAACCATCCTGGGAACAATCTTAGCGATAACTGGGAATATCCTTATCAGTATATCCCTAAATATTCAGGTACTGTAACATTCACTGTCTCAGAATTGCTTTTATTTTCCTGAAATCTGGAAGTCAAATTGGTAAATCTGGTTTATTATTGTCACCTGTACTGAGGTACAGTAAGAAACTTTGTTTTGCATGCCATCCATAAGATTATCGGATCCAATTGAGCTCAAACCAGGGAAAAACAATAACAGATTGCAGACTAAAATGCTAAAGTTACAGAGAGATGATAACGTGTAGAACTATGAAGTAGATTGCAAAGTCAAGAGTTCATTTTATTGTAATAGGGCCTTGGTTCTCAATGTGGGCAATATGCTGGCTTTTATAGGAGTCACAAGTGAAGGACGAGAAACTGGGAGCCACAGGAGCTTCTGAATGGGCCATGATAAGTTTACTGTTTGAATGAAATATTACTAAAATATGTAAATATAAAAGAAATGAATATTTCTCTGGAAGAAAGCAAAGTTGTTTTTAATTGGATTTCCTACTTCTTATCTGATTGAATGTGGTTTTAATCTTGCCCTTCACCTGCTATCGAAAGCTCTTTACCATCTTGATGTTGTGAATAGGAGTTATCTTTGATTATCTTTAACCAAGTTTCAACCAGATATTCAAAAATCTACTTGTTTGCATCAGTTGAGCAGATCTCACAGAAAACCCAAAGTAACAATATAATGCACTTTTTCTTTGATGGTTGGAAGAATATTATATAATATAGGATAAGTTATACAATAACTTATCCTATTCAGAGCTTTGAAATAGTTTTTATTATTTATTTACACCTGTAACATTACATTTAACATACAATACCTATAACCTGTTTAAGCATAATTATTGACTGTATTAGAATAATTAGTACAGTTGACCAATAAAAACTTTAGCAAGTAGCTTAGACTATGGAAGGTAGGGACAAAAGAGATATTTGAAAGTCACAAATGTGCCGCAAGCAAAAAAAAAAGTTGAGAACCATGTTTACTGTGGATTGTTAGCTGGGAAAAAACTAGTCTATTAATCAGTGGTTTCGAATGAATCAAGGACAATGGAAGTAGACAAACTCATCGTCTTTGTTCTTGCCTTGAGGTTGAAGGAGTGGAGACTGACATTTTAGGAAGCTGCTCTGTAATCTCTATTTTGTGAACTGTTTGAGAACTGATTCTTGCTCTGGGATAATCTAATCAGAGCAATTGAATATGGACACAAGGAGTTTGAGCTGCTAAACCTGAGATCATTCTCAGATAAACTGTGTAATGTGTACCATTGCAGGTCTACAGAAGTAATCCCATTATAAGACCATAAGATATAGGAGCAGAATTCAGCCATTTGGCCCATTGAGTATGTGCTGCCGTTCAATCATGGCTGATCCTTTTATTTCCCCTCCTCAACCCCATTTTACGGCCTTCTCCCCATAACCTTTGATGCCACGTCCAATCAAGAACCTATCAATCTCTGCCTTAAATACACCCAATAACCTGGCCTCCACAGCAGCACATGGCAACACATTCCATAAATTCACCACCCTCTGCCTAAACAAAATTTCTCAGCATCTCTGTTTTGAATGGACAGCTCTCTATCCTGAGGCTGTGCCTTCTTGTCCTAGGCTCTCCCACCATGGGGAAACATCCTTTCTCACACCTACTCTGTCTAGGCCTTTCAACGTTCGAAAGGTTTCAATGAGATCCTCCCTCATCCTTCTAAATTCCAGCGAGTACAGACCCAGAGCCATCAAACATTTGTCGTATGATGACCCTTTCATTTCTGGAATCATCCTTGTGAATCTCCTCTGGACCATCTCCAATGCCAGCGTATCTCTTCTAAGATGAGGAGCCCAAAACTGTACACAATACTCGAGGTGAGGCCTCACCACTGCCTTATAAAGCCTCAGCATCACATTCCTTCTCTTGTATTCTAGACCTCTTGAAATGAATGCTAACATGGCATTTGCCTTCCTCATCATTGACTCTACCTGCAAGTTAACCTTTAGGGTGTTCTGCACAAGGACTCCCAAGTCCCTTTGCATCTCAGATTTTTGGATATTCTTCTCAGTTAGAAAATAGTCTGTACATTTATTTCTGCTACCAAAGTTCATGACCATGCATTTTCCGGCATTATATTTCACTTGCCACGTTATTGCCCATTCTACTAATCTGTCTAAGTCCTTTTGCATTCTACCTGTTTTCTCATCACTACCTGCCCCTCTACCAATCTTCATATTATCTGCAAACTTGGCAACAAAATCATCTATTTCATCATCTAAGTCATTTATATACAGCATAAAAAGAAGTGGTCCCACCACTGACCACTGCAGAACACCACAAGTCACTGGCAGCCAACTAAACAAGGATCGCTACCTTCTTCCAATCAGCCAATGCTCTAACCATGTTAGTAACTTTCCTGTAATACCATGGGCTCTTAACCTGGTGAGCAGCCTGATGTGTTATGTTGGTCTAATGTCTGAGTGGCCTGGTTTAACTGGTTTAAGGCATGAAGTTGCATAGCCCTTGGACCAGAGCCAATAAGAAGGTGGTGTAGGTCAATCAGGTGACTTACAGCCAATAACACTGACAAGGCGACATTTGAACTGGTAAGGAATGAATGTAAATGGGAAGGTTTCAAATACAAGGTATACAAGATTAATCATCGCAGATACAAGTGGGAGTGACCTTACGTGAAACGTGTGGAGGGTTAATCAGGATTATGAGGAATGCTTGGCAATAGTAGATTCCTTTCCTCGGGTGTTCCCTTTTCTATTCTTCCACTATCCAGGACAGTCAGGGAAAGCTAATGAGTGTGCACGCAGGTTAGACAATAAAGGTACTTGTTGGTAATCATAGATCCTTGCTGTGCTGCTCTGATCATTATTACTAAGGGTGGCCCTTGTAACAGACCGATTCAATAGAAGCTGTCCTTGGGCCTAATGCTATGCACTTTAAGGCTTTTTTAAAAACTCCTGCTCAATGGAAGGGGAAAGAAGAGAGAACGTCCAGAGCAGAAGGGAGTCTTTGACTATGTCTTCTCTCTTCTGAGCACCCCCTCCAGCGCAATAGGCACTGATGAGAGGTGATTCCTAACAGGAATATAGACATAGTAGAAAACTCTGTCTTCACATTCCTTTCATTGGTTCAATTCCCAGCCAATTGGAAAGAACACAGATAGTTCACTGGCCAGTTGGATTAAACTTCAAGAACAATTGAACAGCTGCACTCTTGAACCTGTTGCCAATATTTTGATACTCAACAAATAAGTGTTCACAGAAATTGAAAGACAATAATTTTTTATTGCCTATTGATTTTTCTCCAGGATTTACTGTGTTTTGGAGTTAATGTTCTACTATCAGACAAATCCAGAACGGAGCTGAGGAATTGGCAGCTTTACTGATTTGAGGGGACATGTGTCCTTTTTCATAGAAATCACTGAGTGTCTCAGTCAGACAGAAGAGAAACAGGCCTCTCACCCTAATTCCATCTGTGTCAGCCACACTGTCTGTCGGAGCTAGTCATGTTTGCTTGTGTTTGTCCTGCATCTGTCCAGGACTTGTCTCCCCATGCATCTGTCCAAATGTCTTTTAAGTGTAACTGACTCCACCTCTACAGCTGCTTCTGGGAACTCAATCCATAGACAATCACCAACACTGGATGAAAAAGTTGTCCCCTAAGTCCCTTTTAAATCATCCCCCTTTCATCTTAACCCAATGCTCTCTAGCTTTAGACTCCTGTAAACTGGGGGGCGGACCCTATAACCCAATAACCCCTTAATTTACTATTGTCACGTGTACTGAGAGTGAAACCTTTGTTTTACACTCCATGCATGCAGATCACTTAATCATAACAGTGCATTGAGGTAGTACAAGGGAAAACAATAACAGATTGCAGAATGAAGTGTAACAGTTACAGAGAAAATGCAGTGTAAGTGGACAATAAGCTGTAAGATCATAATGAGGCAGAGTCCATAATTATCAAACTAAGGGGCTATTCACTGGTCTTTTTACTGTGGTATAGAAGCTGTCCTTGAGCCTGGAGGTTGGTTTCTGTGGTTTGTTGAGCTGTGTCCACAACTCTGCAGGTTCTTGTGGTCTTGAGTTACCATACCAAACCATGGTGCATACGGATAGGATGTTTTCTGTGGTGGATCAATAATGTAGAGGTTCTGGTGAACTTTCTTGGCCGTGGCAGTTATGGTTGTACAGGACAGGCTAAAGGAGACTCCTATGCTCCAGCATACCCAGTCCATTCTCATAACTCAAGTTCTCCAGTCCTGTGAACATCTTTGTGAATGTTTCTGGCACCCTTTCCAGCTTAATGTCATCCTTCCTATAGCTGGAACGCACATGGTAATGGAACAGGGAGCATTTGCCATCATGGCCTAGGTTAATATTGCTTTCCCTGGGCTCTGATGTTCAAAGTTTAAGTTCTAAGAAAAATTATTATCAAAGTATATATATTTCAGTGTATATAGCTCTGAGATTTGTTTTCCTGCGGGCATACACAGTATTCAGATGACATCAGGCAGTTTGATCATTTGATCAGAATTCGGATACACAGTAGTGAGAAGCAGGAGCAGATCATTTGATCCCGCAAGCTTGTGCTACCATTCCATACGGTTGCTGATTCTATACATTATCCTGCATGAATCCCCTGGTGTCCAGGGGATTGCTTTGGTTAATGAGCCACCCACAGTGTGGCTTTGGAGAGTAACGTGCTACAGGCAGTGACTGCTATGTTAGTATCCAGCAAGGGTGAGGAACCAGCCCCTGGAACATCCTGATGCTTTTGTTAGGTGTGCACGTAATCATGGATTTATAAAACTGCACAACCCAGGAGGGAGGCATTATTCAGGGACACAGTAACAATGGTCTCATTACAGGAGGCCTATATAGAGATATTTCTATATATCCCTATATATAGAAATTCCACACCAGCCATCAGGGATCTTTAGCTAATTAAATAACTCCAGAATAAAGAGTGGACCCTGTAATGTTTAGAAAAGTCCCTGAGATTCCCATCTATATCCATATCGATGTCCATGTCTTTCAGAGAAGTAGATATGAATGGGCACAGTTTCTCCCCCCAAGGTTGGGGCATCAAGAAATAGAGGGTGCAGCTTTAAGGTGAGAGGAAAATGATGTAATGGGAACCTGAGGGGCAACTTTCCACCCAGAAGGTGGTTAGCATGTAGAATGAACTGCCAGAGGAAGTGGTTGAGGCAGGTACACTGACAGCATTTTAAAGGCACTTGGACACGTACAGGGATAGGATAGGGATACAGGCCAAATATGAGGAAATGAGACTAACTTTGATGGGAATCTTGGTCAGCATGCACCAGCTGGGTCACAGGGCCTGATGCTATGCAGTGTGGCTCTCTGACTTTCTATGTGACTCCAGGCCCACAGCACGTAGACCCCCAACTGAAATGCCTGAGCTGGTCACTCCCCCGACTCCCAGCTCTACATAGCTCTGGCAGTCCCAGAGGGCAGCTCACCAGCACAGACTTGGTTCTGTCAATGACACACACTCCTCCTTGTTATACCTCAATTACTTATCCATCAGTTATAATCGGTTTTCCTCCCTTGATCACAGTATGCAACCGATTTGTTGTCTCTGTGTGGTATTCTGAGAACCAGTGTTCCCCATGATAAAGATTTACTTTGAACTTTGAAACCGCTGTACGTTATTTGAATAAACAGCTGAGTGATTATTTTTCCTGAAGTGATGCAAGATACGTACGATCATTACCAAATGTCACTGAAAAATTTGAAACCAGCTTGAGACCCAACCAATCACTAATCAATTTCAAGTTGGATTGTATTGGTTGCAACCTTTCCCACCTTATAGAAACTCCAAGTGCTATATCTATCAGTCATCTATTTGTCAGCCACATTGTGCAGAGCACTGAGTTTTAGAATTCTTAATCACATTTACAAATCCTACCATGACCTTAGCTTATAGCCACGCTCCCCTTCTTGTTCTGGTCTAGTCCACTGTGAAAGGTGCTTTTGTGCTTTACAGCTAATTATATTCAAGAGTGCTCACAATTGCAGTGTAGCAACTTCCCACTAAGAGTAACCTTTTGTGTACACCTGACAGAACAGAGAGATGAACATCTCTCTCAGTACCTCACAGTTCTCTCAACTGCAATGCCAGTTTAGTCATTTTCCACTTGTGCTCTACAGTGGGTTTTGAACCAACAACCTACTGACTCACAGCAGGCCAGACAGCATCGGTGGAGGCAAATGGACAGTTGACATTCAACGTGATGATCTGGAGTTACACTTGCTTTCTAGCAAAAATTGGAATGCTGAGAGAACTGAAATTAAAATGAGGACATCTGTTTCTGATCCTAAAAGTGAAGAGGTCCCAAAGCCTGCTCAACTCCCTTGCTCTTCTCTGTCACACCCTTGTGTGTGAAACGACTGATAACAAGCAAAACACACAACAAGGAGAGCAGCAACTGGTAAATTGGTTTAGTATTGTACCGAGGTACAATGAAAAACTTTGTCATGCCATCCACACATATTTCATCACATCTGTACGTTGAGGTAGTACAGGGGAAAAACAATGACAGGATTGACAAATTCTTGTTAGTTTCAGAGAAAGTGCAGAGCAGGAAGACAACAAGCTACAAGGCAACAACAAGGTAGATTTTGAGTTCAAGTCCAGTTTATCAGATGAGAGATCCGGTCTTTGAATATGTTGGCTGCTTTCCTGAGGCAGGGAGAAGTGTGTAGACAGGGTCCGTGGAGGAAAGATTGGTCAGATTGCCTGTGACCCAGGTAGTGGTCTCTAATTACTTATCCAAACAAAGATGACTCTTTCACCCTGAAATTTGAGAAAGAGAAGCTGAAGTCAGACAGCAGAGTAAAGAGAATTACAGAGACATGGGAGAGGAGTTGGCCAGAATTGATTGGAAATGAACACTGGCAGGGATGATGGCAGAGCAGCAATAACTGGAATTTCTGGAAGTAATTCTGAAAGCACAGGATATATACATCCCAAAGAGGAAGAAGTATTCTAAAGGAAAGGTGAGACAACTGTGGCTAAAAATTAGTGGGAAGTTAGAGGATTGGGAAGCTTTTAAAAACCAACAGAAGGCAATTTAAAAAAGGCATTAAAAAGGTAAAGATGAAATGTTGAGAAAGCTAGCCAATAATATCAAAGTAGATACCAAATGTTTCTTCAGGTACATAAAGTGTAAAAGAGAGGCAAGAGTCGATATCGGACTGCTGTGAAATAATGCTGGAGAGATAGTAATGGGGGACAACAGAATGGAAGATGAACTGAATAAGAGTTTTGCATCAGTCTTCACAAAGACACTTGCAGTATGGTGGGAGTTCCAGCTGTCAGGGGGCATGAAGTATGTAAAGTTACCATAACTAGAGAGAAACTTCTTGGGAAATGGAAAGGTCTGAAGGTATATAAGTCACTGGACCAGATGTACACCCCAGAGTTCTGAAAGAGGTGGCAGAAGACATTGTGGATGCATTAGTAATGATCCTTAAAGAATCACGAGATTCTGGAATGGTTTCTGAAGACTAGAAAATTGCAAATGTCACTCAACTCTTCAAGAAGGGAGAGAGGCAGAAGAAGTGAAACTATAGGCCAGTTAGCCTGACATTAGTGGTTGGGAAGATGTTAGAGTCGATTATTAAGGATGAGTCACAGGGTACTTGGAGGCACATGATAAATAGGCTGTCGTCAGCATGGTTTCCTCAAGGGAAAACCTTGCCTGACAGATCTGTTATAATCCTTTGAAGAAATAACAAGCAGGATAGACAATGGAGAATCGGTTGATGTTGTATACTTGTATTTTAAGAGAGCCTTTGACAATGTGCCACACATGAGGCTGCTTGTCATATGAAGAGTGTTCGATGGCACTAGAATTCTGAAGAATGAGGGGTGAGTTCATTTTAACCTATTGCATGGTAAGATGCCTTGATAGAGTGGATGTGGAGAGGATGTTTCCTATAGTGGGAGAGTCTAAGACCAGAGGACATGGCCTCAGAATAGAGGGGCGTCCTTTTAGAACAGAGATGAGGAGGAATTCCCTTAGCTAGAGAGTGGTGAATCAGTAGCATTCTTTGCCACAGGCAGCTGTGGAGACCAAGTCTTCATGTACAAACGTTTGTATATTTAAGGCACAAGTTGATAGATTCTTAGTTGATGAGAGTATGAAGGGATATGGGGTGAAGACAGGGGACTGGGGCTGAGAGGAAAATTGGATCAGCTATGATGAGATAGTAGAGCAAACACGTTGGGCCAAATGGCCTAATTCTTCTTCTAAATCTTGTCTGCGGCCTGTAAATATTATTTTCTGTTCTTTTGATTCTTCAATGGTAGTTAATTTACTCAGGGCTAAATAACCCAAAGGTGGGTATAAACAGGCATATTACATCACAAGGGACGTAGATACAGTTCTTTTCCCAAAGTATGGGAGTCTGAACCAAGAGAGCATGGATTTAGGGTGAGGGGGGAAAGATTTAAAGAACGTGAGGAGCAACTTCTTTCCAGAGGGTTTTGAGTATATGGAACAAGCTACCTGAGGAAGTGGTAGAGGCAAGACAAATTACAATATTTATAAGATATTTGGACAAGTATATGGATCAGAAAGTTTTTGTGGGATATTGCCAAAACATAGACAAATGTGCCTAGTTCAGGTAGCACCTTGGTCAGTGTGGAGGAATTGGGCTGAAGGCCCTGTTTCTGAGCTGCTTAGCTCTATGAATCCGTGTTCTTGCAGTTGGAAGTAGTCTACCAGGTCATTACCCATCGTCTTTTCTATGGAAGAAGAACTCAGCAGCAAAGAAACAACATTTAACAGTCATATTGTCTCTTGCAATTCAAGCTGGGACAGGTCAAGTAATCAACTTCAATGATTGGTCAGATTTTAGCCAACTGTTTTGTAAATCTCACTGCAAGTTTTGTAACTCTTTAAGGTGGAATTCTCTTTCCGAGGGAATAATACGTTCAGGAGGAATATTGTGAAAGGGCAAGTGAGGCTTTAGAGAAGGTGTAGAGAAAAAAAAATACCAAGAGGGATGGTAGCAAAACCGGTTAAGAGTGGCCAATTGGAAAGGAGAAGATGGGGGAAAATCTGCCTTTCAGATTCTGAAAAGTATTGATGAAGCAGAAAGAGGAAGGTTATTTTCAAATAAGGGAGTCCAAAACTAGCTCGTTGGTGTGCCGCTAACCTTTTTCCCTAGGAATGGAATTAGATTTTGTCTATTGTCACATGTGCCAAAATGCTTGTCTTGCATAGTGTTCATACAGATCAAATCATTATACAGTGTTTTGAGGTGGAACAAGGTAAAATAATAACCAAGCAGAATGCAGTCGTCACTGCCACTTCTGTCGAATCGACACCAACCATTGCCATGACTGAACGACAACTGGATTGTACTTGGGTTGGATGAGATGTCTTCCTCAGGACCTCAAGTACTGGGCCAGAGCCAGGTCTTTATCCAGCCTGATAATTAAATGCCCAGGTCTGTGCCGTCACTTGTAGACAGATCAAGCCAGTAAGCTCTGATAACTAATTTGGCAGAAGCTTTGAAGAAAAGACGGCAGTAACCTTATTGATTCTCAGCTAAATGATAAAAGCAAAGCGATGTCAGTTTCAATTACATTTGTTTTATTTTGATCTTTAATTTCTCTCTTTTTCCTGAACTATTCATTTAAAAGCCACTCTAACCCTGTCTGAATTGTATAAAATGCTGTGTTTTAGCTTGTAAAACCTACTTCAAACGATAAAAAAAGCTTATTTCACAATCCAACGTGAGGAACATTTACTAAAAGATATTTTGTACTTTCTGTGATTCTTTGACACTCATTGGCCACTATATTAGGTACACCTGTTCACTTTGCTTCCTCATTAATTCAGACATCCCACCCTGCAAAAACTCATTTCAGGGCGGTAGCACCATCAATTTGCAGGAGACTCCCGGAACTTCCGGGAAAGGTGGGATGTCTGCAATAGAGTAGCTCCTTAGCAGCTAGCCAGCTAGTTTAAATAACGTTAGCTATGCTAATGAACGAATGACACATGTTAAACTCACCTCAACTTGTCTTTTACAGTCTTAACCCACCATGGGCAATAGAAAAGTCACTGTTGCTAACAGTGTAGTGAGCAACACTGTCATTATTTTGACCCCTATTAGGCAGGGGTACACTTTAGTGTAGTCTGGGGTGACGTATGTTTTATATTTTTTTGGAACACTCTGCCATGGTGCTCTCTCGCTTTCTCTCACGCTGTCTCTCTCACTCGCGCTCTCTCTCTCTCTAGTGGTCGCTCTCGTTTTCTCTGGCTCGCGCTCTCACGCTCGTTCGCGCTCTCGCTTTCTCACTCGCGCTCTCTTGTCGCTCTTGTGCTGTCTCGCTCACGCTCGCGTTTCTCTCTAGTGGTCGCTCTCGCTTTCTTTGGCTCGCGCTCTCTCTCTTGCTTTCTCGCTTGTGCTCTCTCTGGCTTTCTCTTTCACTCGCTCTCTCGCTTGCTTTCTCTCTCGCGCTCTCTCTCGTGGTCGCTCTCACACTCTCTGTCTGTCTCGCTCAAGCGCTCGCTCTCAAAAAAATTGATTTCCGTGATATTGTATATAATTTGCGGGCATCAGGGAGCTACTATTAATATGCGGGAGACTCCCAGAACTTCCGGGAGAGGTGGGATGTCTGTTAATTCATTGTGATGCACTGACATGACGGTTCTGTCTCAGTCATCTGAAACATCTAGCTGTCAGATGTCGTCCATTTTATCTGCCAAGGAGTTTTCCACCATCATCCTGGTAATGGTGTACATTCCACCTCAGGTCAATGTCAGACAGGCACTGGAGGAGCTAGTCACTGTGACCAGCAGTTACAAAACAGTGCTCCCTGATGCCTTCCCTATCATTGCAGGGATTTTAACCAGACCAGCTTGAAGAAATCTTGAACAACTGCCACGAAAATATCACCTGTAGACACAGGACCCAACACACTTGGCCACTGCTATACCACCATCAAGTGCACTTACCATGCTATCCCACACCCCAATTTGGAAAGTTTGATCACTTCTATTCCTGGCGTATCGGCAGAGACTAAAGATTTCAGCACCAGTTGTGAGGAGCAAGAGGATATAGTCAAGGGAGATGGAAGGGCCCTTACAGGATTGCTTTGAGTTAGTGGACTGGACAATACTCAGGAGCTCATCTTTGGATCTGAATGAATATGCCACAATTTTCATCGACTTCACCAAGATGAGTGCGTGCCTTCGAAAACATACCAGATAAAATCAAACTAAAAGCCACGGATGAATCAGGAGATTCATAGTCTGCTGAGGGGTAGATTTGTGGCATTCAAGGCGTCTGATCCAAGAAGTCCAAGTGTGACCTATAGAAGGATATTTTAAGAGAAAGAGGAAAAACCATTGAGATTGAAGTTAGAGACAGACTCGGCTGCACGTCAGCTCTGACAGTGTTTCGAGATGGTTGCTTCCTACATGGTGAAACCTTACATGATGAATGGCTGTGATGCTTCCCTGCCAGATGAGCTCAATGCCTTTTATACATGCTTCGAATGCTACACCCGTGTGAATCCCTGTAGCATCTGGTGACTGTGCAACCTCTGTCTCGGAGGTCAATGTCAGAACATCTCTCACGATGGTGAAAGCTGCCAGGTGTTGGGTGGTGTACCTGGTAGGCACTGAAAACCTGTGCCAGCCAACTGGTGGGGGACATCTTCAATCTCCCACTGCTGCAGTCAGAGGTTTCCCCCTGCTTCAAAGTGGCAGCAATCATATAGTGCCCAAGAAGAGCAGGATGACCTGCCACGACGACTGCCTCCCAGCTGCAGATGAAGTACTTTGAGGTTGGTCATGGCTAGGATCCTCTCCCGCCTCAGCAAGGATCTGGACTTGCTGCAATTTGCCTGCTGCCTCAATAGATGTACAGTGGATGCAGTCTCACTGGCTGTCTGTTTGGCCTTGGATCACCTGGACAATAGCAATATGTACGTCAGCTGCTGTTTATTGATGACAGCTCAACGTTCAACACAATCATACCCTCAGTACAAATCAACAAGAAGCAAAACCTGGGCCCTTGCATCTTCCTCTCCTTGATGCCTCTTTGGGAGACTACAGTTAGTGCAGATCGGAAGTAACATCTCCTCCTCCTTGACAGTCAACACTGGTGCACCTCAGGGGTGTGAGCTTGGCCCACTGCTCTACTCTCTCTACACCCATGACTCTAGGCACAGCTGAAATGCCAACTATAAATTTGTTGATGCCAAAGCTATTGTTGACAGAATCTCAGATGGTGGCGAGGAGGTAGATCAGCTGGTTGAGTGGTGTTGAAGGAACCTTGCACTCAGTGTCAGTAAGACCAAGGAATTGATTGTGGACTTCAGGAAGGGGAAGTTGAGCGAACACATGCCAGTAATCATCGCGAGATCAGCAATAGAAAGGGTGAGCAGTTTCAAATTCCTGAGTGTCTGCATCTCTAACCTGTGTGCAACATATTGATACAATTACAAAGAAGACACGACAGTGGCTAATTTTCGTTCAAAGTTTGAGGAGACTTGGTATGTCACTAAGGTCTCTATATAGGTGTACCACGGAGACCATTCTAACTGGAGGGGCCACTGCACAGGAAAAAAGCTGCAGAAGTTTGCAAACTTAGTCAGAGGTGGCATTCATCATTAAGGATCCCCATCACCCAGCACATGCGCTCTTCTCATTGCTTCCATTAAGGAGGAGGAGCAGGCCTGAAGATACACCAGCAACGCTTAGGAACGGCTTCTTCTCCACCACTGTCAGATTTCTGAATGGACAATGAAACCTCATACACTAATTCACTATTTTTTTCCTCTTTTTGCACTACTACTTTAATTTAATGATATATGCTTCTTACTGTAATTTACAGTTGTTTATTATGTATTACAGTATACTAATGCCACAAAATAACATATTTTATGACATATGCTGGTGATTTTTAACCTGATGTTGATTCTTCCAAAAATTTTTCAGTCCTTTAGTCACTTCATAAAAAAATCTAAGGAATTCCAGATGGTTGTAACGTTATGGAAGCTGTGTAGCAGGGCAAGTGATTCGCTGAGAAATAATTGCCACAGTACAGAAATAACTTGGTTTGTTTGGGGAAATTGGTTTGAACTTGTGTGTGGGTGTGTCCACACTTAACCAGTCTGTTCACTTAAAGCGAATAAGCAGGCAGAGTAAGTTACATCTGACTACCCTTTCACCTGGACTCGCCTAACATTACAAAATAGTTTCTTTTGAGCATAAGGTAATCTAAGCCTGCTGTTGTTTTTCCGATTAGTATAAGATTCCGCCTTCCCTGATCTCCTATTTAAGTATGCAATCACCAAAAGGTTTAGGGTGCCAACCAATCATGAATATGTTGCCATGGGATACCTCCTCATTACATTCAGGTTCAGCAAACAGTTGGGAAGTACTTAGTTGCAAGAGGATTTAAATATTGGTACAGATACCTTGTTTCTGTTATAATGTGAAACTGGAATATTGTATGAAGGTCTGCATTCTATACTGAAGAAAAGATCTACTTGGCATAGAAGGAATGTGGGGAAGGTTCATTAGATTAAGTGCTGGGGTGTTGGTTTGTTGCTTGGTCTTGGATGACATTACGAATGTAACGAGAGCCATGTTTTGTTTTGCACTTGTACGTATTTCTTATGAATTAAGTTCATAGTTGAAAGTCAATGCCATTTTTGCAGCCTTGACGGGGGAGTGTGAATCTGGGATCTGAACCTTGCAATAAAAGTCTTCTGTCTGGCGGACAGTTGAGAATAAATATGTTCATCTAGACACGGTGAGTCTTTGGACTGCCATATTATCCGGGAGGTGTATAGGCGTAGTTGCTGAGAACATTACTGAAGGAATCTAGTTAAAGTCATGTTTATTGTCATAGGCATATGCAAGTGTAAATTGATTTGTTATTGTCATATGTACTGAAGTATTGTGAAAAATGTTGTCTTGCATGCCATCCATACAGATCATTTTGTCACATTAGCAATTGAAGTAGTACCAGGCAAAACGATGACAGAACATAGAATGAAGTGTTACAGTTATAGACAAAGTGCAGTACAGGCAGATAATAATATGCAAGAACGTAATTAGCACCACACACAAAATGCTGGAGGAACTCAGCAGACCAGGCAGCATCTATGGAAAAGAAGTACAGTCGACATTTCGGGTCGAAACCCTTCATTAGGACACTGGGGAAAAGAAAGATGAGAAGTTAGAGCAAGAAGCTGGGGGGAGGGGAGGAAGAAGTACAAGGTGGTAGGTCATAAGTGAAACCGGGAGAGGGGGAGGGATGAAGTAAAGAGCTGGGAAGCTGATGGGTGAAAGAGATAAAGGGCTGGAGAAGGGGGAATCTGATAGGAGAGGGTAGAAGACCATGGAAGAAAGGGAATGGGAAGGAGCAACAGTGGGAGGTGATGAGCAGGTAAGGAGATGAGGTGAGGGAGGAGAATGGGAATAGTGAAGGTGGGGGAGGGGCAAGCAATTACTGGAAGTTCAAGAAACCGATGCTCATGCCATCAGGTTGGAGGCTACCCAGACGGAATACAAGGTGCTGTTCCTCAACCTGGGAGTGGCCTCATTGCATCAGTAGAGGAGGCCATGGACTGACATGTCAGAATGGGAATGGGAAGTGGAATTAAAATGGGGGGCCACTGGGAGATCCTGCTTTTTCTGGCGGATGGAGAGTAAGTGCTCGGCGAAGCTTTCTCCCAATCCATGTCAGGTTTCGCTGATGTACAGGAGGGAACACCAGATACAGTGGATGACACCAACAGACTCACAGGTGAAATGTCGCCTCACCTGGAAGGACTGTTTGGGGCCCTGAATAGGAGTGAGGGAGGAAATGTAGGGGCAGGTGTAGTACTTGTTCCAATTGCAAGGATAAATACCAGGAGGGAGATCAGTGGGCAGAGATGAATAGAGTAGGGCGTCACTACTAAGCTCCCTCCTGCTACTTATCCTTATGAGCAGAACTCGTTTAACAGCAGGATAGATGCTGTCGTTGCACCTGATGTAACATCTTTTTGGGCTTTTATACCTTCTGCCCGATGGGAGTGTGGATCAGTGCAAATGTCTCAGATGGGAGGAGTCCTTGATTTTATTGGCTGACTTCCCAAAACAGCATGAAGTCCAGACAGAATGAAAAGTTTACTTGCAGTAGCATCACAGCCTTATGCCATTAGAGACATTGCATTCACAAGAAGGGCACAAATTAATTGTAACTTGTGCCAGAGGTATGTATTTACTGCCTGACGGTGATGCTACAACAGAATATCAGCGTTGATTTTGTAGAATGGCAGAAACAGACATAAGGGGCAAATGGCCTGCTGCTGATCTGTTATGTTCTGAAGGGAGAATGAGGATCTGTTATTGCATTTAGTTGAGGAACAACAATAAGAGGCAGAGTGGAGTCAAAAGACCAGTATGGACTGGCTGGGCCAAATGGCCCATTTCTACAATGCATATCTATCACCTTCCAAAGGATTCACTCAATTCACCATCCAGAAGACCAAAATATATGAAGAGAATGATAGCATGAATGTTGAGAATTTTCTATCAACACCATGTTGGGACCGGAATTCAGCCATCAGCCCGTAACCTCTTCTCTGACGTTCGATCATGACTGATTTATTTTTCCTCTCAACCCCATTCTCCTGCCTTCTCCCTGTAACTTATGACATACTTGCTAATCAAGAATCTATCAAACTCCACTTTGGCCTCCACAGCCACCCATGGCAATGAATTCTACAGATTTATCATCCTCTGGAACAGAAGTTCCTCCTCATTTCTGTTCCAAAGGTACATTCTTCTACTCTGAGGCTGTACCTCTGTTCTTAGACTTTCACTATTGGGATTATCCTCTCCATTAGGTGGGAGTATCTCAAACAATAGTTACCCTGGAGTTACAAGAGACTCTAGATGCTGAAATTTGGAGCAATACATGAGATGTTGGAGGAACTCAGTGGGCAAGGCAATACCTATCCAGATGAAGAATCTTGACCTGAAATGTTGACCCATTTCAGATGTTACCAGACTTAGTTACAAAGTTAGGAGGGTGGTCATTTAAAACTGAGAAGCATAGAGGCTGGTAAATCTCTGGAATTCTCTGCCCTGGAATGTTGTGGAGGCTAGAACAGGGAAAACCTAGATCAATGTTGCAAGAATGAGAGAATTAAGGACGATGAGGAACAGGTACCGAGGTGGAGGTGAGGCCTAGTGAAGGTCAGCTTTGGCAGGAAGGGTTGGAGGGACTATCCCTGCTGCTGTGTCATAGAGTCATAGAGCTCTACAGCACAGAAGCAGGCCCTTCAGCCCATCTAACCTTATCTCCTGTCTAGTACCTGGACCATACCCTCCAAATCCCTGTTATCCATGTTTCAGTCTGTGCCACCCTGGTCTTCTGCCTAGTTCCATATAGCTGCATCTAGACCACAGCCCTCCCGTTAATATACTTAATCAGACTTCTCTTAAATATTACAATTAAACCCACATCTGCCACTTCCACTGGCAGCTCATTCCACCCTCATACCATCTTCTAAGTGAAGAAGCCGCCCCTCAGATTCCGCTTGAATATTTCATCTTTCACTCTAAACTTATGATCTGTCCCTGACTGAAGGAAAGCAACTGTATCTGTTTACCCTATCTGTACCCCTCAAAACTTTGTATACTTCTATAAGATCTTCTCTCATTCTCCTGTGCTCCAGGGATCAAAGTCCTAACCTATTTAGGCTTCCCCTATAACTTGGGTCCTCAAGTCCTGGCAACATCCTTGTCAATTTGCTCTGTCCTGTTAATATCTTTCCTGTAGGTAGGTGACCGGAAGTGTGCACATCCATCAAATTCAACCTCAAGATCGTCGTGTACACTTTTTGTACTCAATGACAGCCAATGTGTCTAAAAGCTCTCTTTACAACCCCGTAATATCTACTTGTGATAACACTTTCAAGGAGTTGTCAATCTGTATTCCCAGGTCCTTTTGTTACAATTGTTTACTTCGGTCTTTATGTACACATGACTATTCCAAAGTTCTGCAGGAGCCTTCAAATTCAAAGTTGAAAAGTTCGAAGTAGATTTATTATCAAAGTACACATACACTCTGTCACCACATACAACCCTGAGATTAGTTTTCTTGTAGGCATACTCAATAAATCCAATATTTCATAACAGAATCAACTGGGCCTACAACCAGTGTGCAAAAGACTATAAACTCTGCAAATACAAAAAGAAAAATAATAATAATAAATAAACAATAAATATTGAAAATAGGAGATGGAAGAGCTCTTGAAAGTGAGTCCATAGGTTATGGGAACATTTCAGTGATGGGGCAAGTGAAATTGAGTGAAGTCATCCCCTCTGGTTCAGGAACCTGATGGTTGAGGGGTAATACCTGTTCCAGAACCTGGTGGTGAATCCTGAGGCTCCTGTACCACCTTCCTGATGGCAGCAGCAAGAAGTGAGCATAGCCTGGGCGGTGAAGGCTGCTGATTTCCTGCATTTCCTGTGGATGTGCTCAATGGTGGGGAGGGCTTTACCTGTGATGGACTGGGCTGTATCCAGTACCTTTTGTAGGATTTTCTATTCAGGGGCGTTGATGTTTGCATATCAGCCTGTGATGCAGCCAGTCAGGATGCTCTCCACCACGCACCTATTCAGGCACTGTAGTACACCTGGTCTCACACTGTAGCACACCTGCTTCACATCTCCAGAAATTCCAGACTAACCCTGTTCTCCAGTGCTGCCTGTCTGGAGTTTTCACGTTCTTCCTGTGACGTACGTGGGCTCCCTGCAGGTGCTCCACTTTCCTCCCACATCTTAAACTGTGCAGGTTGGTGAGTTAATTGTCTTTCGTAAGTTGCTCCTCATGTGCAGGTAAGAAGTATAATCTGGGAATGAGGGAGGAATTGAGAGAAAAGTAGGGAAGTGGATTTCAAGGAAAAAAAAATTGTGAGGAACAGGAGTGGCATGGACTCACTGGCTGAATTTCTGCTTCTTAATCATAGTGAATGGTTTTGTCTCAGAGGTGAGCCTTGCATGAAGTCCACATCCTGGAGTACCTAACTCATGCAGAGAAGTCAGGTTATTAGTCAAAGACGCAAGCGATTCTGCAAATACTGGAAATCTTGAGCAACACCCACAAGATGCTGGAGGAACTCAGCAGTTCAAGCAGCATCTATGGAGGGGAATAAACAGTCAGTGTTTAAGCCAGAGGCCCTAACTTGAAATAACAGCTGTTCATCTCTCTCCAGAGATGCTGCCTGATCTGCTTGAGTTATTCCATCATTTTGTGCATGTAACACTGTATCTGGGATTTCACTGAAAGGAAGAAACACTTGCATTTCTATAGCATCTTTCACATTATTACAAAATGCTTTACAGCTGTTGGATTCTGATGCTTTTAATCCAGGGTTTGTTTCAAAGTCAGGAAAGAGGCACAAGACTTGTTGCTTCATGATTGTTTTATTAAGCTTTAATAGAATGAAGAAAATTGAAAAATGGATAATGATACAGGTCTATTAAGTGAAGGGAGAGAAGAAGCTGAAAGATATCATAACCTCATGGTTAACTCTTTTTATACTCCATAGCTAAGAAATATTCAATTCAAATTTGAAGGTAATAATTAACCAATCAGATTGAAATAATACAACACTGGAGAAGCTTCCAGAGCTTTCCAAAATACAAAGAACTGTAACCATTAGGGGACACACTGAACAACGGCAGATACATATTGTGACCACTAGGAAACACACTAAACAATTACATGTATATAAAATGGTTATATAAAATACAAACAGACTATTAATTGTTAAGATGCAAAGAAAATAACAAGTAAGCAGTCTAATCCAATAACTCCTCATTGATTCTAAATTACACATTTAGAATCACTACATCTGAAAATTCAGAGGCAGAAAGCTTGTGGTATCCTTAATAGGTATAAAATAATCGAAAGCTTCTTAAATTAAGACCAGAAGCTATATATTCTTCACGGCATTCATAGGGTTATGTAACAATTAGGCTGATTAGTAGACACACTTACCTGAGTTTGAACTATTCTATTAATGCTCACTCTTATACAAGTAAAAAAAATGTAAAATATGATAAAGTATATTAGTACAAATATTAGTACTCATTTTAAGTAGGCAAGAATTGGCAAAAAAATAACAACTAATATTAGAATAAACATAATATCCAATCGTTGTTGATTTGTTCAAAGTCTTCTGGCTGTTTAGGCACTGTGTGAGAGGTTGCTAGCACGTTAACCACAGCACTTGTTATCCTCATCTGGTTTCACTTTAGCTCGCTTGCAGTGACTGATGTGCATCCACTTATTTTTGCTTTCTACTTTGACAGCCAGGTTACTTAAGGGATTATGTCCTTCCCATTGAGCTCCCATTGGTTCCTTATACAGTGCTTAATCACCATTCACCAGGAATCAGGTGTGTCCTCCTTCTGTTGGATCATGTCAAGTAGCAGAACATGTTGAGAAGCAGACTGGACAGCTTGAGTTAATTTCACACAATAGTTAACTAAACTATTTGCCATAATGTGTACATCAGCCTCTCTGAGACCCATGGCTCGCAATGTTAACATCTCGAATGGATTTAGTTTCGTTTTCTTGTTTAGGGTTGTTCTGCTGCTACATAAGGCCTTGGGAAGAGCCGTAGGCCATGGTACACTTTCCTCATAATACATAGTCGTTGCTTGATGTTACATTCATTCATTCAACTTGTCCTGATGACTCTGGGTGATGTGGACGATGACATGACCATTCAATGTTCATCAGTCTACTTAATTCCTGTCAAAGCTCCCAGTGAAATGTATTCTTTGGTCAGAGTTGATATGACACAGCCAGATGAAGACTTTTGAAGCATTGCTCATGGTGCAAGGAACTCAACAGTCAATTTCCCCACAGTTATCTCTTCCAGCATTGTGACATAGCAGAGAATTCATTTTATTGAGACACAGGCAACAGATGCTGGAACCTGGAGCAGCAAACAGCCTGCTGGAGGAACTCAATAGGTCGAGCAGCATTTGTAGAGGGGAAAGGAACCGTCAATCAGTGTAACTGATTGAAGGATCAACCAAGACACGAGAGAGAGCTCCTAGTCAGAACAGTGGGGTGGTTTGTACCCACCTGCGATGTCAGAAAAAATCAGTACCCTTGAGAATGCAGCAGTCCTACAGTCTAGCACTGGACTTGTCAGCCTGTGCTCAAGATGGGACTTGAACCCACAGCCATCTAACTTGGATGCCAGTTTGGTACCAACTGAGCAACAGATGAGATGTAGGCAGAGTATACAGTCACTATTTTATGAGCCTAGTTATTCATAAGATGAACAAAATGGTGTATTAACATGTTAACTACATTCTCAATTCTCAGTTGGGAGGTTATGTGAATCACAGTGTGCTGTAACTGGGGCACATACATTCTATTGCAAACATACTTAATCTTAGAACGTAGAATGAACAGTACAGCACAGAAACAGTCTCCTGGGCCCACGATATATGTGCTGACCACGGCACCCAATTAAATCTCTTCTGCCTGCCCATATGCTTCCATTCCCTACCTGTTCATGTGCCTCTTAATCACCACTATCGTATCTGCTTCCACCACCATATCTCGCAGCTCATTCAGGAACTCACCCCTCTGTGTAATGAAAACTTGCCCCCACATCTCCTCTCCTCTTAAATGCATGTCAAATGCTAGGACATTTTTACCCTGGAGAAAAGATACCGGCTGTCTATGCCTCTCATAATTTTATAATCCTCACTCAGATCTTCCTTCAGTCTCTGATACTCCAGAGAAAACAACCTAAGTTTGTCCAACCTCTCTTCTTTAGTTAGTATTCCCTCATCCTGGCAGCATCCCCATGAACCGCTTTGACACCTTCTCCAGAGCCCCCGCATCCTTCCCGCAATGGGGTGACCAGAAATGTGTGTGATACTCCAGAGAGCCAATGAAAGCAGTGGTTATGCTCAGGGGATGGAGTGATGTGGAGGACAGGGACATTGGGAAGGGGAGGGAGATGTGGTTGGGAAGCTAACTGTATTTAGTACTCCTGTATCCCATGTGTACTGCTGTTGGGAAAAACCATGAAGTGCAATTACGTTTTAAAACACTTCTTTAAAAATTTTAACGCATAAAGACATATTTATTGAATGTTTTCACCTGACAAAAAGAGTTTTTAATTTGCTGACAGACTTTTGATAGTGTCATTGTGTGTTCTTGCTCGTAATCCCACAATTTTTGTTTCCTCTGCCACAGAAATATACACACATCCGATTATTATGTCAAGAAAGTCTAACACCTTATTACAAGAGCAAGCTATGGTGGTGTGGAATCTTCCTGATGGGATTGGGTGAACTGGGGAACTTTGCTGCCTATGGTTTTGCACCGGCTACTCTGGTTGCTCCTTTGGGATGCGTGTCCGTTATCGGTAAGGATGACCTGCTGTCTGAGGAACGACCAGGACAGGGGAATCAGGAGCTATAGAGTAGGAACTGAAGGACATCCTTGTAAAACCATGAGAGGCATAGACAGGTAAATACACACAGTTATAGAAAATACAGAACATTACAGCACAGTACAGGCCCTTCAGCCCATGATGTTGTGCCAACCTTCTAGTCAGTCTAACCTTTCCCACCCACAGAGACCTTGATTTTCTATCTAAGAATGTCTTAGATATCTCTAATGTATATGCCTCTACCACCAACCCTAGCAGTGCATTCCACGCACCGTGTTTAAAAAATATCATACCTCTGGCATTGCTCTTATACTTTACTCCAATCTCCTTAAAATTATGTCCCCTCGTATTAGTCTTTACAAACCTGGGGAAAAGATGCTGGCTATCCACTCACTATACCTCTTCTCATTTTATACACCTCCAACAAGTCACCTCTCATCCTCCTTCACTCCAAACAGAAAAGCTAGAGAATATTCTCATTAATTATTTAATTTAAAACACACTGGATTTAGAAAGCTGGCCTCAGGAAAAAAATGATTGGATAGTCATCAAGAATAGCTGTGGTTCACTAAGATCCTAACATTTTCCAGGAAGAAGTAGGACACAGTGGTAGAGTTAGTAGAGCCTCTTCCTCGCAGTTTGAGTGACCGAGGTTCGACTCCAGCCTCCGGTGCTGTGTGTGTGGAGTTTACATGACAGTGTGGGTTTCCTCGGGGTGCTCTCATTTCCTCACATGAAGGTTGGTTAGTTATTTGGCTACTGTACTTATCACTTGAGTGAAGGTGAGTGGTAGAATCTGGGGAGAGTGAGGGGAGAATAAAATGGGATTAATGACTGATTAGTGTAAATGAGTGATTGATGTTCAGCACGGACACAGTGGGTTGAAGGGCTTGTTTTTATGCTGTATGACCATAGCAGTGAATATACCTGGTGTCCAAAGAGTGCAGGCACAGGTGCTGATGAGACCGAAACAGATGGACTGGGAGTCATACCATGCGGATGGATTTTAATTGCCCCCAACAACCTTCTGCAAGGCGACAACTGCCCCAAAGGCCTTCCTCTCCCCTCTTCAAGATGCCAATGTGGTAGGTCAGATTAAAAGTAAAAGCTTGCACTTAATGCACGCAAAATGTCCCAACCTTGGAATATTTGTAATCCTAAATTGACTTTGCCAGTTAAAGACACATGAAACTGAGACCTTGTGGGTGAAAAAGACCCCATTGTGAGATTTCACAGGAGTGTTCCTCCCTGTATCCTGGGAGTACTTTATTCTGTTGGACACTGAACTGCTAGTGGTGGCATTTTGGAGATTGTCAAAGGCATGGAACTGAATCACCCCCACCCCACTTCCCTCACACGGATAGGCCCCTGCTGGCTATTTACAAACTGGGATTGAAGCATGGCGCAGCGCTAGTGAAGGTAACTCCGCCCCAGGTAGTCTGCGTGGCCCCCAGAGCATTCAAACCATGGTTTTAATCAGTCCATTGCTTAAAAGACTTATCCAAATTAAATTGAAAAACAGTTTCCTTCGGTAAGTTGCTATGGTGATGAAGAATTTAGGAGATGAAGTCTGCATTTATACAGCAATGCCACATCATAGACTCCCTAATCTACATTGAAATTTTAATATTTATGTTATTTTTAGGTTTAGATTATCCAGGCGAGTTGGGAATGAGGTTGGGGACATTTTAGAGATTGTTACTAGCTTTCAGCGATATGGGAGAGCCTTCAGAGAGAGGGATGACGCCTGGAAAGGAAGATGCCTTTGCATTGTACTGTACATTTCATGGTCTAAAGATGCTTCAAGATGATTTGGCTGGTAAAGTTGTTTCAAAACAATGAAACAATAGACTTCTCTTGGTCCCTATCCTGTCACAGACTGTTCTCTTTACCATCCCTCTTCTCTAGTTTGACTAGGCGAGGGGTCTCAGTCTGAAAGATTGACTGTTTATTCCCCTTCATAGATGCTGCCTGACTTGCTGAGTTCCTCCAGTATTTTCTGTATGTTGCTCAAGATTTGTGGCTACTGCATAATCTCTTGTTTTTATGTTTGACTTCAAATTTTTGCAAAAGCTATTGACCCGAAGTATTAATACTGTTTCTTTCTCCAAACATGCTGCCTGGCCAGTTTTTTCTGTTTGGTTTAGGTTGTTTGGAAGTATTTCACAATGTGCAATGTCGGGTGTGGTCTGCAGATAAAGGATATGGTGCAGGAGCAGGGATTGGCCATTTAGATCCTGGTTCCTGCTAGGCCTTTCAATAAGGTGGGAGTGGTTCAAGCTAATATGGGAATGGTTTAAACTAATATGGCAGGGGGATAGTTCACAAGAGGCAGGATAAATATGTCCCACAGAAGAAGTAGTTTTCAAATGGCAGGATTGGTATCCATGGCTGACAAGGGAAGTTAAGGATTGCACAAAAGACAGAGAGGGCATGTAAGGTAGCAAAAGTGAGTGGGAGCAACAAACATAAAAATTGCTGGTGAACGCAGCAGGCCAGGCAGCATCTATAGGAAGAGGTACAGTCCACGTTTCAGGCCGAGACCCTTCGTCAGGACTAACTGAAGGAAGAGTGAGTAAGGGATTTGAGAGGGGGAGGGGGAGATCCAAAATGATAAGAGAAGACAGGAGGGGGAGGGATGGAGCCAAGAGCTGGACAAGTGATTGGCAAAAGGGATACGAGAGGTTCATGGGACAGGAGGTCCGGGGAGAAAGACACGGGTGGGGTGGAAAACTCAGAGGATGGGCAAGGGGTATATTCCGAGGGACAGAGGGAGAAAAAGGAGAGTGAGAGAAAGAATGTGTGTAAAAAAATAAGTAACGGATGGGGTACGAGGGGGAGGTGGGGCATTAACGGAAGTTAGAGAGGTCAATGTTCATGCCATCAGGTTGGAGGCTACTCAGACAGAATATAAGGTGTTGTTCCTCCAACCTGAGTGTGGCTTCATCTTGACAGTAGAGGAGGCCGTGGATAGACATATCAGAATGGGAATGGGATGTGGAATTAAAATGTGTGGCCACTGGGAGATCCTGCTTTCTCTGGCAGACAGAGCGTAGGTATTCAGCAAGTGTTCACTGCTACCAACCTTATAATTCCCACACCCTGCACTTCCCATTTCTACCTCCTACCCAAGATCCACAAACCTGCCTGTCCAGGTAGACCCATTGTCTCAGCTTGCTCCTGCCCCACTGAACTCATTTCTGCATACCTCGACACTGTTTTATTCCCCCTTGTTCAATCCCTTCCGACCTATGTTCGTGACACTTCTCACGCTCTGAATTTTTTCAATGATTTTAAGTTCCCTGGCCCCCACCGCTTTATTTTCACCATGGATGTCCAGTCCCTATATACCTCCATCCCCCACCAGGAAGCTCTCAAAGCTCTCTGCTTCTTTTTGAAATCCAGACCTAACCAGTTCCCCTCTACCACCACTCTGCTCTGTCTAGTGGAATTAGTCCTTACTCTTAATAATTTCTCCTTTGGCTCCTCCCACTTCCTCCAAACTAAAGGTGTAGCTATGGGCACCCGCATGGGTCCTAGCTATGCCTGCTTTTTTGTTGGCTTTGTGGAACAATCCATGTTCCAAGCCAATACTGGTATCTGCCCCCCACTTTTCCTCGCTACATCGACGACTGCATTGGCGCTGCTTCCTGCACAAGTGCTGAGCTCATGGACTTCATTAACTTTGCCTCCAACTTTCACCCTGCCCTCAAGTTTACCTGGTCCATTTCTGACACCTCCCTCCCCTTTCTAGATCTTTCTGTCTCTGTCTCTGGAGACAGCTTATGTCTACTATAAGCCTATGGACTCTCACAGCTATCTGGACTATTCCTCTTCTCACCCTGTCTCTTGCAAAAATGCCATCCCCTTCTCGCAATTCCTCCATCTCCGCCGCATCTGCTCTCAGGATGAGGCTTTTCATTCCAGGACGAAGGAGATGTCCTCCTTTTTTAAAGAAAGGGGCTTCCCTTCCTCCACCATCAACTCTGCTCTCAAACGCATCTCTCCCATTTCACGCATACCTGCTCTCACCCCATCCTCCCGCCACCCCACTAGGAATAGGGTTCCCCTGGTCCTCACCTACCACCCCACCAGCCTCCGGGTCCAACATATAATTCTCCGTAATTTCCGCCACCTCCAACGGGATCACACCACTAAGCACATCTTTCCCTCCCCCCCCCCGCCCCCCGCTTTCCGCAGGGATTGGTTCCTACGCGACTCCTTTGTCCATTCGTCCCCTCCATCACTTCCTACCGATCTCCCTCCTGGCACTTATCCTTGTAAGCGGAACAAGTGCTACACATGCCCTTACACTTCCTTCCTTACCACCATTCAGGGCCCCAGACAGTCCTTCCAGGTGAGGCAACACTTCACCTGTGAGTTGGCTGGGGTAATATACTGCATCCAGTGTTCCCGATGTGGCCTTCTATATATTGGCGAGACCCGACACAGGCTGGGAGACCGTTTCGCTGAACACCTATGCTATGTCTGCCAGAGAAAGCAGGATCTCCCAGTGGCCACACATCTTAATTCCACGTCCCATTCCCATTCTGATATGTCTATCCACGGCCTCCTCTACTATCAAGATGAAGCCACACTCAGGTTGGAGGAACAACACCTTATATTCCGTCTGGGTAGCCTCCAACTTGATGGCATGAACATTGACTTCTCGAACTTCCATTAATGCCCCACCTCCCCTTCGTAACCCATATTATTATTTTTTCTCTCTCCTTTTTCTCCCTCTGTCCCTCTCACTATACTCCTTGTCCATCCTCTGGACTCCTCCCCCCCCCACCTTTTTTTCTCCCTAGGCCTCCCGTCCCATGATCCTCTCATATCCCTTTTGCCAATCAACTGTCCAGCTCTTAGCTCCATCCCCCCCCCCACTATCTTTTCCTATCATTTTGGATCTCCCCCTCCCCCTTTCAAATATCTTACTATCTCTTCTTTCAGTTAGTCCTGACGAAGGGTCTCGGCCCGAAATGTTGACTGTACCTCTTCCTAGAGATGCTGCCTTGCCTGCTGCATTCACCAGCAACTTTTATGTGTGTTGCTCGAAATTCCAGCATCTGCAAATTTCCTCATGTAAAAGTGAATGGGAAGTTGGAGGATTGGGAAGCTTTTAAAATACAACAAAAAGCAACTAAAAAAAGCTATTAAGAAGAGAAAAGATAAAATATGAAGCAGATTAGCCAATAATATATAGCAGGGTACTAAAAGTTTTTTCAGTTATTTACAGAGCAAAAGGGAGGTGAGAGTTGATACTGGACCACTGGAAAATGATGCTGGTGAGGTAGTAATGGGGGACAAAGAAATGGCAGATGAATTTAATGGGTACTTTGCATCTGTCTTCTCTGTGGAAGACACTAGCAGTGTGCCAGAGGTCCGTAAATGTCAGGGAGCAGGAGCAAGGCTGCTTAACAAAATAAAATCCTATGGTGTTTCAGAAAAGATGCTGTCATGGATAGAGGAATGGTTGACAGGCAAGAGACAGCAAGTGGAAATAAATGGTGCATTTTCTAGTTGACTCCCATTGACTAGTGGTGTTCCTCAGGGGTCAGTATTGAGACCACTACTTTTCACATTGTTTGTCAGTGATTTGGATAATGGAATTGATGGCTTTGTGGCAAAGTTTGCAGATGATACGAAGGTGGAGGGGTAGATAGTGTTGAGGAAGCAATGCAATTGCAGTAGGACTCAGACAAATTGGAAGAATAGGCAAAAAGATGGCAGGTGGAATACAGTGTTGGGAAATGTATGATAATGCATTTTGGTAAAAGGAATGATGGTACGGATTAAACATCAGAGGTGCAGAGGACTTCAGGAGTCCTCGTGCAAGACTCCCAGAAGGTTAATTTACAGGTTGAGTCTGTGGTAAAGAAGGCAAGTGCAATGTTGACATTTATTGCAAGGGGCATTTGGAGTATTGTAAACAGTTTTGAGCCCTTTATCTCAGAAAGGATGTGTTGTCATTGGAGAGAGTCCAGAGGAGATTCCAGAGGATGATTCTAGGAATGAAGGGGTTAACATATGAGGAGCATTTGGCAGCTTTGTGCCTGTACTCACTGGAATTAGAAGAATGCCAGGGTCTGGGAGGTGGGGGGGGGGGGGGATCTCGTTGAAACCTACCAAATATTGAATGGACTAGATAAGGTGGATGTTGAGAGGATGTTTCCTATGGTGAGAGTATCTAGAACTGGGGGGGCACAGCCTCAAAATTGAGGGGCAGTCTTTTAGGACAGAACCTTTTTTAGCCAGAGAGTATTGAGCATGTGGAATGCTCTGCAACAGACTGCGGTGGAAGCCAGATCTGTGGATATATTTAAGGCAGAAGTTGATAGTTTCTTGATTGGTCAGGGCATCAAAGGATGTGGCAAGAGGCAGGTGTGTGGAGTTGAGTGGGATCTGGTATAGAATGGTGGAGCAGACTCAATGGGCTGAATGGCCTAATTCTGCTCCAATGTCTTATGGTCTTAAGATCCAGGCTGGTTCTGTGCCTGAGGTCCACGTTCCTGTCCAATGCCCTTATTCTTTCAGTGTCCAGTTACTGAGCAACACACAAATGCTGGAGGAACTCAACAGGTCAGACAACATCTCTGGAGGGACGCTTTGGGCCGAGAGTCTTCACCAGGACTCAAAAGGAAGAGAACAGACACCAAAATGGGAAGGTGGAGGGAGGGGAAGGAGATCAAGCTGGCAGTTAATAGGTGAGACCAGGTGAGGGGGAAGGTGGGTAGGTGGGACAGAGGGGATGATGGGGAAAGCTGGGGGGTGGTTCCCTACCTCCTCCCCTTTATTCAATGGATAGCTGTGCTCTATTAAATTCCATCAACTTCAGCCCTTTGACTTGATGTGCAGTTCTGTTGCCCCATTGGAGGAAGGATGTGGAGGCTTTGGAAAGGGTACAGAAAAGCTTTACCAGGATGAAGTCTGGATTAGAGGTCATGAGCTACAGGGAAAGATTGAATAAAGTCGTGTTATTTCTTTTCAGTAGTGTCAGAGACTAAAGGGAGACCTGATAGTAGGTTATAAAATTATGAGAATCATAGGTGGACAGTCAGAATATTTCTTCCAGAGTAGAAGTGGCAAGTACCAGAGGTCATTCATTAAGCAGAGAGGAGGAAAGTTCAAAGGAGATGTGCATGGAAAGTTTTTTTACAGAGAACGTGCTTGGTGCCTGGAATGGCTGGCAGGGGGTGGGTAGAAGCAGATACAATAGTGGTATTTAAGGGGCTGCTAGACACGTGAACACACAGTGAATTGAGGGATATGGATCATGTATAGGCAGAAGAGATTTAGTTTAATTGGGTGTAGTGGTTGGCGCACACACACCATGGGCCAAAGAGCCTGTTCCTGTGCTGTACTGTTTCATAATGGGACCTTCAGTTTAATCTAGTAAAATAAATCTGTCACTGCAGCACTCTCTCTGTATTGCGTCTGGATATCAGTGTAGGTATTCTGTGCTAGCTTACACTGACTCTTTCATTAGCAATCAAGTTGACCCAACATGATCACAGTGTGAAGCTTCAAACAACTCCCTTGTTTCTATGGTTATCTGTGATAAAAACAATTACTGCTGTGCTGGGCTGCGTTGCTGAATTGAACTGCTGATCTGTGCAGCCAGTTCCTGAATAGGTATGAAGGTTCTCACTATTCGGAGTGTGAAACTGGATTCCAAGCTACACCAAGGGAGACTAGACCAGGTGACCAGTCAAAGAGGGGAGGGTTTTTGGGGCATTGAAAGAAGAGAGAGACTTAAGGAGAGAATTCAGAGCTTGGCACAGCCACGACCGGTGGATTGATTAAACAAGATGGGGTGCCTACTATTTGGAATGTCACTCCTTCGTCCTGACTTGTTGCTGCCTATGGGTGGGGGAGTGCACAGGGACGGTGCTTGGCCTGTGAAGGCTAGGAGTTAAATTCTAGGCTGTAGAAGTCTGGCAGTTTTCCACAACAAGCATCAAAGAACAGAAAGTTACTCCCATGTGTTCAACATTCCCACCGCTGCCTGTAAGGCGTTTGTATGCTGTTCCGGTGACCGTGTGGGTTTCCTCCAGGTGCTCTGGTTTCCTCCCACAGTCCAAAGACAAACCGGTTAATAGGTTTATATAGGCTATAAATAGCCTAGGATTAAATCAGGGGATTGCTGGGCAACGAGGCTTGAAGGGCCCAAAGAGCCTACTCCACATTGTATCTCAATAAATAAATAGATATAAATAAAGTACAGGCAACCTCGGAAAATCCTGAGTCTAACTGCTCTGTGGTCCAAAATGGGAAACAACAGCCCATAATATGGTGACACAGGTGCTGGAACATGAACAATAAACAATCTGCTGGAGGAATTCAGCATGGAGTATTACAATAGAGAAACAATCTTGGCCCAACTCGTCTATTTTGACTAAGGTGTCAACCGTGCAGACACTGTGGGCTGAAGAGCCTGTTCCTGTGCTGTACAGTTCCACTCTATGTTCTAAGATGGGTAGAGCCTGTCTCATGCAAGAGGTAGCAGGATAAAATTAGTTCTCAGCCATCTAACATGGGACGTTGAACAGGCCCTGCGGCTCACTGTGTCCTCACCGGCGTGACACCAAATTAAGATAAATCTCTTCTGCCTGCTCATGATCCCTGTCCCTCCACTTATGGTGAATGCTCAGTAGACCACCAGCGTGTGCTGTATTCCAAAATTTGGTTCTTTCAAACTAGTTGAGCTAGATTTCAGCAGTGTACAACACACAGCTGACAAAATATCATCCATTTACTGAGTGACTCTAGTGTACCTTGGCCTCAGCACCTTTAACAATCTGCTCGCATGTCTGGGGTGAGATTTGAACCCACAGCCCAGGAGGTGGGAAGACCATCACTTGTGATTGTATACTTTCAGGAGAGCCTAACAAGACCTTTACTGCATCTGTTAAATTTCCTTCGGTGGGAGATGGTGATCCCAAATCAGTGAATTGTTGTTCCTTTTGATGTGATAGTGTGGGTACCCTGTACTAATACCAAAAAATATTGTTTTTCGTTCAGCAAGTGCAGCAGTGTCGGTGGTGTTCCTGAAAGAAAAGCTGCGGTCTTCAGATATCTTGGGTAATTCATATTTTCTATATGAGTCTGTGTTTAGATAATTACTGAAGATTACCAAAAATATTTCTCATAATGCTTTTACAACATAACAAGCCCTTTGGCCCATCAAATCCATTCCTGGTGTCAGAGTGATCCCATCAGTCCAATACCCCCACTTATTTCCCTGTAACCCACACGCCCCTCCTCCTCCCCTCCCACGGGTTTGTCTCCAGAAACCAGAAAATAAGAGCTGGATTATGCTACCAGACTTCTCCAGTCTGTCCCACCATTCAGTCTGACCCTGGCTGATCTCTGGAGGGAAATGGGCAGCTGATGTTTCAGATTGGAATCCTCAGGTTTTTTGTGTTGCTCTGCATTCCAGCATGGCAGTTTTTTGTGTCCCCATGGTTGATCTGTACTAGTACAGGAAAGGAGTGAGACAAGTTGTCCCATCACCCTTAATTCCCTAATCATTCCAATGTTTATCTGTCCTCTCCTTTAATATGTCCAATGATCTAACCCTGGGCCAGAGAATCCAGCGATTCACTACCATGTGAAAGACGTATGTTCTATGCATCTCAGTTTTAAATGACTAGTTTACTATTTTGTAGCTAAAATTGATAAATTGGTTTATTATTGTCACATGTACCAGGATATGGTGAAAATTTTGTTTTGCATGTCAACAAGTCAGATCATTTCTCTACAAAACTACATTGAGGTAAAACAAGAACACAATGCAGTGTCGTGTTACAATTACAAAGAAAGTAGCGGTTAGTGCATCGCTTTGCAGTGCCAGTGACCCGGGTTCAATTACTGCCACTGCCTGTAAGGATTTTTTTTTGTTCTCCCTCCCTGTGATCACATGGGTTTCTTCTGGGTGTCCAAAGACACACCCATTAGTCATTGTAAGTTGTCCTGTGATTAGGGTAGTGTTAAAAAGATGGGTTGGATTAGGCTCATCGTGGCATTAGGCTATGGTGTAGTCATATAGCATGAAAACAGGTCCTTCGACCCAACTGGCACAACCCAGCTAAGGTTTCCATTTAAGCTAGTCCCATTTGCCTGCATTTAACCTACATCCCTCTCTATTTTTCCTGTCCACTTACCTGTCCGTGTGCTTTTTAAATGTTAACAATCCTGCCTCAACCATTTCCTCTGGCTCATTCCATTATGGACCACCCTCTGGGTGGATAGTTACCCCTCAGGTTCCTATTAAATCTCTCCTCCCACCCTAAACTGGTGTCCTTCAGTTCTTGATTCCTCAACCGTGAGTGCATTCACCCTTTCTAAGCCCCTCTTGATTTTATTCACCTCTATACGATCACCATTCAATTTCCTGCACCTCAGTGAATAAAATCTCAACTTGCTCAACATCTCCCTTTAACTCAGTCCTGTAAGATCCTGGAGAACCCTGCACTGTTGTGATGGATGTAGTGGCTCTTTCACTCCCATGCTCTTCCTGCACACTTTGGTGGCATGTTTTCAAAGTTGGAACATTGCTGGCCAGGAGCTGAATGGACTGGATGGCCAGCAAGCACAAGGACAAGCCCAGTTGGACCTCAGGCTCTGTCTGGTTTGATAGAGGGGAAAGGTTTGTGCCTTGAAATGTTGGGGAGGTGGGAAATGGGTCACCACTTCACTTTGAGTCAGCAGTCAGGAGTGGGGTGTGTTCTGATTTCAGGAAGAGAAAGGAATGACAGCAGCAGATTGGAATTTGGGCTGATGAGCAGCAATGGTAATGAGCAATGTCTGCTGGAACTCAAGGTCAAGTGCAAATGTCTGAGCAATGTCTGCTGGAACTCAAGGTCAAGTGCAAATGAACGAGCCTCTGTCCTGACTGATCTGAGAATCCAGACTCAGGGGATGCAGGTTTGGGGAATTGGAGGGATTTGGCAGTGTGGAGTTCAAAATTCAAAATAAATTTATTATCAAAGTGCATGTATGTCACCATATACAACTCTGAGATTAATTTTCTTGTGGGCAGTCACAGTAAATACAAGAAGCACAATAGAATCGATGAAAGACCGCACACAGCAGGACTGACAAACAACTTATGTGCAAAAAACAACAAACTGTAAATACAAATACAGAGAAAAAAATAATAAATAAGCATTAAATATTGAGAGCATAAGATGAAGAGTTTGTAGGTTGTGGGAACAGTTCAATGAAGAAGTGAGTGAAGTTGAGTGGTTATCATCTTTGGATCAAGAGCCTGATGGTTGAGGGTAATAACTGTTCCTGATGGTTGAGGGTAATAACTGTTCCTGAACCTGGTGGTGTGAGTCCAGAGGCTGCTGTCCCTTCCTCCTGATTATTTATTTAGGGGTACAGCTCGGAACAGGCCCTGAGGGCCCAACAAGCTGCACCGCCCAGCAACCACCTATTTAACCCTAGCCTAGTTATGGGACAATTTACAATGACAGATTAACCTACTAACTGGTACGTCTTTGGACTGTGGATGGCAGCAGCGAGAAGAGAGCATAACCTGGATGATGGGGGTCCTGCTTTTCTGCATCAGTGCTCCTTGCAGATGTGCTCAACGCTGGAGAGGGCTTTACCTGTGATAGACTGGGTCATATCCACTACTTTTCATAGGATTTTCCATTCAAGAGCATTGGGGTTTCCATATCAGGCCATAATGCCGCCAGTCAATATACTCTCCACTACACATCCAGAGAAGTTTGTCTAAGTTATAGATGATATGCCAGACCTTCACAAACTCTGAGAAAGTAGAGACGCTGTGTGCTTTCTTTGTAATGTCACTTACGTGCTGGTCCCAGGACAGATCTTCTGAAATGATAACACTGAGGAATTTAAAGTTGTTTTTGCTCTCCACCTCTGATCCCCCAGTGAGGACTGGCTCATGGACGTCTGGTTTCCCCTTCCTGATATCAGTAATCATCTCCTTGGTCTTGCTGATATTGAGTGAGAGGTTGTCATGGCACCACTCAGCCAGATTTTCAAGCACCCTCCTACATGCTGACTCATCACCACCTTTGATTTGGCCTCTGACAGTGGTGTCAGCAGCAAACTTAAATATAGCATTGGAACTGTGCTTGGCCTCATAGTCATAAGTGTAAAGTGAGTAGAGCAGGGGACTAAGCATGCAGCTTTGTGCACCTGTGCTGATAGGAATTGCGAAGGAGATTTTGTTGTCAATCCAAACTCACTGGAGTCTGCAAGTAAGGAAATCCAGGATCCAATTGCACAAGGAGGAACTGAGGCCTTGGACTTGAAGCTTATTGATTAGTTTTGAGGAGATGGTATTATTGAATGCTGAGTCAATGAGAAGCTTCCTGATGTATGTATCTTCACTGTCCAGATGTTCCAGGGTTGACTGAGGAGCTAATGAAATGGATTCTACTGTTGACCTGTTGTCAAATTGAAGCAGATCCAAGTTGCTTCTCAGGCAGGGGTTGATAGGTTTCATCACCAACCTCTTAAAGTACTCCATCACAGTGGACGTAAGTGCTACTGGAAAATAATCATTCGGGCAGGTAACCATGTTTGTCTTGGTATAATTCAGCACAATTAAGCCTGCTTAAAGCAGGTGGGTATCTCAGACTGCTGAAACGACAGGTTAAAAATATCAGTGAACTCTGCAGTCAGTTGATCGGACCAGGTCTTTCGTACCCGGCCAGGTACCCCGTGTGGGCCAGATGCTTTCGGTTGACTCCCCCTCCTACAAGGATGGTCTCACGTTGGCCTCAGAGACTGAAAGTACAGTGTCATCAAGAGCTGTCGGAGTTCATGAAGGTGTCTCTTGTCTTGATGGTTAAAGCAAGCATAAAAGGCATTCGGCTCATCTGGGACTGAAGCTTTGTTGTTACTTATGTCACTTGGTTCATTTTCAAACATTTCAAAGGTACAATTTAATGTCAGAGAAATGTATGCAATATACATCCTGAGATGCTTTTTCTTCGCAACCATCCATAAAAACAGAGGAGTGTCCCCAAAGAATGAACAACAGTTAAATGTTAGAACCCCAAGGTTCCCCCCCAGCTCCCCCCTCCCTCCTGCGTGTAAGTGGCAGCAAGCAACGATCCCCCTCCCCCTCACCAGCAAAAAAAAAAAGCATCGGCACCCGCCACCGAGCACTCAAGAGTGAGCAAAGCAACAGCAAAGACACAGACTTGCAGTTACTCCAAAGACTACTCGTTCACCCGGTATTCGACATGCCATAGGCTCTCTCTGTCCCTAATAAGAGGGAAAGAGAAGTCTCCGTTTCACAACGAGAGAGGAAACATAACAAACAATTTACTGGTTTATGATGTTAACAGTCCATTGCATCACTTTTTCGGAGCTCTGTGCCCAAAGGTCTCAGGTCTCTGGACACACAGCCTTAGATCTCCCATCCCCCACGACACACCAATCTCCTGCCTGGACACCAACCTTCGATCTGCCTGTCTCCAGAGCCACGAGATCTCAACCATCCGAAGGCAAGCTGAGCTCTTAGGCCACACCCTTGGCATGCCGAATAATGGCCAGTCGTGAAACCCTGAGAGTGGTCCCATTCCCGCAAAGAACCATAGTCAGCATGTAAGAGGTGATAGCACTCAAGCCCTGTTGTTGAGTATCCTTCAGTGATTCAAGTTTGGTCCTGAATTGCCATTTCACATTGAGACCTCTTGTATTTAACTTGGTCGCCAGACTTTCTAATCAGTTTATTGAGCCTGTTGGCATCACCCGTGTTGATACCATTGCCCAGCACACTGTCACATAAAAGATTATACAACAGACTGGTCAAACATGTGAAGGAGAGGCCTGCATACTCCAAAGAACCTTCGTCTCCTCAGGAAGTAGAGGTTACAGTGGCCCTTCTTGTACACAGCCTCTGTGTTGGTGCTCCACTCAAATCTGACATCCAGGTGCAACCCCCAGGAACTTGTAGGTCCTCACCACATTAACATCCTCAACATCAATAGTAACAGAGATCAATGCAGGCTTAGTCTTCCTAAAGTCCATCACCATCTCCTTTGTCTTACTGATGTTGAGCTGCAGATGATTCAGCTTGCACCATTTGACAAAGTTCTCCACCAGGGCCCTGTATTCATCCTGCCTTTATACACCCAATTATTGCTGAGTGATCAGAGAATTTCTGCAGGTGACATGACTAGGCATGGAACAGTAGGCACTCCTAATGATTGTGTAACAGTGGTTGAGTGTGTTGGGACCCCTGGTGCTGCAGATGATATATTGATAATTGGGAAGAGATTTCTTCAAACAAGCCTGATTGAAATCCCCAACAATGATTTGAAAGTCCATTGGGATAGGCTGTTTCTTGTGTGCTGATCACGGCAATCAGTACCTCGAGTGTCTGCTTAATGTTGGCCTTTGACGATATGTAAACTGCGATCAGGATCACAGAGGTGAACTCTCTTGGTAAAGTAGAATGGTCTGCACTTAATTATTACATGTTCCAAGTTGGGGAGCAAGAGTGCGACAAGACCACTGCATTAGAGCGCTACTAAAAGTTTATCATTGAAACCTTTGCCTTCTCCGAATCAGCAGTCCGGTCCATTCAGTGTATTGAGAAGCCCTCAGGTCTTACCAACATATTCAGCGTGTCCGGAGTGAGCCATGTCTCCATGAAACAAAAAACACACCTATTCCTCATTTCCCTCCAGAACAGCAATCTTGCCCTTAGGTCCTCAATTTTGTTCTCCAGCGACTGTACATTTGAAAACAAGATGCTGGATGGAGGGCATTTCAGTCTGGCTAGGAGTCCTCCCCTTCTCCCTCTCTTTTGGCCCTGGTGATATACCTTCATTTGCCTAAAAGTGCCATGCCTGCGTGCTTTAGAGTTAGGTCTGCAATAGCATTCAGAAGAATGTGAAAGCGCTAGTTCATTAAGACGGTTCAAAAGTTTGTTACTTAAAAGGAAATTGCAGGCTGCAGATTGGAGTGAGAGTAGTTCAGAAGTATCTTTGGAAGTTTTGTAAGAGAAAATGGGGTATGGAGAGGATGATTGTGAGGGTTATTGAGGCTTCGGGTGTAGCATAGATGGGTACCCACAAAGGACCGAAAATGCGTAACAGTCTGGGAAGACGTGGAGGTGTCCAGCAAAAGGGTCATTTCAGGAAAGCTTAGTCCAACCTCACATAGAGTGTTGTGAAAGCACAATGCACAGGGAATCCCAAAACACACAGACTGTTCGAGGAACTCAGCAAGTCTGCCAGCATCTATGGAGGGACATAAATAAGTCAATGTTTCAGGCTTTCATCAGGACTGGAAAGGAAGGGGGCAGAAGCCAGAATAAGAAGGTGGGAGGGAAAGGAGTGCAAACTGGCAGCTGATGGGTGAGACCAGGTGAGGGGGAAGGTGGGTGGGTGGTGGAGGGGGGGGTGAAAGGGAATGATCTGAGAAGTTGGGAAGTGATGGGTGGAAAAAGTAAAGGGCTGAAGAAGGAGGAATATGATGGGAGAGGATAATGGACCATGGAATAACGGGAATGTATTGGAGAACCAGAGGACGTGATGGGCAAGTCATGAGAGTGGGGGGAAAGAAGAGAAGGGGAGAGAGGACCACAAGAAAGAGGGAAACCAAAGGTGGAGGGGAACAGAGAATGAATTAGAGAAATCGATGTTCATGCCATCATGTGGAATGATATCATCCCATGAGAGACTTTCATAGATATGAGGGATGCAAGGGAAACCCTTGACAGAAAGTGACTGGGTGAATTTACAGATTGACCCAATCCCACCTACAATCATTCTTGCTGAACTTTACGCTGGGGTAGATAAACAGTTCCCCATTATGTGTTTAACATTGAGTGACGATGTAATACTGATTGGACTTGGTCTATTAAATGTGTTAATGGTGGGTTGTGTTTGTTTTCTCTGCAGGGGGGTCACTGGCTGTTCTGGGAACCTACCTTCTCGTGACCTTTGCCATTAATGGACAGCAAGACATCACAGCCATTAAGATCCATAACTATATCGTCAGTTGGGAGTTCTTGGTTTACTTGGTAAGAGACCATATCATCTACAGTTGCTTCATCTTGTTAAAACTTGTACAGTAATTCAATGACAATTGGATACCATCCCTGAAAAATGAAGTGATTGGACAAAGAGTATGACCTTTGATTGTCTCACGCCTGAGAGCTCAGAAAGATCCCAAGTTCCAGCGGGGAATTGGCTGCTGGTTCCAATGACCTGGGAGGTCAAAGTCGAGTTTGCACATGTGCAATGAAAAACTCACGTGCATCAGCACATAGTAGCATTCAGAAGAAAAGCATATGCAGGTGTCCCCCGCTTTTCGAACGTTTGCTTTATGAAACCTCACTGTTACGAAAGACCTACATTAGTTCCCTGTTTTTGCTAACAGAAGGTGTTTTCACTGTTATGAAAAAAGGCAGCGCACGGGAAAAGTAGCGTGCGAAAAAAAGCAGCACGCGCCCCCAGCAGGCGCTTTCCCCCGGATTCGGAACTGCATTCTCGCCGGCATTGCTTAAACACATGCCTGTGAGCAGCCGTTTGCAAGATGCGTTCTAAGGTATCGGAAAAGCCTGAAAGAGCTGGTAAGGGTGTTACACTTAGTGTAAAATTAGACATAATTAAGCGTTTTGATCGTGGTGAACGAAGTAAGGACTAAGTGAGTTTGGCTTGTGCAAGTTGACGAAGATGATGTTGAAGAGGTTTTGGCATCCCATGACCAAGAACTGTTAAATGAAGTGCTGATACAAATGGAAGAGGAAAGGATAACAATTGAAACCGAATGTAGTAGCGAACGGACAGAACGTGAAGTTGTCCAGGAACTGAACGTGAAGCAACTGCGTGAGATTTTCGCTGCAATGATCAAGTACGACTTTAATTTTGAAAGAGTACGTCGGTTTAGGGCATATTTGCATTCAGTGATGTGTTCAATTGGCCTTCCTGACTAGCTCTCTTCTAATGCTTAATGATGATCAAATCAGATTTTATTATCACTGACTTAAGATATGTGAAATTTATTCTTTTGAGACAGCAGTACATGTAAAGAGATTTAAAAAATTGGAAATTACAAAAATAAAGTAGTGCAAAAAGAAGGAAAAAGGAATAATGATGTAGTTTTCAAAGCTGAAAGTAAATTTATTATCAAAGTACATGTATATTACCAAATACAATCTGAGATCGTTTTCTTGCGGGTATTTACAGTAAGTACAAGAAACACAATAGAACCAATTGAAGACTGTATCCAACAAGGTGGATAAACAACTTGCATGCAAAGGATAACAAACTGCAAATGTAAAAAGAAAAAAAGAAATAGTGCTAGTAGTAGTAATAATAATAAATTAGCAATAGATATCTATCATGAGACGAAGAGCCCTTGAAAGTAAATCCATAGATTGGTAGTTATCCCCTCTGGTTCTAGCCCTTGAAGGTTGAGGGGTAATAACTGTTCCTGAACCAGGTGATGTTGGCCCTGGTGCTCCTGTGCGGCCTTCCTGATTGCAGCAGTGAGAAGAGAGCATGGCCTGCATGGTGGAGGTCCCTGATGATGGCTGATGCTTCCTTGCAACAGCATTACGTACAGATGTGCTCAGTAGAGGGGAGGGCTTTACCCATGACGGACTGGGCTGTATCCACTACTTTTTGTAGGACTTTCCACTCAAGGGCATTGGTGTTTCCATAGCAGGCTGCGTTGCAACCTGTCAATATACTCTCCACCAGACATCTATAAAAGTTTGTCAAAGTTCTAGGTGACATGCAGAATCTTCACAAACTTCTAAGAAAGTGGAAGAGCTGCCATGCATTAAAGCTGCTGACCTTGTCCATCTCTGATCCCTCAATGAGGACTGTCTCATGGACCTCCGGTTTCATCCTCATGAAGTCAATAATCTGCTGTCAGCTCCTTAGTCTTTCTGTCATCGAGTTACCAGTGGTTGTTGTGCCACCACTCAGCTAGATTTTCAGTCACCCTCCTATTTGCTGATTCGTCATTACCTTCGATTCGGCCTTTGACAGTGGTGTCGTCGTCAAACATAAATATGGCATTGGAGCTGTGCTTAGCCCCTCGGTCATAAGTGTAGAGCGAGTAGAGCAGGGGGCTAAGTACACAGCCTTGTGGTGCGCCTGTGCTGATGGAGATTGTGGAGGAGATATTGTTGCCAATCCAAATTGACTGGGGTCTGCAAGAGAGGATCCAGTTGCACAAGGAGGTGTTGATGTCAAGGTCCTTGAATCTTATTGATTAGTTTTGAGGGGATGATGGTATTGAATGTCAAGCTGTAGTCAATGAAGAAGTTCATATAAGGGTCTTTAACCTGATGTGTTAGCTATATTCTTCCAGGATTTCTGGTTTTGTTGCTGAAATGGTTACTTATTTTATAAACAGCTTCACACACTTAATGTCAAAGTCACATCAAATTGCTTCTGGAGTATTGCATTCATTTCTGGTCATCCCATTGTAGGAAGGATATGGAGGCTTTGGAGAGGGTGCAGAAAAAGTTCACCAAGATGCCTGGATTAGAGGACAGATGCTACGAGGAGAAGTTGGACATACTTAGGTTGTTTTCTCTGGAGCAGTGGAGAATGGAGAACTTTAATAACCCTGATAAAAGTTTATAAGAATGTGAGTGACATAGATAGAGAGCCAATAATTTTTTCCCCATCGTTGAAATACCTAATGTTAGAGAGAGGGGGTAAGTTTAAAGGAGATGGTTGGGACAGGTTTTTTTTAAAAAAAACAGAGTGTGGTAGGTCCCTGGTGTGATGGTGGTAAAAGTGGGGTTGGAGGTGAATATGATAGAAACATTTAAGAGGCTCCTGGACAGGCACGTGGCCATGAAAAAAATGGAGGGATATGGACCTTATGTAGATGGAAAGAATTAGTGTAGATGAGCATTGTTAGCTTAGTTATTTTGTCGCAATGTTTTGGATTCATATGCTATACCCTGCCATGTTCTGTGTCTCTATGCAGTCTCAGTGATAGTTTCAAACCCTGAACCATGTTTCTGGATAATCTGTTCAACCATGGGAACTCCTTTACAGCATAACCACACAGTTTCCTTTCTGCTTCCTTGCAGACATTGGAGTTTATATTGTTCTGTGTTTTGCTGTATCTCAATAAGAGAAGAGGCCTGAACCACATTGTAATCTTACTGCTAATGTCCTCAATACTTGGTAAGTACTCACAACTCCTTATTAATGATCTCTCCATGCCTTCTGCATTTCCTGATCCCTGCCACCTCCAGCCACGGTAGAGGAAGTGATACAGGGAGAACATGTAAACTCCACACAGACAGTATGATTGTATCCAGTTTCCTGGGTCCTACCTTGGACTATATTTCCTTCAACTTGCACAAATGCCATTATGTCTATTTTTATTTATTTTGATATGCAAATCATGTATTTATATGCATAATTTATGTTAATTTAAATTTGTAGTAACTTACATTTGTCATGACTGTGCCACTGCTGCTATAAACATCTCATTTTCATGGCATTTATAACCTGGGTTCAACCTAAACACAAAATAAAACAACAAAAATATAGTAGTCATAGTCATACCTTATTGATCCCAGGGGAAACTGTTTTCATTACAGTTGCACCATAAATAATTAAATAGTAATAAAACCATAAATAGTTAAATAGTAATATGTAAATTATGCCAGTAAATTATGAAATAAGTCCAGGACCAGCCTATTGGCTCAGGATGTCTGACCCTCCAAGAGAGGAGTTGTAAAGTTTGATGGCCACAGGCAGGAATGACTTCCTATGACACTCTGTGCCGCATCTCGGTGGAATGAGTCTCTGGCTGAATGTACTCCTGTGCCCAATCAGTACATTATGTAGTGGATGGGAGACATTGTCCAAGATGGCATGCAGCTTGGACAGCATCCTCTTTTCAGACACCACCGTGAGAGAGTCCAGTTCCATCCCCACAACATCACTGGCCTTACGAATGAGTTTGTTGATTCTGTTGGTGTCTGCTACCCTCAGCCTGCTGCCCCAGCACACAACAGCAAACATGATAGCACTGGCCACCACAGACTCGTAGGACATCCTCAGTATCGTCCGGCAGATGTTAAAGGACCTCAGTCTCCTCAGGAAATAGAGACGGCTCTGACCCTTCTTGTAGACAGCTTCAGTGTTCTTTGACCATTCCAGTTTATTGTCAATATATAAACTTGAATATAGCAGAACTATACCTAAACAGACAAAGACTGCCAAAACGCCACTGTGCAAAAGAAGTCAGACTGTACAAATAAAAATAATACTGAGAGCACACATTGTCAAAGTCCCTTGAAGGTGGGTCTCTAGGTCATAGAATCAGCTTTGAGTCGTGGTGAATGATGTCATCCACCCCAGTCTATCCCATGACTTTGTCTGGTTCAGTTTTGCGGCTTCTCATCCAATACCCTTCTGGTTGTGTGTTCCAGCCTCGCTGACCGTGATCTCTGTGAAGGCAGTGGCAGGAATGGTGACCACGTCAATTGAAGGCCAGCTTCAGCTCCAGTACCCCATCTTCTACGTGATGGTTGTCATTATGATCACGTCCTGCATTTTCCAAGTACAGTAAGTCTGATCAGAAACATGCCAGAGGGGGGTTAATCTGAGTCTTTCAATCCAGCCTGTCTCTGTTGCCCTGTCAGTTTGTGATTATCTCAACAGTGGCTTGTGCTCCACAATTAGATAAGTGGTGAAATATCACCGTGCCATGTTGTCATTGCTGATTAACTGCCCTGTGAAAACTCACACTCATTCCTCAATCATACTTTGCTTTGCTTGTGCACAAGGAGAACAGCATGGCCCCTGTCACCCACACTGTTCTGATGGCAGAACAGAAAAATGCAACTTTTATACAGAATTGTCCAGCAGTTACAGATGTTGACCATTTGGCAAACTGTGCATGTTTGAATCTTTAACTTGATGATCAATCACCATTCACAGTACAGGTGTTAAAAGTCAATAGAAACTACAAGCTAACAAACGATGATACTTTGAAATTAGTAAACCAATTGTCCCTCAGTTGATGTGTGTAGTTTGCATCCTTTCACTATATTCTTATCTTATCTCACATCTGCAGTGATGAAATGCTTGAGAGGTTGGTTATGGCTAGATCAATTTCTGCCTCAGCAAGGACCTGGACCCACTGCAATTTGCCTATCGCCACAAAATCTCAGTGGCTGTTCATGTGGCCTTAGATCACCTGGACTATACAAACACCTATGTCAGTATGCTGTTCCTTGGCTATAGTCAGCGTTTAGCACCATCATTCCCACAGAACTGATTGATAAGCTGCAGGTCCTGGGCCTCTGTACCTCCCTCTGCAATTGGATCCTTGACTTCTAACTGGAAGACCACAGTCTGTGCGGATTGGTGATAACATCTCCTCCTCGCTGATGGTCAACATCAGGGGTGCTGACCAGTGGTGCAGCTCAGGGGTGTGTGCTTAGCCCACTGCTCTACTCTCTCTGTACCCATGACTATGTGGCTAGGCACAGCTCAAATACCATCTATAAATTTGCTGATGATACAACCATCGTTGGTAGAATGTCAGATGGAGATGAAAGGGCATACAGAGCAAAATATACCAACTATTGGAGTTATGTCCCAGCAATAAACTTGCACTCAATGTCAGTAAGATGAAAGACTTGATTGTGGGCTTCAGGAAGAGCAAGACGTGGGAACACAAATCAACAAAACAAAACAAAACAAAAACAAAACAAGCTGGAGAGAGTGAGCAATTTCTGTTTCCTGGTGGGGGGGGTGGCGGTGGTTTGGCATGATCTCTGAGGATCCAACCTGGTCCCAACATATCAATGTAGCTATAAAGAAGGCAAGTCAGGAGCTACAGTGCCTATAAAAAGTATTCACCCCTCCCCTGCTTTCATGTTTTATTGTTGATACAACATTGAATAACAGTGGATTTAATTTAGCTCTTACAACACTGATCAACAAGAAAAGACTCTTTTGCGTCAAAGTGAAAACAAATTTCTACAAGTTGGTTTAAATTTATTACAATTATTAAAAACAAAATAATTGAATGCATGATTACTCACCTCTTCAAGTGAGTATTTAGTAGATGCACCTTTGGCAGCAATTACAGCCTTGAGCCTGTGTGGATAGGTCTCTATCAGCTTTGCACATCTGGACTGCAAATTTTCCCCATTCTTCTTTACAAAACTGTCAGCTCTGTCAGATTGCGTGGGGATTATGAGTGAACAGCCCTTTTCAAGTCCAGCCACAAATTCTCAATTGGATTGAGGTCTGGACTCTGACTTGGCCTCTCCTGGACATAAACTTTGTTGTTTTTAAGCCATTCCTGTGTAGCTTTGGCTTTATACATGGGTAATTATCCATCTGGAAAACAAATCTCAGATCTCTTGCAGACCACATCAGGTTTTCCAGCAGGATTTCCCTGTATTTTGCTGCATTCATGTTACCCTCTATCTTCACAAACCTTCCAGGACCTGCTGCAGTGAAGCATCCCCACAGTATGATGTAACCATCACCATCATTCACAGTAGCGATGGTGTGTTTTTGATGATGTGTGGTGTTTGGCTTACATCAAACATAACATTTAGTCTGATGGCCAAAAAGCTCAATTTGAGTTCCTCCAGACCATAGAACTATCTTCCAGCCGACTTCAGAGTCTTCCACGTGCCTTCTGGCCAACTCTAGCTGAGATTTCATGTGAGTGTTTTCAACGGTAGCTTTCTCTTTGCCACTCTCCTGTAAAGCTGCAACTGGGAAAACGCCTGGGGGATTAAATACTTTTTGTAGGCACTGCATATTTCATTAGGAGTTTGAGGAGATTTGGTTTGTCATCTAAAACACTTGGAAAGTTCTTCAGATGCACTATGGAGTGTATTCTGACAGGCTGCATTACTGTCTGGTATGGGGGGGTGGTGATACTGAACAGGATTGAAAGAAGCTACAGGAAGTTGTTAAATTAGCCAGCTCCATCTTGGGTACTAGACTCTATAGTATCCAAGACATCTTCAAGGAACGGTGCCTCAGAAAAGTGGTGTCCATTATTAAGGACCCCCAACACTCAGCACATACCCTCTTCTCACTGTTACCATCAGGAAGGAGGTACAGAAGCCTGATGATAAAAAATTAGAAGCAGGAGCAGGCCGGATGATCCTAGATCAACTTTCTGAATGAATTGGAGGTTGGTGTGGCACTTGTTTAACTTCAGTTCCTTCAGAAAGTTGACCAAGTGCCACACTTTCTGATTCACTGAGTCAAAAAAAACCCCAGCATTCTTTGATTGTGGTCCTATTCCTGTGCTGTACTCACCAATATTTTCTGCTCTAGATGTGTTGTGACTGGTCCCTCCTTGATCACTTCAATGGTGGGCAGGGGAATAGAAGATGGAATTTAATCCTGATAAGTGTGAAGTGATGCATTTTCAGAGTAACACATGGTAAGACCCCAGAGAGTATCAAGGAACAGAGGGGCCTCAGTGTGTACGTCCAAGGATCTCAAAAGGCGGCAGAATGGGTTGAAAATATGATGAGAAAGGCACATGGGATATTAACCTTCAGAAGCTGGGGCACAGAATAGAGCAGGGGGGTTAACATGCAACTTTATAAAGAAATTTGGTTAGGCCACAGTGGAAAACCGTATGCATTTCTGGTCCTTAACCTATAGGAAGGTTGTAATTACAGAGAGGGTGCAGAGGAGATTTGCCGGGATGTTACCTGGGATGGAGCAGCTGAGTTATGAGGGGAGACAGGACAAGCCAGGCTTGATTGAGGAAGATAGGCCAGGTGTGAGCAGAGGAGCCTGACAGAGGTGTACAAAACCATGAGGGGCAAAGACAAATAAGGGTTGTAAGAAACTCTCCCTCATGACAGGTATCAAAACCGGAGGATTAAGGGTGAGAGTGGATCTGAGCAAGAACTTCTGCCACCCTGAAGATGGTGGAATATGGAATGCACTGAGCAAGATGGTGGTGGAGGCAGAGACTCTTGTCACCTTTGGCAAAGTATCTGAGTGAGAACTTGAATCACCAGGATACAGAATTCTGTGGATCCAGAGCTGGTAAATGAATTTAGTGCTGATGGGTAATTGATGATTGGCACGATCATGACGGGCTGCAGTCTGTTTCTGTGGGGGTTGACTCCAGGAGATCCTTCCTCAATTCTGTCCTACACAGCTGACCCCATTACCATGAACCAATAACCCTTAGTGCGAGACGTTCCAGCCAGAGGAAGCAACCTCTTGGCAGGAACCCTCCCAGCCATTGTTGTTCTGAATAAGATCAGCTCTCCCTGCAAATTGCCTCGGTTACAGGCTCATCCTTAGTTATGCCAGGCTTGTGGTGAATGAAGCTCTGTACTGAAATTCTCCGGGTCACCAAATCTGTGAGCAAAGTGTGGATCTCTCTGCTTTAACTAAGACAATGGTATTTCCTTGCAGGTTCTTGAACCAAGCCATGCGCCTATATAATGCAACAGAAGTGGTACCAATCAATTTCGTTTTCTTTACAACCAGTGCTATTATTGCAGGTAGGGTTCTGTCTGTATTTATTTATCTTCCTGCTGAAGAATTGCCTACCATCTAGAAGAGGGTCGTAGCAGATCCATCATCCTCTGTGCTCTGCACTTGTTGGTTGAAAGTCAGGTTGCTATTTATTTGAGTATATGCAAGGAAGTTGCCCAAATTAAAAAATCCAGGGGTGGGTGGGGATTTAGCAATCTCAATCCTGACATGTGGCATGTCTCATATCACTGATAAGTATTTTCTTAACCCATGTTTAACAGTAAGCTGTTATTCTTTGACCAATCTGAGAGAAGACCTTTTACCCTGGTCAGTATCCAATCATAACAAACTGTCTTTCAAACAATCAATGCAGAGAGCATTTGTATATTGAGAGCTATATTTCCTCCACTGTATATTTATGTTCACAAGTCCAACATCTCTCCCTGAACTCCTAGATTCCCAGAACGATTATTGTTTTAGGAACAGCCTGTGAACCTCCTAGCATCTTTTGCATCCTAGGGCTATTCCACATTCTACCACACCTGTAATGGTTATGGAGTATGAATTTACATTTTGCTGAAATTTCTAAAAAGAAGATTTGTTCTGTAAATTTACATCAGTTTTTCATCCACTGTGCATGGCATCCCAGTAGAGAGTTCTGTCTCTTCCAGTTTTGAATTATGAATATTTCTGATCAGAGGATCCTGGTTAGATGACACAATAATTGAGAGATAATTAGTTTGGTAAATAATGGCCTAAAAAGGATGGCAGAGGTTTGGTCGGACATTATGAGAGAGGAATTCAAGTCTAAGTTTATTGTTGTCGTATGTAGGGTGCATACTGGCAGGAGTGTAGAAAGCTGCTGTCACCTGCTGGATGGTGGGACATACCCAGAATTAAAGCGTTATACAGCACAAAAATAGGCCCTTCAGCCCATCGTGTCCATGTCAACCTCCTTACCTACTACACTGCTCCCATTTGCCTACATTGGGACTGTATCCTTCAATGCCTTGCCTATATAAGCATCTGTCTAACTGCCTCTTAAGTGTATCTCCCTCCTCTATCAGTTAAACCTCCTGCCTGTGGAGATGCTTTATTTCTTTATTACCCTCGATATCTCTCTCAGAGCATCCCAAAAGAGCCAGTGAGGTCCATTGAAGTGGGAAATATAGGCCAATATGAAGAGCAAATTAAAATTCATTGTCATGGGCAAATATACCCTGCGTACAAATGCCATGAAAATTAGCTTTTTACAGCTGCAGCAGCACTGTGCATTACAAGATGAGGACAAGGATATCTTAAATTTAAATTAACATAAATTATATATAAATTACACACGTGCAAATTAGTAACAACGCTGGTGCAGGAATTTCTCTCTGCTAGTGTGGTACTGTGGCACCACAGAAAGCACTGCTGCATCGCAGCTCGGGCTTTGACCCTGATCTCGGCTGCTGTCTGTGAAGAGTTTGTGCGTTATCCCTGTGACCCCGTGGGTTTCCCCAGGCGCTCCGGTTCTTCCCACAACCCCAAGGTGTGCCGATAGGTTAACTAACTGCTGTAAGTTGTCCCAGGTGTAGGGCAAGGAGAATCAAAGGGGGAGTTAATGAGCATGTCAGATAAAATAATGTGCAGGGGAGGACGAGGAATATTGAGAACTCGGGGCTGAATGGTCTCCTTTTTGTAATAATAAGTAAGCAAGCTGGTCCCTATAAGTTAGTGCATCCTGGAATATCAGCTGCTGTTTATACTGATCTTATCCCAATGGGGTCTGTACCACTGTGCTAAACACAGGCAAATGGGATTGGCATGGATAGGCACCATGGACAAATTGGACCGAAGGGCCTGTTTACATGTTGTATAACGCTATGGCTAAATCAAAGCCTCAAGGCTAACAATCAAAAGATCAAATCCTGCCACAGCTTCGGTAAATTTGGATTTAAGTACTTCATCTCAGTAGTAGTGACAATGTAGTAGTAACTAGATTGTCTTGTCATAAAGCTCAGAAGCATCTTCCACATCTGCAAGTCCAGCTTTGTTAACTTGGTGTGGTCTGCATCTGACTCCAAGGTGTTTGATTCTTAACTGTCTCAGCCTGCAGTTTGACTCAGTTAAAGTGAAATTAGGGGTGCTAACAGGGCCAGAGGAGTCCGCATGAACAGATTTTTTAAAGGAGTGCGAAGAAGTATAGTCAGCTCAAACATGCTTTTACTGCTGGTGCTCAGAGGTAAATTTCAGTGAGGGCAGTTTCAGTGGTTGAGAAGGGAAGCCTCGAGCATGGCAAAATCTGCCTTTAGCTGTAAGTGAATAAATACTTCAGAATAAACAAGTTAACAGATACATTAATCAAGGTGCTAGTTTTGATAACGTTTGGAGCGAGTATTAACGAATGTAGTGGAAAGGGATATTCTTGTTGAACCATGGGTCTGCTGGAACTGGTGGATCACTCTCCAAGAAGTTAGAACTCGTAACTGGCAATTATTTTATTGCCACATGTACGAAGTACAGTGAAGATTTTCAGCCTAATTTCTAACAGCCTGAAGTGCAAATATACTATTTGCTGTGTTAATTGCTTTATTGCATCTGTACATTCACATTAATTGGCTTATTAAAGTCACATATGTTGAGATACAGTGAAAAGCTTTGTTTGCATGCTATCAGATAGGTTAGTAGTACAAAAGGAAGAGCAGTAACGGAATGCAGAACATAGAGATCCAGAGTTCATCTTTATCCTTCAAAACGGCCATTCAAGAGTCAAATAACTGCAGGAATGAAACTGTTCTTGATGTGTAAGAATATGTTTAGAGATTTTAAAAAATCTGTTTAATTGTAGGAGTGATATTTTATCAGGAGTTCTATGGTGCTGCTTTACTCAATATCTTCATGTTCCTGTTTGGGTAAGTGATGAAGCCAACCAAATGCCTCACTTCTCCAGTGTGAATTGGGATTTGTGCTGGGGCATAGTTTATGGGTGACTTACACCCCGCCCCCGTACCATGGAGGGGTTGTGTTCCCATCTAACACAAATAGAGTAAGGATGGGATGGGATTGCTGGGATATTTTCCTTGGAGTGTAGGGGACTGAGGAATGACCTTATAGAGGTGTATAAAATTATGAGGGCATAAGACAGAGTGAATGCACAGAAGGTTTGAAGAATCAAGAGCTGGACTGCACACGATTAAATTGAGAGGGGAGAGGTGTCATAGGAAGCGGAATGGCAACATTATTTGCACAGAGGGGCAACTTTATTTGCACGGAGAGCCATGCGTTTATGGAATAAGCCGCCAGAGGAAGTATTTGAGGCCAGTACGATAACAATATTTAAAAGACAAGTGCATGGATGAGGAAAGTTTAGAGGGATATCGGCCAAAAGTGGGCACATTAGATTAGCTTACACGGGTATCTTCATCCACTTGGGTTGAAGAGTCTGTTTCTGTGCTATATAATATATGTAACAAATCCACATTATCTGCGTGTTCATCGAGAAAAGAGAGCTGAAAATAATTTTTTTTAAAAATCCATTGAAGTAAATTGTTCTGCTGTGTCTCAGATAATTTGTGATCTCCATAAAGCAAGTTTCCATTCCCCGAGCTTCTGTAACACCAAGGTTGCCTGTAACATGGCTTATTATATCAGAGCGTGGGTTTTGTGAAGTTGCTTTCTGTTGAGTACATTCTCAGAGTGTGACTGCATCTGTGAACAGCCTTTGCAAGCTAGAACCATTAGAGAATTGTGTGAGAAGTCAGAATCCAGATGGAGTGCATGTTTTGTCTTCACAGGTGCTGTAGTATCTTGTTTGAATATTTCTAGGTGTATGCTGTCATTCCTCGGTGTTTTCCTGATCGCCAAGAACAGGGAGAAGCGGACAGCTGACATTCGATATATTGATTTGGGCACCATTCCAAGTATGAATCTTTTATTATGTTCATCAATTTTGGTTATTTTATAAAATATTGTGGAGAAATAAAACAAAATCTGGCAGCAATTAGGTCCGCAAAGCCTTATAGGACCTAGAAACATGGAGAAGTGTCAAATAAAACTAGACTTTGGTGGCCTTTGTTTAGCTTGGAGAGTTGGCAAAAGTGGCAGGGGTAAAGTTGACGAAGAGTGCAATTCTTTCTGGACTGTGACGAAGCAGACTGCCTATTTCACAGTAAGATCTTGCAAAGGTGGGGATGCAAAGAATGAGTTAATGGTTGGTGAAATCTTCACTGCTCCCACTCCACGTGTAGAATGTGACTTTGGAGATCTGCTGTCAAGCCTGTTTTTAGTGAACAAACTAAGGGTTTCTTTAATAAAATATAAATATTGACCAGTTATCCTGTTTTCCTATAACATAATTCTGTCAGCCTATAAGTTTACAACCTCATTGCTATAAATCCTTTTATCAATAGCATTTAAAACTCAGAGCACCAAACAGAACATTACAGCACAGTATTGGCATTTCAGCCCATGATGTTATGCCAACCTTTTAACCTACTCAAACTAACTCTTTCCTTGTACATAACCCTTCATTTTTCTGTCATCCATGTGCCAACCCAAGAGTTCTTCACTGCTACTATCAGGGAGGAAGTACCGGAGCCTGAAGACCCACATTCAGTGTTTTAGGAACAGATTCCTCTCCTCTGCCATCAGATTCCTGAATGGTCAATGAACCGTGAACACGATCTCACTATTCCTCCTTTGTACTAGGTATTTTAATTGTAACTTACAGTAATGTTTTTATTTATATATTGCTGTGTTGCTGCCACAAAACAACAAACTTCATGACATATGTCAGTGATAATAAACCTGAGTCTGATTTCAATCTTATCCTGAGACTGTAACCCCTTACTTCTAAACTCCTCAGCCAGGGAAAGACAGAATCTCATTTGTTGACCTTTCTGAGGTCATTCTTCTAAATTGTACAGATTGGGGACTTATCTCCTGTATCATCCCTGCCTCAGCCTTCACACCCCCCTTTCCACACCTTACTCCATCTGCCTCTCGTTTATTCCCCCTCTCTCTGTCTGCCTCCATCTCTCATTAACCTGACTCTGCCTCCCCTCTCCATCTCTGCTCTCCTCCACTACCTGAACCCCTTCTCAATCCACCAATCTCTTGAGACTCCTGTTTCACCTATTCCCTTCTCTTCCTTATACCATCCTTCTCAACTCCCCACTCTCAGTCCTGATACTGGGTTTTGACCCAAGACATTGACAGTTCCTTTCCTCCCGATTCTCTCTTTGCAAATGCTGCCATTTCTGATGAGTGTTTCCGACACTAGAATTTTACGTAGATTTACATCGCCAGGTTGTTTGCTGCTGATGAATTCTTGGTGCACTCTACCTGTGATAAAAAATATTTAATAATTAGGTAAACATATCAAAGTTATACACAATGATCTGCGCTCGTGTTCTCTCCATGACTCTGTGTGTCTGTAATAGGGATCATGAGGCCAGTACAGGAGATGAACATGACAAGTAGCCTATCCCCAAATGGTGATGAGTCTCTGAACTATTGAGCATTTCTTTCTTCAGTCTTTTATGGGGATCAATTACTGTGAGGAAGAGTCTTCACATTCTACTTGGCAAAGGCCACAGAATCGCAGGAGGGGGAAAAAAATCTACCTGTAGTACAAGTGCTGATTACAAAGCACTTCAGGTCACAGATATTCAAAAATAAAACTCTGCAGATGCAGGAAATCTGAAATAAAATTGCTCCTTTACAGGAAGCATGTTGGAGGCTTTGGAGAGGTTCCAGATTAGGTTTGCCAGGAAACTGTGTGGATTAGAGGAAAGGATGGACAAATGTGTGTTGTTTTCTCTGTGTCAGAGGCTGAGGGGTGATCTGACAGAAGCTTATACAGATGAGGAGAATGGACAAACAAACGGCAGAAGGAATACAGTGTCAGGAAGTGTCTGAACGTGCACTTTGGTAGAAGAAGTGAAAGGGTTGACTATGTTCTAAATGGAAAGAAAATACGAAAAACTGAAGTTCTTTACAGGATTCCCTAAGGTTAATTTGCAGATTGACTGTGTGAGGAAGCCAAATGCGATGTTAGCATTCATTTCAAGAGGACTACAATATAAAAGCAAGGATGTGATGTTGAGAATTTATAAAGCCTTGGTGAGAGCTCACTTGGGGTATTGTGAGCAGTTTTAGGGCCCTTATCTTAGAAAGAATATGCAATAATTGGAGAGAGTTCAAAGCAGGTTCAGGAAAAATGATACCAGGATTGAATGGCTTGTCATATGAAGAGCATGTGATGGCTCTGGGCCTGTCTTCACTGGAATTCAGAAGAATGAGGGTGACCTCATTGAAAACCATCAAATGGTGAAAGGCCTTGATAGAGTGGATGTGGAGAGGATGTTTCCTATGGTGGAAGAGTCTAAGACCAGAGGACACAGCCTCAGAACAGAGGGGTGTCCTTTTAGAATGGAGATGATGAAGCATTTCTTTAGCCAGAGAGTGGTGAATCTGTGGAATTCTTTGTCACAGGCAGCTGTGGAGGCCAAGACTTCATGTATATTTAAGCTGAAGGTTGATGGATTCTTGATTGGTCAGGCATGAAGGGATACGGGGAGAAGGCAGGAGAATGGGGCTGAGAGGGACATTGGATCAATCATGATGAAATGGCAGAGCAGACTCAATGGGCCAAATGGCCTAATTCTGCTCCTATATCTTATGGTCTTGTATCAGACTGCTGGAAAATTATGCTGGAGAGGTAGCAATTGGGGACAAGGCAGACAAACTGAATAAGTATTTTAGACCATAAGACATGAGAGCAGAATTAGGCCTTTGGGCCCATCGAATCTGCTTTGCCATTCAATCATGGCTGATCCTTTTTTCCCCTCCTCTGGTCCACTGTCTGGCTTTCTCCCCATAACCTTTATGTCGTGGGCAATCAAAAACCTATCAATTTCTGCCTTAAATACACCCAATGACATGGTCTCCACAGCTGCCTGTGGTAAATTCCACAAAGTCACCACCCAATTTGTGGAAATTTCACAAAATTCACCACCAAAAAATTGCCCTGCGTGGTTTAAGTGGCCGTCCCTCTATCCTGAGGCTGTACTCTCTTGTTCTAGACTCCCGCACCATGGGAAACATCCTTTCCACATCCACTCTATCACATCAGTAGGCCACAACAGCATACCAGACAATCTGTAGTAGTGCAGCAAGGTCATCCATCTTATTTTTATACTCTGTGCATTGAGATATAACACCTTGAGTACAGTATTTGCTACCCTTTTTGATTCTGCATCCCTAATGCACTGATACTTACCCTGCTGGCTGCAATTTTGCCCTATCATCTGCCTACCCTTCCTGACAGTCTGATAGCATGCTATCTTTGCTTTTTAGCCATCTGTCCTATCCTGAGTCCCTTCACTCTGGTTCCCATCCCCCTGCTAAATTAGTTTAAACCCTCCCTAACAACTCTAACAAACCTGCCCGCGAGAATATTGGTCCCCCTTAGGTTCAGGTGCAACACATCCCTTTGTACAGGTCATACCAACCCCAGAAGAGCTCCCAACCAGAAACCCCTGCTCCCTGCACCAGCTCCTCAACCACACATTAATCTGCCAAATCATCCTGTTTCTACCCTTCTGGAAAGGAAAGGCTCATCCTGAGAATAGATGTGGCGGAGACAGAGGAACTGAGAAACGGAATGGCTTTTTTTTCAAGTGACCAGGTAGGAAGAAAAAGTAGGAATAAAGAGTCATTGGGCCTGGTTTGTTCTACACTGGCATGTTAGAGAACTGTTTCTGAATTGAAATTTCAGCTTATGGCTGGATTGGTTTATTTGGCCTTCCTTGATCCTGCCTGGAAGTTCTTGAATCTAAAATTGGATGATGCCTGTTTTATTTTTCAAGATGCAGCACAGTAACTGAGCCTACCAACTCAACAAGCCTGCATTGCACAATTACACCCATTTAACCAATTAACCTAATAACCTGTACGTCTTTGGAAAATGGGATAAAATCCATGTAATCACAGGGAGAATATATAAACTCCTTACAGCGGTGGAATTGAATCTGGTTTGCTGGTGCCATTGTAGTGTAATGCTAACTGCTACTCTACCAGGGGCCTTTGTTGGCTCCCTATTAAAATATACTTGCAGAAATGCCCAGAAAAGCTATTTTAGAATGAAGCTGAGTGATTCTGTGCTTGGATGTTAAAAAAAATAGTTTTTCCTTCTTTCACTGATTGGTGTCATTTGCAGAGAAAGGAACAAGTTAAGATCGAAAGTCTTGGAATGGTACAGCATAGAACAGGCTCTTCAACACAGCATTCCTATTTACATTGTGCCTATGTGTACTAATCCCATATAACCACATGAGGTCTATAGTCTTTTGTGATCAACAATGCAAGTACTTGTCTAGATGTTTCTTAAATACTTGGTGTGTTTGCCTCCACCACCTCTACAGGCAATATATTCTAAACTCCAGCCACCCTCTGCTGAGGAGAAATATTCATCTTCATCTACCCTCATGTGGTAACCCTTTCATTCATTTACCCTTTCTGATTTTACATCCCTCTTGCACTGATAGTCACCCTATTGGCTGCAAGTTTGTCCTATCATCTGCCTGCCCTTCCTGACAGTTGATTACACGCAGTCTTTGCTATTTTTTGATTTTTGCATCAGTCTTCACTGTGGTAGGCACTAACAATATGCCTGAAGTTCAAGAATATCCGTGGGAAAAAGTGAATAAAGTTGCCATTACCAGGGAGAAAGTGCTTGGGAAACTGAAAGGTTTGAAGGTAGAAAAATCACTTGACCAGATGGTTTGCATCCCAGGGTTCTGAAGAGGTGGCTGAACAGGTCTTGGAGGCATTAGTAATGGTCTTTCAAGAATCAATAGATTCTGGCATGGTTGCAGAGGACTGAAAAATTGCAACTGTCACTTCACTCGTCAAGAAGGAAGAGAGACAGAAGAAAGAAAATTACAGGCTAGTTAGTTTGACCTCAGTGGCTGGGAAATTTTTGGAGTTGATTGTTAAGGATGTGGTTTGGGGTACTTGGAGGCACATGATAAAATAGGCTGAAGTCAGCATGGTTTCCTTAAGGGAAAATTTTGCCTGACAAATCTGTTGGAATTCTTTGAGGAAATAACAAACAGGATTCGCAAAGGAGAATCAATAGATGTTGTGTACTTGGATTTGCAGAAGGCCTTTGACAAGGTGCCGCACACGAGTCTGCTTAACAGGTTAGGAGCCGATGGTATTACAAGAAAGATACTAGCATGGATAGAGTGTTGGCTAATGGGCAGGAGGCAAAGATTGGGAATAAATGGATTATTTTCTGGTTGGCTGCCAGTGACTAGTGGTGTTCTGCAGTGGTCTGTGTTTGGACTGCTTTTTAAGTGGCATGGCAATGACTTGGATGACAGAATTGATGGCTTTGTGGCCAAGTTTGCGGACTGTACAAAGATAGGTGGAGTGGCAAATAGTGTTGAAGAAAGAGGGAGGCTGCAGAAAGACAAACAGATCAGGAGAATGGGCAAAGAAGTGACAGATGGAATACAGTGTCGGGAAGTGTATGATCATGCACGTTGGTAGAAGAAATAAAAGTGTAGACTAATTTCTAAATAGAAAATTCTAAAAATCTGGGAGTCATCATGCAGGATTCTCTAGAGATTAACTTGCTGGTTGAGTCAGTGGTGAGCATGACAAATACAATATAAGCATTTATTTCAAAAGGATTAGAATATAAAAGCAAAGGTGTAATGCTGAGAACGGAAGATGAAGAATTCTTGAAACAGTCCAGTTCAGTGGGAATAGTTCAGTGATGGGGCAAGTGAAGTTATCTCCTCTGGCTCAAGAGCCTGATCGTTGAGGGGTAATAACATTTCCTGAAATGGGTAGTGCAGGTCCTGAGGCTTCTGTACCTTCTTCCTGGTGGCAGCAGTGAGAAGAGAGCATGTCCTGGAAGGTGGGGGTTGTTGATGATGGATCCTGTTTTCCTGTGACAGTGCTCCATGTAGATGTACTCAATGGTGGGGAGGGCTTTAACCATGATGGACTGGGCTGTATCCACTACTGTTAGTAGAACTTTTCATGCAAGGGCATTGGTGTTTTCATTCCAGACCATAATGCAACCAATGAATAAACTCTCCACTACACATCTATGGAGGTTTGTTCAAAGGTTTAGATGACATACTGAATCTTCACCAACTTCAGAGAAAGTGGAGGCACTGCCATGCTTTTATTGTAATTGCACCTGCATACTGGACCTGGGCCAGGTCCTCGGAAACGATAACACCGAAGAATTTGAAGCTGCTGACCCTCTCCACCCCTGATTCTCTGATGAGGACTGGCTCGTGGACCTTCAGTTCTTTCCTCCGAAGTCAATAATCAGCTCCTTGGTCTCGCCAGTGCTGAGTAAGAGGTTGTTGTCGTGACACCACTCAGCCAGATTTTCAGTCTCCCTCCTATATGCTGATTCATCATCTTTGATTCAGCCCACGACAGTGATGTTGTCAGCAAACTGAGATATGGCATTAGCCTCATAGTCTTGAGGGTAGATCAAGAGGCCGCGCACACAGCTTTGTGATGCACCTGTGCTGATGGAGATTGTGGAGGAGATGTTATTCCGAATCTGAACTGACTGGGGTCTACAAGTAAGGAAATTTGGGATCCAGTTGCACAAGGAGGTACTGAGGCCTTGGACATAAAGCTTATTGATTGGCTTTGAGGGGATGATAGCCAAGCCATAGTCAATTAATCGCTTCCTGATGTACCCACCTTCACTGTCCAGATGTTCCTGGGTTGAGTGAAGAGCCAGTGAATTGGCATCTGCTGTTGACCTGTGCAACAGTAGACAAATTGGTGTGGATCCAAGTTGCTTCTCAAGCAAGAGTTGATATGTTTTTCATCACCAGCCTCTCAAAGCACTTTGTCACGGTGGATGTAAGTGTACTGGACTATAGTTATTGAGCTGGGTTACCATGTTCTTCTCAAGCACCAGTATAATTGAAGCCTGATTGAAGCAGGTGGGTACTTCAGACTGCCAAAGCAAGAGGTTAAAGAAATCGGTGAACATTGCAGCCAGTTGACCAGCACCAGTCTTCAGTCCTTGACCAGATGCTTTCCATGGGTTCACCCTCCTGAAGGATGCTCTCATGTTGGCCTCAGAGCCAATAGGCTGGTCCTGGACTTATTTCCTGGCATAATTTACATATTACTATTTAACTATTTATGGTTTTATTACTATTTATTATTTATGGTGCAACTGTAACGAAAACCAATTTCCCCCGGAATCAATAAAGTATGACTATGAGAATGAAATCACAGGGTCGTCAGGGGCTGTGGGAGTTTGTGAAGTTATTTCCAGGCTTTGATGGTCAAAGAGAGCATAAAAGGCATTGAGCTCATCTGGAAGCGAAATCCTATTATTACATGTGTCACTTGTTTCAGTTTGGTCTAGAATTGCCACTTCTTTCGTGACATGGCTTTCTGGAGATTTCTTCCTGGACCTCTTGTATTTAATTTGGTTACTAGACCTGAATGCCACTGATCTGGCCCTCAGCAGATTGGTTAGTGAAGACTGAATGATTTTGTGGGGACACACTCGTCTACAACTGGTTTTATAGAGTCTGTAACAACCTTGTGTACTTGTAGAGATCCTCTGATGAGTCCTTGAACACGGCCTAGTCTACCAACTTGAAGCAATCCCATAGCCACTTCCCTGCCTTCTGCACCACCTCTATGTTGTCCGTGTCTCTGTAGCCTTGCTCTTCAGCCTCTGTCTGTGTGCAGATAGGAGGAGGACTGTTAAGTGATCAGACTTCCCGAAATGCAGTCTCGGCATGGAACAGTAGGCATTCCTAATTGCAGGGTAACTGTGGTCGAATGTATAGGGACCCCTGGTGCTTCAGGTGATATGTTGATGAGAATTGGGCAGAATTTTCTGCAAACAAGCCTGATTGAAGTCCCTGACAATTATTTGAAAGGCATCAGGGGTAGGCTGTTTCTTGTCGATGAATTGTGGGATTCGATACATCAAGTGCTTGTTCAACATCTGCTTTTGGTGGTATGTAAACTACGGTCAGGATCACGGAGAAAACTCTTGGTAGGTAGAGCTCTGTCAGTCCTCAGTATTGCTCTCCAGTGACTGTACATTTTCTAACAAGATGCTGGGTAGAAGGAGCTTCATTCCTCTGCGTTTCAGCCTGGAGTGGAGTCCATTCCTCCTGCCATGGCGATGTACCTTTGTCTGTTCAATGGTTCCATACCTGCATGCATCACATGCAGAGTGGCGTTTAGAAACTTAGTCATGCAGCAGAGAGGCAGGCCATTCAGCTATCATGCCCATACGGAATTTTCAGCCCATCTGCGCTAATCCCATTAACCCGCACTAGTACTGTATACCTCTAATGCCACTGAAACATAATAACTAGTTGGTTCCACCATCTCCTCTGGCATTGCATTCCAGATATCAACCACTTTCTGTGTAAAACAAAAGCTTAACTCTCAAATACCCTGTAAAATGCCTTAAATCTATGCCCTCTTGTTTTGATTCCTGAACCCTATCTGTGCTTCTTGTCTTATACACCTATATGTGTCACTCTCTAGTGAGCTTCATCACAAGGAAAACACACTCAGCCGATACAATCTCAGTCCGTGGCCAAAGCCTTCCAATCTATTGAATCTCCTTTGCACTCTCTCCAATGCAGCCACATCTTTCCTCAGTAGGGTCCTGGCATTGCGATTTCAACCCAAAATATTGACAATGCCCCCTCGCCCAACAGATGTTGCTCAAACCGCTGAGTTCCTCCAGCAGGCTCTTTGTTGCTCTGGATTCCAGCATCTCCTGTGTCCACATCTTTCCCACAGTGTGGTGAGCAGTCTTGAACACCATACTCAAGTGTGGCCCAAGCACTGTTTTGTAAATCTTTGCAAAACTGTAATGTTTGATGGCACCTTTCAAACTATGAACCCTACTACTAAAAAGTCTGGGGCAGCTGGGAGCCCCACCGCCTCCGGGTTCCCTTGCAAGCTGCACGTCATCTTGACTTGGAAATGTGTCATTGCCAAGTCAAACTCCTGGATCTGCCTCCTCAGCAGCACCAAGGGAACACCAGAAGGACTGCAGTTGTTCATAGAGGTAGCTACCCAAGGAGCAGTTGGGGATGCGCAATAAGTGCCCACCTCTGTATCACTACTTTTGCCAAATATACCTTTGGAAAATCGGACTTCCGATTTCATCTTCATTGTGGCCACATTTCTGAAGTAGTTCATTGTAAATATATTGTCATTCACAACTTTTCCTTAGATTTTACTTTTTATTTTTTATTTATTGAGATACAACCCTTCAATCTGCGCTGTGCAGCAATGCCCCGACTTAATCCTAGCCCAGTCACAGGACAATTTACAGTGAACAATTAAGCTACCAACCAGTACGTCCTGGGACTGTGGGAGGAAACTGGAACACTTGGTGCAAACCCACGTGGTCACGGGGAAATCGTACAGACTCCTTACAGGCAGTAGCGGGAATTAAACTGGGTCACTGGCACAGTAAAGCGTTGTGCTAACCACTATGCTACTCTGCCGCCCTCTTAAGAATGTTTAACTTAGAGCACTGTAAAGCGTTCCACTCCTTTCTGATATAGTGTGGTTACTCTCCTTGGCTTTTAGATTGCATGATGATAACTGACGGAGGTGTTTGGTCTGGCTGTTTAATTGTGATTTTCTATGAAGTTTAACAATTAATTGTCTGCTGTTTAATATGGCTCTTAGTGCTCATATGTAAATAGCAGCTGTTTAGGCAGCCCCCTAGAGGTTACATTTGTAGATTCTGGAAAGCTCTGGAGGCTTCTCTTGGTATGGAATTATTTGAATAGTGGCTTTTGGATTGTCAGATTTTTACCTGCAAATTTGAATGGAATGTTTCTTCCCTATGTGTATAAAAAGAGCTGACTACATAAAATCACTCCCGCCATGACTCCCTTGACCATTTGTCCCTCCCCACTGATCTCCCTCCTGGCACTTATCCTCGCAAGTGGAACAAGTACCATACCTGCCCCTGGACCTCCTCCCTCACCACAGGTCAGGGCCCCAAACAGTCTTATCAGATGAGGTGAGTCTGCTGGGGTCATCTACTGTATCTGGTACTCCCAATGTGGCCTCTTGTATATCGGTAAGACCCAATGTACATTGGGAGACTGCTTCGCCGAGCACCTACACTCCATCTGCCAGAAAAGAGTAGGATCTCCCAGTGGCCACCCATTTTAATTCCACTTCCCATTCCCATTCCGACATGTCAATCCATGTCCTCCTCCTCTACTGCTGCGATGAGGCTACACTCAGGTTGGAGGGGCAGCTCCTTGTATTCTGTCTGGATAACCTCCAACCTGATGGCATGAACATCAATTTCTCAAACTTCCAGCAATGCCTCCCTCCCCCCACCCCATTCACCATTCCCCATTCCCTTTTCCCTCTCACCTTATCTCCTTGCCTGCCCATCACCTCCCTCTGGTGCTCCTCCCCACTTTTCTTCTTTCCATGGCCTTCTGTCCTCTCCTGTTAGGATTCCACTCTTCTCTAGCCCTGTATCTCTTTCACCAATCAACTTCCCAGCCCTTTACTTCACCCCTCCCCCTCCTCCTGGTTTCATCTATCACCTTGTGTTTCTTCCTCCCCTCCCCCAACCTTCTAACTCTGACTCCCATCTTTTTTTCTTCAGTCCCGATGAAGGGTCTCAGCCCAAAATGTAGACTGTTTAAAGATATTTTACAATGCAGAGTATTATTGCCTTCACTATCCCCTCCCCTGACATCATTAGCAACCCCAAACCACTTTACAGCCAGTGAAGTATTTTTGGGCTGTAAGCACTGTTAGGAACATGGCAAGCGATGTATGCACAGACAATGACATGGTTATTGATAGTTGACTGTTAGCCCAGGGCGCAGGAGATAACTTCCCTCCTCTACTTCAGAATAGTGCCTTTGGAGCTTTACATATCTGACAGAAGCGAGATTAATGTTTCATTTGATGGTGAAGTACCAGTCGGAAGTGTGTGTGATAACAAGCCCCGAGTGACGCTCAGCTGAAATATATATCTGTATGTTAATGTGCGTAATACGTATGATGTGCACCTGTTTAGAGTGCCTCTTCCAAACAGTCACAATGAACTCCGGTGTTGGCCTAGAGTTATGTTAACAGGCACAGGAGAGGATTTGAGTTCTGGGGACAATTGACTATTATCATATTGAATACTGGGTAAGGACAACGTGACCACACACTATTTTTGTTTGTATTTTTGTGGATCTTGAGTGTATCCATAAACCTCCAAGCTCAGGAATGTACTCAGGGCCCCACAGCTGAGAGCGCCAAACATTATTGGCTATAGTCAACAACATCTTATAGTTTCGGCCTTGCCATCTCAAAGCTCCTGATTACACTGGGTAGATTCAGACACATGACCACGTGTGGGGAAATTACAATTCGCACATTCCTAGTGGCTCTGACGGGTTTAACATTGACAAATTCCTTGCCACTTACGTGTCAGAGGATCTGTCCTGGGACCACCACATAGTGTCATCATGAAGGAGGCCCCTACTTTCTTAGAAGATGACATAGAATCAGCATGTCACCAAAAACTACGACAAGCCCCTATAACTGCAGAGTGCAGCGTATCCGAACTGGTTGCATCACAGTCTGGTATGGAAACACTGATGCCTGGGAATGGAAAAGACTGCAGAAAGTGGTGGACACTGCTAAGCCCACCACAGGCAAAGCTGGCCCCACCATTGAATATATTTACATGGAACACTGCCACAAGAAAGCAACATCCATCATCACGGACCTCTACTAACCAGGCCATGCCCTCTTCTTGATACTAACATCAGGCAGGAAGTAGGTCTCACACCACCAGGTTCTGGACAAATCATTACCCTAAAACCATTGGGCTCCTCAACCAGCATGGATAATTTAATCACCACTACTCTGAACTGATCCTACATCCTACAGACTAACTTTCATGGACTCCTTGTAAATCATGTTTTCAGCATCTTTTTAATTTGCACAGCTTCTCTTCTTTTGCACATTGGTGGTTTTTGATCTTTGTTTATATATAGTTTTTGGTAATTGCTATTGAATTTATTTTTTTCTCTATAAATGCCTGTAAGAAAATGAATCTCAAGGTAGTATATGGTAACATATTCCATATTTTTACTTTGAACTTGGTTTATTATTGTCATAAGTACTGACGTAAGTGAAAACTTTGTTTTGCATTCCATCCATACAGTTCATTTCATTACAACAGTGCATAGAGGCAGTACAAAGAAAAACAGTAACAGAATGCAGAATAAAATGTTACAGAAAATGTACTATTTTATCATACTAGGGGACCATTCAATAGATTTATAACAATAGGATAGAATTCTAAAGTAAGTACATGTTCGGCACAGCATTGTGGCCAAAGGGCCTGTGTTGTGATGTAGGTTTTCTATGTTTCTAAGCTGCCCTTGGGCTTGGGGGCTTTTCATTTCAGGCTTTTGTAACCACTGCTCAAAGGGAGAGGGGGGGAGAAGAGAGAACGTCTGGGGTAGGATAAGTCTTTGATTTTGTTTTTGATGGGGGCAATAAGAAGTGTAGATAGTCCATGGAAAGGAGATTGGTTTCTGTGATGTGCTAAGCTGTATCCACAATTCTCTACAGTTTCTTCAGGTCTTGGGCAGAGCAAGCTATGATATATTTGTTTAGGTCAGTGATATTAATGCCATCTTAAGCAATTAAAAGAAAATATATTAACCATATTTTTCTGTTTATTTTTCAGAGCAGAAAAAGTCAGGAAAAATCCAGCCGGAACTCAACAATATCAGTTCTTACGGAACTGTATGGGATGGAGAACAGAACAATGATTCTGTGGGTGAAAATGCAAAGTAACCAGCAAACGGCAGATTGAAATGGATTTAATACTTGAACTAAGTATTAACTCAACCTTAACACCTCATCACGTTAGATGTTCTTGGTTTGGATTCTGGATTCATCCTACGTTGTACTGTTGAGGGGCTGTGGTCTAATCACACTTCAATGTTTACAGTGGAAAATGTCACTTCATCAGTCATGTGACTTTTAAAAAAGAAATTTATAAAGGGGCATTCTTTTGATTTTGGACTTTGAAATCCATTTGACAAACAAACATATTTATTCCAAGATTTAAGCAGAAAAGCAGGATGATAATTCTTTCTATAATTTATTTACAGTTTGCATTGTTGGAGGATGCTGACTTTGAAGGATAGAGGGAAAGTTACTAAGTGAGGCAACAGTTCCAGGTTAATAGAAGATTGCCTGAAAAAACAAAAAATTTGTATTTATCTAGCATCTTCAAGAGCTCAGGGTTTCCCTGCATGCCTTACTGCAGAAGATACCACTTCTGAACATGGTAATGTTGTCGTATAGAAATTGCGTAATATCTCACAGGGCATGAACATTGATTTCTCTAACTACTGGCAGTTTCTCCCCACATCTTCCCTCCTCTCCTTTTCCATTCCCTATTCTGGTTCCCCTCATACCCTATTTCTTATCCTCATCTGCCCATCGTCCTTCTCTGGTTTCTCTCTTCCATGGTCACTCTTCTCACAGCTTCTCACTTCAACCCTCATCTCCCCGTCCCCATCCTTCATCCACTTGTACCCTCCCACCTTCTTATCCTGTCATCTGCCCTCATTCTTTTCCAGTCCTGATGAAAGGTCTCGGCCCAAAATATCAATTGTTCATGGCCCTGCATGGATGCTACCTGACCTGCTGAGTTCCTCCAGCATCTTGCATGTGTAGACCTCCTGCTGATATGTTTTATTGACGTTGGTTGTAGGGGATTTATATTGGCTGGGGGAGTTGAGATATCTGCCTGTCAGCAAAGTGATACGATATGGTATTTTACATTCACTGGTGGAAAAGGACTGGACTTTCAACTATCATCTGACCCATGGCACTTCCAACAGTGCAGTACTCCTTCAGTAAGGCACTGGAGTGTCAGTGTGGACTGAATACCCGTGTCTCTGGTGTTGAACCCTATAAACCTTAAGTACTGTAATTACAAAGTTTAGCTGTTTATATTAATCAGCACAGTAGCATATTTAATTTTAGTTACTTTCCAGTATTTACTTAATATTTGATATTTTCAGGTTAAGTTCTTTTATCATTATGACTAAAATAGTTTCTTGTTTAAAATGTTCAATTAACTTGTCAACAAATGGAATAAAATGTTGTTTCCTGTAACGTTTCACATGAATGTTCTCTTGTTTGCTCCTGCTTCTCTCCATAATGCTGTCAGAGTCAGAGAGACATACAGCATGGAAACAGGCCCCTCCCTCATCTGAAACTGGTCCATGCTGACCAAGATGCCCATTTCAGCTCGTCCCATTTGCCCACATTTAGCTCACATCTCTTTAAGCCTTTCCTATCTATGTACCTTTCCAAGTGCCTTTTAAATGTTGTTAACATATCTGCGATTACCTCTTCCTCTGGCAGGTTGTTCCTTATATTGACCACCCGCTGCTTGGAGAAAATGCCCCCCCAGGTCCCTATTAAACCTCTCCTCTCTCACCTTATGCCTTCTAGTGCTTGATTTCCCAACCCTAGTGTGTATATTAACTATATCTGTAATCCTCATGGGGAAGTCAGAGGTAAGATTACTAGGGTGGTGAGTGCATGGGACACACTGCCATGGGTGGTCATAGAGGCTGCTGCAATAGGGACATTTCAGAGGCTCTTAGATAGGCATATGAGTGGAAGAAAAAATAGAGGGTTATAGGCAGTATAGGAGGGAAGTGTTAGATTGATTGTGAAATATGTTCATATTGGTCATAACATAGTGGGCTGAAGGGCTTGTACTGTTTATTCTTGTTCTCATTCCCCTATGCTCCAATGAATTAGATTAGATTATGAGGACACTCAGTCCTTGTTTATTGTCATTTAGTAATGCATGCATTAAGAAATGATACAATGTTCCTCCAGTATGATATCACAGAAACACAAGACAGACCAAGACTAAAACTGACAAAAACCACATAATTATAACATATAGTTACAACAGTGCAAAGCAATACCGTAATTTGATATAGAGCAGACCATGGGCACGGTAAAAAAAAGTCTCGAAGTCCCGATAGCCCCATCATCTCACTCAGATGGTAAAAGGAAGAAACTCTCCCTGCCATGAACCTCTAGCACTGCAAACTTGCTGATGCAGCACCCTGGAAGCACCCAACCACAGCCGACTCCGAGTCCGTCCGAAAACTTCAAGCCTCTGACCAGCCCTCCGACACCGAGCACCATCTCTGCCAAGCGCTTCGACCCCGGCCCCGGCCGCCAAGCAACAGGCAAAGCCGAGGATTCGAGGCCTTCCCCTCCGGAGATCCTGGATCACACAGTAGCAGAGATGGTGAAACAAGCATTTCAGAAGTTTCACCAGATGTTCTTCTGTGCTTCTCACGTCCATCTACATCAAATCAGGATTGTGCACGGTATCCTACTTGACAAATAACAGATATTCATCACTGGCGTGGCTGCTGCGTGCTGCGTCGCGCCGCCATCTTCTCTTCTGAGATGGTTAAGTTCCAGGTTGCTTAACCTCTCTCCATAACTCAGTCCCTTGAGTCCTTGGACAAATCATTGTAAATTTCTTTAACTCCATCGTCCTTATCCTTCTGATTCTTTAGTTGGAGGTGGGATGGGGATGGAATGGTTTTGACCGTGGGATGGGGATGGAATGGTTTTGTCTGTGGGATGAGGATGGAATGGTTTTGACCATGGGATGGGGATGGAATGGTTTTGGCCATGGGATGGGGATGGGATGGTTTTGGCCGTGGGATGAGGATGGAATGGTTTTGTCTGTGGGCTGGGATGGAATGGTTTTGACCATGGGATGGCGATGGGATGGTATTGACCGTGGGATGGGGATGGAATGATTTTGGCCATAGGATGGAATGGTTTTGACCGAGGGATGGGGCTGGAATGGTTTTGGCCGTGGGATGGGGATGAAATGCTTTTGGCCGTGGGATGGGGATGGGATGGTTTTGACCGTGGGATGGGGATGGAATGGTTTTGGCCGTGGGCTGGGGATGGGGGGATGGAACGGATTTCGTATTTGACCGTGGGATGGGGATGGAACGGTTCTGACTGTGGGATGGGGATGGAATGGTTTTGGGGATGGGATGGTTTTGACCGTGGGATGGGGATGGAATGGTTTTGGGGATGGGATGGTTTTGACCGTGGGATGGGGATAGAATGGTTTTGGCCGTGGTCTGGGGATGGGGGGATGGAACGGGTTTCGGATTTGACCGTGGGATGGGGATGGAATGGTTTTGATGGTGGGATGGGGATAAAATGGTTTTGGCCGTGGGATGGAATGGTTTTGACCGAGGGATGGGGCTGGAATGGTTTTGGCCGTGGGATGGGGATGGAATGGTTTTGGCCGTGGGATGGAATGGTTATAATCGTGGGATTGGGATGGAATGGTTTTGACCCTGGGATGGGATGGAATGGAATGGTTTTGACCATGGGATGGGGATGGAATGGTTTTGGGGATGGGATGGGAATGGAAAGGTTTTGGGGATGGGATGGTTTTGACTGGGATGAGGATGGAAAGGTTTTGGGGATGGAATGGTTTTGGCCGTGGGATGGGGACGGAACGGATTTGACCGTGGGATGGGAATGGAACGGATTTGATTATGGGATGGGGATGGAATGGTTTTGGCCGTGGGATGGGGATGAAATGGTTTTGGCCATGGGATGGGGATGGAATGGTTTTGGCCATGGGATGGGGATGGAATGGTTTTGTCCGTGGGATGGGGATGGAATGAATTTGGCTGTGGGATGGGGATGGAATGGTTTTACCCGTGGGATGGGGATGGGATGGCTTTGGCCGTGGATTGGGGATGGAATGGTTTTGGCCGTGGGATGGAATGGTTATAATCGTGGGATTGGGATGGAATGGTTTTGACCCTGGGATGGGATGGAATGGTTTTGACCATGGGATGGGGATGGAATGGTTTTGGGGATGGGATGGGAGTGGAAAGGTTTTGGGGATGGGATGGTTTTGACTGGGATAGGGATGGAAAGGTTTTGGGGATAGAAAGGTTTCGGGGATGGAATGGTTTTGGCCGTGGGATGCGGATGGAACGGATTTGACCGTGGGATGGGAATGGAACGGATTTGATTATGGGATGGGGATGGAATGGTTTTGACCGTGGGATGGGGATGAAATGGTTTTGGCCATGGGATGGGGATGGAATGGTTTTGTCAATGGGATGAGGATGGAATGGTTTTGTCCGTAGGATGGGGATGGAATGGTTTTGTCCGTGGGATGGGGACGGAATGGTTTTGGGAATGGAATGGTTTTGACTGTGGAATGGGGATGGAATGGTTTTGACCGTAGGATGGGGATGGAATGGTTTTGATCGTGGGAGGGATGGAAAGGTTTTGGCCGTGGGATGGGGATGAAGTGGTTTTGACCGTGGGATGGGGATGGGATGGTTTTGACCGTGGGATAGGGATGGAATGGTTTTGGGGATGGGATGGTTTTGACTGTGGGATGGGGATGGGGATGGAACGGATTTGACCGTGGGATGGGGATGGAATGGTTCTGACCGTGGGATGGGGATGGAATGATTTTGGCCATGGGATGAGGATGGAATGGTTTTGTCCGTGGGATGGGGATGGAATGGTTTTGACCGTGAAATGGGGATGGAACGGTTCTGACCGTGGGATGGGGATGGAACGGATTTGACCGTGGAATGGGGATGGAACGGTTCTGACCGTGGGATGGGGATGGAACGGATTTGACTGTGGGATAGGGATGGAATGGTTTTGACCGTGGGATGGGGATAAAATGGTTTTGGCTGTGGGATGGAGATGGAAAGATTTTGCGGATGGAATGGTTTTGGCCATGGCATGGGGATGGAATGGTTTTGGCCGGGGGATGGGGTTGGAATGAACTTGGCCATGGGATGGGGATGGAATGGTTTTGGCCGTGGGATGGGGATGGAATGAACTTGGCCGTGGGATGGGGATGGAATGAACTTGGCCGTGGGATGGGATGGAATGGTTTTGACTGTGGGATTGGGATGGAATGGTTTTGACCGTGGGATGGGGATGGAAAGGTTTTGGGGATGGGATGGTTTTGACTGTGGGATGGGGATGGAAAGGTTTTGGCCGTGGGATGGGGATGGAACAGATTTGACCGTGGGATGGGGATAGAAAGGTTTTGGTGATAGAAAGGTTTTGGGGATGGAATGGTTTTGGCCGTGGGATGGGGATGGAACAGATTTGTCCGTGGGATCGGGATGGAACGGTTTTGACTGTGGGATGGGGTTGGAATGGCTTTGGCTGTGGGATGGGGATGGAATAGTTTTGACCGTGCGATGGTTTTGACCATGGGATGGGGACGGGGCAGATTTGGCTGTGGGATGGGGATGGAACGGATTTGGCCATGGGATGGGGATGGGATGGTTTTGATCGTGGGATGGAGATGAAATAGTTTTGGCTGTGGGATGGGGATGGAACGGATTTGACCATGGGATGGGGATGGAATGGTTTTGACCGTGGGTTGGGCATGGAATGGTTTTGACAGTGGGATGGGGATGGGGATGGAACGATTTTGTCCGTGGGATGGGGATGGAATGGTTTTGACCGTGGGATGGAGATGAAATAGTTTTGGCTGTGGGATGGGGATGGAACGGATTTGACCATGGGATGGGGATGGAATGGATGTGACCGTGGGATGGGGATGGAACGGTTTTGACCGTGAGATGAGGATGAAACGGTTTTGGCCGTGGGGTGGAGATGGAAAGGTTTTGGGGATGCAATGGTTTTGACTGTGGGATGGGGATGGAATTAATTTGGCAGTGGGATGGGGATGGAAAGGTTTTGTCCGTGGGATGGGGATGGAATGGTTTTGACCGTGGGATGGGGATGTAATGGTTTTGACTGTGGGATGGGGATGGAATGGTTTTGACAGTGGGATGGGGATGGAAAGGTTTTGGGGATGTAATGGTTTTGACCGTGGGATGGGGATGTAATGGTTTTGACCGTGGGATGTAGATGGAATGGTTTTGGTCGTGCAATGGGGATGGAATGGTTTTGACCGTGGGTTGGGCATGGAATGGTTTTGACAGTGGGATGGGGATGGGGATGGAACGGTTTTGTCCGTGGGATGGGGATGGAATGGTTTTGGCCATGGGATGGAATGGTTTTGACCGTTGGTTAGAGAACAGAATTACTACCACTTCAGGCTTCATTTTTGTTTCAGTCACTGTATCACAGATGCACTGATTGCAAACTAGGGTGCATACATTCTCCATCAGTGGTTACATTGTCCATCAGCTTGTTTGAGCAGCTGGTACACTTCTGCCCCATGGAATCTTGCACTTATGTGGATTCAAGGGCAAAACATACAGATTTTTAAGGGAATAAAAGATATCAATGATGAAGTATCAACTTTATTTTCCATATACGTTTACATGAATTAGGAATTTGCTGTGGTGTGTTGCACAACATGTAACAACAAATTCAACAATTATAAAGAATTGTGTGAAATAAAGTTAGAAGTATGGATATGGAATAAAATGTACATGAATACATAAATACCAGCATGCATTTACAATGTATACAGCATTATAAAAAATGACTTAAAGTGTTTCCGTGCAGTGACTGATGTAATAGATAGAAGTGATATGGGAATAGTGTGGGATTGTGCTCTTAAGGCGGAGGGACAACCTTGCTTTTAAATGGCTTTGCAGATTATAAGGACCTACTATGGTTCCTGGCAGCAAAATAAAATGCTAGTTCAGGCACAATGGGCCAAATGGCTTCAGCTACACCAATTTGAGCTAAGATAAAGGAAATCAGGAGGCTCAGAGTCGTCAGACATATCCACCCTGACCGGTGTAAGGTGAGATGAATCTGCTAGAGTCCAGGAGGTATAATGGAGACCAGAACCAGGTAGGCCATCTGATTTTCTTCTGTATTTTTCAGTTTTTATTCATCAAAATCTGGTCATTTTATTTGCTAAAATAAACCTAAGAGATACATCAATTTTCATTCATCATAGTGTGCAATGCAATTGAGATTATCATATATACACTTGTATTAATAGTCATATTACTCATTAAAATGTGGCTAGATACACACAAGTGAACTGTGCATCTCTTATGCAGATGCATGGACATTTTGAAAATCAGATCCAAATTTCTGAAAGCAAAATGAAAATGAAAATTTGGCATGGTCAATATTTATTTGCAGTGTAGAGTTTTACAGATGAAATAAAACTTCAAAGCCTTTGGGAGTTGCTTTTTATTGATTAAAACCAGAAATTTCTAGCTCTAGGGTGAAACAGCTCAACAATAATTCAAACTGGAGTAATTCTAAGTATACTTGTGGTATAGTGTTGCCTGTAGGAAATGAATTAAAAGACAATTAAGCAGGGCAAAGATTTAGTTGTGGAACTTTTATCCAAACCACTGATGTGTGTTTACTTAAATTCCAGAGAGTAAGTTAGCCTTCAGAAACCTGAACCCAATGAACCTCACTCCACTGGAGGCAGAAGCCATGAGGAATGCCCATACAATGATAAGTGATTTACAAATAAGCATCTTAATTCGATGCATGGCAAGACGTGTGTTCGTCCATCATCGACGTCGATGAGGACCTCGACACCATTATGATAGTGTCGAGACCAGCACGTGGTTTGGATTTAAGTGAGGGAGAGTTGCGCATAAAACATAATTATAATTGTCCTAATACACATGGGTTCAAATCTTGTCTCTCAGCTCACTAAAGAACTGAAAGTAATGTAAGAGCTCTACATTTTAAGATTGTTAAGAACAATCTTAAATCTAGGCTGAAAGGTTCCTTGTTGGACTTCAACTTGATTTAGTAGTTGATAAGTAAGCAGACATTTATATAGCACTTGCTATAACCAAAGAATCACGAGAAGAGCAATAATAACCACAAGAGACACTACAGATGCTGGAAACTGGGGCAACATAAAAAGCACTGGAGAAACTCAATAGATCAGGTATCATTTCTGGAGGGAAATGGATAGTTTATGTTTTGGTTCGAGACCCTTCATCCCAGGTGAACAGTCTCGACCCAAAATGTCGACAGCCACTTCCCTCCAAAGATGATGCCTGCCCGCTGAGTTCTTCCAGTGTCTTTTGTGTTGCTAACAACTAACCAAGTTCCTTTTGAAGAGCAGTTGCTCCTCTAGAAAAGCAAAATTTCAGTGAATTGAAGGATAAATATTGGCCTGGACTTCAAACTGGGCTCATCTGCACACTTTGGTATATCTGAGAGTGAGTAGGTGTTTGAACATTGGTCTCAGTAAGCCACAGTTGACTTCTGAAATCCTCATTAACTGGAGACTATCATTTGTCAGGATGCTCAACATAAATTCAAAACTGGAAGCAAGAATCCCATTCATCGTCTCCCAAAGCCCTGCATGATCACATAGCTGCAGAAGGGAAAGCCATGATAGAGGCCTAGAAAGCCAAAATAAATAAAAGCACTATGAAATTTGAGAACATCTGTGAATGTTCTAAGACAAAATCTTACAATCTGTGTAAACATGTTCTTCAATGTGTTACCAATTATTTCATTACATAGAGATCACTATCTTTATAGTTGTCATCATTTGCCAAGTCAAAAAGCTACATGTAGCCAAGATAAGTTGGAACATCGTTCATGTTCTGATGGTTCCATTGTTGCCGATGGCGTTTTAAAAACCTTTAATCGCTGATTCTACAGAAATAGATGGAAAACTCTCCAATGTGTCATGCCTCTTGACTCCCCAAATCTTTCCTTTTGCCCAGCTTGGGATGGAATCACCTGCACATGTGTGGACAGGGTAATTGGGGTCGTTTATCAGAATGGAGGCCTGAGTCTAGCAGTGTGATATGGGGTTTGGTACTAGAACATTTGCTGTGACTTGTATAAAAGATTTGGATGTGAATGTACATACAAGTTATGGCTAGTTAGTCTGTGGAGTCTGTCTTCACATGCTGGGATAGATAACTCCCTATCTCACCGAGGGTTTGAGACCCGTCGGCTGCCCTCACCTGGTTTAGTCGGCTTGTCAAAGCCACTGCGCAGGGTTTGGCCGCTGTCCCATGCAAACAGCTATGAGGAGCCACAGGTGAGAGCTGAGTGCCAGGTAGGGAACCAAAGGTGGACAAACCACCTGAAAAGGACATGACATGTCCCCCCACCAAGTTGTTCCAGTCTTTTTGGAAGCAAGGATCCATTCCTCAGGAACTTAAAGATGCGCTCGTCCGGCATACGGATGACATGACCTGCCCTCGGGTAGACTGATGGTAGACTTGCTCTAAAGAGAACTTCAGTGTCTGGTACTTTGTCTTGCCATCTGATGCCTAATATTCTGCGAAGACAAGTCATGTGGAAATGGTTGAGCTGTCTTGCATGCCTCCTATACACAGTCCACATTTCACAGGCATACAGGAGGGTAGTGAGTACCACGGCTCGGCTCTGTAGACCTTCAGTTTTGTTGCTGGACTGATCCTCGACGTTCCCATACAGTGGAGCGCAGTCTACCGAAAGCAGAACTTGCTATTCTGCAGTTAACTTATGTAACAATAGTCACTGCTTGGGAGAGGGTGCTGCTGTGAGTAAGTAAACTGGTCCACTGCCTGTAGTTCCTGTCCTTTGATTGTGATTTTGGGTTCTGTGTACAGTGCATGAGGAGCAGGCTGGTGCATGATTTCTGTCTTTTTGATGTTGATGGTGAGTCCAAAGTTGTCACAAGCCATGAAGAATTTGTCCATATTGACTTGCATCTCTGGCTCTGAACCAGTATTACTTTCAAATCTCTTACTATCGCTTTCTTCTGTTAGTCTTGATGAAGGGTCTCAACCCAAAACATTGACTGTACTTCTTCCTATAGATGCTGCCCGGCCTGCTGCGTTCCACCAGCATGTTGTGTGTTTTTCTATGACCATATGCCTTCCACACTATCCTCATGATGAATAATTACCAGTGAGGCTCAGACAGGACAGTGAGTACAGAGGTAACCGAAACATCTGGTTTATTACCAACCCTATACAGTCAAACCTTCATATTCTTAACTGCCTGAACAATCTATTAAAAATAATTCTTGTGACTTTACTATCACTGTGCCTAAAGGCAATATCCAAAAATAGCCATTACATCAAACATTTGGTTATGACAGCATAGTTTTATTTTTTTCTCTTCTAGTCACTTCACAGTCAGCCATGATTCAGTAGTAAAATCTTGACTCACCGAAGCCAGAAGGATGGGATTCCATCCTTAACTATCATTATGCCAGGCTGATAATCAAATCAAATTTAATGTCATGTGCACTGAGGTGCAGGTGCAATAAAATTCTTGCTTGAAGCAACAGCACAGACATATGGAATCAGACAAAACATGAATTATACATAAACCAAATGAGACAGTGAAGAAAAATACTTTACAAAGCAAGTCATTAGTGTGGAAACACTATCAGAGACAAATCCATGCAAGAGCAAAAGGTGGTCTATAGTATTTCATTGCTGAGATAGGGTTAGGTTTCTGCTGGTTGGTTCAAGAACTTGATGGTTGTAGGAAAGTAGCTATTCCTGAATCTGATGCTGTGGCTTCTGTACTTTCTACTGAACTGTAACAGTGAGAAGAGAACATGAGCTGGACGGTGGGGATCATTGATGAAAGATGCTATCTTCTTGATGCAGGCCCTCATGTAGAAGCTGTGCCCATGATGGAACAGGCTGTGTCCACAACTCCTTGCATTGGTACTGAGAACACGTGGCATTGCCTTCCCCTGTTGGTCTTTCAGTAAAAGATACCTATTGTAGGTGAGTGAATCTGGAGCAACACACACAAAATACTGAAGGAACACGGCAGGTCAGTCTGTATCTTTGGAGGGAAATGAACAGTCGACGTTTTGAGCCAGAACACTTAATCAGGACTGGAAGGGAAAGGAGCAGAAGCCAGAATAAAAGGGTGGGGTAGGAGCAAGAACTGGCAGGTGATGGATGTTTCTGATCGCGTCCAAGATATCCTGGTGGGAAGGAGAACAACCAGAGGTAGTGGTACATATTGGCAGGAAAAGGGAGGAGGTCCTGTAAGCAGACTACAGGGAGTTAGGAAAGAAGTTGAAAAGCAGGACCACAAAGGTAGTCATCTCAGGATTACTGCCTGTGTCATGCGACAGTGAGTATAGGAATAGAATGAGATGGAGGATAAATGCGTGGGTGAGGGATTGGAGCAGGGGGCAGGGATTCAGATTTCTGGATCATTGGGACCTCTTTTGGGGCAGGAATGACCTGTACAAAAAGGACAGGTTGCACTTGAATCCCAGGGGGACCAATATGCTGGTGGGGAGGTTTGCTGAGGCTGTTGGGGAGAGATTAAACTAGGATTGCTGGGGCTGGAAACCAAACTGAAGAGACAGAGGAAGAGGCGGTTGGCTCACAAACAGAGAAAGCTTGGAGACAGTGTGAGAGGGAGGATAGGCAAGTGATCAAGAAGGGACGAACTCAGACCGATGGTTTGAGATGTGTCTATTTATAGACCACCCAATAGTAACAGGGACATCAAGGAGCAGATAGGAAGACAGGTTCTGGAAAGGTGTAATAACAACAGGGTTGTCGTGGTGGGAGATTTTAATTTCCCAAATATTAATGGCATGTTCCTAGAGCAAGGGGTTTAGATGGGGTGGAATTTGTTGGGTGTGCTAAAGAAGGTTTCTTGACACAATATGTAGATAAGCCTACAAGAGGAGAGGCTGTACTTGATCTGGTATTAGGAAATGAACCTGGTTAGGTGTCAGATCTCTCAGTGGGAGAGCATTTGTGTGGAATTCTGCATAGGTACGTTACAATGAGACAGGGAAGTTATGGTAGGGTACAGGCACCGTGGTGTACAAAGGCTGTTTTAAATCTAATCAAGAAGAAAAGAGCTTACGAAAGGTTCAAAAAGCAAGGTAATGACAGAGAGCTAGAAGATTATAAGGCTAGCAGGAAAGCTCAAGAAAGAAATTAGGAGATCCAGAAGGGGCCATGAGAAGGCCTTGGTGGACAGGATTAAGGAAAATCTTTTACTTTTACTTTACTTTATTGTCGCCAAGCAATTGATACTAGAGCGCACAATCATCACAGCGATATTTGATTCTGCGCTTCACGCTCCTGGAGTACAAATCGATAGTAAATATTAAAACTTTAAATTATAAATCATAAATAGAAAATAGAAAAGGGAAAGTAAGGTAGTGCAAAAAAAATGAGAGGCAGGTCCGGGTATTTGGAGGGTAGGGCCCAGATCTGGGTCAGGATCATTCAGCAGTCTTATCACAGTTGGAAAGAAGCTGTTCCCAAATCTGGCCGTATGAGTCTTCAAGCTCCTGAGCCTTCTCCTGGAGGGAAGAGGGACGAAAAGTGTGTTGGCTGGGTGGGTCATGTCCTTGATTATCCTGGCAGCACTGCTCCAACAGCGTGCGGTGTAAAGTGAGTCCAAGGACGGAAGATTGGTTTGTATGATGTGCTGTGCCGTGTTCACGATCTTCTGCAGCTTCTTCCGGTCTTGGCCAGGGCTTCTTCCGGTCTTGGCCAGGTTGTGATGCACCCTAGAAGAATGCTTTCTATGTTGCATCTATAAAATTAGTGAGGGTTTTAGGGGACAGGCCAAATTTCTTCAGCATTCTCAGGAAGTAAAGGTGCTGGTGGGCCTTCTAAACCCCAAGGTATTCTACAAGTATGTTAAGAACAAGAGGATAAGATGTGAGAGAATAGGACCAATCAAGTGTGACAGTCGAAAAGTGTATATGAAACCAGAGGAGATAGCAGAGGTACTTAATGAGTACTTTGCTTCAGTATTTACTACAGAAAAGGTTCTTGGTGATTGTAGGGATGACTTACAGTGGACTGAAAAGCTTGAGCATGTAGACATTAAGAAAGAGGATGTGCAGGAGCTTTTGGAAAGCATCAAGTTGGCTAAGTCACCGGGACTAGACTAGATGTACCCCAGGCTACTGTGGGAGGCGAAGGAGGAGATTGCTGAGCCTCTGGCAATGATCTTTGCATCATCAATGGGGCCGGGAGAGGTTCCAGAGGATTGGAGGGTTGTGGATGTTGTTCCATTATTCAAGAAAAGGAGTAGAGATACCCAGGAAATTATAGACCAGTGAGTCTTACTTCATTGGTTGGTAAGTTGATGGAGAAGATCCTGAGAGACAGGATTTATGAACAGCTGGAGAGGCATAATATGATTAGGAATAGTCAGTATGGCTTTGTGAAAGGCAGATCATGCCTTACGAGCCTGATTGAATTTTTTGAGGATGTGACTAAACACATTGAAGGTAGAGCAGTAGGTGGTGTATATGGATTTCAGCAAGGCACCCCATGCAAGGCTTATTGAGAAAGTAAGGAGGCATGGGATCCAAGGGGACATTGCTTTGTGGATCCAGAACTGGCTTGCCCACAGAAGGCAAAGAGTGGTTGTAGATGGGTCATATTCTGCATGGAGGTCAGTCACCAGTGGTGTACCTCAGGGATCTGTTCTGGGACCCCTTCTCTTCATGATTTTTATAAATGACCTGGATGAAGTAGTGGAGGGATGGGTTAGTAAATTTGATGATGACATAAATGTTGGAGGTGTTGTGGATAGGGTGGAGGGCTGTCAGAGGTTACAGCAGGACATTGATAGGATGCAAAAATGGGCTGAGAAGTGGTAGATGGAGTTCAACCCAGGTAAGTGTGACGTGGTTCATTTTGGTAGGTCAAATATGATGACAGAAAATAGTATTAATGGTAAGACTCTTGGTAGCGTGGAGGATCAGAGGGATCTTGGGGTCCAAGTTCATAGGACACTCAAGGCTGCTGTGCAGGTTGACTCTGTGGTTAAGAAAGCATACAGTGTATTGGCCTTCATCAATTGTGGGATTGAGTTTAGGAGCCGAAAGGTAATGTTGCAGCTATATAGGACCCTGGTAAGACCCCACTTTGGAGTACTGTGCTCAGTTCTGGTCGCCTCACTATAGGAAGGATGTGGAAACCATAGAAAGGGTGCAGAGGAGATTTACAAGGATGTTGTCTGGATTGGAGAGTATGCCTTGTGAGAATAAGTTGAGTGAACTCGGCCTTTTCTCCTTGGAGCGATGGAGGATGAGAAGTGACCTGATAGAGGTGTATAAGATGATGCAAGGCATCGATCGTGTGGATAGTCAGAGGCTTTTTCCCAGGGCAGAAATGGCTAGCACGAGAGGGTACAGTTTTACAGTGCTAGAAGTAGGTACGGAGGAGATATCAGGGTTAAGTTTTTTTTACGCAGAGTGGTGAGTGCATGGAATGGGCTGCCAACAACAGTGGTGGAGATGGATACGATAGGGTCTTTTAAGAGACTCTTGGACAGGTATATGGAGCTCAGAAAAATAGAGGGCTATAGGTAACCCTAGTTAATTTCTCAGGACATTTTCTGCACAGCTTTGTAGGCCGAGGGGCCTGTATTGTGCTGTAGGTTTTCTATGTTTCTAATCCAGGTGAGAGGAGGTAGGTAGAAAGGAAGGGGAGAGAGGGGAGGTGGAAGGTGGAAGAAGCAGAGTTGAACCTGATGTAATCTGGGACATCTGAGAATCTCACTCCCACCATACTTGCTTTGCACAGAGGGTAAGAATGGATATTTTAGATGCTATCTTCATAAATACGGTTCCTCTGTGTGCGATGACACTATTTCCTATGTCTGTAAGAATGTGCAAGCAAATGTTTTTCTATTTTAAGTATTCCAAATATTTCATTAAGAATTTGCAGCTTGTCATGACTGATGTTTTGCATATTAAGTGCTAATTTGAAGGGATTCAGCCTCATCATTGCAAAATAAATTGAGTATATTATCCTCAGAGTCTTGGCCAAAATGTATGGCTAAGAGCAACAGATTATCTGCTATCACTTTGCAGTTTTTTGGGAGATTCTCTTGTGCAAAAAATGGCTACCTTGCTTGTGATGTGACATAACAGATCACACTTCAAAATTACCTCATTGTCACAAAGTGCATTTCAGCTACTGGCCAAGAAATACATTCAGATACAAAGGTTTGTGGTTTCTTGAGCTATCTGTACATTACCTCAGAATGGAAAAGATGTGACTTCTAAAGCAACATTGGAATAAATGACAGGGCAATTTTTAAAAACCTAAGAGCAGATCTCTTTTCAATCCAGTATGTTTTTCCAAAATGAGGTCATGAAGAAACACTTTTAGATATTTCTAACTGGTGAGTGAAAATGTATGAGGAGAGTCAACATTTCGACCTGTGACCCGATGAAGAATTTCAGCCTGAAATGTTGACTGTTTGTTCCTCTTTATAGATGCTGCCTGACCTGCTGAGATCCTCCAGCATCTGTAGAATTTCTTTAAGATTGCAGAGTAGAGACATAATCTGGCTTTAAAATATCTAATTCTATGAAGTGACATGGTTTGATTGATCATTAAATTAATTTTGTTTTAATTGTTATTTTCAACTCTGGGCTGAACATTAATGGAGATAAGGGACACTGCATCAGAACTTCTAAAATTCCTGCCATTTCCCCACCCCACACCACCACGTGTGTATGCACAAGCAGCAACTGCTTGATCCACTGAGTTCCTCCTGCAGTTTAATTTTTGCTCTGAATTCTTATATCTGCAGTCTCTTATTGTTATCAGTAGCAATTGGCTGTAAATGTTTCCCTGAAGTAACTATTGCTTTGCATATCAAGTGGTAACTTCAAGAAATTCCTCCTCACCATCACAAAGGACAAATGACTTTTCCTCAGCTCTTTGGCCAAAATGTGTCCCCTGGCTGTAAAAGGCACAAAGCAAGTCTTTTAATCTATCCCTGGAACTGTGGAAAACTAGGTAGAGGAAAGCATTTTCTGAAGCTTTAGTGCCCTCTAAAGGGCTATATTTATACACCAGCTCAAAATATTTAGAACTTGGTGTATTCAAAAATTTCTATTAATGTCCAGAAACAAATGCAGTTGTGCCAGGACAGTGTAAAGACACAGAATCACTATAAATTAATATTAATGGCTCCGTCTAAGTAGACAATGGATGTGCCCGGTTTAGGACTCAATTGGGTGTGGAACAGCGTCGGCTGTGGCTGAATAAGCCGATTCTTGAGCGGCAGTCCTTGGCACGGCTGCTGCACACGGAGGCTGATGGCTGCTGCTGGGCCGTCACTGCTGCAGCTTTCCTTCTCTCTCTTCTGTCCGACCACAGTCGAGGTCGTTTTTCCTCTGCATTGGTAATGCATGTACGTACAGCCTGTCGCCAGGTACAGCGATTTGCAGTTGTCTCTTCCCAAGTGTCCACCCCGATATCAGCAGACTTCAGGTCACGTTTACAGACGTCCCTGTAACGCAGCGGTGGTCACCCTGTGGGCCGGGATCCTGTGGCGAGTTCTCCGTATAGGATGTCCTTGGGGATGCGGCCATCTTGCATGCGGTGGACGTGGTCAAGCCAGTGCAATCGTCGCTGTGTGAGAAGGACATACATGCTTGGCATGCTGGCCTGGTCCAGGATGTCCTTGTTTGGCACACAGTCTTTCCAGGAAATGCTCAGGATCTGACGCAAGCACCGTAGGTGGAAGCTGTTGAGGTGGTGCTCTTGGTGCGCGTAGGTGGGCCAACTCTCGCTGCCGTAGAGAAGAGTACTCAGTACGCAGGCTCTGTATGCTGCAATCTTGGTGGCTGTGGTGAGTTTCTTGTTTCTCCACACTCTCTTTGACAGCTTGGCCATAGCAGCAGCGGCTTTCCCTATTCGCCTGTTGAGCTCTGGATAAATTACAAAAATAAGTTATGCAGTAAATAGAAATAGAGGTTGTGTTCATAGACCGTTAGACAGTATGATGGCGAAGGGGAAGAAGCTGTTCCTGAATGATTGAAGGTGGGTTGTCAGGCACGTGTACCTCCTTCTCAATGGTGGTAACAAGAAGAGGGTATGGGTGGGTCCTCACTGAAAGATGCCGCCTTCTTGGAGCATCGTCTTTTGAAGATCTCTCGATGGTGGGGAGTGTTGTGCCTGTGGTGGAGCTGGGTGAGTCTACAATCCTCTGCAACTTCTTTTCATCCTGCACATTGGGGACTCCATACTAGGAGGTAATGCAACTAGTCATAATGCTCTCCAACTTGCAACTGTATATCAGGGCAGCACTGGTAGCATTTTGTGTTCCTTCAGCAGTTGTCCCCAATCTTCACACTCTCTCCCCCATCTTGCATTGCTCTGATGCACTCTCCCATCTTCTGACAGCACCTTCCCTTGTAACTGAAGAAGCTACACCTGTTCTACCTCCTCTATTCTGCATTCTAAACAAGTTCCAGCTGAAGCAATGATTTACCTATACTTCTGTGTTCATAATCTGTGCTCATCTCTGAGGATACTTAACTGAGAATAGATCTGTTCAGTTATATATATTAACCAAGACTCCCAATACCTGAAATTTTTATTTCAGATTTTTTTTTCCCCACGTACATAAACTTTAAATTTCTAAAAAAAAGTTAACACAGGCATAAAACAAATAACATTTATCCCAGCAGTCTTATATAGTGATATAGTTTTCATAGTGATAAACTCAATTGCACTGACTTACTGTTTAATTCATTCTATGTGGGCTTAACCTCTCATAAATCCTCTGGATTCAAACACTGATTACAATTAAACAAACAAGAGTTCAGTTTAATGTCAGTAAAATATATTGCAGTCACAATGAATTTCAACTACGTGCAGATCAATGCAAGGCAATCTTGTCAGCACTGCATGGCTGGAAATAGCAAATAAGAAACAAATCTGTTCAGAGAGTTATCTTTGAGTCAATTAGCATCAGAATTCAAACTCAGCTTAACAGGATGTACCATTCAATTGAAGACAAGAGCTCTGGCCATTGGAGAGAGAATGTAAACAGTGAACTTCAGACAAGCTTTGAGATACCGCCTGAAACTTGCACAAGTATCTAGTAGCATCTTTTTAAACTTCAATATTTATTTTTGCGAGGCGATACTGCAGGGAAGCAGAATTCCTCACCAGTACCAAGCCACGCTTCTCTGCCGGTTGATTGGACAGCATATGCAAGAGTCCTAATAAGCTAACAAATGCCAAGGCTTCCCCACAGCCTACATTCAGTGAAAAATCCCCTTGGCTTACATATCCAATTGCAAGTCTGGAGCAGTGGGACATCACATCCTGTGGCGGATCAGGCCACAAGCCTAGAACTAAGTCCTTTTGATAATTTGAAACTGATTCGAAGTCCTGTCCTCCAGAGCCACTTTCTTGATCTTTTGACAAAGCTCCTTTCTTTTTCTTCAAGATTTTAATTTGCCGTTTGTAGGGGTCTCTGTGCTTTGGTTCTTGAGGAGCACATCTCTGAGGCTCAGAGGCTGCAAACTGGAGGTCTTCCTCAGAAGGAATACAAATTGTTGCATTAGCAATGGGACAGCCCTTTGTCAATGATGAGAGTCTGGCCCAGACAAGGAACCGGGGATAGGAGCACACAATGGAATTCACCACATCTGCAGCCATCTGCACTTGCAGGGACCCACAGGAGAATTTAGCTTGCTGACCACGGCTTGATGTGGGGCGACACCATGCAGATAATTGCTTCAATAACTTTCTGCTCCTAGAACACAACAGAAACAACGATGACTACAATACCCTGCTAGCTTATAGAATCACTTGAGCACAACCATGTTTTAAATTATGCTTTTCAGAGTACATTGGCACGAAGTTGGAGAACAGTTGGAAAGCAGTTACTGCAGTTTGAATTGAGTGCAGCACAACAGGGATACAGATTTAAAACATTTAAAGAAAAACTTGGAACAAGTTTCGAAGTCTATAAAGTCAAATTTATTGTCATATGCACAAGTTTATGTCTGCACAGATGCAATGAAAAACTTGCTTGCAGGAGAAGCTCAGGTATATAGCATATAAGCAGCATTCTTAAGATAAAAAATTTACAAGAGATAACACAATTATAACAAAAAGTGCACTAAAATAATTGTTCCAAGCAGACACAGTGCTCAGTATGCAAGATGGACAACCAGATCAGAACAAAACCCCCTAAAGCATTATAAAAATAGATAGTGCACTTTGTCTTTCAGAATGTGAAAACAATGAACAGCTAGTTACAGACAGGGGTCTTGGGGGTCCATGTCCACAGCTCCCTGAAAATAGCCGGGCAAGTAAATTGGTGTGAAAGGCGGCATATTGCATGCTTACCCTTGTTCCTCATGGTATTGAACACAAGACTCAGTGCACCATATTGCAGCTATATAAAGCTTTGGTTAGACTGAACTTAAAGAGTAGTGTACAATTCTGGTTGACCCATTACAGAAGGATGCAGAGCCTTTGGAAAAGGTACAGAAGAGATTCACCAGGATGCTGCCTGGACTAAAAGGTATAAGAGTTTGGAAAAACTTGCATTGTTTTCTCTGGAGCATCAGAGGAAGAGGGGAAACCTTATATTAGTTTGTGAAAGGCATAGATAAGCAGAATCGTTTTCCCAGGGAAGAAATATCAAATACTAGAGGGCATGTATTAAGAGTGAAAAGATTAAAAGAGGTGTTCAGGGCAGAGAGTGGTAGAGACTGGAACAGGCTGCTGGGGTAGTAGCAGATACATGCCATTTAGATAAAAACATGAATATACGGGAAATTAAAGAAGATGGATCATGTGTAAGCAGAAGAGTTTCATTTAATCCGGATTATATTTAACGCAGACATTATGAGCTGAGGGGCCTGTTCCTGTGCTGTACTGTTCTATGGTCGTGATACAGCGCGACATTATTACAGCTCGGGGCATTCCAGTGTTTGGAGTTCAATTCCGGGTCCGTTATTTAAGGGTTCTCTGTATGTCCTCCCCATGGAATGCATGGGTTTTCTCTGGGTCCTCCATTTTCCGCCCACAGTCCAAAGGCGTATACGGTAGGTTAAACGGTCATTGGAAATGCTCCCATAATTAGGTTTGTTGGGGCCTGCTCTGCTCTGTTTTGCTAAGTATAAATAAAGTGCAGGAGATGCAGATTGCTTACTGTCCTTGCCTTAAAACATTGAAGCTATTTTATCAGTAATTAGAGACTGATAATGAAATCAAGATATCATCCTTTCTAATGCTTCTACTCAATAAAAAGAGGAATCCTTTCTGAGGCATACTTTCATTAGTAATATTGATAGACTTTGGAAAAAGACCAAGTGATATACAGACCTTAGTACAGAAACATGACCACTTTCTGCTGGAATGTCTTTAGTGCTTGAAATTGTTGGCCCAAGAACAACATTTTCAGAATCCTCTTCCATTTCCTCCCCAGGCTCAGGAGTTTTCTCGTTATTTGATGACTGTTTGGGCATTTTTCCTTCATCTACACAAACTGAACTCTCCTTTGAGTTCTGCACTTCAGAAGTTAGCTCTGTTTCTTTGCCAAAGAGAGTAGGTTTGACACTGTTAGCTTTGCACTTTCCTTCCCATTCCTCTACAAGTTGCTGCCAAGGACAACGAAATGGAGTCATGGTGCCATAGTGGATATAGTTGGGTCTCTTGGCAGGTGGATATCTGAAGAGAAATATGGTTAGTCTGTAGAACAAATGGGTAAAACTTCAATATAATGTTATCAAGAGAATAATATACAAGCCTTCTAAGACAACTACAATAAACTATGATGAAGCCCAGGCTGGAATCTGGCGCAAAGAATAAACTGCTGGAGGAACTCAGCAGGTCAAATTGTGTGGGGGAAGCGGGGTGGTGAAAGAATTGTCAATGCTCCTGATTGTGATTATATATCAGAACTCAAATGTCTTGACTCTTACATTTTGTTCTGATCCTGACGTAGCATCTTAACGAAATATGTCAACAGTCCCTTTCCCTTCACAAAAGACAAAGCCTATGCTCATTTTTCAAAAATCTGCCAGTTTGCAATAAATTACATTAGTTCAAGTAGATCTTTAAATGGCACAAAAACACTCAATAGCCACTTTATTAGGTACTTCCTAGTACAGGAGGTACTTACTAAGTGGCCACTGAGTGTATTTCTGTATGTTCGTGGTCTTCTACTGCTGCAGCCTATCCACTTCACAGTTCAACATGTGCATTCAGAGATGCTCTTCTGCACACTACTGTTGTAACGTGGTTATTGGACTTCCTGTCGCCTTCCTGTCATCTGAACCAGTCTGGCCATTCTCCCCTGACCCCTCTCAATTAACAAGGTATTTTGCTCACAGAACTGACACTTACGGGATGATTTTTTTTGTTTGTTTTTTGCACCATTCTCAGTACACTCCAGGGACAGTTACGCATGAAAATCCCAGGAGACCAGCAATTTCTGAGATAGTCAAACCACCCTATCTGGCACCAACCATCAGTCACTTTGATCACATTTCTTCCCCATTTTGATGTTTGGTTTAAACAACAACTGAACCTCTTGACCATACCTGCCCATTTTTTTATGTATTGAGTTGCTGCCACATGATCGACTGATATTTGCATTAACATACAGATGTACCTAATAAAGTGGCCACTGAGTGTATATGTTGACATATCTCGTTAAGATGCTACATCAGGATCAGAACAAAACGCAAGAGTCAAAACGTTTGAGTCATCCTTTTATTAGGTGATGTTCAGTGAAATTGATTCGTTAATGTTTTAGTTTTAAACTTCAAATGCAAATGTTTAAGCTTTAGCTACAAGTGAACCAATACTGTAGTGGTTCAAAATGCTCAACTCCACAAATTAGCAGACAAAAATAATTAATTTCCAATAAGAAGGCAAAGCAGTATAGGATTAAATTACTATCCAGATGCCTAGACAAATAACCTGTTAGAAAAGTGTCACATTGGGCAGCACAGTGCTGCAATGACCATGAGCACAGAAAACTGGTGGAATCAAACCAGTTAGACATGGAACCATAATGAGTGAAGGTGTAAAGAAATGCATGATGTAATCTGCATAAAGCTTTTAAAGTCTTAATTAATTCAAATGGAAATAGAATTGTAAATGTAGCAAGTCAAATAAAAACAGTGAAGGCAGATTTGTATGCTGAAGGTGTTGGAGAGCTGATTTTATCATATACTAAAAAGCTCAAGCAGAAATACCTGATAAAGGTTTCCATTCATATTTCCACCCAATTACATTAACCCCAATACTGAAGAGTACCTCCAAAGTTAATTTGGCATCAAAAGGTCTCCGACAAAGGATGCAAAAAATTTTCCCAGAATGTTGACCCAAGTTTAAATCTTGTGATATGATTTAAATGCTATGTACTTTTATTTTTATTCTGTGTTGTTAAATTCTTATAATGCTACCTGTAATAGGATTGCTGCTTACCTCTTGTATTTGTCCATTAGCTCTTTCTCAGTCTCCTCACTGTGCCGCATGCCAGCTGGACAGTCTGGAAAATCATCAGGGAAATGTGGGATTCCCTGATACTGAGAATGCTTAACTCCTTCTTGCAAACCTCCTGCTCGTATACCCCTATAGATCTGACATAATAGTCACAAAATTTCATACATGATTAAAACCTCAAAACATGGACATTTTACTTACTGGAAAGAAGGGAGGAATTCAAAGAAACAGAGTAGACAGCATCTTTAACTATTGGGTTAATTGAGGGAGGACATTGGAGTGGTACAGGTTAAACAGCTCTGGATAGGAGACTGGAGGTGATAGCGGATAAAGTAATGAGTCAGCCTCCCATTACAGCTAAAACAAGCTGCTGGAGGAACTCAGTGAGTCAGGCAGCACCTGTACAAGGAAATGGACAGTTGATTTCAGGTCGAGACCCTTCACTTGTACCAAAAGAGTACAGGGAAGATAGCTAGTGTAAAAGCTGGCATGAAATACCTAACATTAGAGGCGGGTAAGAATGCAAAAATGAAAATTAAATGTCCTTCATTTAAAAATATAATTAAAGACAGTCAGCATAGATTTGTACAAGTCATGTCTCATCTTATGAATTAGAGTTATTTGAGAAAGGATTTCAGTACATTGAAAAGAGAAAAGCATTCGATAAGATACTGCTTTGTGCATTAATGGCAAGTTCATAATATGCAGTATTAAAAGTATCAGCACTACAACAGGTAGTTGAAGATTTTTGGAGGACCAAAAACAATACTGACTAATCAACTTTTAATGACTTGAACAACGCTTGCCCCACTGTAAAACAACACAGGTGTCGATCTCAAAAGATAACTAAATAATCTGGCCTTGGTTTACAGGATACAATAGAAAAATGTACAGACAAAACAAAAAGACAAGCATGGTTAGCTGCGAGGAGGTCTGCAAACGAGTTAAGAGATTTAAGTAGAATTAGAAGAGGTCAAGCAGCACACACAAAATGCTGGAGGAACTCAGCAGGCCAGGCAGCATCTATGGAAAAGAGTACAACTGACATTTCCGGCCAAGGCCCTTCATAAGGACTAGTTTTTAGATGAGGTCAAGGCCACTTGGCCTAAGTAATCATGTCAGTGTTTGTGATGCATTGGAGACTCCTCCAATCTCCCTTTTAAACACTTTGAAATAATTCCTTCTAGTTTTCACTGCAATAGTGAATTCTATATCCTGAGCACTCTCGAGGGAAAAGGGCTTACTCTGAATCCACTTCTGATTTCCTTCAAAATATCTCAAATTGAAAGCATATTTCCCATTATATGAGACACTTTCCTTGTGTGTACTCCATTGAAAGCCTCCATAACTTTGAAAATAATCAGGAGCCACTTTCAAGACACTGGGAAGATGACAAATGAAATTTAATGCTGGGAAATTAGAAGTTTTGGAACAAGGAACAAGAACATAAATCCAGTAAATGAAAAATCTTTAAAAGCAAGAAAAGCAGACAGATTGAAGGAATCCAGATAAGTCTTTACCAGTGACAAGTTGACAAGGCTATCTGATAAAGGAAAATAGAACTTAAGTTTTCAAACTGGATTCCAAATAAGGATAGTGCTGAAGTTAATCACTATATTACTGGCTCACACAAGATTACAAATGCCTGACTTATGTACAACCCTGTACATAATGACAAACATTTGGGAGACCAGGGGGATAATTTGTCAGCTGTTATGGGGCTGCAGGTACTGTATCCTCTGCCACTTGAGAATTCAGTTTGCACCAATATCATTGCAATTTGCAGAGAAATCCAAATGGTCGAGTTCAATACCCTGGCTTAATTACACAACACACAAGGTGTTGGAGGAACTCAGCCGATCAGGCAGCATCTTTGGAGGACAATGAACAGTTGATAGTTTGGGTTGAGGCCCTTCATCTGAACTGATACATTTAACTACACATTACTCTTGATTGATTTAGATTTGTATTTAAATACGCATATTGCCAGATAGCCACATTTCAAACTTGTGAATGCATAACAACGACAAAAACACCTTTGGCTCCCGAGAAGCTGTCACCTTCCCCACTTTGTTTTCTGTGCTGTGAAACAATTCTCAATATGCTCGCCTGTTCTCTATTCCTCAGTGTACGCCAATCTTGTTGACCAACTCCTGCATGGAGCCATACAAGAAGTGTTCAGTTGGGAGGGAAAACTTGGTAATTGGGGTTTCCTTTACCAGGGCATGGGTCAGACGACCTGACAGATGGTCTCTCTGACGAGGATTGTAAACTGGGTAAAGGTGGGACAAGTAAAGGTGGGACAAGTAAAGGCAGGAGGTGAAAAGTCAAAGGAAATATGCAAAGAAACTTTTTTTGAAAAAAGAGTAGGTGCCAGGAATCTGCTGTCAGGGGAGATGGTGGAGGCTGATACAATAGATATATTTAAGCACTTCTTAGGTAGGTGCATGAATATGCTGAGAATGGAGGGATATGGACCATGGGAAGGCAGAAGGAACAATTAGGTGTCATGAACTTAATTATTTCAGTACAATAACAAGGGCTGAAGGATTGTCCCCATGTTGCACTGTTCTATGTTCTTAAATTATTTTTGTTGATTGGTGAATTAAACCAGAGCAAATAATAGTAATGAATTTATCAATCAAATGAATGAGGTGGAAGAACACATTAAATATAGTCATAGAAAAATACAGCACAGAAACGGGCCCTTCGGCCCATCTAGTCCATGCCAAAACCATTTAAACTACCTACTCCCATCGACCTGCATGGGATCATTGACCTTCATACCCCTACTATCTGTGTACCTATCCAAAATTCACTTAAACATTGAAATTTGAATTCATGTGCACCATTTGTGCTGGCAGCTCATTCCACACTCTTACGACCGTCTGAGTGAAGTTTCCCCTTAAAACTTTTCACATTTCACCCTTAATCCATGACCTCTGTTTGCAGTCCCACTCAACTTCAGTAGAAAAATCCTCCTTGCATTTACCCTATCTATACCCCTCATACTTTTGTACACCTCTATCAAATCTCTTCTCAATCTTCTACGTTCTAAGGAATAAATTCCTAACCAATTCAACCTTTCCTTATAACTCAGGTCCTCCAAACTCAGCAGCATCCTTGTACATTTTCTCTGTACTCTTTTTACATCTTTCCTGTAGGTAGGTGACCAAAACTGCACACAATACTCCATATCAGGCCTCACCAATGTCTTATACAACTAACATAATATCCCATCTCCTGTACTCAACACTTAGATTTATGAAGGCCAATCTGCCAAAGGCTTTCTTTACAACCCTATCAACCTGTAATGCCACTTTCAATGAATTATGGAGCTGTATTTCCAGATCCCTTTGTTCTACCACACTCCTCGGTGCCCTACCATTCACTGTGCTACCAGAGTACAACACCTCGCACTTAGCAGCATTAAGTTCCATCTGCCATTCTTCAGCCCATTTCCCCGCTGATCCAAATCCCTCTGCAAACCATGATAGCCTTCCTCACTGTCCACTGCAACCCCAATCTTGCTGTCATCCACAAATTTACTGATCTAGATAACCGTATTATCATCCAGATCATTGATATAGATGACAAACAGCCAAACCAACACTGATCGGTGTGGCACACCATTAGTCACAGGCCTCTAGTTACAGAGGTGACCATCTACTACCACACCCTGGGTTCCCCCACATAGCCAATGTCTAATCCAATTTACCTCATCTTAAATACCGAGCAACTGAACCTTCTTGATCAACCTCCCCTGCGGGACCTTGTCAAATGTCCATGTAGACAACATCAATTGGCTTGCCTTCACCCACTTTTCTGGAACCTCCTTGAAAAAATCTATAGGGTTGGTTAGACATGACCAACAAAGCACAATTCCATGCTGACTATCCTTTATCAGTCCATGTCTATCCAAATACTTATATTCGGTCCCTTAGAATACCTTCTAATAATTTTCCCACAACTGATGTCAGACTCATCAGCCTATAATTTTCTTGTTTATGCTTGGAGCCTTTCTTAAACAGCAGAACAACATTAGCTATCCTCCAATCCTCCACTACCTCACCTATTGCTCGTTGTTAGGTCACATCTGGAATTTCCAGTTGGCGGATGATTTCCCTCCACACCGCTGTCCCAACAATTGTCCACAACATCCCTAGTCTTGTCCAGCTTGGTCCAATCCTTGATGTTATCCAGCCACGTTGTTCTTTGCCTTCCTCTTCATTTCTTTCCCTCCACCTTTCCATATAGCAAGTCCAAGATGTTATCTCTCTGCGTAATTTGTCCACAGTAAGCAACTTTTAACTTCATGATCTTCTCCAGCAATATCCGTGGTCTATCAACTTCGGACAAAACCCTCTCATTTGAAACTTTCTCTACCCAGCTGATCTTCAATATTCATTGATAGCACCACATTTCAAAAGCATTAATTCGTTTCATGTCATCCTTCTTCAGGGTCCATGTTTCTGATCCATACCTCCGTAATGACCATATGTAACACTCGAGGCAGCGGATTCTACTTTGGATGTCTACCTTCCGATTGTATCGTAGATCTTTTAGCTTCATGAACTGGGTCTTACCCATACCTATTCTCCTTCTGATCTCAACTTCACATCTCCTGTCATCTGTCAGGCAACTGCCAAGATATTCAGACTTTTGCACCTGTTTAACGTCTTGTCCATTCACTTGTAACGATACTATCATGAATGAGTCTTTAGTGTTTATTTTGCTTACCACCATCGATTTTGTTTTCTTAGGGCTGATTTAAGTCCGTAGTCAAGACTTTTCTTATTCACTTTATTCAGCATAATTTGCAGTTCGCATTCGCTGTCAGCTAACAACATGGTGTTGTCCGCGTACCTGATGTTATCCACCTTCCTGCCTCTGCTTGGAATACCTATTCCTAAGGATGATATAAATATCTCTGCTAAGGCCCCTGGCACCTCCCACAGGGTCCGAGGGAACAACTTGTCAACCCTGGGAATGTATCCACCCTCATTTGCCTCCAAGACAACAAACACCTCCTCCTCTGTAATCTATATAGGGTCCACAAATCAATGCTGCTTTGCTTCACTGCAATTGACCCCATGTCCATCTCCTGAGTAAATACAAATACAGAACACTTATTTAAGGTTGCCCCAATTTATTTTCGTTCCTCACATAGATTACCATTCTGATCTTCCAGAGGACGAGAGGACCAATTTTGTCTTTTGCAATCATTTTCCTCTTAACGAATCTGTAGATGCCGTTAGGATTCTCCTTCACCACGTCTTCTAGGGCAACTTCATGCCTTCTTTTAGCCCTCCTGATTTCATTACTAAGCGTTCTCTTGCATTTCTTGTACTCCATAAGCACCTCATTTGTTCCTACCTGCCCATGCACCTCATTTTTTTCTCTTAACCAGGGCCTCAATATCTCTTGAAAACTGAAGTTCCTTACACTTGTTATGTTTACCTTTTATTCTGACAGGCACATACAAACTGTGCACTCTCAAAATTTCATTTTTGAAAGCCTCCCTCTTACCAAGCACACCTTTGTCAGAAAACAGCCTGTTTCAATCCACATGCCAGATCATTTCTAATACCATCAAAATTGGCCTTGCTCCAACTTAGAATCTCAACCCATGGACCAGACCGATCTATTTGCATATTCATTTTGAAACTAATGGCATTGTGATCACAGATGTAAAATGCTCCCCTACACAAACTTCTGTCACCTGCCCTGTCTCATTCCTTAAAAGCAGATCACACATTCTCTCGTTGGACTTCTGAATTAAACCGACGTTGTTACTTACATCTTTCACATGCACGAGGAGTAAAAATATTTACGTTACATCTCTAAATGAGCAATGTGCAATTTATAGTAATTTGTAATTAGTAGTATATACAATGGGACAGTTAATATAACAGAGAAAAACAATTGTATCAGCGCGAATTAATCAGTCTGATGGCCTGGTGGAAGAAGCTGTCCCGGAGCCTGTTGGTCCTGGTTTTTATTCTGTGGTACCATTTCCCAAATGGTAGCAGCTGGAACAGTTTCTGGTTGGGGTGAGTCAGGTCCCCAATGATCCTTCAGGCCCTTTTTACACACCTGTCTTTGTAAATATCCTGAATAGTCAGAAGTTCACAACTACAGATGAGCTAGGCTGTCCACACCACTCTCTGCAGAACTTTGCGATTGAGGGAATTACAGTTCCCATACCAGGCGGTGATGCGGCCAGTCAGGATGCTCTCAATTGTGCCCCTTTAGAAAGTCCTTAGGATTTGGGGGCTCAAACCAAACTTCTTCAACCGTCTGAGGTGAAAGAGGCACTATTGTGCTTTTTTTCTACCACAGCCGGTATGCAAATTCTATCCCATCTAGTTCTTTTACAGTATGAGAGTCCCAGTCAATATGTGAAAAGTTGAAATCACCTACTATAACAAAACTATGTTTCTTGCAACAGTCTGCCACCTCTCTATAAATTTGTTCCTCTAAATCCCTTGGGCTTTTTGGTGGTCTGTAATATAGCCCCATTAACATGGTCATACCTTTATTATGTCTCAGTTCCACCCATAACGCCTCACTAGATGAGTTTGCGAATCTATCCTGACGGAGCACACAGTGACATTTTCCCTCACTAGTACCATCACCCCTCCTCCTTTAATCCCTCTCACTCTGTCACATCTAAAACAACAGAACCCCAGACTATTGAGCTGCCATCCTGTCCCTCCTGCAACCGTCTCACTAATAGCTTCAATATCATAATTCCAGGTGTTGATCCACGCCCTGAGTTCATCTGCCTATACATATTTTAAATATCCATATATTACATATATTTGCTGTGTTCTGGCCATCATCTGTACTTTTGAGAAAACAAAATGGATCTCTATGTAAAAAGCAAAGAATCAAGGAGCCAACAATCTAATAGGACCTTTGCAGACAATCATCACAGTGAAATTGGGCGCCATGCTAGTGTAGTGGCTAGCACGATGCTATTACAGCTTGGGCTGTTGGAGTCTGGAGTTCAATTTGACGTCCTTGGTGAGGAGTCTGTATGTCCTCCCTGTGGAATGCATCAGTTTCCCCTGGGTATACCCATTTTCTCCTACAGTTCAAAGACATACCAGGTTGGTGAATTATTCATTGTAAAATGTCCCGCGGGTCAAATTGGGGTTGTTAGAGTTTGCTGCTGAAAGGGCCAGAAGGCCTACTCCGCACTGTATCATTAAGTAATAAATAACCTCCTGTGTGGCACAGTTTTGCAACTAGCACCATTAGGAAAGGAAAACTCAACCTAAGTTTTGAACTACAACCAAGAACAACACACAAGACATGCAGACAGATCTAAAGTTCAATAATACTTCACACAACATTACCAGAGGAATCCAGAATGCCATTCCCCATCCTTTTGGGAATAGGATATCCCAGCCACTCCCCCAACCGATGTGCTCCTTTCCAGCCACTTTCCCCGGTTGCTGCACCAGCAGGATGGGAATCTTAGATTCCCGTAGCCCCAGATTCAGCTGAGATCCAGGGACTAAGAGCTTGCTTTTCATCTGATTTAGCTCCTGGAACACAAGAAAAATAACAGCATCTTTAACTTGATAACAAGGCATGAGTTGAATACCACTTCAGTTTATTTTGGAATAACTATTAAAACATTGAAAACTTTGCTGCAAATACGTTTTACTGAAAAAAATTTACAGTACAGTTGGAACCTACTTTCTATATAATTTCATTATCAGTGTCTTGCTAGAGTAATCCATGACTAATACCTTAGTTCCACTTTCTCTATTGCCCCTCCCTTTCAATGTTTTCCTGCTGCAAACATTTATTTGCTCTTCCGTTGAGAGATGCAACAGTTTCTACCTTAGCTGCTCCCTACTGAACACTTCAAACATCAAGAACAGATAAAGGTATTAATCATGTTTCCATAGTTCCATACTGCACAGAACTGCTGTATTACAGTACAAGTACGAGATCATTTCTAGTGAGAGACGAGAAGAAATTGATTTCTGTATTCCTCATTTCCTCACTACCCATTTACCAGGAGCAATGTATAACAGAGATGCAAAGTGTACCAGGTAATAGAAAACAGACAACTTTTTCCAATAAGGTTGTGTGAGACTAGAACTGAAGGTCATAGGTTAAGGATGAAAGATGAAATATTAAGGGGAAACTTCTTCACTCAGAGGGTGGTGTGAGTGTGGAATGAGCTGCCACCAAAGTGGTGGGTGCGGGTTTGATTTCAACATTTAACAGAAGTTTGAATAGGTACATAAATGGGAGAGGTATGGAGGACTATAGCACAGGTATGGGTTGATGGGACTAGGCAGAATAACGGTTCAGCACAGGCTAGATGGGCTGAAGGGCCTGCTTTTGTGCCGCAGTGCTATGACCTTTTAACAATTGTGGGAGACAATGGAAGACTGATTGGTATCCAGGGATTGGGAGTGATTGACCGGTGGTTGAAGAATATCCGGAGGTTGAGGCCCAAAGTTCGAAACACTTGGGTTGGTATGTCCAGAGGTCGGAGGACTGAGTCTGGGCCAGGGACTGGAGGTTGAAAGCCCAATATCTGTATCTGAGAGCCCAAGGCCAAGGACTGGTGGTCAGAGGCCTGCAGACAGCCTTTCATAGTCATAGTCATACTTTATTGATCCCGAGGGAAATTGGGTTTCGTTACAGTTGCACCAACCAAGAATAGAGTATAAATATAGCAGTATAAAACCATAAAAAATTAAATAATATGTAAATCATGCCAGGAAATAAGTCCAGGACCAGCCTATTGGCTCAGGGTGTCTGACCCTCCAAGGGAGGAGTTGTAAAGTTTGATGGCCACAGGCAGGAATGACTTCCCGTGACGCTCTGTGCCGCATCTCGGAGGAATGAGTCTCTGGCTGAATGTACTCCTGTGCCCACCCAGTACATTATGTAGTGGATGGGAGACATTGTCCAAGATGGCATGCAACTTGGACAGCATCCTCTTTTCAGACACCACCGTCAGAGAGTCCAGTTCCATCCCCACAACATCACTGGCCTTACGAATGAGTTTGTTGATTCTGTTGGTGTCTGCTACCCTCAACCTGCTGCCCCAGCACACAACAGCAAACATGATAGCACTGGCCACCACGGACTCGTAGAACATCCTCAGCATCGCCTGACAGATGTCGAAGGACCTCAGTCTCCTCAGGAAATAGAAACGGCTCTGACCCTTCTTGTAGACAGCCTCAGTGTTCTTTGACCAGTCCAGTTTATTGTCAATTCGTATCCCCAGGTATTTGTAATCCTCCACCATGTCCACACTGACCCCCTGGATGGAAACAGGGGTCACCGGTGCCTTAGCCCTCCTCAAGTCCACCACCAGCTCCTTAGTCTTTTTCACATTAAGCTGCAGATAATTCTGCTCACATCATGTGACAAAGTTTCCTACTGTAGCCCTGTACTCAGCCTCATCTCCCTCGCTGATGCATCCAATTATGGCAGAGTCATCAGAAAACTTCTGAATATGGCAAGACTTTCCTGGGTATACAGGCCTATCTGTGTGTGGGAGTGGGGAAAAAGAGCTTGTTTGCTGTGGTATCATTATCCGTGTGGGTGAGTGGGAGGGAGGAAAAGGGCTTGTTTTGCTGTTGTTGTTTTGTTGCTTATTGTGTTCTGTGTTGTTCTGCTGAACATTGTGGGAATATGTGGCGATACTTGTGGACTACCCCCAGCACATCCTTAGGTTGTGCTGGTTATTAACACAAACACCACAGTATGTTTTGATGTACATGTGACAAATAAATGAATCTGATTTGGTATCACTAGAGCCACTAAATTTTTTTTGAGTTCGCGGTAGCCGGCCATGGGATCTTTTTCCAAGGGTAAGAGGGCAGAAAGAACCATATCCAAGAGACCTCATCCCTAGCAGCGCAGTGCTTACTTGGTTTTGGAGAGTCAGCCTAGATTCCTGGCTCATCACTCTGCAGTAGGAATTAAACACACAAACCTTCTGATTCAGAGGCAAGTGTGATAACAAAGACAAGCTGAAAGAAGCAACAAATCCATAAAGCAGGACCAACCAATCATCCAAGAGTTGGAGCAAAGGGAAAACAAAGAGTGAAGAAAAAAAAATCAACTCTGTATGATATTTTTTCTATTGCAAATATTTTGTCCTTTCACTGTAGTCAAATTACCTGTTCGGAAATTTTAGTTTCTGTAACAAAATTGCGAATGTTCCGATCCCAGATCTGACTCTGAGCACATTCTGACGGAAGTCCTTTAAGAGACAGCTCCTTTTCTTTTTCCAGATCTGCAATGCAAGGGGAAGATCACTGCAGTAAACATGTGTTAGTCACATAATCGGAATGCACACATGCACACAGTTCCCACACCTTGTAGATTTACATTATTTTCTAGAATCAGGTAGCAAAGCCATGGGGATACAAAACTGAAAGTTGGGGAAGGGAAGAGTGGGAAGCCAAAAAAAAAGAGTAGCAAGATGATTTGTAGTTGCTTTGTTTCCTAAGTAAAGCAGTATAGAGAATGTTGTAACAGGATTATCTAAAATTGGGCTTATCTTGCACTTCGTTTTCTCCCTGGAAACAAAGACATTTTTAATTTCTTATGAACAACCACAAATACACTTCATCTGCAGCAGAATGAGGGAATTCCTACAGCAGTCATAAAAGAGAACAAAGACACAAATCAAAGTTAACAATCTAGCGAGAAATCACAACTCAAAACCACCAAATGTAACAAATAAACAGGTCCTACAGAAACAATTAGTGTCAGTAAACACAGGATTACACAGGAATCCATAAAGCACTGAGGTCACCTCTGCTGTTAGGAAAGGAATTCAGAAATTTTCTATAGGTGGTTGGAAGCATCTTCATAAATTCGACAGGTACTTGTGTTGTCCACTGAACTCAACCCTTGCTCAGTGCCCCATCTGATAAGTTTTTTTTAAATATAGGAAGGATTCTAAAGCAAAGGCTCAAACCCAAAGATCCACAATCTCCTATTCAAGTTTAAGACAAGTGCTTGCTGCTCTGGCAAATTTTTACATCATAATGGTTTAGTTAACATATGGGTACATTTGAAGAAGAGGGTGTTGCCTATATTTTTTTACCCCCAGGCTAAATGAAGTCAGATAAACAAAATAGAAAGATATCAAATATTGCAAGTATGACTGCTCAGGATTTTGGAGTCAAATACTAGTTATAAATCAAATTGAGGTAAGTCAACTAGAACAGTAACTGATTTGTTTACTACAGGCATAATCTGACCCACTCACTGTTTCCAGCATTTTCAGTTTCTATATCAAAATCAGTAAATGTGGCATGTTTGACCTTACCTTTTCATAGGTCCTGCACACATCAATGCGAAACAAAATGATAAGAATGAAAACGAGATAGAATTGCACAGCACTAATAAAGCAGAAAATATGTCCAAAACATTTGCTCCAAATGACATAGCTGGATAAAATTTGATGACAAACAAAATTCTGATATTAGAAGGGGTGATAAAAAGACTGGTCAAAGATGCATGTTTTAAAGATAACATAAGGAGAGAAGTGTAAATCTAGGTTTTCCTTAATATATTCAAAAGTACTGCATTATCTTCCCTGATTATAATGAACATTTCAAAAGCACTCCATCTGAGATAACAGCTGAGGTTATTAGTACAGTGTGCGTGTGTGCCACATGCATAGATGTGCAAAGAAAAAGTGAAAAATCCTTTGTGGATTTCTGCTGCAAAGCTGCCAGAAAAGCTGTGTGTAATGAAAAACACTTTCCAAATATCCACATTTTGCTTTGGTGAAATTTTCCTGTGTTGCTATGGCAGAACCAAAATATCATTCGGGGTATTTAAATTAAGTGCTCATGGCTGATTTTATTTTTAAGGGTTGCAAAATATTTAACCAAATAAAAAGTGGAAAAATCAGGGCAAGGATATAAAGGAACATCATGGCAATGACAGCACAACTTCAACAATTAAAATTACTAATGTCCTAAGCAGCTCATCTGGCAAAAAGCAACCAATCAAATATGGAATACATACACTAAAACTGTGTGCTCTGCAGGGAAGTTTAACATCACATTATGTGGATATTCTGACGCCAGTTTAGACCTATGCAACATGTTAATCGTTGCAAATTTCTTGTTGCAAATACTGTTCAGCACCAAGATGGCCTTGCCAGGATTCAAACCTGGAACATCTGTATGAAGAACAGAGGCTCTCACTGAGCACAAGACCAGCAAAATGTGCCTAAGTATTTGCTGTTACTGAGATCATAATAATCTAAGACCAAAGGACAGAATCAGGTTTATTATCACCAGCATGTAACGTGAAATTTGTTAACTTAGCAGCAGCAGTTCAATGCAATCCATAATCTAGCAGAGAGACAAAAAAAAAACAAATAAATTAATTACATATATTGAATAGATTTTTTAAAATGTCCAAAAACAGAAATACTGTATATTTAAAAAAAAGTGAGGTAGTGTCCAAAGATTCAATGTCCATTTAGGAATTGGATGGCAGAGGGGAAGAAGCTGTTCCTGAATCGCTGAGTGTGTGCCTTCAGGTTTCTGTAGCTCCTACCTGATGGTAACAGCGAGAAAAGGGCATGCCCTGGGTGCTGGAGGTCCTTAATAATGGATGGGGCCTTTATGAGACACCGCTCCCTAAAGATGTCCTGAGTACTTTGTAAGCTAGTGCCCAAGATGGAGCTGACTAGATTTTCAACCTTCTGCAGCTTCTTTCAGTCCTGTGCAGTAGCCCCTCCATACCAGACAGTGATGCAGCTTGTCAGAATGCTCTCCACAGTGCAACTAAAGAAGTTTCTGAGTGTATTTGTTGACATGCAAAATCGCTTCAAACTCCTAACAAGGTATAGCTGCTGTCTTGCCTTCTTTATAATTACTTCAATATTTTAGGACCAGGTTAGATCCTCAGAGATCTTGACACCTAGGAAATTGAAGCTGCTCACTCTCTCCACTTCTGTTCCCTCTATGAGGATTGGTATGTGTTCCTTCGTCTTACCCTTCTGGAACTACACAATCAGCTCTTTCGTCTTACTGACGTCGAGTGCCAGGTTGTTGCTGTGGCACCATTCCACTAGTTGCATTATCTCACTCCTGTACGCCCTCTCATCACCACCTGAGATTCTACCAACAATAGTTATCAGCAAATTTATAGATGGTATTTGAGCTCTGCCTAGCCACATAGTCATATACAGAGAGTAGAACAGTGGGCTAAGCACACACCCGAGGTGCACCAGTGTTGATCGTCAGCTAGGAGGATATGTTATCACCAATCCGCACAGGTTGTGGTCTTCCAGTTAGGAAGTCGAGGATCCAATTGCAGAGGGAGGTACAGAGGCCCAGGTTCTGCAACTTCTCAATTGGGATTGTGGGAATGATGGTATTAAGTGCTGAGCTATAGTCGATGAACAGCATCCTGACATAGGTGTGTGTTGACTAGGTGGTCTAAAGCCTTGTGGAGAGCCATTGAAATTGCATCTGCAGTTGACCTATTATGGCGATGGGCAAATTGCAATGGATACAGCTCCTTATCCATTGACAATAAACTGGACTGGTCAAAGAACACTGAGGCTGTCTACAAGAAGGGTCAGAGCCGTCTCTATTTCCTGAGGAGACTGAGGTCCTTTAACATCTGCCGGACGATGCTGAGGATGTTCTAAGAGTCTGTGGTGGCCAGTGTGATCATGTTTGCTGTTGTGTGCTGGGCAGCAGGCTGAGGGTAGCAGACACCAACAGAATCAACAAACTCACTCATAAGGCCAGTGATGTTGTGGGGATGGAACTAGACTCTCACTGTAGTGTCTGAAAAGAGGATGCTGTCTAAGTTGCATGCCGTCTTGGTCAATGTCTCCCATCCACTACATAATGTACTGGGTGCGCACAGGAGTACATTCATTCCTCCGAGATGCAGCACAGGACTCATTCCTCCGAGATGCAGCACAGAGTGTCATAGGAAGCCATTCCTGCCTGTGGCCATCAAACTTTACAACTCCTCCCTTGGAGGGTCAGAACCCTGAGTCGATAGCTGGTCCTGGACTTATTTCATAATTTACTGGCATAATTTACATATTACTATTTAACTATTTATGGTTCTATTACTATTTATTATTTATAGTGCAACTGTAACGAAAACCAATTTCCCTCGGGATCAATAAAGTATGACTATGACTTTGCTGAGGCAGGAGTTCAGTCTGGTCATGACCAATCTCTTAAAGCACTTCATCACTGTCGATGTGAGTGCTACCGGGCGATAGTCATTAAGGCAGCCCATATTATTCTTCTTAGGCACTGGTGTAATTGTTGCTTTTTTGAAGCAAGTGGGAACTTCTGCCCGTAGCAGTGAGAGGTTGAAAATGTCCTTGAATACTCCCGCTAGTTGGTTGGCACAGGTTTTCAGAGCCTTACCAGGTACTCCATCGGGACCTTCCACCTTGCGAGGGTTCACTCTCTTTAAAGACAGCCTAACATCGGCTTCTGAGTCAGAGATCACAGGGTCATCAGGTGCAGCAGGGATCTTCACAGCTGTAGTTGTATTCTCTCTTTCAAAGCGTGCATAGAAGGTGTTGAGTTCATCTGGTAGTGAAGCATCGCTGCCATTCATGCTATTGGGTTTTGCTTTGTAGGAAGTAATGTCTTGCAGACCCTGCCAGAGTTGCTGTGCATCCAATATCACCTCCAACCTCGCTCAAAATTGTCTCTTCACCCTTGAAATAGCCCTCCCCAAACCATAACTGGTTTTCTGGTACAGGTCTGGGTCACCAGACTTGAATGCCACAGATCTAGCCTTCAGCAGATGACACATCTCCTGGTTCATCCACGGCTTTTGGTTTGGGAATATACAGCAAGTCTTTGTGGGCCACATTCATCCACACAGGTTTTAATGAAGTTGGTAACAACTGCAGCATACTCATCCAGGTTCGAAGATGAATCCCTGAATACAGTCCAGTACACGATTCAAAGCTGTCCTGTAGGCACTCCTGTGCTTCCCTTGTCCATACCTTTTTGGTCCTCACTGCTGGTGCTGCAGTCTTCAGTCTCTGCCTATACTCAGTGAGTAAAAGTACAGCTAAGTGATCAGACTTCCCGTAGTGAGGGCATGGAATAGCACGGTAGGCATTCTTGATGGTGGTGTAGCAATGGTCCAGTGTGTTGTTTCCTCTGGTATTACAAATGATCTGTTGATGATATTTGCTTAGTGATTTTTTCAGATTGTCCTGGTTAAAATCTACCAAAATGATGGTGATGGTGTTAGGGTGCGCTGTTTCGTGCATGTTGATCCCATTGCTCAGATCATCTAAAGCCTGCTTGACATTGGCCTGAGGTGGAATGTAAACTGCTACCAAAATGACCCCAGAGAACTCCCATGGTAGGTAAAAAGGACGGCACTTTACTGCTAGACATTCCAGGTCTGGTGAGCAGAATTGGGACAGCGCTGATATATTTGTGCACCAAGAAGAGTTGATCATGAGGCATACTCCTCCACCTCTGCTTTTGAGAGACTCTATAGATCTATCCTAACAGTGTATAGTAAACCTGTCTATCTGGATCACTGCATCCGGTACGGAAGGGATTAACCAGGATTCTGTGAAACAAAGGACACACACAGTCCTAATGTCCCTCTGATTCAGCACCCTAGCTCTGAGATCATTGATTTTATTCACCAGAAACTGCACGTTCGCCAGTAAGATAGTCGGTATAGGGAGTTTAAACCCCCCGTTTCCTTAAACACACTTGTAACCCCGATCTACACCCGCACTTCCTCTGAGGGCACTTCCGACCACAATCGGTGTTGTTTCCGTCGGTTTTAAGCAGCGATGAATCGTTTGAATGCAGTAAGACATCTTTGTTAACTGTGCTGACCTTGGAAGCAGATGTGAATTTTAGCTCTATCAGGTTGAAATGGGAATATTTAATCATATCCATTGAGAGTACTGCTGCTACTTGAGTTGCGCCTAGGCGCCCTGGAAGTAAAAACGTGAGTAAAAAGCACATTTACGTAATGCTTTTAGCATTTCTCCAAGTAGCAATTTCCCAAACTAATTCGACATACAAGCATATGAACATCACTGGCAGCAAATGACTAGTCTAACTACCCATCTCAAACAAACCTGGAAACCTACCCATGTACAATGTGAGTTCCACTATAGCCAGAAACTTCACATTGTCTCTTTAAGGAGTATCGCAAACTATCACTCGTTGCCTGAGCCGGCAGGCAACAGTCTCTGTGAAGTCTGGCTTGGCATCTAACCAAGTTCAGCATTTGTAAAGCTTCTAAGCTTGATTCCTGATATTCCTTCAAATATTTTGTTTAAATAGCTAATCTGCAGAAATGTAACCTCATTTCCATTATTATAAATCTTGAACATGTTGCTCCAAGTCTAAGCTCCTCTAAACTTAAAAGAACCTAACTTGTTGACCCTGAGAGGAAATGGTCATGGATACAATTACAACATTTGAGAGACACTAGTATAGATACATGGAGGTGAGGGGCTTGAAGTGTTCTGTGCTGGATGCTGACAATTGGGACTAGCAGGGAGGATACTGTAATCAGCATGGATCAGTTCGGCCATTTCCATGCTGCATTACTCTTTGATTCCTCCTGGGTCACTAAACTAATCTCATGCCCTGCCATTCATAGAATCATTGACATATTCAGCTTGAAGCAGGTCATTCAATCACACTAACCAGTGGGCACCCATTGAAAGCTGGAAGTGATCCTATCTTCCAGCATTTGGCTCATACTCTTCCATGCACAAATGATATAAATGTTCATTTCTTAAACGTTGTCAGCGACCCAACCTGAACCACTCTCTCAGACAATGCATTCCAGGTACTCTCACCCCTCTGTGTGTAAAGGGCCCTGTGTAGATTCCATCTAAATCTTTTACCCCTTCCAGAAATCCATGTCTTCTAGTTTCATTTCACATGGAACATCGAACATTACAGCACAAGATCAGACCCTTGTGCCCACAAATGTTATGCCGAACCACCTAAAAAGCAAAATGAAAACACCCAAACCCTAATCCCTCCTACCTAAACAATATCCATAATCCCTACACCTTCCTCACACTCATGTGCCTATCTGAATATCTCTTAAAAGCCTCTAATGTATTTGCCTCCATTACTCCGAGTAAAAAACTTGTCCCTCACGTCCCCTTTGAACCTACCTTCTCTCACCTTTAATGCATGCCCTATGGTATTAGACATTTCCATCCTGGGAAACAGACACCCCCTGTCTTCTCTATCTATGCCTCTCATAATCTTATCAATCTCTATCAGATCGCCCCCTCTACCTCTGCAAGTCCAAAGAAATAACCCAAGTTTATCCAGCCTCTCATGATAGCACATGCCCTCTAAACAGGCAGGATCCTGGTAAACCTCTTCTGCACCCTCTCCACAAAGCCTCAACATCCTTTCTATAATGAGGCAACCAGAACTGTATGTATTACTCCACATATGGCATAACCAGAGTTCTATAAAGTTGCACATAACCTCTTGACTTTTGAACTCAATGCTTCGACTAAGAGAAGCAAGCATTCCATAAGCCTTCTTAACCACCTTAATGACCTGTGCAGCCACTTTCAAAAAGCTATGAACTTGGATTCCAAGGTCTCTCTGCTCAGCAACATTGTTAAGGATTTTGCCCTCAACAGTGTACTGTCTCCTTGCATTTGCCCTACCAAGGTGCAACACCTCACATTTATTTGGTTTAAGCTCCATCCACCATTCCTCTTCCTATATCTGCAACAGATCTACATTGTGCTAATTTCTTTGCCAGTTTTCTACACTATCCACAACTCCACCAATCTTGATATCATCCACAAACTTATTAACCCACACATCTACATTTTCATCATTTATATACATCACAAACAGGAGAGGTCCCAGCATAGATCCTTGTGGAACACCACTAGTTACAAACCTCCAGTCTGAACAAGTCCCTTCAACCACTACCCTCTGTCTTCTACGTGCAAGCCAGTTCTGAATCCAAACAGCCAATCCACCATGGACCTCAAGCATCTTAATCTTCTGGATTAGCGTCCTATGAGGGACTTCATCAAATGCCTTAATAAAATCCATGTAAACAACATCCACTGCTCTACCCTCATCAATCTCTCTCATCACCACGTCAAAAAACTCAATTGAGTTGGTAAGGCACGACCTGCTCCACACAAAGCCGTGCTGGTTCTCTCTAATAAGGCCATGGGTTTTCAAATATTCGTATATCCTATCCCTAAGAATTTTCTTCACCAATTTCTCCACACCTGACGTGAGACTCACTGGCCCATAGTTCCCAGGATTTTCCCTAGTTCCCTTCTTAAATAGAGGCACAAATTTAGACACTCACTAGCCCCCGGGACTTTGCCTGTGCCTAGAGAAAACACAATGATACTAGTCAAGGGCCCAAGAATCTCATCCTTTGCCTCCTTCATTAACTTGGGGTAAATCCCACTAGGCCCTGGAGTCTTAACAGCTTAATGCTCATTAGGAGAGCGAACACTTCCTCCTCCTTGACTTCTAAACACCCTAAAGTATTTATACACTCATCACCGATCTCCTGGTCTTCCACATCCTTTTCCTTGGTAAATACTGATGCAAGTACTCATTAAGTATCTCACACACAATCTCTGCATCTAAGCAAATCTCCCTCACTTTATCTTTCAGTGGTCCTGCCCTCTCCCTAGTTTCCCTCTTGCTTTTGACGTATGTATAGAATGCCTTGGGATTCACCTTAATCCTATTTGCCGAGAATTTTTCCTGGCCCCTCCTGGCTTTCCTAATTCCCTTCTTTAGTTCTTTTTTGGGTTTTTTATACTCCTCATGTGCTTTGTTTGATCCTTACATACTTATCCTTTTCCTTCTTGACTAAATTCATCACCTCTCTGGACAGCCAAGGTTCTCTTATCTTTCCATCTCTGTCCTTCCTTCTAACAGCAACATTCCTTTCCTGCACTCTGTCCCAGTGGCTATTAGAGGGTCTGTAGTACAATCCCATCAGTGTGATTGCAGCGTTCCTGTTCCCGAGTTCCACCCAAATGGACTTGGTGTCTGAACCTTCCATTATGTCTCCTCTGAGTGCTGTGATACTGTTCCTGATTAGTAGTGCAACTCTTCCCCCCCACCTTCCTTTTACCTTTTCTATCTTTCCTAATGCTTTGAAAACCTGGTACATTAATCACCATTCCTGTCCCTTGCTCAGCGTTTCAGTGATAGCCACAAAATCATAGTTCCATGTACTGACTGAAGATCTGTGCTCTAAGTCCATCACCTTTACCCATAATACTCCTAGCATTAAAATATACACACTTCAAACTATCTGACCCATTATCCCTGTTATTTTGATTATTATACCTGTTATTTTGATTTTGCCTTTCCATGCTTTCCCTGGCATCTACCTTCCAGTCCGATCCTTCTCTTACTGACACAGTGCTCCAGTTCCCAGCCCCTACAAAACTAGTTTAAACTCTCCTGAGTAGCATTAGCAAAGCCTCCTGGCCAGGATATTGGTTCCCCTCCAGTTCAGGTGTATTCCTCTTATACAGGGATTCCCCTTCCCTAGAAAAGGTTCCAATGATCCAAGAACTTGAAACGCTGTCCCCTGCACCATCTCCTCAGCCACTCATTCATCTGTGTTATCACCCCATTCCTACCTGCACCAGCCTGTGGTAATGGGAGTAACCCAGAGATTACTACTTTGGAGGTCCTTCTCTTCGGTCTCTTTCCTAACTCTATACACTCACTGTATAGCAACTCTTCCCCTTTTCTGCTTATGTATTTACCACGACCTCTGGCCATTTACCCTCCCCCTTGAGAATATCCTGCAGCAGCTCCAATACATCCTGGACCCTAGCAGCCAGGAGGCAACACACCACCCTGGTGTCTCTTTTCTGGCCATAGAACCTCTTTTCTGTCCCCCTTAACTATCAAGTCCCCTATAACTACTATGGGGAAGTTTCCTGTAGTGTACCCTAAGAAATTTTATATACATCAGTCATGTCCCTCTTAACAATCTCCACCCCAGGAGAACAGAACCAGCATCTCCAGTCTCTCCTTCTAGGTGAGCTGCTCCATCTAAGGAGACATTCTGATGAATTCCTATGTACCCTTGCCAGCACCTTCACATCCTCCACTCCCCTCTCTGAAACCATTCCAAAGCCTCACAATAACTTTTTTACTGAATCTGCCACATCCATCTATTAAAGATCACTCCTCAATTTAAAATAACCTTGTAAAATTAATTTTATTCATTTGTTTGTGATGTTTTTCCATGTTTATAAGATTATGAAAGGCATAGACAGACAGCTGGTATCTTTCCTTCAGAGTCAAAATGTCTGAGACTAGAGGACATGCATTTCAAGTCATCATCTTGTATGTTTCTGTCAAGTCTCCTCTCACCTCTCTGAAATAGCAGAAATACAGCTAGCCTGAACAACCTTTCCTCAGTAAGTCTAGTAAAACTTCGTTTGTGCTCATATTTACTTGCTGCACATTCATATTAGCCTTCTCACCATTGAGATAATATTTTTCTTTACTTCTTCTACCAAACTGGAAAATTTCACATTTTCCTGCATTATATTTAGTTGATAAATCTTCACCCACTTATTAACATGCTTCCACTCCACCATCAAATTTCTAACAATCCATGAATACTAACTTGTTATTCCTTCTTTATGCATTATTTGTTTTTATAAGTTATGGTAATTTTATGTCTGCTGCTATAAATTAACACATTTTACATTATTTACTGTATAGCAGTGATAACAAATTGGATTCTTATCTGTGTTCTTTTGTAGCCTCCTACCTTTGTGAAATCAGCGAATTCAACAACTAGAACTGGTAACCCAATTACTTCCATTCTAAACAAAACTAGAGTAGTTGTTGTTGTCATCACTAAACAGCCATGACTTTGTGTAATGAACAGCTGACTTTTCCAAACAAAACTAATATGTGCTTTAGCTAAGGGTGAAAGGGAAGAATTGGATTTAAGAAATTCTGTTGAAAGCATTGATTTATGTCGTGCTAATCAATGGATAAAGCACCTCACAAAACCATTCTTGCAATGGTCTTCATTTCTTTGAAAGATTGAATAGAGAAATTCCATGAAACACATACTTCTAATTTTTTTTATCTAACCAATGGAAGAAAGCAAATATATACACTATGCAAAATAAGCATGTTCACCACTGACCCGATCACCATTACCATCTATTCCTATCTCTCTAGTATTTACCCAGCTTCCCTCAGATAAATCCATGTAAAAGTCTTATCGATTCCTTGTGGAAATGAATTTCACAGTTGTTATAATGACTGAAAACTGAAAAGTATTCTGAATGACTTGAGATTTGCTCTGCGGTGTTACCATGGGTGCTACCTTTAAACTTTGATGTGTCAGGCAGTGCTGTGGTTCTTTTCTCGGGTATGTTTAGTCGAGGATCCCTCACAGTAAGTCCAAGTACAGACCCTGCTGAAATTTCTGCTGGTGAAGTAATACCTTAAAAACATAAAAAAAAGCACAAAATGGTGGAAGCACTGGTTACTGACAAGAATCACGTTACAGAATAGTGGTAGGAAAGAAGTTGATGCCCTCAGACGTAACTTAGAAATTTTCAAGGCCACAATCAGATATCCTAAAAGATTTCATGTTCAATTAACACCGAGAGATACAAGTCCAAAAAGAGTAAAATCTAAAGATGCCAATAGCTAGGTTCAGTGCCTGTGAAAAGTATTCACCCCACCTTCCCCCCACCCCCTTGGAAGTTTTCAGTTTTATTGTTTTATAACATTTGAGTCACAGTGGATTTAATTTGGCTTTTTTGACCAGTCAATAGAAAAATATTCTTTCGTGTCAAAGTGAAAACAGATCTCTACAAAGTGATCTAAATTAATTACAAATATAAAACACAAAATACTTGATTGCATAAGTATTCACTCCCTTTTATTATGACACTAAATCATCACATGAGCAGACAATTGGTTTTAGAATTAGTTAACTTGAGACTTGTTTTTGGAGACCTGTGTGCAGTCAAGATGTTTCAACTGACTGTTGTAAAAATACACCTATATCTGGAAGGTCCCAGAGCTGGTAAGTCAGTATCCTAGCAAAAACTGCACCACGAAGACAAAAGAACACACCAAGCAACTCCACAAAAAGGTTATTGAAAAGTATGAGTCAGGAGATGGATACAGGATCCCTTGGAGTACAGTTAATTCAATCATCAAGGAAAGGAGATGGCATAACTGTACATCTGTCTAGAACAGTCCATTCTCAAAAACTGGGTGACTGTGCAAGAAGGGGACTAGTGAGGGAGGCCACAAAGAGACCCATGACAACTGTGGAGGAGGTACAAGCTTCAGTGGCTGAGATAGGAGAGACTGTGCATATAACAACTGTTGCCCAGGTGCTTCACCAGTCACAGCTTCATGGGAGAGTGGCAAAGAGGAAGCCAGTATTGAAAAAGACTCACATAAAATCTTGGCCAGAGTTTACCAGAAGGCACATGGGAGACTCTGAAGTCAACTGGAAGAAGGTTCTACAGTCTGATGAGACCAAAATTTTTGGCTATCAGACTAAATGCTACGTTTGGCATAAGCCAAACACCACACATCATCGAAGCGTAGTGGTGGCTGCATCATGCTGTGGAATGTTTCACTGCAGCAGACCTTGAAAGGCTTGTGAAGGTAGAGAGTAAAATGAATACAGCAAAATACAGGGAAATCATGGAGGAAAACCTGATGCAGTCTGCAAGAGAACTGCAACTTGGGAAAAGATTTGTTTTCCAACAGGACAATGACCCCAAGTATAAAGCCAAAGCTACACAGGATGGGCTTAAAAACAACAAAGTTAATGTCCTGGAATGGCCAAGTCAGAGTTCAGACCTCAATCCAATTGAGAACTTGTAGCTGTACTTGAAAAGGGCTGTACATTCATGATCCCCATGGAATCTAACAGAGCTTGAGCAGTTTGGTAAAGAAGAATGGGAAAAAATTGCAGTGTCCAGATGTGCAAAGCTGATAGAGATGTATCCATACAGACTCAAGGCTGTAATTGTCCTCAAAGGTGCATCTACTAAATACTGACATGAAGGTGGTGAATACTGATGTAATCAATGATTTTGTGTTTTACATTTGTAATTAATTTAGATCACTTTGTAAAGATCTGCTTTTACTTTGACACAAAAGAGTCTTTTTCTATTGATCAGTATCAAAAAAAAGCCAAATTAAATCCAATGTGATTCAATGCTGTAAAACAATAAAGCATAAAAACTTCCAACAGGCGGTGAATACTTTTTAGAGGCACTGCATGTAACAATAAATACAATGATTTGCTTCAGTGATATTATTACCTTGCCTTTTGTTATAAACTAGCCTAACAACTTTTTGATGCAAAGCCTAGAATCATATTCTAATTTTAATGTTAAATTAGCAAGAAGATGCTCACTAGCAGCAAAGACAAACTCAAATCTAAAATTATCATTGCCTAATTCACACAAATGTCACTGGCTTGATGCTAAGTCACCCACCAGAAAGTAACTGAAGGAAATCCCCTTGACGATTATGAAGAGCCACATCCTCAGATTTCCTGCAATATTGTGACCACCAGCAGGGCAAAGCTCTTGTTTCTGTCGCTTCTGTCACTTCAGAGTTCTAAGGACAGTTTCAAGACAAGATCATTTTAGTTAATGAAAACAAAACAGTAACACGAGTATAGCAAACAATACCAGAAGAACAAACTATTAGAAGTAGTCCCAAATAAAATTTCACAGTGACAACCATCATGCCTACTTCAAGAAAAATAACATATCTTTTATCACATCAGCTGCTCCCCTAAACATTACAAAATGTTGCAAGGTACCTCTTAAGAACATTACCAAACAATATTTGACAACTAACCACAAAAGTTATTAGAATATGTGCAAAGCAATGTCTTAAAGCAGAAAAAAAAGAGGGGTATTGTATCCAGAGAGCTGTGCCTGACATGGCTCAGCACTGCCCTCTATCCGGTCGGAAGGCACACAACATGCCGGTCAACATTTCACCCCTCTCAACTAATCAATGCACACTTAACCATTGGCCACCTTAATTGGATTAACCTGTCTAGCACCAAGCCGTTGGCCCCCTGGTGAATCACCTGGGCTGGACCCTCCAGCCCCCTGACCTATAAAGGATGCTACATGTGCTTGGCTCGCTATTCTAAGCACGTTTGTGTGAATATTGTAGCCACTTGTGTTGTCCCAAAGCACTTCTCCCCTTGTAAATAAACTCCTTATTGTTGAAACTGTGTGTCCAGAATCCTTGCCTTTGAGACCCAAAGAATCTGTCTCATTTCCAACACAAAATATGAAAAGGAATTCTGGAGTTTTGCTGCAGTAATTCAATTCATGAACACAAGTAGAAGTGATAAGATCCTGTAAGTTAATTTTTATTAGTTTAAAACAGATTAAGTAGCACTTCAACAGATAGTGGTGAAAAGAGGATTGAAGAAAGGGTAAAATTTTAAAAATTAAGTTGTTGTTTAACTGGGGAAAGTGCAACCTAGCAAGTACATAGGGACAACAGGCAAGAGAAAAACAAGGACAAGAAAATTTTTCCAGTTATCTTCCCTCCAGTATTAGTCCTAATGCAAGGGCTTGACTAAAAGCATCAATTTCTCATTTTCTACCCCTTACACACCCCCCACCTCCACCACCACACAAATACACTATAGATGCAGTTCCACCTGCAAAGCTCCCCCACCAACAGTTTGCTTTTTAACTTTGGATTCCAGCATCTGCAATTTCTTGTGTCTACATACAAATGGAAATTGTCAATTCTCTCACACAATGCAGTGAGGATACCATTTAATATTAAAGGAAGAAAGATTATCAAATCTCACAGATAGAGAACCAAAAGATTCATGAGGAAATCAGTTTTACACAGCAAGTGTTTAGGATCTGAAATGCTCTTCTCTGGAGTCAGATTCAATTGCACTACTCTAAAGGAATCTGGTTAAGTAGGTGAGGAAAGAATATGCAAGACCTTTGGAGAAAGCAAGAAGCTGGTGCTGAGTGGAAATGGAAACCAGAGGTCTATGAGCTGGTCCTCACCAGGGGATCAGAGGCGGAGAAAGTCAGCAACTTTAAAATCAGAATCAAAATCAGGTTTATTATCACCAACACGTGACGTAAAAATTGTTAGCTTAGCAGCAGCAGTTCAATGCAATACATAATCTAGCAGAGAGAGAAAAAAAATAAAATAAAGCATAATAATAAATAAACAAGTAAATCAATTATGTATATTGAATAGATTTTAAAAAGTGCAAAAACAGAAATACTATATATTTAAAAAAAAGTGAAGTAGTGTTCAAAGCTTCAATGTCCATTTAGGAATCAGATGGCAGAGGGGAAGAAGCTGTTCCTGAATCGCTGAGTGTGTGCCTTCAGGTTTCTGGACCTCCTACCTGATGGTAACAGTGAGAAAAGGGCATGCCCTGGATGCTGGAGGTCCTTAATGAGCGTTGCCTTTCTGAGACTTTGTGGTACCTGGGTACTTTGTAGGCTAGTGACCAAGATGGAGCAGAATAGATTTATAACTTCTGCAGCTTCTTTCGGTCCTGTGCAGTAGCCCTTCTATACCAGACAGTGATGCAGCCTGTCAGAATGCTCTCCACGGTATAGAAGTTTTTGAGTGTATTTGTTGACATGCCAAATCTCTTCAAACCCCTAACAAAGTATAGCTGCTGTCTTGCCTTCTTTCTAATTACGTCGATATGTTGGGACCAGGTTAGATCCTCAGAGATCTTGACACCTAGAAACTTGCAGATGCTCACTCTCTCCACTTCTGATCCCTCTATGAGGATTGGTATGTGTTCCTTCCTCTTACCCTTCCTGAAGTCCACAATCAGCTCTTTCGTCTTACTGACATCGAGTGCCAGGTTGTTGCTGCGACACCATTCCACTAGTTGCATTATCTCACTCCTGTATGCCCTCTCATCACCACCTGAGATTCTACCAACAATAGTTATCAGCAAATTTATAGATGGTATTTGAGCTCTGCCTAGCCACATAGTCATATATAGAGAGTAGAACAGGGGGCTAAGCACACACCCGAGGTGCACCAGTGTTGATCGTCAGCTAGGAGGATATGTTATCACCAATCCGCACAGATTGTGGTCTTCCAGTTAGGAAGTCGAGGATCCAATTGCAGAGGGAGGTACAGAGGCCCAGGTTCTGCAACTTCTCAATCAAGATTGTGGGAATGACGGTATTAAATGCTGAGCAATAGTCAATGAACAGCATCCTGACGTATGAGTTTGTGTTGGTCTAAAGCCATGTGGAGAGCCATTGAGATTGCGTCTGCCGTTGACCTATTGTGGCAATAGGCAAATTGCAATGGGTCCAGGTCCCTGCTGAGGCAAGAGCTCAGTCTAGTCATGACCAACCTCTCAAAGCATTTCATCACTGTCGATGTGAGCGCTACCGGGTGATAGTCATTAAGGCAACTCACATTTCACTGTCGATATGAGTGCTACCGGGCGATAATCATTAAGGCAGCTCACATTAAATTACTCGGTGTTAGCATTTCAGAGGACCTCTCCTGGGCACAGTGCACAAGTACAGTTATGAAGAGAGCACAGCAGCACCTCTACTCCCTTAGGAGTTTGCGAAGATTCAGCATGACATTTAAAACATTGACAAACTTCTATAGATGATTGGTGGAGAGTGTATTAACTGGTTTCATCACTGCCTGATATGGAAGCACCATTGCCCTTGAATGGGAAGTCCTACAAAAAGTTGTGGGTATGGCTAAGTCCATCATGGGTAAAGCCCTCCTCACCATTGAGCACATCTACATGGAGTGTTGCTGCAGGAATGCAGAATCCATTATTAGGGATCCTCACCGCCCAGGTCATGCTCTATTCTCACTGCTGCCATCAGGAGGGTGGTACAGGAGCCTCAGGACTCACAGCAGCAGGTTCAGGAAAGGTTAGTACCCCTCAATCATCAGGCTCCTGAACCAGAGGGGATAAGTGAAGATAACTTCACTTGCCCCATCAATGATTTGTTCCCACGACCCATGGACTCACTTTCAAGGATTGTTGGTCATGGTCTCGACATTTATTGCTAATTAATTGATTTATTTATTTATTATTTCTTCTTTCCCCCTTTCTTTTTGTATTTGCACATTGTTGTCTTTCACTGATTCTATTATGATTATTGGATTTATTGAGTATACCCACAAGAAAATGGATTTCAGGGTTGTACAGTATATAGTGACATACATGTACTTTGATAATAAATTTACTTTGAACTTTGAGTGGACTGCCCTAAGATGGACCTTCAAAGGACCCTATAACCACCTTCAGAGATGTAACTGCTTTGATTCTCAGGACTTGAAATCCTTAAGGTTAATGGTTAAACGATCATACTAAAATTTGAGTGGGCAGAAGTGGGGCTTAATTACAGTATGGCCAGATTAAAAATCACTGCTAAGGAACAGTGAATTTATTTTATAGGACAGAATTAGTCAATTTTGATAATAGTGGGATAGAAATGCCACTGTGCAGCTGTTGGCAATGTACAGTAAAAAGGTCAGTGCACATTTTTACCAAAGTTTACACTACTGGAAATGACGACTGGAATTCATTACATGATTTTTACTGGTTATGATGTGAATCATCAATGCTAGAAATTTATAATAAACGCAGAAAATGCTGGAAATGCTCAGAAAGTCAGGTCAGGTCTGTGAGAAGACCTATAACATTAACTCTTTTTCTTCTCACAATTGCTGGAAGATCAGCTAAGTATTTCCAGTATTCTTGTACTTATGTGAATAATGTTTTGACTTCTTTGGTCAGTGAGTTTCTTTCTCATGAACACTATTAGTGCCAGAAGTAGAAATTAGTCTTTGAAAGGCATTGCACAGGAATTTGGTCCTCAGGACAGGACTGTCCTCATGGAATATTTTCCAAATGTTATCTATACAATAGAGCTACCTTATATTCTACAATTCATACAATTCAAAATATTCATGGAAATACTTTAAGTAGACATCTCCATTTCATATTTGAGTGACAAGTAAACAGGTGGCTAAAGCTGCAAGGACGCATTTGCCTATTTTCTAATTACGTAGGTGGATATTCGACCCACTAAACATACACCACCTTTCAGAGCAATCTCATCAACTCACTCACCATCTATTTCCTTGTAATTCTCTCTTACATGTTAATTAACTACCCACTGATTACCCCACCACTCACCTCTACTAGGGATAACTTAGAGTAATCAATTAACCTACCAACTAGCAGGTCTTTGGATATGGGAGGAATTTGGGGCACCAAGGGGGTCAAGGAACATAAGACTGTAAGACATAGGAGCAGAATTAGGCCACCTTGCCCATCGAGTCTGCTCCGCCATTCAATCATGGCTGATCCTTTTTTCTATCTCTTCCTCAACGCCAGTTCCTGGCCTTCTCCCCATAACCTTTGGTGACGTGTCCAATCAAGAACCTATCAATCTCTGCCTTAAATACATCCAAGGACCTGGCCTCCACAGGTGCATGTGGCAACAAATTCCACAAATTCACCACCAACTGGCTAAAAAAATTTCTACATCTCTGTTTTGAAAGGGCGCCTCTCTATCCTGAGGCTCTGCCCTCTTGTCCTAGACTCTCCCACCATGGGAAACATCCTTTCCACATCTGCTGCAGACAGCACTGGAGGTCAGCATTGACCACGGGTCACATAAGCTGTGAGATGTCACTCCAACTTGCTGCATTGCTGTGCCACACACTGGAGCAAGTGGTAGCAATACAAACTGGTTTCTGGGACTAACATCATGAAATGAAAGTTAATCTCACAAAAATTAGGTAGTTATTACTTTAAACAAATAATTAATCAATTAAACAAACTACATTTGAGATGATATGGGATAAGTTATTACCACCCTTAGTTTAAATGCACAGATCAGGATACTGGATGCATCTCTAAAAAAAATGACAGAGTTACCATAGGAATGCATGATATCCAAGCCACAAATGAATGGCAATATGCATAGGGAATGATCAATCAGGGAAATGAAGCTACAAATTGAACATGCAAATATAGTGATGCTCTGCCTTAGTTCTTCATATCCCAATGTATCTTTAATGACAAGGTAACTAAATGACTCAAAGACTTACTTCCATGACAACAGCAGGTTGCAAAACTTCACCTATCACAGAATGAGATAGGGGTCCAATCAGTCGATACCTCAGAATTTCCATTGTCAGATCTCTGAAAAATAATCCCGCAGATTCTCCATTAAACAGGACAAATCAGACCAGAAACTTATTTACTCAAGTGATATTGATGCTGTAAAGCTCACCTTCCACAATAAAACTATCATTTATGAGAGAGAAGTAAAGGATAGATAGCTGAGGAAGTCAAGCATCCATATGCCTTTTCACTACCCTCTCTACCCATATAACTGCTTTGAGGGATCTACGGATTTATATATTCCAAGCACTATTTGGTCATCCACACTCTCAAGGGTCCTGCCCTTAATTGTTCTTCCAAAGTGCAGGAGTAGAAACAAAAACCTTTACACAGTACTACCTTACTTTTGTTAAAATATTAGAGCAGTTGACAGCATCAAAAGATTCCACTTCCAATTATCAACAGCTCAACAGACTTTTGGCACTAATGACAAACTTTGGGGAACCAAATGGCAAAGTGGATTGATATACTATACAGTCAACGAATATTTCTGGATTTCAATATACCTAGGCTGTTTCACTATACTGTCACACATCTACATTTCTTTAAATAATCATATTAGGACATTTTTACTCGATAAAACACTAAGCAAGTTTTCATCACTGGATATTGTTTCCATTCAACTTTCAACCAATTAAGATGGCAGCCATTAATGTATAACAATGGACTCATTCAAGAAATAATGGTTTGATCAGACAGAAAAATGTAGTACCAATTTTCAGAGCCTAGCTTTTATTAAAACCACACTAGCACTCCCATGGAAAGTTAATTATCTCATAAGATTTTTAGAAATTATCTTATTCTGTTCACATAAGTTAAGTGAATTGACTGGTTTGGAGTTTGAGTTCAGCCTGCTAAACTCAGCAGTATTATTTTGCTTTTATAATTATGGCTTGAATTTCTCAATTTTAATGCACAACCTCCCTACCAAAAAAAAATTCCTAAGTGCCTCCATAGAAAAGCATTTTACTGTGCTGGCAATAAATATCCAGTCATTCAGAATTAACATTTTTTAATAAGCACAATGCCTGTAGTTTTCAGAATTATTGTAGTGACTACTAAGTAATTAACTTGTGAAGTGAAAAGCAAAATACTGTAGACACTAGAAATCCAAAATTAAAGCACAGTGCTGGAAATACATAATAGGTTAGGTCTTAAATGAGAAATGTCAAAAAGAAAGAGTAACTTAAACTGCAGAGAGAAAATGGGAAGGACAGAATGTACTTTGATTGTATGGAGTCTTTGACGCCCAGGATCATAAGAGGCTGCAGAGGGTGACAGACTGTCATGGGCACAACCTTCCAGCCATTGAGGATGTCTTCAAGAGGTGGTACCTCAAGAAGATGACGTCCATCACTAAGGACTCTCACTATCTAGGACATGCTCTCTTCTCATTATAACCATCAGGAAAGAGGTACAGGAAACTGAAGACTTACACTCAGCAATTACCCTGTTATCCTTTTTTGTACTATTTTTGTAATTTATAGTAATTTTGTATTTTCAATATACTGCTGCTGAATCACAACAAATTTCACATCATAAACCAGTGAAAATAAATTCATAATCAGATTTATTAATGCTGAAAATACCCAACTTCAAACTAATTTACTGAAAAAAAGGAAAACCCTTCTGAATAACAAAATGATGAATTATAAAAGCTACATTCCAACCCTAATTTTAATCGCTCCTCAAGAAGTAGATAAGCAGAAAAAAAAGTCACAGTAATTCAAAATAGGGAACCAGAAAAATAGTACACCTAGCAATAAGTAGTCAGCAGTGGCCAGTTCCGGTAACATCCATGATACTACCCTTTCACATTTAAGCTAACACAAAGGTTTCTGCACATACTCACTCTATTATAATGCCAGTAGTTAATGATGTCCAAGACACCGGTGTCAAGGGATCTCTGGTACTATTGCCTATTACTTTTTTCTTGGGTATGACCTCCTCTCCGACTTTATCCTGCAGCTTTCTTTTCAAACCAGCTCCTTGCAGTGTTGAAGTGCTGTGTTCACTAGGATCTGGTTCAGGTAAAGAACCATCTAAACATTGGCAAGCCAATTGAAGCTCAGTTAATATATCCTAATAAAAAATACAAAATACGATAAGAAATGCATACTGTGGACTCAACAATTATGTTCACATCCACAAAGTTACCACTTCACAAAATGAGATTTGAGATTCATGAGAATCATTCCTGGTTACAAGGAGAATCAAGACAAATGTTTCAGTGGAAAATCAAAACAAAAATGCTGGAAAGCTACTGAATCTGAGAGTCTCCTACCTGAAATGTTGCCTCTGTTTCGCTTCCCACAGACACAACCACAACTACTGAATATTTTCAGCACCTTTTTGTTTTAGATTTAAACCACAAGTTTCATCCCTTGTCCCAAGCCCCTACTCTATTCACTTTACACCTATGACTGTGTGGCTAAGTACAGCTCCAACACCATATACAAATGTGCTGATGACACCACTGCTGTGGGCTGTATCAAAGGGGGTGATGAATCAGCATACAGGAGGGAAATGGAAAATTTGTCTGAGTGGTGTAATAACGGCAACCTCTCACTCAATGTCAGTAAGACCAAGGAACTGATTGTAGGCTTCGGGAGAAGGAAACCAGAGGTCCATGAGCCAGTAAGCATTGGAGGATCAGAGGATCAGTAACTTTGAATTCCTGCATGTCACTATCTCAAAGAAAGCACAACAGCACCTCTGAGTCTGTGGGACTGTGGCACCTCTGGAGTCTGTGGAGATTCGGCATGTCATTAAAATCCCTGGCAAATTTCTGTAGATGTGTGGTGGAAAGTGTGCTAACTGCATTACAGCCTGATATAGGAACATTGGGTTGCCAACTGTCCCGTATTAGCCAGGACATCCCGTATATTGGGCTAAATTGGTTTGTCCCATACAGGACCGCCCTTGTCCCATATTTCCCCCAGCTAAGGTAGAGCGTTCCTATGAAACCGTTCGTAAGCTGAAATGGCGTAAAGCGAAGCAATTACCATTAATTTATATGGGAAAAATTTTTGCACGTTCCCAGACCCAAAAAATAACCTACCAAATCATACCAAATAACACAAAACCTAAAATAACACTAACATATAGTAAAAGCAGGAATGATATGATAAATACACAGCCTATATAAAGTAGAAATAATGTATGTACAGTGTATCAGAATCGGGAAGATTAAGCCAAAACCGATTTGTAGAAAAAAAAATCGGCACATACGCGCACATCACACATACGCACACAGGTGCCCGCACAAGGCTTCATGGTCATGGTAGTCTTTCTCGGGGTAAACACAAGTGGCCCATATTTGACTGCTACTTTTGTCCCCTATTTGGGAGTGAGGAACTTGGCAACCCTAATAGGAACACCAATGCCTTTGAGCAAAAAATCTTACTAAAGGTAGTGGATTCAGCCCGGTACATGATGGGTTAAACCCTCCCAAATATTGAGCACATTTACATGAAACATTGTAGAAAAGAAGCATCTATCATCAATGATCCTCACTATCCAGGCAATGCTCTTTTCTCACTGCTGCCATCAGGTAGAAGGTACCAGTGCCTCAGGACCCACACCACCAGGTTCAAGAACAGTTGCTGCTAGGGTTGCCAACTTTCTCACTCACAAATAAGGGACAAAAGTAGCAGTCATATACGGGACATTTGTGTTTACCCCGAGAAAGACCACCATGACCATGAAGCCTTGTGCGGGCACCTGTGCGCGCATGCGTGTAGTGCCGATTTTTTTCCTACAAATCGGTTTGGCTTAATCTTCCCAATTCTGATACACTGTACATACATTATTTCTACTTTATATAGGCTGTGTACTTATCATATCATTCCTGCTTTTACTATATGTTAGTGTTATTTTAGGTTTTATGTGTTATTTGATATGATTTGGCAGGTTTTTTTTGGGTCTGGGAATGCGGAAAAATTTTTCCCATATAAATTAATGGTAATTGCTTCTTCGCTTCACGCCATTTCGGCATGAAAGGTTTCATAGGAACACTCTACCTTAACGGGGAAAATACGGGACAAGGGCAGTCCTGTATGGGACAAACCAATTTTGCCCAATATACTGTATGTCCTGGCAAACACGGGACAGTTGGCAACCCTAGTTGCTGCCCCTCAACCATCAGGATCTTGAACAAGGGGATAACTACACTAAGTTAAGGACTCTTATCTTGTTATTTCATGCTCATTATTTATTGTTATTTATTTATTACCCGCATTTGCACAGTTTGTTTACAGTTCCTGATGTTTACAAATACTGTTTACAGTTACTGTTCTATAGATTTGCTAAGTATACCTGCAAAAAACAATCTCAGGTGGTGTGGTGACATGTATGTACTCTGATAATAAATTTTACTTTGAACTTTAACACTTAGTTCTTTAAACTTTCTACCCACGTAAATGTTTTTTTTTCCTGTCTTGGCTGATTTGCTCTTGAAAAGACAATGCGCCACAGCTCTATTTCATTGATGTAATGGTTTACATTATAGAGAATGACTTGAACTTGTGACTTTCCAACTGCTTCTACTGAGTCAAGGTGGTATTACAAGGCCATTCACAACTTGTACCAGAAATAGTATTGCCCGTTTAGTTCCTCACAATAGCTCCATCATTCATTAAAATCACAGCTAACATTTTATTTTAAATGTTATCTTCCTGCATCAACCCCACATCTTGCATTCTATTAAAATCAATTACTATTTGTTCATATTGAGAATTTAAAACAAAAATCACTGGCTAATGAGGCAAAATTTCTTCTCACATCTGCTCCAAGTGTACAATCCTTTACTTTGAAGGCCATGACACATGTTTGCAGACACTCCAGCGTCTTGCCGACTCAAAACAGAAATAGTCAATGGTGTGTATGTTTGACAGGAGTTTGTTTTCAGATGTCTTTGTTGAGCTGTCTCCTTGCATACCTATACCTCTTACTATTTTGCACATCCTTCCATCACATTTTCCTTTAGGTGCTTACCCAGATTATCCTTAAACATGTGTCTGCTATTTATCTCAGCCATACCTTATCTGAAACTAGGTTCACACTGATGGTTTACATCTTTCTAAGTTTAACCCAAGTCTACATGGATCACTTCCTGGTGATGTGACTTGCTTCCAATAGATAAAACATTCCTAAAGTGCTTTCTAAACATAAGGAGGACAAAAAGAAAGGATTTTTGAACAAAAATTAACTTTAGAAATATACAGAGGGGATGTTAGTGAGAAACGACAAGGAGGTGGAAAAGCAGAAAAGGGATTCTCAACTAGTCTAAATTGGTCAAACCCCTGCTAAAAGTGAGCACAAGATCACACACAATCAACAAATTTAAAGCTATGATCTATTCTTACCATTTCCTTCACTCTTATACAGAATAGCCTGCAGCATATAATGCTCTTCTAAACTACAGCAATTAAGTAAAGTCATGACTGGTTACAACTATATTTTAAAAGTAATTTTGTTAGTCACATGTTGCAAATCTCCACCTAATGAAATAACCAAATAGAAATTAGTTACCATTTTAAGTACTGGGTGTGCCCAAATCCACAGCTGCCTGTTTTCAGAGTGGTTTTCAGGTTCTGCTTTGGGCCGCCATAAGAACGTAATGGGACCCAGTGGCTTCTCGGGATATTGCTCAGCCTTGTAGAGAACCAATGACCCTTGCCGTTTTCCTGACAAACAGTCCACAGAGGCAAATGTTGTACCTACAGCACCACAAGAATTATCTGGGTTAATGTTCATAAGCCCTTTAAAGGCATGCATAAATGTGCCAAAGCATTATGTACAATAGAGAGGCAACACATAAACAAACTTATTCCTTTCATTATCATGTGCAATTGTCAAATAATCCCAAACATGTGATATTCTAAATGGCAAGTCAAAAAAGCAGAGTTATTTGGGTAAAACAGGAAATGAAGTATCATTAAGGACCCTCAAATTTAGGACGCAGCCTGTTCACGTTACTCACATCGGGGAGAAAGCATAGGAACTTGAAGAACCTGAAGACCCGTACTCGACAATTAAGGAACAGCTCCTTCCCCTCCATCAGGTTTCTGAACGTTTCATGAACATTACCTCATTATTCCTTAATTTAGCATTATTTACTTTCTAATTCTTAAGAATTTTATGTCTTTACACTGTCCTGCTGCCACAAAACAAAATTCACATCATATAAAAACAGTGAAATGTTATTCTGCAAACTTGATTCGGATTAATGGAGAGGAGTGGAACTGAAGTTACACAGATGCAGCAAGATACACGGCCGGGTATAAAATTGAGGTCACAAAGGCATTCAGTACAAATAAACCCATTAATTTAAGGGCATTACACTTTTTACTTTAAGGCAAATGCTTCTGACCAGGGAGGTAGAGCAGTTGGAATGTCGCTCCAAATTTCAGTAAAAGATGGTACAGACCATTTAACCACCTCCAGTGTACAAGTGAGGGAGAGAGAGAAAATCAACAAATCAGGCATTGCGAGTAGAGGTGCAGCAATTCAAACTATTCATCTCCTTGTAGAGACTTTTTCCCCTCATGATCAGACTAGGTCAAAGGCTTAGGGTGAAAGGTGAAATATTTAAGGGGAGTCTAGAACAGTGGTCCCCAACCACCGGGCCGCAAAGCCATGTGCTACCGGGTCACGAGGAAACGATATGAGACGGCTGCACCTTTCCTCATTCCGTCACGACCACTGTTGAACTTGAACGCACGCGAGGTCATCAGTGACCCAAGACGTGCAAAGGAATGGGTCCATGACCCATTTGTGAATGTCCCCGGTGAATCATCCATGTCAGTGCGGGAAAAAGATCAACTCCTCGATCTTGCAAATAATGGTGGGCTGAAAAGTATGTTTGACATAACATCTCTGCCGGCATTCTGGATCAAAGTCAAGGCTGAATATCCCAAGATAGCCACGAAAGCACTGAAAACATTGCTTCCATTTCCAACATCATATCGCTGCGAAGCCGAGTTTTCTGCAATAATGAATGCAATGAAAACTAAACTGCGGAATAGACTGGATATAAGGAACCCCCGTCGAGTATCACTGTCTCCCATTAGCCCTCGATGGGACTGTCTTGTTGCAGGGAAACAAGCCCAGGGCTCCCACTGATTCAGCAATATTGGTGTGTTGCAATGATCTTATATGTTCATACGAGGAAAATATGCACTGTATGTTTAATATCCAAACGTTACTTAAAATATTATGATGCTATTGACTTATAAGTGACTTGTCTAATTGACTTATCACTATATTCATGCAAGGAAAATATGTGCTGTGCGTTTAATATTAAATTCATTACATAAACCCTTTTAGAAACTAAATTGAGTGTATTAGCCACTTATAAGTGACTTATAGTTGACTTATCACCTATATTCCGGTTGTGATTAACACCCCTCCCCTGCCCCCGCACCCCCCCCCCGTCCACAAGAATATTGTCAATATTAAACCGGTCTGCGGGGCAAAAAAGGTTGGGGACCCCTGATCTAGAACATACAAGAATACAGCACAGGAACAGGCCCTTTGGCCCACAATGTTGTAATAAACCAATTAAATCACTAATCAAATGGCTAACTAATCTCTTCTGACTGCCCAGTGTCCATATCCTTCCATATTCCTCACATTCATGTGTCTATCTAAATGTCTCTTAAAAGTCTCTAATGCTTCTGCCTCTACCACCACCACAGGCAGTGCACTCCATGCCCCTAACATCTTCTTTGAAATTAGACGTTACCTGTCTACTCTATCTATGCATCTCAATCTTATAAACCTCTATCAGATCTCTCCATAGCCTATGCTGCTCCAGGGAAAACAACCAAAGATTGTTGAACCTCTTGATATAGCACATGCCCTCTAATCCAGGCAACATCCTGGTAAACCTCTTCTGCATCCTCTCCAAAGCCTTGACATTCTTCCTATAATGGGGTGACCAGAACTGTATGCAATTATAAGGCTACAACATAACTTCCTCACTTTTGAACTCAGTGCCTCAACTAATAAAGGCAAGAGGAAGCATGTCATATGCCTTCTTAACCACCCTATAAACCTGTGTGGCCAATTTCAGACAGCTATGAACTTGGACCCTAAGATCCCTGTGCTCATCACACTGTTGCACCTTCCAAGGTGCAACACGTCACATTTGGCCAAGTTAAACTCCATCTGCCATTTCTGCACCCATATCTGCAACTGGCCTATATCTCATTGCATTATTTGCCAAACTATCACACTATTCACAAGCCAACCAATCTTCATATTGTCTGCAAACTTACTAACCCACCCATCTACATTTTCATCCAGGTCATTTACATATATCACATAGAACAGACATCCCAGTACAGATCTCTGTGGAGCACTACCAATGACAAACCTCCAGCCAGAATAAGTCCCTTTGACCACTACCCTCTGTCTTCTATGGACAAACCAGTTCTGAATCCAAATGGCCAATTCACCATGGATCCCATACATCTTAATCTGCTGGATGAGCCTCCCATGAGGGACCTTGTCAAATGCCTTACTAAACTCCATGCAGACAACATCCACGACTGTACCTTCATCAATCACCCTTGTCACATTGTCAAAAACTCCATCACGTTAGTAAGACATTTCTCACTCGCACAAAGCCATGCTGTTTCTCCCTAATTAGGCCATGGTTGTCCAAATGCTCATAAACTACTGATGTGATCTATAGTTTCCAGGATTATCCTTGGTTCCCTTCTTGAATAATGGAACAACATTAGCTATTTGCAAGTCCTCCATGACCTTGCTTGTGGCAAGAGACAACATGAAGATATTGGTCAAGGTCCCAGAAATCTCTTCTATTGCCTCTCTCAATAACATGGTGTATATCCCATCAGGGCTTGAGGACTTATCCACCTTAATGCTCTTTAACAGATCCTCCTTCTTTACTTCAAAATGCCCTAGCATATCAATACCCTCAGCACTGACCATCCTCCTCCTTGGGAAATACTGATGTACAGTACTCATTAATGACCTCACACACATCCTCTGCATCCAAGGAAATGTTTCCTTTATCTTTGAGCGGTCCCACCCTCTCCCTAGTTTTCTACTTGCCCTACATGTATGTATAGAATATCTTGGGATTCTCTTTAATCCTACTTGTCGAGGACTTTGCATGGCCATTCCTGGCTTTCCCAATTCTCTCGAGTTACTTTCTGGCTTATTTATAATCCTCAAGGATTGCTTGATTCAAGACTCCTAAACTTTGCATAGTTTCCCTTTTTCTTCTTGACTAAATTCATCACTTCTGTCAACATCCAATGTTCTCTTACCTTGTCATCATTGTCCTTTCTTCTGACTGCAAGATACCGCTCCTGTACACTGTGCAGTCCGACTTTAAAAACCCTCCACATGTCAGATGTGGCCTTGCCCAAAAGCAGCTGTTTCCAATTAACCCTCCCTAGTTCCTGCCTAATGCTCTAATAACTTGCCCTGCTTCAATTTAATACCCTCCCACAAAGTCCATAGTGACCCTTATCTATAGCTTTCTTAAAACTTAAGCAGTTGGGCTTACTGTTCCCTCACTGTTCACCCAGAGAAAGGATGGTCACCATGCCAGGCTTATTACCCAAAACCAGGTCCAGCAGAGCCCCTCCTTTTGTTGGACTATCTACATACTGATTTAAGAAATCCTTCTGGATGCACTGAACAAACTCTGCCCCATCTAAAACTCTTGTACAAATGAGGTCCCAGTTTATACTCAAGAAGTTGAAATTCCCCATGCAACAAACCTATTGTTTTAACACTTTTCCCTAATCTGCCTGCATATCTGTTCCTCGATGTCCTGGTGATTAGTGTTCTGTAATCAGTGATTGCGTCTTTCCTATTTTTGAGTTCTAACCTTATATTTAAGCCCTCCATTATGTATCCTCTGGGTGCAGCTGTGATATTGCCCCGATTAGTAATGCAGCTCTCCCCCTCACCCCTTTACCCCTCTCTTTTCTAAAACACCCATCCCTATCCCTCTCTCAATCAAGTCTCTGTAATAACAACATCATAGTTCCATGTACTGATCCATGCTCTAAAAGGTTTAAAATTTCATTTATTATCAAAGCATGTATCCCTATACAACTCTGAAATCCGCCTTTTCCAGATAACCACGAAACAAAGAAAGAACATAAAAGTAATTCAGAGAGAAACATACCCCCCTCCCCATATACACACAAACAAAAGACCAAACCACTAAAATCCCTCCTTTCACACAAAACAGAATAGGAACATCAACCCCTCCCCTGCAAAAAAAACCTATAAAACATCAACCCCCAAATACCCTCTCCTCACGCAACAAAATGGAAAAGGAACGGGTGATAAAAAACACAACATAAAAACCATAAGCCCGAAAAAGTCCATATTCTCAGTTCATTATCTTAAACCATAATACTCTCAACATTGCAATACACACACTTCAAACTATCTGTCCCTTGCCTGGAGAGTCTCAGGTCTGGCCACAGTGCCGCTGGCCTGGCTGCTGCTGCTGTGCCTTGATAGGTCATTTCCCCCTAGCATTATCCAAAAGGGTATAGTTGATGCTGAAGGAAATGGCCACAGGGGAACCCTGTACTGACTGCTTTCTCCCCTTACTTCTCCTACTGGTCACTTACCCACTGTCTGAAGCCTGCACTGTGGGTGTGACCACCTCAGTAAATGTCTCATTTGAGATGTTTTCAGTCTCTTGTTTGGTCCTGAATACACTCAGCTCCAGTTCATTGACCTTGTCAGTCAGGAGCCAAAGTTGGATGCACTTCCCAACCTGCGGGAAAACTTCTTTACTCAAAAGTGATACAGGTCTTTGGATTTGATAGACGATGGCTCAGCTGCAACAGTTAGAAGTTTAGATAGGTACAGTACATGGATGGAATGGGTTTAGAAGGATATGGTTTGGGTGCAAGTAAATGGAACTAGGCAGAGAATCAGGTCAGCATGGACTAAATGTTCTAAAGGGCCTGTTTCTGTGTTGTGATGTTCCATGAGTGTACAAGCACCTTAAACTCACTTTGCTCTGGCATATGGCAAAAGACACCATTTATTTAAACTGACGTTCATTTGTGGCAAAAACAGTATTAACAAGTACAAAAAAAAATTTGTATTATTAATCAAAAACTACGTGGATTCAGTTAAGATTGATAGAATTCCTACATCTTTAACGAGACACCCAAAGCTACCAGCTGCTACCCATAAACTATGGAGCCTGTCATACATATACTGCAAAGTATATCTGCTAACAACTGTGTCAAAAAAAAAACATTTGAAAGACTGGAGGCATTCTGCAAGGCCATCATCACTCAAGGAACTAAAGAACAAAAGAAAAAGAATGTCTGAAATTTTAATTTGGATTTAAGAATAGTGATAAAAATACCCGCTTCTCTGCTGCTCAAAGGTGCCAAAGCCTTCAAGAGATTGTCCTGTGTTCCATTCAGTTCCAAACAGCAATAGTAAGACAAATCCTGTAAGACAAATATACAAAATATATGAATATGTTTAAATAAAGCAGAATATGCTGATAACACTCAGATCAGAAAACATCTGTAGAAATAGAAATGAATAACATTTCAGAACTGGGAGACAAATTAGTTTTAGATAGCAGAAAGGAGCTGAGTGGAGCAAAGAAATTTACTCTGATAGGCTGAGAAAGAACATAAGAAATAAGAGCAGAGTGGACCATCTGGCCCATTGAACCTGCTCTGCCATTCAATAAGATCAAGGCTGATCTGGCCATGGACTCATCTCCACCTACCTGCCTTTACCCCATAACCCTGAATTCACCGACTACGCAAAAATCTATCCAACCTTGTCTTAAATATATTTACTGAGGTAGCCTCCACAGCTTCATTGGGCAGAGAATTCCACAGATTAACCACTCTCTGGGAAAAACAGTTCCTCCTCATCTCCATCCCAAATCTACTCCCCTGAATCTTGAGGCTATGTCCCCTAGTTCTAGCCTCACCTACCAGTGGAAACAACTTTCCTGCCTCCATTTTATCTATCCCTTTCATAATTTTATATGTTTCTATAAGATCCCCTCTCATTCTTCTGAATTCCAGTGAGAACAGTACCAGGCAACTCAATCTCTCCTCAGAGTCTAACACCCTCATCTCTGGAATCAACCTAGTGAACCCCTTCTACACTGCCTCCAAAGCCAGTATATCCTTCCTCAAGTAAGCCTGAGACCAGAACTGCACGCTGTACTCAAGGTGCGGCCTCATCGGTATCCTGTATAGTTGCAGTGCAAACTCCCTGCTCTTAAATTCAATCCCTCCAGCAACGAAGGGCAATATTCCATTTGCCTTCTTGACAGCCTGCTGCACCTGTAAACCAACCTTCAGTGATTCATGCTGCAATTTTATACCATTTAAATAATAACCTGCTCTTTCATTTTTGCTTCGAAAGTGGATGACCTCGCATTTACCAACATTGTACTCCATCTGCCAGACCCTTGCCCGCTCACTTAACCTATCTATATCTCTCTGCAGACTCCCCATATCTTCAGCACAATTGTTTTTCCACTCAATTTAGTATCATCAGCAAACTTAGATACACTGCACTCATCTCCTCTTCCAGATTGTTAATGTATATCATGAACAGTTGCGGGCCCATCATTGACCCCTGAGGCACACTGCTCACCGCTGACTGCCAACCAGAGTTACACCCCATGTATCCCAACTCGCTGCTTTCTATTAGTTAACCAATCCTCTATCCATGCTAGCACATCACCTCCAACTCTATGCATCCTCATCTTATGGATAAGTCTTTTACGCAACACCTTATCGAATGCCTTCTGGAAATCCCAGTAAATAATGTCCATCTGTTCCCCTCTATCCACTGCATCTGATTCAAAGGATGACTAATATGGGAATTAAGGGGCAGTTAAAATCAAATTAATCTTCTTTGTGCTCTGTTAATATTAAGGCTTGGGACATGCACAAGTCAGGCAATACCAAAGGAAAATAATGGACAAGCTGAACCAAATTAATGATAGACAAAAATGAATAGTTATCATAAAAAGTTAACTAAAGTTGAAAAATTTGATATTGAGTCCTGTTGGCTGCAACATGCCTAAATGAAAGTTGAGATGCTGTTCCTCAAAATTGTCTTGGGCTTTGTTGTAACAGCACAGGATGTCATCGACAGAAATGTCAGAATAGAAGCAGGATGATAAATGAACATGGCAGGCAGATGAAAGCTTAATGGTGCTGGTGTTCTGCAAAATAATTACCCAGCTTATGCTTTGTTTTTCCGATGTAGAGGCCACATTGTGAACACTGTATGCAGAACAGTAGATTGGAGAAAGTGCAAGTGATTTGCTGCTTTACTTGGAAGAACAGTTTAGATGTTGAGATGGTGGGGGGAAAGAGCTGAAAGAATTGGCGTTGCCCCTCCTACACTTGGATGGGAAAGTGACATATAGCTGCGAATGAGTTTTAAGCAGGGACTGCAGAAGGAAACAGATGTTTGGTGGTGGATCCTTGTTGGGTCTAGCAGGACTTGTGACGGATGATTTGCTGAATGTCAATTTTGATTTTCATACAAATATGCTAAGGCTCCGAGTGAAAACTATGACCAAAAGCTCCCAGTACATAAAGCTTTAAACAACATGTTGACCAGTTCAAAGTTATTCTTTGAACTAAAATATACAATAATAAAATGATACTGATCTGGTATATCTATAATTCTTTAGCATAGTTTCATTTTTAATAAGAAATTTAAGTTAAATTAGAAAAATATACAGTGCAAAAGTCTTAGGCACATAAGATAGCTAGGGGTGTCTAAGACTTGCATAGTACTGTATTTCTCAATGTGGAGCAGAGAGCCAGTTTGTAAATCTGGCAGGAGCAAAGGATGTTTGGGGTGGTGAGGATGGAGCACTGCGGGAGGGGTGTGGGACAAGTGGTAGAGAAGGAGTGCCAGTGGTGTGAGTGCAGCCACACTCAACCCTGAAACACCAGGCAAGGTAACTTGATTCCAAACAATTGGTTTATTGATCATTACAGAATGTCTCTCAGGTGCTTCCCGCTCCCTCTCCTCTCCCTTTTCCCAACCATGATTCCCTTCTCCCTGCCCCCTTCCAACTCTAAGTCTACAATAGAGGCCCATATGAGAATTAGACTAAGACTCTTGCATAGTTCTATACTTCTAAAATAAGAAAGAAAAGTCCAAGCAATTTAATTAGTGACAAACATTCCCTCTTAATTGAATCATAGTACACAATCACAAATTAGCCACATTACCTAACTGGCAACAGTATGATTAAAAAAGAAAATTTACTCTGGTCTCAGACAGTGCACCTTTTTTGGACAAAACAGCAATGGACAATCTCCAAATGTAGTCTCCAATAGAATTAATCAATCGGGGGGACTTCCGGGGTCGAGTATGGAGTGAGTTGGTGCGTGTGATTGTGGCTCCCGATTTTTATTGAAAATCTACCTGTTTATCTTTGCCATATGCTCGAGATAACTGGATATTTACCATTGTGAACAACGCGGGACATAGCTGGACATTGAAATGGCAAGTAGAATGTACCTTCGAAGTAAAACTGAGGAAAAAGATAGCGAAGCCTCGAGCAAGAAGGCAGATGTTACAGTAATGGCGCCGTTGCACGCTGCTGGAGCTGGACCCGGACCTGTGCTACCCGATGACTTGGAGAGGCTTCGTTTAGTACTTATTACTGACATGACGCAAGCGGTGCATTCTGCCCTAAAAAGAGAACTTGAAGATGCTTTATCACCAGTGACTGCTACCATGGAACAAATTATGTCTGCTTACGAGACACACGACGAACACATTCGTGGGGTTGAAGACGGCCTGAATGATTACAGTGACCAAATGGTGAGCGCCGAAGCCGCCATTGCAGCGTTGCAGAGCGAAAACGCATTTCTGAAGGGAAAGCTAGATGACCTCGAAAATCGGTCACGGAGATCCAATTTGAGAGTGGTCGGCATTCCTGAAAATTTGGAAGGTTCGGACCCTGTTAAATTTATGACCGAGTTTTTTGACGAAGTGCTGGGGACAGATTTTTTCCCAAGTCCTCTCGTACTTTCGCGTGCTCACCGAGTCGGACGTAAACCATCCGGTGTCTCTGGAGCCAAGCAAACGAGACCAAGAATGTTCCTGGTTTGCTTTCACTCCTTTCAAGATAAGCAACGCATCATCAACAGACGGAAGCAGGAGCTGTATTTCCGCGGACACCGCGTGTTTTTTTATGAAGATTTTAGTGCGGAGCTGGGTAAAAAACGAGCAGCTTTCAAGGAGGTGAAATCCCTGCTTTACGGGAAAGGGGTCAGGTTTGGCCTCTTATATCCTGCCCAGCTCCGGGTCATGCATGAAGGTAAAAAGCATTATTTCGATACACCAGAGGCGGCCAAAGAGTTTTACCATTTGCGCTGGGGAGAAGAAGAACGAGAAGAGCAATGACTTTTTTTTAAGGTTATTCATGCAGCATGGAAGGGGTCTCATGCCGAAGCAAACTGTTAATTTTCACAATCCACTTCTTTGTTCATTTTTTCCAGTTTAATTTGTGGAACGTGATCGGGTTGAACTGCTATGCTGCCAAAACTGATTAACAAAAACTTTCAACCAGCAAAATGTAAATATTTGGGATTAGTATCTCGGGTGTTTAAGTTGCCCAGTGTGTTTTTTTTTGTTTTTAATGCTTAGCTTGACCTGTGTCATCTTTAGCCTATATGTTATATTAAAGGTAGTATAAGTGATAGGATAAATTTTAAGGAGGGGAGCCACCCGAGATTAGATTGAAAGTTGGGTTGTATGGGGAACACCTTGGAAGTTTTTTGTTGGGTACTGCCTGCGATCATCCTCAATTGGGGAGGTAGATCTAGGTTTCGGGGGTTAATTGGGTTTTTTTGTTTGTGTAAAGGGATGAGGAGTGTTTTGGGGGATTACCATGGCAGTTTATTCTTTTGTGTGTTACGGATTGACCAGACTTTCTTTTCATTGTGCGTTATTGTGTGCAACTTATACCCTTGCACTGTTTTGGATTGTAGGCTGTGTGTGCCTTTTGATATGGTTAACGTGAGTGCTGCTGATGGAGGCCACCCTGTGAGGTTTATTTCTTGGAATGTAAAGGGGCTCAATGGTCCGGTTAAAAGAGCTAAAGTTTTCTCTCATCTGAAACAATTAAAAGCAGATATACTATTTCTACAAGAGACACATTTAAGAGTGGAGGACCATAATAGACTTCGTAAAGCATGGATTAGTCAGGTTTTTCATTCCAGATTTAATAGTAGGTCCAGGGGGGTGGCAATATTAATCACCAAAAGAATGCAGTTCATACCATCTGATGTAATCAGTGACCCTAATGGTCGCTTTATTATAGTCTCTGGCTCTCTCTTTCAGATACCTGTTATTTTGGTAAATGTTTATGCTCTTAATGGGGACAATGTCCAATTTGCAAATAAGGTTTTGTCATTAATACCAAACCTGAATACACATAAGCTAATCTTTTCCGGAGATTTGAACTGTGCTATTGACCCACTGCTTGATAGGTCTTGCCCTAGGGGAACATTTTCTGGTATGGCAAAGGCCTTCTCGATGTTTATGCAACAAAATGGTTATATGGATCCTTGGAGATTTTTGAATCCATCAGTTAGGCAATTCTCTTTCTTCTCTCATGTTCACCACTCCTATTCCAGGCTAGACTATTTCTTTATAGATAATTCCTTGATACCTATGATTAGGCAAATTGAATACACTGCTATAGTTATATCTGATCACTCGCCCGTGAAACTGGACCTATGTTTTCCTTTAAACGTTAGAGAACGGCCTCTGTGGAGACTTAACCCCCTTTTGCTTTCTAATGAGAAATTTTGTAGTTATATATCGGCTAACATTGACACATTCTTCGAGACTAACAAAACTGAGTCGGTATCGTACCCTTTACTTTGGGAAACTTTAAAAGCTTACTTGAGGGGTCAAATAATATCTTATACTTCACATGCCAATAAAGAGCGTAGGAAGGAAATGCAAGTGTTATTGAAATCTATTTGGGACCTGGATAGAAAATATTCTGAGGCACCCACTGCGGAATTATATAAAAGCCGGGTTGATTTGCAAGCGAAGTTTAATCTTCTATCTACAAACCTATCAGAACAATTAATTCTTAAGACACGTGGCCTCTATTATGAATATGGTGACAAGGCGAGCCGGCTTATGGCTCATCAGTTGAAACGTCAAGCTGCATCACGACTTATTCCCCAGGTAAGAGACATGCACCAGAACCTGACAAGCAATCCAAAAGAGATTAATAACATCTTTGCAACTTTTTATTCCTCTCTGTATGCCTCAGAGTTCCCCTCAGATAAAACAAATATGGAACGCTTTTTAGATAATTTGGAAATACCAACTCTTGAACCAGAGGAAGTGGAGAACCTAGATCGGGCTCTTGGGCAGGAAGAGATTAATAATGCCATTATGGCTATGCAGAGTGGTAAGTCTCCAGGTCCTGATGGTTATCCAATAGAATTTTATAAGAAATTTAAGGATAAGCCCACACCGGTCCTTCTAAAAGTGTTTCAGGAATCTTTGGAGAATGGCTCCTTACCCCCTTCTCTTTCACAGGCAGCTATTTCACTACTTCTTAAAAAGGACAAGGACCCGACTCAATGTGGATCATATCGCCCCATCTCACTTTTGAATGTAGATGTGAAAATTTTGGCTAAAGTGCTTGCATGTTGTTTAGAACGGCCCCTTCCCAAGATAATTTCAGATGATCAAACAGGTTTTATTAAAAATCGCTATTCTTTTTTTAATATCCGTCGACTGGCTGATGTGGTTTATTCACCGAGTGATTCTCCAAGTCCAGAGGTTGTTAGCACCTTGGACGCGGAGAAGGCATTTGATAGAGTGGAATGGGTATATTTATCTAGTGTTTTGGAGAAATTTGGATTTGGCAGAATATTTATAGCTTGGGTTAAGCTATTATACCACTCGCCTTTAGCGTGTATACAGACAAATTATTTTCGATCTGACTATTTCCCATTAACACGTGGCACTCGCCAAGGCTGCCCACTGTCCCCTCTTCTTTTTGCAATTGCAATTGAGCCCTTTCTATTGCAATTAAGTCAACTACATTATTTCAAGGTGTTAGAAGAGGGGACATGGAACACCGTGTTTCCCTATACGCTGATGACCTCTTACTTTATGTTAGTGACCCTATAGGTAGTAGTCCTGCTATTGTGTCATTATTAGGTCAATTTGGAGCCTTCTCTGCCTATAAACTGAACTTTCAAAAAAGCAAATGCTTTCCTATTAATAACTTGGCCCTACAGATCCGACAGGAATCCTTGCCCTTTCCTTTATCTCAAGATGATTTTGTATACCTAGGAATACATATTACTCGCTCTTTTACATCTCTGTTTGAAGCTAACTACAGGCCTCAGGTTAGCCAAATGAAGGCTGATTTCAAGAGATGGCGCAGATTACCCCTTACTATAGCTGGGAGAATTCAGTCAGTGAAGATGACTATACTTCCTAGATTTCTCTATTTGTTTCAGTGTTTGCCAGTTTTCTTATCTAAGTTATTTTTTAAATCAGTTGATCAAGCTATAACCTCCCTTATTTGGGAAAATAAGGTCCCAAGGGTTAATAAGCGCATTCTTCAAAGAGGTCGTGACGTAGGTGGAATGGGTCTTCCCAGCTTTATTCATTATTACTGGGCATCGAACATTCAAAAAGTATTATTTTGGCTTCACCAGCCAGATATAATCTGGTGCCTGCTTGAGTCATGGTCTTGCCATTCACCGTCTCTCCCAGCTTTGGTGTATTCTTCCTTACCATTGAAATCTTCTCAATTCACATCTAACCCGGTCGTGCTCTCCACCCTCAAAATTTTTAATCAATTTTGCTGCCACTTTAAGTTCATATCAGCTTCAGTTTTGGGCCCCATTCATAAAAACCATTTATTTCCTCCCTCCACATTCGATTCAGCTTTTAGACAATGGGGTTTGAACGGTCTTATGCGCATTAAGGATTTGTATACTGATAACATATTTGATAGTTTTGATAACCTGCGTGGTAAGTATGGCCTTCCGCATAATCATTTTTTTAAAATACCTGCAGATTCGCCACTTTGTCAAGGAAAAATTTCCCTCTTTTCCTGTTCTATCACCTGCTATGTTATGGGAAAAATTCACTCTTAGCTTTAACAATAAGGGGCTGATTTCTGAACTATAGTCTCAGCTGATGTCTTTGGGAGTTCAAGATCTAAACAAAACTAAGAGTAGGTGGGAGGACGACCTCGGTATGGACCTTGCGGAAGAATATTGGGCAAAAGTATTGAATAGGGTTCATTTCTCATCATCATGTGCTAGACTGGGGCTCATACAATTTAAAGTTTTACACAGAGCACATTTAAGTAAAGCCAGACTTGCAGACATATACCCTGGGACAGACGCTGGCTGTGACAGGTGTTCCTTCTCTCCGGCTGGTTTAGTACATGCATTTTGGTCATGCCCTCGGCTTGATGACTATTGGGCACTGGTTTTTAAAATTATCAGTGAGGTTTTGGGGGTGACACTGAGACCTTGCCCGCTTATAGCTGTATTTGGTGTGGCAGATGATGATTTGGGTTTAAATGCAAGCCAGTCGAATATCATTGCATTTACATCGCTATTGGCCAGTAGGAGAATTTTGCTGGTTTGGAAATCTGCCACTCCCCAACTGCTGCTGCTTGGTTAAAAGATGTAATGTTTTTTCTGAAATTAGAAAAGATTAAATTCGCTTTGAGGGGGTCTGTGAAAAAGTTCTATTTGAAATGGGGACCTTTCTTATCATATTTTGGGAGTCTTAAGGAATTACCTACTAGTTGAGGGCATTTGATTGTACTTAGGAAGTTGCCTCCCATTTAACACACTTATAATTTACCTCACAGGGTGGTTGATGAATTGTAAATATGAGTGTATTTTGGATCATCTGACATGTTGCAGATGTGTATGAGCTGTCGTATTGAAGTAGTGTGGGGGTACGGTTGTGAAATGTCCGTACTTGTATTTGTGAATTGTTGTGTTGTAGATATATTAGCTGCCATGATCGGGGAGGGTGGGTGGGGGGGGAGGTTTGTTTTGGAGGTACGATACTAAAGCAAAATGGAGGAAAATGTAATCCATTATATATTCTGTATCGTGTCATTCCTTCAATAAAAATAAAAATTAAAAAAAAGAATTAATCAATCATTTTGGAGCAGAATTGAACATGGTTCACAAACCTATCAAAATAGAATAAATGAATTATAACACATTATGTTGTGAGCTATTACTAAATTCATTTATCGCGTGCACTCAGCTTTCTACATTCTAAAGTGAACAGCTTTCAAGGCCATTGCTGGATTATACAAGTTACGTAAAAAATCACAGTGATTAAGAGATTAGGGTCAGTTGAGAAGCAGGAAGAAATAAATTTTGACATTGTCCAGACGTTCCAATTATGACATTGAACAGTCAACTGTGCAATGCTGGCACTCATTCAAGATTCAGTAAGAATTCTCCAACCCATACATCACTGAGGAGACTTTCCTTTGATTTAAAATGGTCATAGGTGGAAGAAGCTGATGAATAAGCAGGGTATTAGAATAGCTAAACAGTATTCATAGTGGAAGTCAAATTTTAAATTATTCATTAAAAAGGACTTTGAAACACACTTATTGTATACAGTGTAATTCTTAACAAAACAATTGAAAGGTACCTGAAGTAGGCACTGGTGTGTCATAGCACGATAGCACGCTCTATAACTTTTAATAGTCGGTTTATTGGCCAAACAGTATCCCCACTTTTTGACCATGTGGAATCTTTTTGCATGCCATATGTGAGTTTCCAGCCAAATGTTTTTTCTTTGTCTTCGGTTAAATTCCAGTAACAAATTCCCATGTCGTCGACGGGCTTTGCGAGACTTGCTCTTTGATTGTTCTTTTTTCAAGTGGGCAATCTTTTCCATCTGTAGAAAATCACTGGTTAGTAAGTTATTTGATTAGGGTTTTCAGAAAGCATTTTCAAGTTGTCTTAAAAAATATCTGTACCATCAACATTTGAACAGTTTGTTTTGGAGTAATGGTCTCACTGTGGTTTCAAACCAGTTACAAAGTAAAACAATGGTGATATAGCACAAAGAGTGATACAGCACAGAAATGGGCCCTTAGCCCACCATATCCATACTGACCCTCAAATATCCATCTATATTAATCTCATTTACTCATACTTAGTCATTTGCCTTTGTCTTGGCAATTAAGTGCTCACCCAGATACTCCCTTAATATTGTGACAGCACCTGCTGAAGTATTTTCTCATATAATGCATTCCAAACTGCAACTATCTTTGAAAGTTGAGTCTGACCCTGTGGCACTGAGTCTGACCCTGTGGTGCAGAAGGGTGGGATGGAGAAGAGGAGAGCTGTCGTCATTGGAGACTCTATAGTCAGGGGAGCAGACAGGAGATTTTGTGGACGTGAGAAGGACACCGGCATGGTTTGTTGCCTCCTGGGTGCCAGAGTCCGGGATGTCTCTGACTGGGTGCACGACATCCTGATACGAGAGGGAAAGCAACCAGAAGTCGTGATACATGTTGGTACCAACAACATAGGCAAGAAGAGGAATGAGGTCCTGAAGTGTGAGTTTCGGGAATTAGGCAGAAGGCTGAAGAACAGGACCTCAAGGGTGACGTCCTCAGGATCGCTGCCAGTGCTACGTGACAGAGATGGTAAGAATTGGAGGAGATGGCAGTTGAATGCGTAGCTGAGGAGTTGGTGCAGGGAGCAAGGTTTTAGATTTTTAGATCATTGGGATCTCTTCTGGGAAAGGTGGGACCTGTACACATTGGATGGGTTGCACCTGAACTCGAGGGGGAGCAATATCCTTGCAGGTAGGTTTGCTAGCATGGTTCGGGAGGGTTTAAACTAATTTGCGAGGGGGATGGGACCCAGAGCGATAGAGCAGTGAAAGAAGTGCATGGAGTAAAGCCAGATCTAACATACAGAGAGGTTTTGAGGAAAGAGAAGCAGAATAAACGGTGTAAAGACAGTAAGGTAGAAGGGCTGAAATGTGTGTTCCTCAATGCAGGAAGCATCAGGAACAAAGGTGATGAACTGAGAGCTTGGATACATACATGGAATTATGATGTAGTGGCCATTACAGAGACTTGGCTGGCACCAGGGCAGGAACAGATTCTCAATATTCCTGGATTTCAGTGCTTTAAAAGGGATAGAGAGGGCAGAAAAAGGGGAGGAGGGGTGGCATTACTGGTCAGGGATACTATTACAGCTACAGAAAGGGTGGGTAATGTAGCAGGATCCTCTTTTGAGTCAATATGGGTGGAAGTCAGGAACAGGAAGGGAGCAGTTACTCTACTGGGGGTATTCTATAGGCCCCCTGGTAGTAGCAGAGATACAGAGGAGCAGATTGGGAGGCCGATTTTGGAAAGGCGCAAAAATAACAGGGTTGTTATCATGGGTGACTTTAACCTCCCTAATATTGATTGGCACCTGATTAGTTCCAAGGGTTCAGATGGGGCAGAATTTGTTAAGTGTGTCCAGGACGGATTCCTGTCACAGTATGTGGACAGGCCAACCAGGGGGAATGCCATACTAGATCTAGTACTAGGTAATGAACCGGGTCAGGTCACAGATCTCTCAGTGGGTGAGCATCTGGGGGACAGTGACCACCGCTCCCTGGCCTTTATAATTATCATGGAAAAGGAAAGAATCAAAGAGGACAGGAAAATTTTTAATTGGGGAAAGGCAAATTATGAGGCTATAAGGCTAGAACTTGCGGGTGTGAATTGGGATGATGTTTTTGCAGGGAAATGTACTATGGACATGTGGTCGATGTTTAGAGATCTCTTGCAGGATGTAAGGGATAAACTTGTCCCGGTGAGGAAGATAAAGAATGGTAGGGTGAAGGAACCATGGGTGACAAGTGAGGTGGAAAATCTAGTCAGGAGGAAGAAGGCAGCATACATGAGGTTTAGGAAGCAAGGATCAGATGGGTCTATTGAGGAATATAGGGAAGCAAGAAAGGAGCTTAAGAAGGGGGCATGAGAAGGCCTTGGCGAGTAGGGTAAAGGAAAACCCCAAGGCATTCTTCAATTACGTGAAGAAAAAAGGATGACAGGAGTGAAGGTAGGACTGATTAGAGATAAAGGTGGGAAGATGTGCCTGGAGGCTGTGGAAGTGAGTGAGGTCCTCAATGAATACTTCTCTTCGGTATTCACCAATGAGGGGGAACTTGATGATGGTGAGGACAATATGAGTGAGGTTGATGTTCTGGAGCATGCTGACATTAAGGGAGAGGAGGTGTTGGAGTTGTTAAAATACATTAGGACAGATAAGTCCCCGGGGCCTGACGGAATATTCCCCAGGCTGCTCCACGAGGCGAGAGAAGAGATTGCTGAGCCTCTGGCTAGGATCTTTATGTCCTCGTTGTCCACGGGAATGGTACCGGAGGATTGGAGGGAGGCGAATGTTGTTCCCTTGTTCAAAAAAGGTAGTAGGGATAGTCCGGGTAATTATGGACCAGTGAGCCTTACGTCTGTGGTGGGAAAGCTGTTGGAAAAGATTCTTAGAGATAGGATCTATAGGCATTTAGAGAATCATGGTCTGATCAGGGACAGTCAGCATGGCTTTGTGAAGGGCAGATCGTGTCTAACAAGCCTGATAGAGTTCTTTGAGGAGATGACCAGACATATAGATGAGGGTAGTGCAGTGGATGTGATCTATATGGATTTTAGTAAGGCATTTGACAAGGTTCCACACGGTAGGCTTATTCAGAAAGTTAGAAGGCATGGGACCCAGGGAAGTTTGGCCAGGTGGATTCAGAATTGGCTTGCCTGCAGAAGGCAGAGGGTGGTGGTGGAGGGAGTACATTCAGATTGCAAGATTGTGACTAGTGGTGTCCCACAAGGATCTGTTCTGGGACCTCTACTTTTCGTGATTTTTATTAACGACCTGGATGTGGGGGTAGAAGGGTGGGTTGGCAAGTTTGCAGACGACACAAAGGTTGGTAGTGTTGTAGATAGTGTAGAGGATTGTCAAAGATTGCAGAGAGACATTGATAGGATGCAGAAGTGGGCTGAGAAGTGGCAGATGGAGTTCAACCCGGAGAAGTGTGAGGTGGTACACTTTGGAAGGACAAACTCCAAGGCAGAGTACAAAGTAAATGGCAGGATACTTGGTAGTGTGGAGGAGCAGAGGGATCTCGGGGTACATGTCCACAGATCCCTGAAAGTTGCCTCACAGGTGGCTAGGGTAGTTAAGAAAGCTTATGGGGTATTAGCTTTCATAAATCGAGGGATAGGGTTTAAGAGTCGCAATGTAATGATACAGCTCTATAAAACTCTGGTTAGGCCACACTTGCCAGTTCTGGTCACCTCACTATAGGAAGGATGTGGAAGCATTGGAAAGGGTACAGAGGAGATTTACCAGGATGCTGCTTGGTTTAGGAAGTATACATTATGATCAGAGATTAAGGGAGCTACGGCTTTACTCTTTGGAGAGAAGGAGGATGAGAGGAGACATGATAGAGGTGTACAAGATAGTAAGAGGAATAGATAGAGTGGATAGCCAGCGCCTCTTCCCCAGGGCACCACTGCTCAATACAAGAGAACATGGCTTTAAGGTAAGGGGTGGGAAGTTTAAGGGAGATATTAGAGGAAGGTTTTTTACTCAGAGAGTGGTTGGTGCATGGAATGCACTGCCTGAGTCAGTGGTGGAGGCAGATACACTAGTGAAGTTTAAGAGACTACTAGACAGGTATATGGAGGAATCTAAGGTGGGGACTTATATGGGAGGCAGGGTTTGAGGGCGAGCACAACATTGTGGGCCGAAGGGCCTGTACTGTGCTGTACTATTCTATGTTCTATGTAAATAAAATATCTCTAACCTTCTTAATTTTCACATTAAACCCATGTTCCCTAGTTTTAGATATTCCCATAATGAGAAGAATTTCTCATTTTCTACCTCTTCTACTACTTTTATAATTTTATATGCCTCTGTCAGCTACCTCCTTACTCCTCTCCACCCCAAGGAAAACAAACCCAGTTTATGCAGCCTCTCCTCATAACTAAAAAGCTCTGTCCCAGGTAGCATGCTAAAAATTCTCCTCTGCCTCAAGCTTGACCCTTGCTCTCGTGAAATGACCAGAAATACACACAATACTCCGGCCATACCCAAGTGAAGCTTCACGGATTTGAGCTATGACTTCCATGCTCTTGTACTCTGTACCAGGCTAATGAAGGCCACCATCCCATGCCTTCTTCATCACCTTATCTATTTGGAGTCTATGAATTTGCACAAGGTCCATCCTCTGATCCCCAATACTCCCTAAAGTCCTACCGTTCATGGTGTATCTTCTACTGTTAGTACGAACCGTGGCTGACAGGGGATGTCAAAGCTCATGTAAAAGCAAAAGAGAGGGCATACAACAAAGCAAAAATTAGTGGGAAGACAGAAGATTGGGAAGCTTCTAAAACCCTACAGAATGCAACTAAAAGAATCATTAGGAGGAAAAAGATGAAATATAAAAGCTAGCAAACAATATCAAAATGGATAGTAATATAAGACTTTTCAAATATGCAAAAAATAAAAGAGAGACGTGGATATAGGACCGCTAGAAAATGAGGTCAGAGGAGTAATAACGGGGGACAAGAAGATGGTAGATGAACTAAATGGGTATTTTGTATCAGTTTTCACTGTGGAAGAGAGTAGCAGTTTGCCAGTTGTTGAAGGGTGCGAGGGAAGAGGAGTGAATGCAGTTACTATTACAAGGGAAAAGATGCTCAAAATGCTCTAAAACCTAAGGGTACATAAGTCACTGGACGAGATGAACTGCACCCTACAGTTCTGAAAGAGGTCGGGATTATGGAGACATTAGTAATGATTTTTCAAAAATTACTGGATCCTGGCATGGTGCAAGAGGACTGGAAAATTGCAAATATCACTCCATTCTTTAAGGAGAAAGGCAGCAGAAAAAAAAATTATAGAGCAGTTATCCTGACCTTAGTGGTTGAGAAGATATTGTAGTCAATTTAAGGTTGAGGTTAGGGAGTACTTGGTGACACAGGAGAAGGCAGGACAAAGTCAACATAGTTTCCTTAAGGGAAAATCTTGCGGGACAGACCTGTTGGAATTCTTTGAAGAGATTGTAAGTAGAATAGATAAAAGGGATACAATGGATGTTGCATATTTGGACTTTCAGAAGGCTTTTGACAAAGTGCCACATATGAGGATGCTTACCAAGTTAACAGCCCATGGCATTACAGGAAAGTTACTAGCATGGTTAAAGCAATGGCTGATTGGTAGGAGGCAGTGAGTGGGAATAAAAGAATCCTTTTCTGGTTGGCTGCCAGTGACTAGTGGTGTTCCGCAGGGGCTGGTATTGGGACCACTTTTTTAACGCTGTATATCAATGACTTGTTGGCGCGTGGCCAAGTGGTTAAGGCATTCATCTAGTGATCTGAAGGTCACTAGTTCGAGCCTTGGCAGAGGCAGCGTTTGTCCTTGAGCAAAGCAGTTAACCACACATTGCTCTGCGACAACACCGGTGCCAAGCTGTATGGGTCCTAATGCCCTTCCCTTGGACAATATCGGTGGCGTGGAGAGGGGAGACTTGCAGCATGAGCAACTGCCGGTCTTCCATACCTTGCCCAGGCCTGCGCCCTGGAAACTTTCCAAGGTGCAAATCCATGGTCTCATGAGACTAACGGATGCCTTAAAAAATCAATGACTTAAGATGATGGAATAGATGGCTTTGTTGCCAAGTTTGCAGGTGAAATAAAGATTGGTGGAGGGGCAGATAGTGTTGAGGAAACAGGAAGGCTGCAGAAGGACTTAAGACAGATTAAGAGAATGAGCAAGAGAGTGGCAAATGAAATACAATGTTGGAAAATGCATGATCATGCACTTTGGAAGTAGAAATAAATGTGCAGACTATTTTCTAAACGGGGAGAAAATCCAGAAATCTGAGTTTCAAAGGGATTTAAGAGTCCTTGAGCCAAACACCCTAAAGGTTAACTTGCAGGTAGAATCGGTTGTGAGGAAGGCAAATACAATGTTAGCATTCATTTCAAGAAGTCTAGAATACAAGAGCAGGGATGTGATGCTGAGACTTTTAGGCACTGTGGAGGTCTCACCTTGAATATTGTGAACAGTTTTGGGCTCCTTGTTTAAGAGAAGGTGTGCTGGCATTGGAGAGGGTTCACAAGGGTGATTCCGTGAATGAAAGGGTTATCATACGAGGAATATTTATAGCTCTAGGTCTGTACTCGCTGGAATTTAATAAGGATGGGGGGGGGGGGAATCCCATTGAAATCTTTTGAATGTTGAAAGGCCTAGGCAGAGTAGATGTCTTGGACAACAAGGCACAGCCTCAGGATAGAAGAGCTTCCATTTAAAACAGATGCAGAGAAATTTCTTTAGCCAGAGGGTGGTGAATTTGTGGAATTTATTACCACAGGCAGCTGTGGAGATCAGGTCGTTGGGTGTATTTACGGCAGAGCTTGATAGGTTCTTGATTGAACACGGCATCAAAAGTTACAGGGAGAGGGCTGGGCAGTGGGGCTGAGGAGAGGAAGAAAGGATCAGCCATGATTGAATGGCAGAGCAGACTCAATAGGCCAAATGGCCTAATTCTGCTATGTCTTATGGTCTTATTATTTGAACACTAAAGATGTATTACCTCACATTTATGGACATTAAAATTCCATCTGATAATGCTCTGCCAGATTTACCAGCTGATCAAAATCACTCTAAAGCCCAGACCAGTCTTTTCACTGCCAGCACTGACAACTATAATTTTTTTAAAAATCAGATTAAAGTGATAATGAATGATAAACTACCAAACTGTATAGCATGCAAAATATGAAACATGTTAGCATGGGATCAGATGCAGAGGTAATGCTGAGAGCTGTTCGGCTATAAATCGCATTAAGTAAATGGCAATTATATACATGAGGAGTTTCAAAAGTCTAATGCAGTGTTGCTATTAAATGTTAAATTTACTGATTCAGTAAAATTTTGCAGGCTTGTCAGTGTATTAATTATATAAACAGAATTTTTTTTTTTTACAGTTGCATTCAACCAAAGTCCTACCTTACACATTAAAACAAAAACCACATCTTAGCAATTAACTAACCAAGTGACTTCAGAGGTTTTTGTCTTCACTCCAAACTAAAGACCATTTAAGACTATCACAAGATTACTAAACATCACCCTAGTACAAGGTGGCCTCTTGACCTCATAATCTACTTTGTTATGGCGTTGCACCTTATCATCTGCCTGCACTACATTTTCTCTGTAACCCTAACACCTTATTCTGCATTATTGTTCTCCCTTGAACCACTTTAATGCACTGTGTAATGAAATGATCTGTATGGATGACATGCGAAACAGTTTTTCAGTCTACTTCTATACGTCTGATAATAACGAACCAATTTTCCAATTTATAATTTTAAAGTCATAATTTTGATTCATTTAAAATAAACTGACCTCTTTCTTTGCAATTTCTCTGAGCCTTCGAGGAAGACGTTTAACATTATCACTCATCGCTCTTCTGCGCAAATGTGGTGGTAGGGACTGCAGAAACTGAGAGTTTGATTTGTGTGCTACTGCTTTTAACATGGCACTGATTTCTGCTGCACGGTACTGAGCAAAGTCTTTTGCTGCAAAATGAAAAATAAATGTTAAAGGCATCATTTTCCTTTTACCAACTTTATGCTAGGTTTCTTCCTCCTTGGATATTTACTATTGAAGTTGGTGAATGTTCACGTTGATCATTCACGTTGACCACCCGCATCAACATTTGAACACAGATTACTTTAATTCTTAACAACACCCGACAAAATAACTCAAAGACACATTTGTCTGTGGCATTTCCATATCACTGTATTAAGTCATTACTGCAAATGCATGACATAAAATGGCCCAACCACCACTGCTTAAGTTGCATGTCCATTATCTCATATTGACGGGAGAACATCAATCACTTTGAAACGCAGTAGGACATCTATGGATTGCTTCATTTGAATATGGAATTTAAGTAGCTACCCTCTGCACTTACTAATCTTCTTGGGAAAGAATAAACTACAGTATCATAGTATGTGAACAGACTACATAGAAAGGACAAGCAGAGAACATACTGTACATCCTCTGGATAGCTAACTTCCCCAAATGAATAAATAGAAAGTTTAAAAAATATATAAATAGGAAATACAATTCATTTCACTCTCATTAATCAGTTGTCTTCAATTAAAAAACTTTCCTGCTTAAATTAGGAATAACACTCCACCCATGGATGAGATTTTTAATTCACAGGAAGTATAATGAATGCAGTTTCTCAAAGGTGTTCTATATATCATTAAGATGACTTTTGGGTGCTCTAGCTCAATACATGAAGACGTAAGGCTGGAGAAATTGTTCTGTAGTGATATCTATTGGTTACTTTATGGAAGATCTAAATGAGGATCAATTGTACTTCTTTTCTGTTTCTACCAGTGTTCTATCTATAAATTCAGCATTTTCAACCTACGAATCTCTGTCAGGGATTTGAAGGAGGCTGCGATGGTAGAGTAATCCAAACTTCAATGGACTTCTGTGTATTAAAAAAAATCGTGTTATAAACTTTACTCCAATATTGTTATCAATCTGCCAGGAAGTCATGGAGATGATCAGTGTATAATGCAACAGCTATTACACAGAAAAAAATTATGAAGCATGATAAGGCTGTGAACACACGAATTAAAATCCTGCTATTCCCTACCTCCAACTTCTTTGAACACTTCTACACTGCAATATTTTAATCACTTCTTAACTCAATACTCATTATCTATCCTGATGGCTTCACTATTGTCAGCTGTGCTAAGAGCACAAAGTCTGGAACTCTTTCCTTAAACCTTTCTTTCTCTACATTAAGAGCTCTTTAAAACCTACATTCTGTGCCCTAATATCTCAAGTTGTGATTGATATTGCTCTTGTAACAATACAAGTTACTACATTCAAATTTCCATAAAAACAGAAGCTGTTGCTGTCCAGTGCAGATGACTTACTTACCAAATAAGAATTTGGGAACATTTTGAAGATGTTTACGATCAGTTCCTTGGCTTCTGTGGCAATATCCTCCATGTGACCCTCTCTGCTGTTCTCTATAGTTGATATCTGAATTGCAAAGTGAAAACCACAAGTGACTGATAGAAAATAGTTCTTTACAAAATGAAGAGCTAATAATTCAAAAATATATCTTTCTGATATAAAGTGCTCTGATACAACATCCCTATATCCTAATTCTCTTTAAGCACACTGTTAAAAACTTATTTATTTTATATGCTCCATTGGTGTGTCAGAGTCGTACAGTATGAAATTAAGAACTTCAGCCAGCCAAGTCCAAACTCATTCCATTTGATTCTCTGCACATTCCCATCAACTCTCCTCAGATTCTACCACTCAGCTATAAATAGAGGACAGCCAGGGTCGACTTATGCTTTTGAGACGTGAGAGAAAACAAGCATCTGATGAAAACCCATGCAGTCACAGACAGAATTGTTAGAGTGAGTTTCTGGGTAGATGATTCATTTACACTTAAGTGACTCTGGCCACCAGTCTTCTGCTTGACAAAGTACTGTGGCTTGAGTTCACAACACTGCATTTCCTAAAAGCTGTGAACATCGGAATACTAGCCAGATGCTGCAGATGGAAGTGTGAAGTTTACAGGTAGTTTCGAAGACAGCCTTATCTATACTTTATAAATACTAATTGTCCTCTGTTAGCACATAAAATACCAAATAAATGTATTGTGGATTTGACTTGCACTCCTAAAGGCTGTGAGTACCAACCTAAACATGTTGGCGTCAGGAGGAAAGGATGAAGTCAGAAGGTGTGATGTTTTGTATGTAGCTTCAAAAGGAAGCATTGTCTATAACTTTGTAAATAGCGATTGCCCTTTGTGTTTAGCATATAAATAACGAGCCCACATTGGGCTAGCAGACCTTTCTACCGAAAGCGTCTCCATCCATATGATGCCTGCTGTACCTTGTTGTGTCGAATAAAGAAGCTGCTTTGTATCTACCAGCGGCTCTGTCTCTCCGGTGATTTCCTCCACCCCACAAACACCACATATATAGCACCAGAGGTTGAAATGAACCGGGATGCTAAAGCTACGAGGCTATAGTTCTGCTAGTTGCTCCATAAGGTACCCTCCCCTATCCCACCCTGACAGGACCCTCTACTCCCTTTACCATTCTAGATCTCTGTTATCCTTTAGCTGAAGAGGCAGATAAACAGAGAATGTTTTTCCTCAACATTTGTTCAGCCAGAACCCTAAGAATTACAAATCCTTCTGATACAAACCATATAGAAAGTTTCCAGCTTATAATTACAGATACAGATCTTGCCACACGAACGGCTGCTTTACAGACCTGCAGTTGTACAGCTCTGAGCACTGCATCACAACAGTTAACATCCAATACAAAATAATGAGGCTACTGCAAGTCACAACTAGAAACAGCTTACCAATGAGTGACCACAACCTGGTATAAGTTAATATACAGGCAGCAGCATTTTAGATGAGCTCACGTTTGAGGAGACTGGAAAATTAAGGGGGTGAGGTGAATAGCCATGAGACTTTTCCATTTTCAGCAGTAGTAACTAATACTCTTAAACCAGGCTCAAGAACAGCTTCTATCCCACTGTTGAAAATAACTGTTGTACAATAAAGATAAAATCTTAATCTCACAACTGATCTCCTCGTGGCCCTTGCACCTCATCAGCCTACCTGCACTGCACTTTTTCTGTAACTATAACACTATATTCTGCACCCTTGTTATTGTTTTTCCTTCTTTACTACCTCAACGTACTTGTGTATGGAATGATCTGTCTGGACTGCATGCAAAACAAAGCTTTTCACTGTGTCTCAGTATGTGACAATAAATAACCAATGAATACTGACTGAAAATCAAGCAGCTTAAATTAAAGCACAACACCCAGACAAGAACAGCAAAGTGAACAGAGCCTCGAACAATGTATGCTTTACAAAAGTGGAGCAAAGTTTTTACTTTACACTCTTAGTACAAATATTATCAAACCTCAGATTATTCAAACACTGTACATCTCCTCAAAGCTCCGTAAAGTCATTTTTTTTTAATTACCTGACTGAGATTCAACTGACTCTATTCCAGATCTACCAGCCCCTGGACCATATGAAGAAAAGGTGACATTGCTAGGTTGGTTTCTCATCTTCTTAGCATATTTCTTTTCTTTGCGATTGATTCCAGACATGACTGTGGGGAAAAAAAAATCTCAAAAGTCAGTCAAATTTATTGTCCTATGAAACGTAGTAACAGCACAAGTACATATTATCAGATGAGCAACGCTCACAGGTGGTATTAAATTATACACAAATATAAATTAAACAAATTATACACTTTTCCTACAAGAAAAAACACAATTAAAACAAAAAAACACCCGTTTTGCTGCAAAGTGATCGAAGTGGCCTTAGCATTGCTATACTATACTGATTATAGTTTTGCTTGTTGATTCGAAAACCAGATAGTTGAAATGAATTAGCATGTTCGTGAACCTACTGGTGTGAGACTTCAGAATTTTGTACCTCCTGCCCAATGGTAGCTGAAGATGACATGGCCTGGATAGTGAAGATCTTTGATGATGATGTTACTTTAATGAGGCAGTACCTCATGTAGATATTATCAATGAAAAGGAGGAATGTGCCCATGATGTAGTTTGCTGAGTCCACTACTCTCTGCAGCTTCTTACATTCTTGCACATTTGAACTATTGTACCAGGCCACAATGCAGCCTCTAGGATATTTTCTACAGTACATCTGTAGAAGTTTGTTACAGCATTCAATGATATACCGAACCTCCTAAGGAAGTAAAGACACACTGGCACACCATCCTTGTGACTGCATCTATGTGCTGAGCCCAGGACAGGACACTAAAGAAATTTAATACATTTTACACAAATCAAGTAAAAACTTCAACTGCTGCAAGAGAATACAATAAATAATAAAATCCATCAAACCTGCTCTGCCATTTAACGGACCATAACTAGTCTCATCATGGCTTCGACTCCACTTTCTTGATTGGTGTCCATAAACACTAAACTGTCGACCTCTAATATAGATAATGACTCGGCATCTATAAGTCTCTGGGGTACCTAATTCCAAATAGTCACAACACTCAGGACATAAATTCCTTCGCTTAAACAGGTGACCTTTTATCCTTAGCTTGACACTCCCCAACCAGCAAAAATATTCTCATACCATCTATCCTTACAAACAAATTGCCTCCACAGATCTGCCTGACACAATGAAGTCATCCAGCAAAGTGCTTTAGCTCTAGATTCCAGTAACTGCAGTCTCTTGTATATCCATCTATGCTGTCACATCTCTTAGAATCCTACAACATTATCTCCCATTCTTCAATCCAGAATGTCCTTGCCAAATCTAACCAATTGTTCCTCATATGACTACCCCTTCAACTTCAAGATCAATTTCGTGGACTTTTTCCCCCACGCTGCACCCTAGACAAGTATATATTTGTTCAAATGACGGAAAAAGAGTATGTGGTGTTCCACGTGCAGAATCGGCAAAGTCCCATACAGTAGTAGCGTGATTTCCCTTCTTCTGTACGCTATACTCCTTCATCTGTGATCAATGACCACAATTAAGTCACATATGCAGTTATAAGGGGAAAAAAAAATCAAAATCCAATTATTACCACAGTCTTGCGTTATGATATTTGTTGTTTTGTGGCAGTACAGTGCAAAACATTAAAGATTGCTATCTGTTGCAGTAAAAAAAAACAGTGTAAACATTTTAAGGCACCTCTTGCACCTAATAAAGTGGCCACTGAGTGTATGTTTATCGTCTTTTGCTGCTGTGACCCAACCACTTGGTTCAACATGCTGTGTGTTCAGAGGTGAGTGGTTATTTGAGTTACTGTCGCCTTCCTGTTAGCTTGAACCAGTCTGGCCATTCTCCTCTGACCTCTCTCATAACAAGCATTCACTGGATTTTTTTTTTGTTTTTCATACCATTCTCTAAATTTGAGAGGCTGTTGTGCATGAAATTGCCAGGAGATTAACAGTTTGAGATAATAAAACCACCCCATCTGGTACTAACAAACATTCCTCAGTCAAAGTCATTAGATTTCATTTCTTCCCCATTCTGATGCTTGGTCTGAACAACTGAACTTCTTGACCACATTGGCATTAGTTGCTGCCATATGATTGGCTGATTAGGAATATGCATTCACGAACAGCTGTACCTAAGAAAGTGGTCACTGAGTGTAAATAATGAGTGCAAAAGATAAATACTGAGGTACTGTTCATGGAGCATTCGGAAGCTAATGGAGGAGGGAAAAAACATTTGAGTGTGCACCTTGAGGCTCCTGTACCACCTTCCTGTGATAGTAATGAGAAGAGGGTATGTTCCAGATGGTGAGGGCCCTTAACAATGGATGCCATCCTATTGAAACGCCCTTATATATAGATGCCTTTGACAACCTAACTTCAAAAGTTTATTATACCTACCAACAAGTATTACTTAGGGATGGATTAAACCTACGATACTTACCTGGTCTTAATTATGTGCCTCCAGGTTCTATACCGAAATCAAAGCTAAACACGGTGAACATCCAAGAGACAGAAAGACAAACAGTGACTGTGGAGAGAGAATAAGTTAATATTTCAGGTTGTTCAGCTATCATTAGAACCCATCACCAGCTTGTACAGAACTAATAAATGCCTGCTTTGTAAGCAAGACCCAGAACCCAAAAAAAAAAGGAAAACAAATCTTGAAACAGATGGATGCTTGTGTATGAAGACATCCTGGCTCATTAACAAAAAAAATTCAAACAAATCAAGGATGTTACACAGGATATCAGCAAATCTAATATAGGCTTTTTTTCTGAGGATATTCAAGATTCAGGTTTCAAGATTGTTTAATGTAATTTCCAGTACACAAGTATAAAGGTGATTGAAATAATTGCTACTCCAGATTCGATGCAGCACAAGATAAAGAACACAATAATTAAAAAAAAACACAATAAATAAAAATACAGAAAATAATTTATATGTGTAGATGAATTAAATACACAATATACCGAGTCTCCTGGGAGGGCAGGATGAGCAATTCAATAGGACAGATACGAACAGCAATGGCCAGGACTGGAAATACGATAACAAGAAGGCTAAAGCAAACAATACTGACCAGGGAGGCAGTCGTTGCAAAGTGCCATTGCAGCAAAATCTGCAAAAACAAAAGCCTCAAGATACACCAAAGGAAGCACCCCACAGAGCTGAAGATCTCTCTGCACCTGAACCATCCCAGTGCCAGAGTGCCCCCACCCCCGATTCCCTAATCTATTCATCAAGAAAAAAAAAGGATCAGATGGCCTAGATCATCAGCTAATGTATCTTGGAAGCAGTTTGATGATGACCTGGATTGCATCTTGGAAGCTACATTGGCAGGAACTGTCTACAGGGAACTCGGCTCTCAATACAGCCATTATGTTCAACATAGCTAAAGAATAATTGGCCCAATTGAGAAGAAAGGGGATCTTAAAACCATCACAGCAACCACAAAGGAGAGAAAAGGAAATTTGCCACCTGACAAGCAAGATAAAGACCCTGAACAAACAATTCAAAAACAGTTCACTTGATGAAGAAGGTGTCAAAGATCTAAACAGCAAACTGCAGGAGCGGCTGCGCAAGCTCATGAGGATGGAGCAGCTGCGAAAGTAAAGAAGGGAGAAAGAGACAAGGAGAGCGCAGTTTGTTAAAAACCCATTCAGGTTCACAGGGCTCTTCGCGCAGCCAGAAAAAATTCTGGGACCCTAACTAGATTAGCTGGCTGGTGGCGTAGTGGCATCAGCGCTAGACTTCAGAGCGAAGGCTCCTGAGTTCGAATCCAGCTGGCTCCCTTGCACACTCTCCATCCGTGCTGGGTTGAGCATCGAGCTAGCAACTTGGCCTCGTAAAAATAAGAAAGCCTGCTAAAAAAACGCCGTCACAATGGCGTCCCGATGACTCCACCCGGAGTTAAGGGCTTTCCTCTTCTTCTAACCAGATTAAAGCAGGAGGAGGAAGAGTTTCTGTGGGAATCACACAGCGATCCCCGTAGGAATCAGAGACTAGAATTCAATCCAAAAGTCCCCAAACAAGAACCCTAGCTGAATGTGGCAGAGCCCAGTTGGAAGGAAGTCTAGGATATCATCAAGAGAGCAAAGTCATCTGCTGCCCCAGGACCATGTGGTATACCCTGCAAGGTGTGTAAGCAATGCCAAAAACTCCAGAGGTTGTGGAAGATAATAAGGAAGATTTGGACCAAAGGCTCTGTCCCTCAAGTTGGAAACTGGCTAAAGGATGCTTTGTTCCCAACAAAGATGATTCCTCCACAATCACCCAGTTTAGGACAATCTCCCTCCTTAGCATAGAGTGCAAGATATTCTTCTTGGTGCTTGAGAGAAGGCAGACCTCTTTACTTAACGGAGAGCCACTTTATCAACTCATCCATCCAGAAAGGTGACATCCCAAGTTTCTCAGGGTGCCTCGAACACACGTCAATAATCAGCCAATTGATCCGCAAGGCCAGGCAGAAGAAAAGCAACCTAATAGTTGTCTGGTTAGACTCAGCCAATGTCTACAGATCAATTCCACAAGTCCTCATCCCGGCTGGCCTGCATCACTATACCCCACCAATTGATGCAAGACATGATCACCAACTACCGAGGAGGATTCAAGTTACGCTTCAAAAGACCTTTGTCGGAAGTTTCCTATAAATGGAGTTAGTGTGCAAAATTAAAGCACATGAGATTGAGGGCAATATGCTGGCATGGTCCAAAAACTGATTGAAAAAATAAACAATTGGAATATACAAGATGGTGGCAAGCTGTGACCATAGGGGAACTGCAGGGATCAGTGCTTCAGCACCAGATATCTATCAATGACTTGGATGAAGGAACTAGATGCAATATTTCCAAGCTTGCTGACACTACAAAGCTGGGGAAGATTGTGAGTTGTGACAGCAATGCAGAAGACTAAAGGCTTTTCATACACTGAGCGAGCGAGAAGTGTCGAGTCCCAAAAGCTGTACCTGCCTGGTAGGAAAATGAGATGCTGTTCCTGAAGCTTCATTTAAAAGGATCAGAGTGAGGAGCAGGTGAAAGGTCAAAGTTTAGGACCCCACACTTACTCCAACACCATCATTTTTGAATGAAGCTTGAGGAAAAACATCTCATCTTCCAGCTACTGTGAACTGAGTGGAACAGAAGCATTTAGCAAAGCGGTAACCTAATTCACATCTGGTATGTCAATGTGAGCTCAGATGCAATGCACTAATTTGTAAGTGGTACAAGCAAAGCTTTGCTACACCCGGGAGGGATGTTTGGGTTGCTGCAGGGTAAGATGGGAAGAGATAAAAAGGCAAGTGTTGCACCTCTTGTAGTTGCATGAAAAGGTGCCATTAGGAGAAATCTTTCAATGGAATAGTAAGACAATGTATCATGAAGAGAATGGATTTTTTGGAAAACAAAGTAAACAAAGGGGAAGATATGCCTCACATTAGTCTCATATTGAGCATACCTATTTCTGTCCATTTATATGAACAGATCTGCTGAACTGCAGAAATGTGTAAGCTTCTCAACAATCTGCAGAATTGTCACTTCAACACTGGAACTTTTGAAAAATCGAGCATGAAAGAATGACAATTTTGTATCAAGAAATGTATGCCTGTTTAGGAGTTCCAAGTTTCCTTATGTTGGTGAGTATCAGCAGGTCCAATCTGAACCATGAACATTTCACAGGAAAATGCAAGCTAATGAAAATCAATACTGCAGATGCCGGTACTGTATTCAGATCTGTAGAGTGAAAAGCACAGTTAGCATTTCAGGTTGAAGGTACTTAATCAAAACTGATTCCATATAGATGCAAACACGAGGAAATCTGCAGATGCTGGAATTTCAAGCAACACACATAAAAGTTGCTGGTGAACACAGCAGGCCAGGCAGCATCTCTAGGAAGAGGTACAATCGACGTTTCGGGCCGAGACCCTTCGTCAGGACCCGATATAGATGTCATATAGATGTTGTCCACCTGCCACGCTCAATGTCCTTCTCTCCATAGATGTTGCCAGACCCTTTCAGTCTTTTTTCCAGCATTGCCTGATTTTAATGCCATCAGCCAATATTTAATGGCGACATTTTAACGTTTAGCTCAGCTTATTTTACACCCACTTCAACACATTTCGTGGAAGTGGGTATGCATCAAGGAGCCTCAAAGCCTTCCCCAGAATAACTACCACATACACTGTCACTAACCATTCAGTACCAGATTCACATTGACCAAAGGAACCAAACTGTCATTAGTAAATCTTACCACTAGTATGGGGGAAAACGTCAGCCAACAGTTAGCCTCCTTGTCTGCAACAGCGTGGGTGCATCCTCCCAAACAGCACAACTACGCATGAGGACCTGCCGGTCTAGGACAACTGCGCATGTGCAACAATTGGACCGACGCAACTGCGCATGCCTGACTCGGCTACCGGCCCCCATGCTGAATCCATGCTGTCCTCCTCAATTTACTGTGAGGATAATTTACCCCTTCCCTACAAAAGACGAGATGTTCTGCGTTTTCTTTATAAAATCTAAATAAAACGACTCAGTCAGGGATGCGAACTTACCGATCCTCAGGCGAAGCAGGGCTGTGCTCTGAGGCAATGAACCAACCAATGAAATTTGCCTACTCATCGGAGGGTGGAACTACCACTGCATCCTGGGAGTCGAGAAGCCAAGAGTGCATATAAGACTACAACTCCCGTGGTACATCACGAAGGATAGGGGTTCTTGCGCATGCGCACTGTGGAAGTGTGCCTAGTTGAACTTTGCCCATTAGAATGGCAGCACTCGTGAGACGTGTAATTAGTACCGCCAAGGCACCGGGAGTAATCGGTCCCTACAGGTAAAGTTAGCTTGCATTGGTGGGAGCGATATTGATTGGAAATAGATCAACGTTATTTAATTCATAATTACATGTAAATGGTAGAATACTAAGATGTACCATACCTAGTATTCTATCTGGATGTATCACAACTTGGTGTGGTAACTGCTGTCCGCATTGCAGCATTGACTATGCTTTAAAACTGCTTGTCTCCCCATAAAAACATTAGGATATCCCGACAACGCAATTGTCTACTTGCACTGCAGTTGGTACATTTTGTTCTACATTCTGATGTTGTTTTAACTTGTGCTACCTGTAATGTATTGATCTGTATGTGCAGTATATTAGGTATGCTTTTCATTCTATCTCAATACATGTGACAATGATAAACCAATTCCAAAGCACGTTGCAAGTACAAGCTATTGGTTCCAACTAACTTCATGCATAGTAATGGTAATTGGTTTATCATTGTTATACACAGTGAAAAACTTTATTTTGCATGCCAGCTGTACAGATCTGTCAGTGTATAAGTACATTGGGTAGTATGAACGAAAAAGCATTTAACCGAACGTAGTATTCAGGATCAAGGTTATTATCACTGACACATAAAATTTGTTTTTACTGTAGTAGTACAGTGCAAGACTTAAATTACTATAAATTACAAAATAATGTAAATATAGGAATAGTGAAGTGGTATTACTGCAGTAGTCCCCAACCACTGGGTCGCAAAGCATGTGCTACCGGGCTGCGAGGAAACCATATGATTTGGCGATATGAAACGATATGAATCAGCTGTACCTTTCCTCATTCCCTGTCATGCACTGTTGAACTTGAACACCCCCCGCCCCCCCCCCCCGGTCGACCGGTCTTCAAGAATATTGTCAATATTAAACCGGTCGGCGGTGCAAAAAAAGTTGGAGACCCCTGTATTAATGGGTTCATCGACCATTCAGAAATTTGATGGTGGAGGGGAAGAAACTTATTCTTAAGTTGTTGAGTATGGGTCTTCAGACTCCTTAATGGTAGTGAGGAGGAGAGAGCATGTCCCAGATGCTGAGGTTCCTTAGTGATGGATGCCATCTTCTTGAAGTGCTGCCTGCTGAAGGTGTCATTGAGGATGGGGAAGGAGCCTGTGATGGAGCTGGCTGTGTCTACAGCCTTTTGAAAACTTCCTTTGATCCTGGTCCATTGAAGCCTTCATAACAGGTTGGGATACAACCAGTCAGAATGCTCTCCTTCGGATGTATCAAATCCCATCAAACTCCTAACAAAGTAGAGCTGCTGGCATGCCTTTTTTGTGAGCACAGTTTTTCTTTGTGAAAGTGCAGTGCAGGTAGGCAAATGAAGTGTAAGGAGCAAGCAAACTGAGAGATCAAAATTCGATCTTTACCATATAAGTGGTCTGTTCAACAGTCTATCCTTAAACATACTGCTGTGTGTTTTCAAGCCTTTGTATCTTCTGCCTGATTGAAGAGTGTAAAGAGAGAATGACTGAAGTGGTAGGGGCCTTCGATTATGTTGGCTGCTTCACTGAGTCAGCAGCAAGTGTGGGCAGTCAATGGCTGGTGAAAGAAGAGGGAGTTGGGTTTTCATGATAGACTGGGCTTTGTCCGTAACACTCTTGCACGGTTTGGCAGAAAAATTGTGATACCAAACTGTGATGCATCTGGATAGGATTTTTTCTATGGTGTCCCTTTTAAAAAAAATTGGCTTTTTAGTACTTGCATTCTATATTAATGACTTGGATAATAGAAGTGGGTGTGTACTGTAAAAGACTGCTGATAATTCAGCTTGTAACTGTGATGAGGGCACAATAGCATGCAAAAAATTAAGTGAGTGAGCAAGAAATCGGTATGTGGAAAGTTTTGAGGTTATTCACTTTGACAGAAGGAATAGGAAAGCAATTTATTATTTAAATGGAGTGCATCTGCAAAGTGTTGTGGTATTCAGTGTTCTGGAGTCCCTTCATGGAACACAAAGGACTGGCAGGTAGATGCAACAAGTAATTAGGATGGCTGATGGAATGTTGGCCTTAATTGCAAAGGACTTTAAGTATAGAAGAGGGAAATAGTCATAGTCATACTTTATTGATCCTGGGGGAAATTGGTTTTCGTTACAGTTGCACCATAAATAATAGTAATAAAACCATAAATAATTAAATATGAATGTAGACTTGTGAAACGGTTGTGAAACTACACATGAATGAGTGCATACAGTTTTGCTTACCTTGTTTAAGGAGGGAGATAGAAAAGGTTGACAGATGGACGGTATTCTCATTGGACTTAGAAAGGGAACGTTATTGGCGCAAATGCTGGAAATTAGAAAATGCTGGATGAACTTTAAGCCAGGCAGCATCTATGGAGGGGAATAAATAGTCACCGTCTTGGGCCAAGCTGTCTGACTTGCTGAGCTCCTCCAGCATTTTGAGAGAGTTTTGCTGAAATACGTAGGGATTCTTTGGGGAATGCAAGGTGAATGCTGGAGGTTGGGGGTGGGTGGGTAGGTAGGGAAACTTCTACTGGGGATACCTAAAACATGAGAAAATCTCCAGATGCTAGAAATCTTTATACTTTATACTTTATTGTTGCCAAACAATTGATACTAGAACATACAATCATCACAGCGATATTTCATTCTGTGCTTCCCGCTCCCTGGATTACAAATCGATAGTAAATATCCATCAGCTAAGGAAGTGTATGCAAGAGTTAACCTTATACAGGTGTTACAGTTTATCAGTGATAACAGCAAGACAATTCGGAGCAACATGCACAAGATGCTTTTGGAACTCAACAGGTCAGGTAGCATCTATGGAAAAGAGTAAACAGGCGACATAACGGGCCAAGACCCTTCTTCAGGATTAAGAGGGAAGGGGCAAAATGCCTGAATTAAAAGGTGGGGGGAGGAGGGAAGAGGCTAGCTGGAAGGTGAAAAGTGAAGCCAGGTGGGTGGGAAAGGTCAAGGGCTGTAGAAGAAAGAATCTGATAGGAGGGGAGACTGGACAATAGCAGGAAGGGAAGGGGAGGGGACCCAAAGGGAAGTAATAGGTAGGTGATAAGAAGTAAAAGCTCTGAGTGTGAAATAGAGAGGGTACGGTTTGTTCACTGGAAGGAGAAATTGATATTCATGCCATCAGGTCAGAGGGAAACCAAATGGTGGCCTCATCTTGGCACAAGGAGGCCATAAATTGACATGTTAAAAAGAGAATGGGAATGGTAATTAATATATTTGGCCACCAGGAAGGCCCGTCTGTGGTAGCTGGTGATCAGAATTAAATGATATCTAGGGGGATATATCCTCAAATATATTTGAGGGTTGTCTGGAACTAGTTTCAGAATAGAGTCCACTATTTAAGACAGATAGGGAGGCTGTGCCTCTGGAATTTGCTACTCAGAAAAAGGTATTGAGACAAAATAAGTCATTATATTCAAAGTGGTAATTGACAGTTCTTTAAACATTAACAAAGAAGAGTTCAGGAAAGTGGTACTGAAGAAAAAGTTTGATTCAGTCATGACTATATTGAATGGTACAGCAAGCTATTTTCCCTACTCCTCTTAAGTTTTTATAACAGCTAAATCAACTCACATGGAAAATAAAGATGGAGAGATAAAGCAAGGACTGGTTTCACCAAGTGTTTGATAGTGCTCCTCAGGAGCACTTCAGAAAGTTTTGATGTTAAAAGGTGAATTGCTATTAATGCTGTAAGAGGCAAGGGATAAATAAAATGATTTTGAAACTTTAAAAAAATTTCTTTAGGGGCCGGTTGGTGGCGCAATGATATCGACATCGGCACCGGGCCCGGGAGTGGACGTTCCCGGGTTCGAAGGCAGTCAGGTCTGCTTCCAAGTACGCTTTCCATCCATGCTGGGTTGAGTGTCGAGATCGCAACTCGACCTCGTAAAATAAAGGGGAAAATACTGAGAAATGTCTGTGTGAGGAGTGGTGTGCCGCACAGTCTCTCTGTCGTTCCGCGCCTTGTAAAAGCCATGAAAAAGACATCATCACGGACGCACGCACACTCATCACCATCGTTGTATGTTAGTAATTGTTGCCAATGTTCTTTCAACCAGTATGTTCCAAAGGTCGCACTATTACTTAATTATTAATCGGTCTGAGGAACTGTAAGCAGATGCAAAATCAACCATGGCTATGACACGAGCTCTCGTTTATTCTCCTAAAGCCCCCATTAGACTTGGAATTTACAGGTATTAAAACCATGAGCTTCTCCAGTGTGCTGGCCATATTGAGTTATTGGTATATTTGCTGTAATGTTATTAAAAGGGAGGGAGCAGATTTCATTGTTGTTAAAACCTGGTAATTTTGTTTACTGCTCTGATTTAAACATTGTGGGTTCAGTAATCTGTGAAATTAAAGTGCTCTTCAGTTAAAGATTGATTGCTATAAAGTTATCTTCAATTTCTGAAAAGTCAAAGTTTTGCAGAGCTTTCTGTCATTCTGTAATGTTAGAATAATATCTGCCTTGAATGAAAGGTTCCTTGCATTGCAGGATTTAGCATTGAAGCTTACTGAATATTGAAAAGCTTGGACGTGGAGCTGATATTTCCAATAGTGGGGAAATCTAGGTCCGGGGGCACAGCCTTAAGATAAAAGGACGTCTCTTTCGAACAGAGATAAGGAGGAATTTCTTTAATTTCTGTGGGATTCATTGCCGTGGACAGTTGTGGGGATCAAGCCATTGGATATATTTAAAGTAGAAGTACAAGGGCCCTTGATTATTAAGGACATCAAAGGTTATATAGGGACAAGGCAGGAGAATGAAGTTGAGATGGGAAATAAATCTGCAATGATTGAATGCTGGAGACCCACTGGTCTGAATAACCTAATTCTGCTCCTATGTCTTATGGACCTGAGTTTCTTAGCAGAATTGGAGCCTGTGGAATAAAGGAGGCAGTGTGGATAAAAGTATTTGAGAAGACATGGAAAGCAAAAAGTGAAACAGTTCAAAATCTACCACTCTTGAGGTTTGTTAGAGTTGGTGGATTCAGCAAGTGAAATTCACTGTGGAGAAGTCTGAAGTGATGAATTTTGGAAATAATAAGACCAACACACCATAATTGGAAAAATGACATTAAGGAGAGTGCTGGGGGTATTTCAACTGAAAACCATGGAAGCTAGCAAGAGAAGACAATGTAACAATTAATAACGAATTTTATTGTTAAGTTGATTATAAAAGAATGAGGGGGATCTCTTTGAAACCTGCTGAATATTGAAAGACTAAGAGTGGATGTGGAGAGAATGTTTCCAATTGGGGGGAGGGGGGTGAATCTCGAACCAAAAGGCACAGCCTCAGAATAGAGGGACATCCATTTAGAACAGAGATGAGAAGGAATTTCTTTATCCGAGGGTGGTGAATCTGTGGAATTCATTGCCATGGATGGCTGTGGATATCAAGTCATGGAGTGTATTTAAAGCAGAGTTTGATGGGTTTTTGGATAGTTAGAAGGTCAAAGATTTCAGGGTAGAAGGCAGGAGAATAGAGTTGAGAGGAGGAATAAGTCAGGCACGATGGAATGGCGGAGAAGACTTGATGAACTGAGTGGCATAGTTCTGCTGTAATGTCTTAGCATCTTATTTATTTATGTAATTTATAGAGTCTGTCACGTGCACTTGTATGGCCTTTAGACGTTACACCGTGCCTAGAACAAACAGTTGCGTGTGCTTGTGCTATTTTTATCCATTTGGGCTGAAAGACTCATTCATGAAAATAATAATGTTTGATAATTTTTTTTTTATTTTTACTTTTAAATGAAATTGAGACCCTTGCCAAGATGCCACAAAAAGATTTGACACTAGCCGAAAAAAAACCCTACTGGATCAAATTAAAAGCCATCTGCCTAACACCACTGATAGTCAGCTGGCGGAGCCCAAAACGTCAACGGTACTTTTTTCTCAGCATCTTGTGCGTGTTGCAGAGATAACTGGAGTGCTGAAATCTATAATTACACACTTGATACATCTGTAAGGAGAATGGGCATTGCACAAGGGACCATGGGAAGAATCCTATATTTGTATTTAATTTTATTTTCTTGTAGTTGCTGCTTATTGGACAATGGGCCTGTGATGTTGCTGCAAGTACTGTGTCTCTGAAAAGTATTCACGCCCTTGGAAGTTTTCATGTTTTATTGTTTTACAACATTGAATCACAGTGGATTTAATTTGGCTCTTTTTTTACACTGAACAACAGAAAACAACTCTTTCGTGTGAAAGTGAAAACAGATCTCTACAAAGATATCTAAATTATTTACAAATATAAAATGCAAAATAATCGATTGCATAAGTATTCACCCCTTTCAAGTCGATATTCAATAGATGCGCCTTTGGCAGCAAATATAGCCCTGAGTCTGTGTGTAGGTCTCTATCAGCTTTGCACATCTGGACACTGGAATTTTTCCCCCAAATTTTAATTGGGGAAAATTTTAATTTTGAGGTCTGGACACTGACTTGGCACCCCAGGACATTAACTTTGTTGTTCAGCCATTCCTGTGTTTGGGGCCATTTTCTTACTGGAAAACAAATCTTCTCCCAAGTCGCAGTTCTCTTGCAGACTACGTCAGGTTTTCCTCCAGGATTTCCCTGTATTTTGCTGCATTCATCTTACCCTCTACCTTCACAAGCCTTCCAGGGCCTGCTGGAGTGAAGCATCCCCACAACATAATGCAGCCAGCACCATGCTTCACGTTAGGGATGGTGTGTTTTTGATGATGTGCAGTGTAGTGTTTAGTCTGATGGCCAAAAAGCTCAATTTTGATTTCATGAGATCATTGAATCTTCCGGCTGACTTCAGAGTCTCCCACATGCCTTTTTGCAAACTCTAGCTGAGATTTCATGTGAGAATTTTTCAACAGTGGCTTTCTTTTTTCCACTGTCCCGTAAAACTTCGACTGGTCAAACACACGGACAGCAGTTGTTGTATGTGTAGTCACTCCCATCTCTGCCACTGAATCTTGTAAGTCCTCCAGAGTTGTCATGGGTCTCTTGGTGGTCTCCATCACTAGTTCCCTTCTTGCGTGGTCACTCAGTTTTTAAGGACAGCTTGCTCCGAGCAGATTTACAGCTGTGCTGTATTCTTTCCATTTCTTGATGATTGACCTAACTATACTCCAAGGGATAGTCAGTGACTTGGAAATGTTCATGTATCCATCTCCTGACTTGTGCTTTTCAATAACCCTTTCATGGAGTTGCTTGGAATGTTCTTTTGTCTTCATGGTGTAGTTTTTGGCAAGATACTGACTCAACAGTAGTTGGACTTTCCAGATGCAGGTGTATTTTACTACAATCAATTGAAACACCTTGACTACGCACAGGTCACTAAAAACAGATCTCAATTTAACTAACTATGTGACTTCTAATGAGTGGTGATTCGGTGTATCATATTAAAGGTGGAGATGGGTACGCAATCCATTATTTTGTGTTTTATATTTAAATTATTTTAGATCACTTTCTGGAGATCTGTTTTCACTTTGACACGAAAGAGTCTTTTTCTGTTGATCAGTGTCAAAAAAGCCAAATTAAATCCACTGTGATTCAATGTCGTAAAACAATAAAACATGAAAACTTCCAAGGGAGGTGCATACTTTTTATAGGCACCTTTTCATTGCACCTGTATGTTACTGTGCATAATGACAGTAAACTCAACTTTGACCTACATTCCAGTTTTTTGATGTAAATTTTTCATGTTTTTTTTCCCCCGGCTCTAGGTTATGAGATCTTCCATTTATTCTGAGATAAGTTTGAGAGTCACATTAGGAAAATGTCACTTCTCATCTTTTGGCTCAAATCTTGCAGATGGCAGTGAAGGAAATGAATTTGTCATTCATTTTGTTGATGGCTGTCCACAATTTGTTTTCGGATTCAGAGCAGAAATTCATCTGACACAGTATTTGATTTAGCACAGTCCCTGATGCAGGGTAATCATCTGTGCAGCTTCAGACTGGGACAATAAATAATGAGACTCTTCAACCAACCAGATTGAAGAGTAATGCTCTATAGAAGGTGTAGAGGAGATTCACCAGAATGTCCTGTCATCAAAATGCTCTAGAGAAGGTGTAGAGGAGATTCACCAGAATGTCCTGTCATCAAAAATCTTGCAATTCCTAAATTTTTCGAGCAGATTAATTGCCAAACATGGAGCATTACAGTATAAAGGAAAGATTGGATAGGCTGAGTTTGTTTTCCATGGAACAGAGGAGGCTGAGGTGACTTGATAGTTATATAAAATTATGAGATTATAATACAATTATAGGTATATAGTTGAAGTATTTTTCACATGGTGGGGTGTCAGTGAAAAGGGACACATAGGTTTAAGTGAGAAGAAAAGACTTAGAGTAAGTAACAGAGGTTGGTTTCAGACTGGAATGTGCTGCTGTAAGAGGCAATGGATACAGGTATTCACAACATTTAAGAAACATCCAGACAAGTACTTGAATGACCAAGGCATAGAAACCTACAGACCTAACGTGTAAATGGAGGTCGTATCGGTAGGTACAAGAGGTGGCATGGACGTGATGGGCCAAATGGCCTCCTTCTGTACTGTACGACTCTGACTCCAAATCAGAAGTAAAGAGTATCCACATTCATGATTTTTTTTTTTGAGGGCCAAACAAATCCTGTTATTTAATATTGCAGCATCCCTAACTTTTTCTGCATGCTTGTTAAGAGCCTGATAGACAAGTTTTCTCTAACCTACTTCTACTCTTTCTTTCTGGGACTTCATTTGCGTAAAACATCTTGTGGCCCTTCATGGGATCGCGAGTGAGCAAAATTTTGCCTACTTGGGTCCCAGAGTCTCATAGCATGAAAACAGGCCCTTTGACCCAATTTATCCATGGCGACTGTGTTGCCCAATGAGATAGTCCCAGTCAAAAACTTGGCAAATATTCAAGTTTTAAGGAGCATTTTAAGAGATGAGAGATGTGGAAGGAATTCCAGAATTGGGGTTGCTGCTGTTTTGTCATGTCTTATTGGCCTGTGACACATGTATGCCTTGTAACTATATTTTGTAGCCAAGCTGTAGTGGTGGACCGAACCATGTACATTTCTGGACAGTTGGGACTAGACCCTGCAACTGGACAACTTGTACCTGGAGGAACATCACAGGAAGCCAAGCAGGTAATACCTTCATAAAACAAGTGCATTGATTCTCAGAATGTTAACACTTCCCTCTTCCCACATTCTTTCAATAAATAATATGACTTTAATTGTTCTTCACTTCTTGATGTTAACCTTGTCTTTCCTCTTGCTTTAACACATCTACATGGTGCCTTTCTCCATACTTACAGTCTGTGAAGTCTGAGTATTTACCATTTGAAGTGTGGTCAATGCACAGTAATGTATGCAAACCTTAAATCCTTGCACTCTTTAGCCTTGCCTTTCCTTTCATTCTGTAATCCAAAATTGGCCAAGCTAATTTTGAATGCAATCTGCCAAGTCTCTATTGTTCCCATGTGCCATAATCTTCTAGATCAGCTTACCATGAGGGATCTTGGTGAAAGCTCCAACTATACACCTTCTCATCAATCATCTTTGTCACCACCTCAAAAATGTGACTTCTGCACAAAACCATGTTGACTATCCCTAATAACACCATGCTCTTCCAGATCCAAGTAGTTCTTAATCCTTAAGAAAAGTCTCCAATAATTTCTCTACTGCCAATGTAAAGTTTAATAGGTTGTAATATTGTAGTTTGTCCCTTTTGCTCTTCTGAAGCAGAGGGGGACAACACTGGCTTTTGCCTAGACCTCTATATCTTGGTTACTTATTGTTTTTCCCCCATTGGGGAAGGAGGATCAGTGGAGACAGTGGGATGGGTGTGTGAAGGGATTAAGTGTCACATTTGTTTTAATTTATAATGCATGAACTAATTTTTGCAATTATTTTGACAGGCTCTAATCAACATGGGAGAAATCCTCAAAGCTGCAAACTGTGACTATGATAATGGTATGAGGATTAATTATAGCTTTTTCTTTTTGGTGCAACTACAGCCAATAACAGGAGAGCTTTTACTCATGAATTAAGGCAAATGAGATGAAATAACCAAAGAAAAATAAAGAATTTCAAGCAACACACATCAAAGTTGCTGGTGAACACAGCAGGCCAGGCAGCATCTCTAGGAAGAGGTGCAGTCAACGTTTCGGGCCGAGACCCTTCGTCAGGACTAACTGAAAGAAGAGATAGCAAAAGATTTGAAAGTGGGAAGGGGAGGGGGAGATCTGAAATGATAGGAGAAGACAGGAGGGGGAGGGATAGAGCTAAGAGCTAGACAAGTGATTGGCAAAGGGGATATGAAAGGATCATGGTATGAGAGGATCATGGGACAGGAGGCCCAGGGAGAAAGAAAAGGGGGGGGAGCCCAGAGGATGGGCAAGGGAGAGGGACAGAGGGAGAAAAAGGAGAGAGAGAAAAAGAATGTGTGTATATAAATAAATAAAGGATGGGTTACGAGGGGGAGGTGGGGCATTAGCGGAAATTTGAGAAGTCAATGTTCATGCCATCAGGTTGGAGGCTACCCAGATGGAATATAAGTTGTTGTTCCATCATGAACATTGACTTCTCTATCTTCCACTAATGCCCCACCTCCCCCTCGTATCCCATCCATTATTTATTTATATACACACATTCTTTCTCTCTGTCTCCTTTTTCTCCCTCTGTCCCTCTCACTATACCCCTTGCCCATCCTCCGGGTTTTTTCTCCTCCTCCCCCTTTTCCTTCTCCCTGGGCCTCCTGTCCCATGATCCTCTCATAGCCCTTTTGCCAATCGACTGTCCAGCTCTTGGCTCCATCCCTCCCCCTCCTGTCTTTTCCTATCATTTTGGATCTCCCCCTCCCCCTACCACTTTCAAATCTCTTACTAGCTCTTCCTTCAGTTAGTCCTGACGAAGGGTCTCAGCCCGAAACGTCGACTGTACCTCTTCCTGGAGATGCTGCCTGGCCTGCTGCGTTCACCAGCAACTTTGATGTATGTTGTTTAAAGAAGTTTAATGATCCTTTTAAGGGGAATACTGTCAGAATTTACTTTGGTTAGAATCTGTGAGTTTAAAACAACAGTGAAATACTTTGGATGATGACAATCAGAGACAAGAAATGAAAAATCCAAGGCATAGTTGGATTTTTTTTTAAGAGAAAACGTGACTTGGTGGTTTACCTTGCCAATCTTTTGTTTCTGAATGAGAATGTCTCCGACCTGAAACATAGCAAAAGCCATGTATAGGTTAGGTGACCACTTCGTGGACACCTATGATCAGTTTGCAGTGTGACTCTAAATTTTCTATTGTGAACACTTTTATTCACTGTCCTGGTCACACACTGACCTCTCCTTCTGTCACCTCCTGCACTGTTACAACTTGCCCAATATAAGTTTGAGGAGCAACGCCTTGTCTTCTGCCTGGACACGTTTCAGCCTTTCAAGTTTGACATTGAATTCTCCAACTTTAGGTAATTGTTTTTTTTCTTCTGTTTGAATTGGAACTGGCCACTTCTGCCAATAATCATTTGGGCTCAGTTTTTCTTATTCTATTTATAGAGTCTAGCCTACTGGAAATGTTCCATAGCCTGTTATACAGACAAAATGCATAATGTGCTTTTAACTGTATCTATTAACTTTTTTGGTCTTATCCTATCAGAGATATTTCTTTTGTTCTTCTTTCTCAATCTTTTTACTAATTTTTTGAGAAGTACATGTATACAGACAAGAGGATTATCTCTGATATCTATATCGATAACAATACATGTAAAATAAACATTATCAAGATCATACATATCATACATGGTATTAATCTAATAGTATATAATAAAAATAAAATACTCCTCATCATTTCATAGAGAGAAAAAAGATAAAGAAACTTTTATAATTTTTATATATAGGAAAAAACCCACTATTCTCTATATATTTAAAAAAAATGAAAAATAATTTTTAAAAAAAGAGGGACCAGCCAGCCCACGTTGAGAGTAAAGCAAGTAAAAAGAAAAACTTTCTGATCAAATCCAAAGTTTCGAGAGAGTAACTGGGAGAGCAATAAATCAAACCATATGAAAATATTGAATAAAAGGTCACCAGGTCTCTTCAAATTTAAAGGCTGTATCAAATGTCTGACTTCTTATTTTCTTTAAACTTAAACAGAACACAATGGAGGAAAGCCAAAAGAAAACAGTAGGTGGATTAGAGTCCTTCCATTTAAGCAAAATGGCTCTCCTAGCCAATAAAGTTGTAAATGCTATCATCCGTTGAGCGGAAACAGGAACATATCTTGCTTCCGGTGGAATGATCCCAAAAATTGCTGTAAATAAATTCGGTTGTAGGTCCAAATTCAAAACTTTTGATAACTTTTGGAAAGATGTCTTTAAAACTTTATCTATCTTGATACAAGACCAAAACGTATGAGTTAAAATAGCCACCTCAATGTTACATCTGTCTGAAATAGGATTAATATTAGGAAAAATATGGGCTAATTTATCCTTTGACATATGTGCCCGGTGTACTAACTTGAACTGTATCAAGGAATGATGGGCACAAATGGATGAGGTATTTACCAAATGAAAAATTTTATCCCATTGATTATCTGAAAGTGACTCTCGAAATTCCAATTCCCAGGCACCTTTAATTTTATCATTAGATACCTTTTGCAAATTCAATAACCATTTATAAATTATAGCTATCAGTCAATGTTCCCTCTAATTTTTAGTAGTCAGTGTGCGCAAAAATCTTCTATTGTGCAAATTTTTTTCCTGTGACAAAAGTATGTGTGCACTGAATGCACACAGGGGACAGTTTATGTAGGTTTACAAAATATTTGACATAAAACTGTACAGAATAACAACAAAATAACATACATATTTAAATCACACACACAAAAAATGCTGGTGAACACAGCAGGCCAGGCAGCATCTATAGGAAGAGGTACAGTCGACGTTTCGAGCCGAGACCCTTCGTCAGGACTAGCTGAAAGAAGAAATAGTAAGAGATTTGAAAGTGGGAGGGGGAGGGGGAAATCCGAAATGATAGGAGAAGACAGGAGGGGGAGGGATGGAGCTAAGAGCTGGAAAGTTGATTGGCAAAAGGGATACGAGGCTGGAGAAGGGAGAGGATCATGGGACAGAAGACCTAGAGAGAAAGAAGGGGGGGGGGGGAGCCCAGAGGATGGGCAAGGGGTATAGTGAGAGGGACAGAGAGAGGAAAAAAAAGGGGGAAAATCATAATAATGATAAGAAATAAGGGATGAGGTACGAAGGGGAGGGGGGCATTAGCAGAAGTTAGAGAAGTCAAGTTCATGCCATCAGGTTGGAGATATTTAATTTTTATCATATTTAAGTCACTCAGTTATTTTTTCTCTCTCCTGTCTTTGGCATTTACCCATTCTTTGTAAACGCTATCTCGACTAATAGAACTTCTATCCCATTGATATCTTTTGATTCTCATTAACATATCCAAATGACATTCACCTAAACAGTTTCTCAGCTTGGTTTTGAGTTGATTCATTAGGCTAAAACCTCGCTCACAGTCCGCACTAGACACAGAAAAGGTTCCCCCAATGTCTATCAACTGTGCAAGGTCGCAAAACTGTTCATTTTGAAGTACAGATGCCACCATTTCAGCAAAGTTTGAAATCGGTTTGGATTTAATTTTTTCTTGAAATCATTAAACTGTGTAACTATTACAATATTTTCAGCTAGAAAATCATGATATTTTAGACATAAGGCATTAATTTGTTCATCGCCAAATGTGAAGTCACAATCTGCAATTATGGAAAAATCAAAAGTTGACCATTCTTGTACCTCAACTTTGATCTCCTCTGGGTTTGATCGTTTTCGCTATCGCTCATCTGCACTCAACCGTAACATACATGGCACTCCTGTAACGCAGGGGTCCCCAACCTTTTTTGCACCGCGGACCGTTTTAATATTGACGATATTCTTGCGGACTGGCCAACCGGGGGGGGGGGGGGGGGGGCGGGGTTCAAGTGGGGTTAAACTTACCTCAACATGTCTCTTACAGTTAGGGTTGCCAACTTTCTCACTCCCAAATAAGGGACAAAAGTAGCAGTCAAATCCCAGGACACTTTACCCCAGGAAAGACTACCATGACCGTGAAGCCTTGCGCGGGCACCTGTGTGCGCATGCGTAACGTACGTATGTGATGTGCGCATGCGCGTACGTGCCAATTTTTTTTCCCCACAAATTGATTTCCCCTTCATCTTCCCGACTATACTGTACATACATTATTGCTACTTTATATAGGCTGTGTATTTATCATACCATTCCTGCTTTTACTATATGTTAGTGTTATTTATTTTCGGTTTTATGTATTATTTGGTATGATTTGTTAGGTTATTTTTTGGGTCTGGGAACGCTCAAAAATTTTTCCCATATAAATTAATGGTAATTGCTTCTTCGCTTCACGCCATTTCGGCACGAAAGTTTTCATAGGAACGCCCTACCTTAGCGGGGGAAATACGGGACAAGGGCGGTCCTGTATGGGACAAACCAATTTAGCCCAATATACGGGATGTCCCAGCAAATACGGAACAGTTGACAACCCTATGTTCAAGTTCAACAGTGCGTAACAGGGAATGAGGAGAGGCGCAGCTGACTGATATTGTTTCCTCACGGCCCGGTAGCACATGCTTTGCGGCCCGGTACCGGTCCGTGGCCTGGTGGTTGGGGACCGCTGCTGTAACGGGTAATGATGGGTTCTGTTGCCTGAGCTTTTGTACACCATCCAAGTGCGATTCACTTGCCAAATAACGCTTCAAAAAGTCAAATTTCCAAATATCATCCCACTTCTTTCCACTAGCAAATTCTCCAGCAACTTTCGCATCACAATACAAACAGATAACTCCATTTTCTGAATCGTACATAAATATTTCTCGTAGCTGAACGTTCATGACCTCATGAGCTTTCAGTGTAACAGTTTCTACTATTTTGTTAAGCCATTCAACTTAATAAATTTGCAGTTCTTTTGCGCTTCACGCCCTTCGCTTCTTTTGAATTCGACATAGTGAATCAATATCTTTTCCAATAAAAACTTAGTAAGCTATCTACAGGATTTGAAACAGATCTTTGTAAACTTTACGATATGAACACTGTCTGCCAAACCTGGCTGCCGCCGTGATGCAGCTGTACAAACCGGAACAGGATAGGTGAGGTAACGTAAATTAGTGACGTGCATTGTGGTATTTGAAAAACCAACTAACTAGTTAACAGAAACAGTTAGCTAAAAGATTATTTTCAATAAGTATAATAATTATTAACTACTACATTATTTTAGTTAACTAACCTTTTGTATGTACATTATTTTCCTTTGTGCGTTGGTTGAAAAACGTGTGTGTGCGCGCGCACATGCGCACAGCTTAGAGGGAACTATGCAATCAGTCCTTCTTGAAATGGTTTAACCTGAAAAAGAGTGTCTATCGTATTGGGTGGATAAGCAGAGGGAAAATTTGGAAGTAAACTATGTAAAAAAAAAAATTCCTCATTTGTAAATATCTAAAAGAGTGTGCATTAGATAAATCATATTTGCCCACTAACTGAGTGAAAGACATTAAACCATCCTCCATAAACGGATCCTTAAAAGTTATTATTCCTTTAGTTTTCCAAATTAAAAAGGTCTGATCAGAAATTGATGGTTTAAAAAAATAATTAAGATGGATTTTACTAGAAAGAACAAAGTTATTAAACTCAAAAAATCTATGAAACTGAAACCAAATTCTTAATCTATGTTTAATAATTGGATTGAGGTCTCGACTACCAATCTTAGAAAGCAAAAAAGGAAGAGAAGCTCCCAGTAAAGAGGCCAAAGAATACCCCTTCACCGAGTTTTTCTCCAAATCTACCCATAGAGGACAATCATGTATGTCTGAATAATGAATCCAAAACAAAGTGTATCGAATATTAATTACATTCTAAAAATTTGGCAAAGCCATACCACCATGCTTTTTTAATTTCTATTTCTTTTGTTCTACCCAGACCTGCCTTGGCATATCTTCTACTAAAAACTATGGTCCGCTCTCCGCTATCCAATTCCTTCCTCTCCAGCCCTTGTCTTTTCTACCCACCTGGCTTCACTATCACCTTTTAGCTATCCTTCTCCTCCCCCTACCTTTTTATTTTGGTGTTTTCCCCCTCCCTTTCCAGTTCTGAAGAAGGGTCCTGGCCCAAAACGTTGACTGTTCATTTTCATGTCTTGTCTGACCTGATTAAACTGCCAGCATTTTGTGTGTGTTGCGGAAAACTAACTTCTTTTTCTCTTTACCAGTGTGACGAAGGTTCCTGGACCTGAAATGATCACTGATCTTTCCGCAGATGCTAATGATCTGCAAAATGTTTTCAACATTTTCTGTTCTTATCACTGAATCATGAACTGTTTGCTCCTTCACCTTCTAGTATTTAATGTCAGTTTAGATTTAAGTATGTAGAAGGGCTAGATTTACTTCACAGCACCATGGAGACTTACTTCATGGAACTTAGGATAGATATTTCAAATAAACAACAAAAGATGTATTTTTAAATTATTGATTCACTAACCCTTAATAATGCCAGTAGTTTGCAGTTTTGTGTAGTTAATGAGAAATTTATAAATTTATCTTCTAGTTGTAAAAACAACAGTTCTGCTGGCAGACATCAATGACTTCAACTGTGTTAATGAAGTTTACAAGCAATGTAAGTAGAACTATTATGCTCCTTTTCCTGGCAGGGAAGCCGGTGAATAACTCAGAATTAAATAGGCATTCACAGTGAATTGTAGTATTTCGTGGTTCCCTTTAGCTTCATTAGATTAGCTTTATTTGTTACTTATATGTTGAAACATTCAGTGGAATGCATCGTTTTTGTGTCACTGACCAACACGTTCCAAGGATTGTGATGGAGGGGGTGGGCACAGTCTGCCAGTGTTGTATGCTTCTAGCACCAACATAGCAAGCCTGCAATTTTATTTGGATTATTTCCATTTGTGGATCTTGCCCACAAACGTCAAATGGGATTGGTGGAACTTAACCTATTAAATAAAAAAAAGGCTGGGTCTAGAGTACATGCATTGACAAATGCAGAAGTGCTTAACTGACTGAATGATGTGGTTGGCCTTGCAAAGGATCTTTAACCCCAATGGTTTCAACAGGGATTGCAGAGCTTTGGGTGTAAAGTAACAGGGAGGTCAAATTTGTTGGATAGTTTCTGGATGGTTCAATCTTTTACATTTTTGCTTATTACTTTTAAATGAAATTTTTAATAATTTTTAATAGTTTCTCACTTTAAATCGCTAGAGAAATTTGCATTATTGAAAGTCCTCCAAATCTTTAACAGGTGGTTAAGCTGGGAGCAGTGTTTTCAAACATGATGAATCTTTATATACTGATTCTGTCCCAAGGCTGAAGTTGTGTCCTATTTGGGTGCCAAGAGAGATGTGAATGTTTCAGAGGCAGCAGAGGAGGTTTATTTAAACGGCAAATGATAGTTCTATGTGTAGACTGGAGAAGCTATCCTCTCTTTAGAGCAGTCGGGGTTTTAAGATCTGATTTGAAATATTTAAAATCATGAAGTAAAATTAGGAGGAAAAGATGAAAAAGACTCAACAGGCTGAATGGCCTTGCTCCATACTGTGTTTCTAAAAGGTTATTCCTTTTTATTGCATTGTACTGCTTCCGCAAAGTTAACAAATTTCATGACATATGCCGGTGATATTGAACTTGATTTTGATTCCCATCAGGAAAGGTTGTGTATGCCAGCCTCTTCCCTCCAAAATTCAAATCTAATTGAGGCCTTCAACACTATGAAAGAATTTGTTACAGATGTAGACAAGACATTTATAGGAGAGTTGGGAAATAGAGCCTTTAAATACAGTACTTTGCAAAAATCATAGGCACCCTAGCTATATGTCCACTGTATGTGCCTAGGACTTTTGCACAGTTCTGTGGAAGATGGTCATTAATGACTATCATTGGCAATCTGAGTTGAATCCTGTGGATGATTTCAAGGTAGGCGAAGTGAGATACAAGAGGAAGGAAGGAAAAGCAGGATGGTCTTACAGATAAATAGGATGGTTGAAGACCTGGGATTAGCATCAGATTAGGCAGAGACATAAATGCCTCTTCCTGTTTTCTCTAATTTCCATTTGATTTAAACTTGTGTTTTCTTCTCAGATTTTAGAAGCAACTTTCCGGCCAGAGCAGCTTATCAGGTTGCAGCATTGCCGCGGGTGAGTTGTGTGTGTGTGTGTCTCACAAATTTTAGACTTCGGTATCCCAAGGATGCATGTTTCACTGTATGGTTATCCCTTGTCGCCCTTAAATGGGTCCTGAACTGGTGAAGGTATTCCAAAGGCGTAGCTGAGGAGCAGTTTCAAGATTTGGAATAGTGATAGATGGTGTGTAATTTATAGAGAAATCTGATGATGGTGGTGGTGTCCTGTGTTCTTGGTGGAAGAGATCACTGGTAAGGAAGTTGCTGTTAGAGTTAACAACAGGAATTCTGCAGATGCTGGAAATTCAAGCAACACACATCAAAGTTGCTGGTGAACGCAGCAGGCCAGGCAGCATCTCTAGGAAGAGGTGCAGTCGACGTTTCAGGCCGAGACCCTTCATCAGGACTAACTGAAGGAGTGAGTGAGTAAGGGATTTGAAAGTTGGAGGGGAAGGGGGAGATCCAAAATGATAGGAGAAGACAGGGGGGGGGAGGGATAGAGCCAAGAGCTGGACAGGTGATTGGCAAAAGGGGATACGAGAGGATCATGGGACAGGAGGTCCGGGAAGAAAGACGGCGGGGGGGGGGGGGAACCCAGAGGATGGGCAAGAGGTATATTCAGAGGGACAGAGGGAGAAAAAGGAGAGTGAGAGAAAGAATGTGTGCATAAAAATAAGTAACAGATGGGGTACGAGGGGGAGGTGGGGCCTTAGCGGAAGTTAGAGAAGTCGATGTTCATGCCATCAGGTTGGAGGCTACCCAGACGGAATATAAGGTGTTGTTCCTCCAACCTGAGTGTGGCTTCATCTTTACAGTAGAGGAGGCTGTGGATAGACATGTCAGAATGGGAATGGGATGTGGAATTAAAATGTGTGGCCACTGGGAGATCCTGCTTTCTCTGGCGGACAGAGCGTAGATGTTCAGCAAAGCAGTCTCCCCGTCTGCGTCGGGTCTTGCCAATATATAAAAGGCCACATCGGGAGCACCGGACGCAGTATATCACCCCAGTCGACTCACAGGTGAAGTGTTGCCTCACCTGGAAGGACTGTTTGGGGCCCTGAATGGTGGTAAGGGAGGAAGTGTAAGGGCATTTGTAGCACTTGTTCCGCTTACACGGATAAGTGCCAGGAGGGAGATCAGTGGGGAGGGATGGGGGGACGAATGGACAAGGGAGTTGCGTAGGGAGCGATCCCTGCGGAATGCAGAGGGGGGGGGGAGGGAAAGATGTGCTTAGTGGTGGAACCCCGTTGGAGGTGGCAGAAGTTACAGAGAATAATATGTTGGACCCGGAGGCTGGTGGGGTGGTAGGTGAGGACCAGGGGAACCCTATTCCTAGTGGGGTGGCGGGAGGATGGAGTGAGAGCAGATGTACGTGAAATGGGGGAGATACGTTTAAGAGCAGAGGTTGATAGTAGAGGAAGGAAGCCCCTTTCTTTAAAAAAGGAAGACATCTCCCTCGTCCTGGAATGAAAAGCCTCATCCTGAGAGCAGATGCGGCGGAGACGGAGGAATTGCGAGAAGGGGATGGCGTTTTTGCAAGAGACAGGGTGAGAAGAGGAATAGTCCAGATAGCTGTGAGAGTCAGTAGGCTTATAGTAGACATCAGTGGATAAACTGTCTCCAGAGACAGAGACAGAAAGATCTAGAAAGGGGAGGGAGGTGTCGGAAATGGACCAGGTAAACTTGAGGGCAGGGTGAAAGTTGGAGACAAAGTTAATAAAGTCAACGAGTTCTGCATGCGTGCAGGAAGCAGCGCCAATGCAGTCGTCGATGTAGCGAAGGAAAAGTGGGGGACAGATACCAGAATAGGCACGGAACATAGATTGTTCCACAAACCCAACAAAAAGGCAGGCATAGCTAGGACCCATACAGGTGCCCATAGCTACACCTTTAGTTTGGAGGAAGTGGGAGGAGCCAAAGGAGAAATTATTAAGAGTAAGGACTAATTCCGCTAGACGGAGCAGAGTGGTGGTAGAGGGGAACTGATTAGGTCTGGAATCCAAAAAGAAGCGTAGAGCTTTGAGACCTTCCTGATGGGGGGATGGAAGTATATAAGGACTGGACATCCATGGTGAAAATAAAGCGGTGGGGGCCAGGGAACTTAAAATCATCGAAAAGTTTAAGAGCGTGAGAAGTGTCACGAACATAGGTCGGAAGGGATTGAACAAGGGGGGATAAAACTGTGTCGAGGTATGCAGAAACAAGTTCGGTGGGGCAGGAGCAAGCTGAGACAATAGGTCGGCCAGGACAGGCAGGTTTGTGGATCTTGGGTAGGAGGTAGAAACGGGAAGTGCGGGGTGTGGGAACTATAAGGTTGGTAGCAGTGGATGGGAGATCCCCTGAGCGGATAAAGTCGATGATGGTGTGGGAGACAATGGCGTGGTGCTCCTTAGTGGAGTCACGATCGAGGGGTAAATAAGAGGAGGCATCCGCGAGTTGTCGCTGTGCCTCGGCAAGGTAGAGGTCAGTACGCCAGACTAGAACAACACCCCCCTTATCGGCGGGTTTAATAATAAGGTTAGGATCAGTGCGGAGGGAGTGGAGAGCAGAGCGTTCGGAAGGAGTGAGGTTGGAATGGGGACAAGGTGCGGTGAAGTCGAGACGGTTGATGTCCTGTCGGCAATTAGCGATAAAGAGATCCAGAGCAGGCAGAAGACCAGAGCGGGGTGTCCATGAAGAAGAGGAGGGTTGAAGACGGGAGAAGGGGTCATCGGTGGGAGTGGAAGAGTCCTTGCTGAAGAAGTAGGCTCGGAGACAGAGGAAGAAAAGTTCCACATCGTGGCGAACATGGAACTCGCTGAGGTGTGGGCGAAGGGGGACAAACGTGAGGCCCTTATTGAGAACAGAGCGTTCTGCCTCCGACAGTTGAAGGTCGGAGGGGATGGTAAAGACCCGGCACGGATGAGAGCTGGGATCAGAGGGGGAAGGGGGGAGGCTGGGTATGTCAATGGAGAGGGGAGGGTTGGGGTAAGAGGAAGATGGAGCCTCTGAGGGCCCAGGAGTTGATGGTGGGATCTGAGGAAGACGGGGCTGCGGAGTAGTGGTGGGGGAAGGGGAGACGGGAGTCACAATAGCAGCACATAAAGACCCGGCCTGGAGTTCAAGGCTGGCGTCGCAGTTGGTGGTTGCGTAATCACTGTGAAGGTGTCCATGGTCGTTGCTGGAGTCCGGGTTTTGAATATGCCCTGAGGTGTTGGAGCCGGCAAGATCAATGGCAGGGGCCGCAATCTGAAGTTCATGCTTGCTAGCGTCGGGGCCGGCAGGCTCTGGAGTCCGTAGATGTAGGATCTTGCGATCTTTGCCTAACATGACAAAGTCAAAAAAACGGCGATTGCAGGCGTGAATCTGACGGAGGATGAAATAACGGGTAGGACCATTACAGACAGCGAAGAAAGTGTCCCGAAGGTATGGAAGGGTCTGGGATAGGGACACCAAGTACCTCCTCATGGCGGAGAGAGTCACCTTCAGAGCTTGACGGGAGAAGCGGTGAGAGGCAGAGTCAATAAAATGTGAGTACCTGGGATCCTCAGAAGGTCCAAATTGAGAGGCTCGAAAACGAATCCTGAAGCCAACTGGAGTAAGTTGGCGACGGAGGCACGTTCCAAGAAAGGATATATGGCTGTGATAGCGAGTCTGAGTCAAAATGTGGTCGAAAAGTTGAAGAGCGAAGAAATTACAGATGGGGAGCAGTGAGAGATGGTTTCACTGAACTCCCGTCGAAGAGAGGATCTAAACTTCTTCGGTGTAGGCATCACCGGAAGAGGCTTCGCAGTAGTGAATATAAACGCAAACAACAGGAATTCTGCAGATGCTGGAAATTCAAGCAACACACATCAAAGTTGCCCCACCTCCCCCTCGTACCCCATCTGTTACTTATTTTTATGCACACATTCTTTCTCTCACTCTCCTTTTTCTCCCTCTGTCCCTCTGAATATTCCTCTTGCCCATCCTCTGGGTCCCCCCCCCCCCTTGTCTTTCTTCCCGGACCTCCTGTCCCATGATCCTCTCGTATCCCCTTTTGCCAATCACCTGTCCAGCTCTTGGCTCTATCCCTCCCCCCCACCCCCGTCTTCTCCTATCATTTTGGATCTCCCCCTCCCCCTCCAACTTTCAAATCCCTTACTCACTCTTCCTTCAGTTAGTCCTGACGAAGGGTCTCGGCCTGAAACGTCGACTGCACCTCTTCCTACAGATGCTGCCTGGCCTGCTGTTAGAGTAACTTGGGCAAGTAATTGCAAAGCATGTGTAACGCATCTGGTGCTTAGTTTGATACTAGCTAGCCTGGCAGGTTTCAGTGTACTTGTTTTGGCATAATTAGGTAATGTTGGAGTTACTTGTTTGAATTAGGAGCCCAGTGTAGGCCAGTCAGAATAAGAACCATGGATATTATCCAAGTCCAAGCAGAATGGTCATTGTCATTCTTTTGGAGTGTGCCATTCTTTAGTGGCTTTGGTGAGGTAGATTGTCTTATAGGTTACTCTGTCTCTGTTCTTATTTGTTCATTCCTTATCTATTAGTGCATAGTACAGTGAGAATGTGTGTGGGATGTGGGAAGTCTGGGAGACCTCCAGTCTCCCAGATAGATACATCTGCACCAGGTGCACCGAGCTACAGCTCCTTAGAGAACATATTTAGGAAGTGGAGCTGCAGCTTGATGATCTTTGACTCATATGGGAGGATGAGGAGGTAATAGACAGAAGCTACAGGGAGGTAGTTACCCCTAGCTTGCAGGAGACAGGTAACTGGGTGACTGTCTGGAGAAGCAGGGGAAATGCACAGCCAGTGCAGAGTACACCTGTGGCCATTCTCCTCATGTAACTTTAGAGACTATTGAGGGGAACAACCTACTGGAGGGGGGCACAGTGACCTGGTCTCTGGCACTGAGTCTGGTGCTGTGGCTCAGAAGAGCAGAGAGTTGAAGAAGACTGTAATGCTGATTGGAGATTCTTTAGTCAGGGGAACAAAGATGAGGTTCCGTGGGTGCGATAGAGACAACTGGGTGGTATATTGCCTCCCTGGTGCCAGGATAAGGAATGTCTCGAATTGTGGCCATGGCATTGTTGAGGGCAAGCGTGAGTAGCCAGAAGTCTTGGTAGATATTGGCACCAATGCCATAAGTTGACAAGGTGAGGAGGTCCTGAAGACAGATTTTTGGGAGTTGGGAGTTAGCTGAGAAGCAGGACCTCCAGGGTAGTAATCTCTGGATTACTGCCTGTGCCACATGCCATTGAAGGTAAGAATAGGATGATTTGGCAGGTGAATGTGTGGCTGAGGAAATGGTACAGGGGGCAGGGGTTCAGATTTATGGATCTCTTCTAGGGAAGGGATGGGTGACAGCTGAACCCGAGGGGGTCCAGTATCCTTGCGGGCAGATTGGCTAGAGTTGTTCGGGTGGGTTTAATCTAATTTGGTGGGGATGGGAACTGGATTGACATTGTGGAAGATGAGGTAGTTGGTTTACAAACAGAGGCAATGTGTAGTGAGACTCCTAGCAAGAAGAGACTGATGATAGGGTGAAATTGCAGTCAACAATATTAGTTGCAATGTAAAAGTGGACAAAATTGAAAAAGGTGAATACAGGACTAGTGGTCTTATAGTTGAATGCACGCAGTTTAGGTCACTTGGACTAGATGGTTTACACCCTAGGGTTCTGAAAGAGATGGCCGAAGAGATTGAAAATGGTTTTTCAGGAACCACTAGGTTCTGGAATGGTTCCGGAAGACTGGAAAATTGCAAATATCACTTCACTCCAAGAAGGGAGAGAGACAGAAGAAAGGAAATTGTAGGCCAGTTAGTCTGACCTCAGTGGTTGGGAAGATGTTGGAGTCGATTGTTAAGGATGTGATTATGGGGTACTTGGAGGCACGTGATAAAATAGACTGTAGTCAGCATGGTTTTCTCAAGGGAAAATCTTGCCTGACAGATCTGTTGGAATAGTTTGAAGAAATAACAAACAGAGTAGACAAAAGAGAATCAGTTGATGGTGTGTACTTAGATGTTCAGAAGGCCTTTGACAAGGTGCCTTTCAGGCTGCTTAACAAGCTATGAGCCCAAGATATTGCAGGAAAGATTCTAGCATGGATAAAGCAGTACTTGATTGGCAGGAGGGAAAAAGTGGGAATAAAAGGAGCCTTTTCTGGTGGCTGCCGGTGACTAGTGGTGTTCCACAGGGGTCTGTATTGGGACCAATTCTTCTTATGTTTTGTGTCAATGATTTGGATAATGGAATTAATGGCTTTGTTGCAAAGTTTGCCGACAATATGAAGATAAGTAGAGGGGCAGGTAGTTTTGAGAAAATAGGGAGGCTACAGGAAGATTTGGACAGTTCAGGAGATTGGCAAAGAAGTGGCAGATGGAATACAGGGTCGGGAAGTGAATGTTTATGTACTTTGGTAGAAGAAATGAAAGGATTGACTATGATCTAAATGGAGTAAAAATATAAAGAATCTGAGGTGCAAGGGGATTTGGGAGTCCTTGTGCACGGTTTCCCTAAAGGTTAATTTGCAGGTTGAATCTGTGAAGGCAAATGTGATGTTAGCATTCGTTTCAAGAGGATAAGAATATAAAAGCAAGGGTGTAATGTTGGGACTTTATAAAGCAGTGATGAGGCCTCACTTGGAGTCTTGTGTGGAGATTTGGGCCCTTTACCTTAGAGGGGATGTGTTGAAACTGGAGAGGGTTCAAAGGAGGTTCATGAAAATGATTCCAGGATTGAACGGCTTGTCATATGAAGAGCGTTTAGTGGCTCTGGACTTATAGTCACTGGAATTGAGGAGAATGAGAGGGGGTCTAATTGAAACCTATCAAATATTGAAAGGCTTTGATGGAGTGGATGTGGAGAGGATGTTTCCTATGGTGGGAGAGTCTAAGACTAGGGAACACAGTCTCGGAATAGAGAGACTTTTAGAACAGAGATGAGAAGGATTTTCTTTAGCTGGAGAGTGGTGAATCTGTGGAATCCTTTGCCTCACAGGCTAAGTCTGTATGTATATTTAAGGCAGAGGATGATAGATTCTTGATTGGTCAGGGCATGATGGGATACAGACCAGAGTGGAAAAATGGATCAGCCATGATGAAATCGCAGAACAGACTCAATGGGCAAAATGGCTTGATTCTGTTCCTCTATCTTATGGTCATGTATCCCTCCCTGAAAGACATCGGTGAATGGGGTGGATTTTTATGACAATCCAGATATCAATGAGTAGGAGCTGTCTTTGTCCTGAAATGTCTCAATATAGCTGACTTGCTAAGTATCCCTGCCTTAAATTTTTGATTTTGATTTTCCCCCTCTGGGTTTGATAAGGTGGGCAGTTTTGTGGAATCCACATAACTAATCACATCTATTGACTAGACCAGCGGTCCCCAACCACCGGGCCCGCAAAGCATGTGCTACCGGGCCGCGAGGAAACGATATGATTTGGCGATATGAGTCAGCTGCACCTTTCCTCATTCCCTATCACGGCCACGCGTTATCCATGTCAGCGCAGGAAGGAGAAAAACTCCTTAAGCTTTGCAAATGACAGCAGGCTAAAAAGTATGTTTGACATAACATCTCTGCTTTCATTCTGGATCAAAGTCAAGGCTAAATATCCTGAGATCACCACAAAAGCACTGAAAACGTTGCTTCCATTTCCAACATTTTTCTGCGAAGCGGAGTTTTCTGCAATGAATGCAACGAAAACTAAATTGCGGAATAGACTGGACATAAGGAACCCCGTTCGAGTATCGCTGTCTCCCATCACCCTTCGATAGGACCGTCTTGTTGCAGGGAAACAATCCCAGGGCTCCCACTGATTCAGCGATATTGGTGTGTTGCAATGATTTTATATGTTCATACGGGGAAAATATGTGCTGCGTGTTTAATATCCAAACAATACTTAAAATGTTATGATGCTATTGATTTATATAACTATATAACAATTACAGCACGGAAACAGGCGATCTCGGCCCTTCCAGTCCGTGCCGAACGCTACTCTCACCTAGTCCCACCGACCTGCATTCAGCCCATAACCCTCCATTCCTTTCCTGTCCATACACCGATCCAATTTTTCTTTAAATGTTAATATCGAACCTGCTTCTGCCACTTCTACTGGAAGTTCGTTCAACATTTACTTCAAGCTCCCCTGTCCTCCCCTGATAATTGACTTACCACTATATTCATGCGAGGAAAATATGCGCTGTGTGTTTAATATTAAATTCGTTAGATGAACCCTTTTAAAAACAAAATTGAGTGTATTAGCCACTTATCACCTATGATCCAATCGTGATTAACACCCCCCCCACCCCCCGAACAGAATCGCCAAAAACGATTTGCAGAATTGAAAAATTGACAGGTACACGCATGCGCACTGGTGCCCGCACAAGGCTTCATAGTCATTGTAGTCTTTTCTGGGTAAACACAACGTATTTGACTGCTACTCTTGTCCGTTGGCAACCCTACCCCCCCCCCCCCCCCCCCCCGGGTCGGCCGGTCCGCAAGAATATTGTTAGTATTAAACCGGTCCGCAGTGCAAAGAAGGTTGGGGACCCCTGGACTAGACATGTACTTCAGTTGTGTGACTAGGTTTTATCTTCTTTGCAGGGAGGTCGAGTTGAGATTGAAGCTGTGGCTGTTTTGGGACCTGTTGTGAATTGGACCTTAGACCAGAAATTATAAACCGGGATCAATTCTTTCGAGAATGTAATACACTCAACAAGGGAGGACACAGCTCCTTGATTTTATTGTTGCCTTGTATGGATCAATGGTATAATAAAAAGCAAGAATTCAAGTCACTACAATCATTTTCAGCATCGATGCCATTTTACACATTGTCTTAATTTTCAGAGGCTAATGATTCTTCTAACCTGTGGTTGAAGTGAAGTGAGGCAGCTTGGTTGTAGTGCCCTCATCCACAATTCTGTGTTAGCTCATTTCTGGGGGAGCTGTGGGACTTTTGAATGGAACCAAATCCATGTCCCACCTGGGGAAAGCTAAGGGTTTCTCTGGACAGCGTCTGAAAACTTGCTCTAGGTGTTCCCACATTCCTTGCCTGCCTACTCAGAGCTAACATATTTCATGTCTGGGTTCAAGTGACTTTATGAGTGTGTTCTTGACCATGTAATTCAGCATGGCTCCTTTGACCCTCACCAATTTTTATCGATGCACCATAGAAAGCGTCCTATAGCACCTGCTCTGCCTGAGACCACGAGAGTTGTGAACACAGCACATCATGGAAAAAAGCCTCCTCTCCATGTCTACACTTCTCACTGCCTCGGTAAAGACCCCATCCACCCTGGATGTTCTATCTCCTCCTTCCCATTGGGTAGAAGATGCTACAACCTGAAAAATACGCAAGACCAACCTCAAGGACAGTTTCTATCCTACTGTTACAAGACTGCTTACCAGTCTCCTTGTACAATAAGGATGGATTCCTGACTTCACAATCTATTTTCTGACCTTGCGCTTTATTGCCTGCCTGCAATGCACTTTCTCTGTAACAGTATTCTGCATTCTTATTGTTTTCCTTTGTACTGCCTTAATGCACTGATGTAATGAAACAATTTGTGTGGAAGGCATGCAAAACCAAGTTTTCCACTGTACTTTGGTACATGAGACAATATCAATTTACCAATTCATTGCAACTAAAATAAATATAAAAGCACTGAAAAGGTCATGCAGAATTTGTAGAAAGAGTAGCAGTTAATATTTGAGGTCCCAGGTACCTTATCAGAACCAAAGCATTTGTTCAGGTCCAGGACCTAAAGCATAAAGTGTTTTTCTTCCTATAGATGCTGCCTGACCTACTTAGTGTTCATAGAATTTTCTGATTTAATTTCCGATTTCCTGCATTAGTAGTTTTTAATTTTTTTGACTTGGTTGTGGTTGGGTGAACTACTTGGTATCAGATTATATTTGATTTTGCCACAAACAGGTGAAGAATGTTTAAACCCAGAAAACTGAACTGAATACAATTTCCAGCCATCTCTATCCACCAGAAAGCAGGGTTAAAGCATAGAGAAATTAAGTTTGCAGATGCTGGAATCTAGAGCAAAAGATAACTGGTTTTAAAGATTCACACAACAAAATCAGAAAGACAATGGGAAGCAAAGGTAACCTGGAGGGGAAAAAATATAAATAAAGTGTATTCCCCCTTGGAAGTTTTCATGTTTTATTGTTTTACAACACCCATGAGTACGAACAGTCTTTGACCCGAAATATCTCATTACCTGCCTTCTGTTTTTGTTTCTGGGCCAGTTAGACTTTTCAATTTCCTCCTCTGGGTTTGATAGGGTGGGCAGTTTTGTGGAATCCACGTAACTAAACACGTCTGTTGGCCAGACATGTACTTCAGTTGTGTGACTAGGATTGATGGTAACACAGAGCTCCTTTATCTGAGTCTGTTAATATTTCCACCAACTCTGCAATGACTTGCTCAGTCCTAGTGGTTTGGATGCATTTGGCAGCCAAGCTCTCGGCATGTCTGTATATTGGGACTCTTCAAGTTGTCGCACTTCAAGGTACTTGCAGTAGTAGGTGAAAGGAAGACAGGTGACTTATGTGAGCATAGAAGGTACTGCATAGTTAAATGCCGTAGACCCCAAATGCTCCATGTCAATACTTTAATTTTCATTTTCATTTATTTTATTTTTATTTTGGCAATACAGTGTGTGGTCGGCCCTTCCAGCCTCAGTAACCCCCGACAAACCCAATTAACCCTAACCTAATCACAGCACAATTTACAAAGACCGATGAAGCTACTGGTTATGACTGGACTGTCAGAGGAAACTGGAGCACCCACACATTCCACAGGGATGATGTACAGAGGCTCCTCACAGATGGTGCCAGAATTGAACTCCAAAATGCCCTGAGCTGTGGAGTGCTGCACTTACTGTTACACACATAATGATAGTGGTTTAAGATGGTGCTGGTGGAGCTCAACGACTACTTGCTGGTGGCAAATAAAACAAAGAAAACAGCTGAATACTTTATTGATCACACTTTTCCTGGTAAGTGATCACTGCAGGGACTGTAACTTCCCTGTTGGAGCTGAGCTTTTAAACTGCCCGTACGACTTGCCATTTTTGTAGTGTGAGCTGAAGTCTCAAACGTGCAGGATGGTTGCAGTGAAGGCAAAATGGAGACAGCAAGGTCCGGGCTGGAGCAGACTTGAAGGCAATTTGATACAGCATATCCGAGTCGAGGCAGAGTCGAGGTGGAGCCTGGTACCAAGAACGAGGAAAGACTCGAGGTTTGAGCGATTTAAGCATCGAGCTGAATTGGAAAGGTTGGGTACAGGCCGAATCAGGGTGGTGGGGCTTGGGCCCAAGAATGTATGGAAGTGGCAGGGCCCAGGTTCGGGCAATTTAAGCACCAGACCAGATTGAAAAGATCAGGGTGTCAGGACCGGAAGTGAAGATGGGCCGTTTCAGCTCACTGCTCCGTGAGATTTACTCATCTCTGCACTGAACTAACGCTGTGGCCTGCAAATAATGGGCTTTTGAATCCGCTACAGTGATGGCTCATTTTCATGAACTTTAGTTCTGAATGTTATTTGCACGATTTGATTTTTTTTCTCTCTGCACAGCAGATGTTCAGTCTTTTGTTTTAATGGGTTCTAATGCCTTTCTCCTCATAGTTATGCAGCACAGAAACAAGCCCTTCAGCTTAAGTTGGCCATGCCAACCACAGTGCCTCCCTGAGCTAGTATAATTTGCTCAAGTTTTGCCCATGTTCCTCTAAACTTCTCTATGTAACTGTCCAAATGCCCTTTAAACATTGTAATTGTCCTATACAATTTTCTCTGGCAGCTTGTTCTACATACCCACCACCATCTGTCTGGGAAAAGTTGCCCTTACAGGTCCTATGAAATATTTCTCCTCTCACCTTAAACCCCTAGGTTTTGACTGCCCAACCCTGGGGAATAAACTGACCATATACCAGATCCATAAGACATAGGAGCAGAATTAGGCCATTAGGTCTGCTCCACCATTCCATCATGGCTGATTCCAGATCCCACTCAACCCCATACACCTGCCTTCTCGCCATATCCCTCGATGCCCTGACCGATCAGGAAACAATCAACTTTTGTCTTAAATATACCCACAGACTTGGCCTCCACCACATTCTGTGGCAGAGAATGCCACAAATTTACTACTCTCTGGCTAAAAATTTCCTCTTCACCTCTTCTAAAGAGTTGCTGTTCAATTTTGAGCTGTGCCCTCTAGTTCTGGATACCCTGACTGTGGGAAACATCCTCTCCACATCCACCTTGTCAACATTCAGTAGGTTTCAATGTGATCCCCTGCATTCTTCTTAATTCCAGTGAGTACAGGCCCAAAGCTGCCAAACACTTGTCAAATGTTAATCTCTTCATTCCCAGAATCATCCTCGTGTACCTCCTCTGAACTCTCTCCAAAGACAACACATCCTTTCTGAGATACGGGGCCCCAAACTGATGACAATTCTCCAAGCGCAGCCTGACTAGTGTCTTGTAAAGGCTCAGCATTATCTCCTTGTTTTTATATTCTATTCTCCTTGAAATAAATGCCTACATTGCTTTTGCCTTCTTTACCACAGACTCAACCTGTAAATTAACCTTCTGGGAGTCTTGCCTGAGAACTCCTAAGTCCCTCTGCACTGTTGATATTTGAACTTTCTCTCCATTTAGATAATAGTCTATTGTTCCTTTTACCAAAATGCATTATCGTACATTTCCTAACACTGCATTTCATCTGCCACTTTTTTGCCCATTCTTCCAATTTGTCTAAGTGCTGCTGCAATCACATTGCTTCCTCAGCACCACCTACCCCTCCACCTATCTGCCCATCATTTGCAAGCTTTGCCACAAAGCCATCAATTCCATTATCTAAATCATTGACAAACAATGTGAAAAGCAGTGGTCCTAATACTGGCCCCTGAGGAACACCACCAGTCACTGGCAGCCAATGAGAAAAGGCCCTCTTTAGTCCCACTCGCTGCCTCCTGCCTGTCAACCATCCTGCTATCCACACCAGTATCTTTTCTGTAATGCCATAGGATTTTATCTTGTTGAGCACCTTATCAAACACCTGAAAATCCAAGTAAATGATATCCACTGCCTCTGCTTTGTCCACCCTGCTTGTTACTTCCTCAAAGATTTATCAGGCAAGAGTTCCCTTTACAGAAACTATACTGACTTTGACTTATTTGATCAATTGTCTCCAAGTACTTCTAAGCCCCATCCTTAATAATAGACTCCAACACTTTTCCAACCACTGAGATTAGGCTAACTGGCCTATAATTTCCTTTCTTTTGCCTTCCTCCCTTCTTAAAGAGTGGAGTGACATTTGCAATCTTTCATTCCTCTGGGATCATGCCAGAATCGAGTGATTCTTGAAAGATCCTGAACAATGTATCCGTTATCTCTTCAGCAACCTCTGTCAGGACTGTAGAATGAAGTCCATCTGGCCCAGGTGACTTAACCACCTTAAGACCTATGAGTTTGCTTAGCACTTTTTCCTTTGTAATGGCAATGGCACTCACTCCTGTTCCCCGACACTCACGGACCTCTGGCACAATGCATCATTTTGTAAATCCCTCAACCTCCTATACTGCAAGGGGGAAAAAGCCCCAGCTTATCCAGTCTCTCCTCAAACATGTCATCCTGTCTCAGCAACATGGTGGGATCAAATCAGGTGACGTGGTTTCAGACTATGAGATTACTTATGGAGCGGAGGAACAACTTCCAAGAGTTGTGATTTATTTATTTATTTATTTATTTTTTTGGAAATTTCTGCTTGAAGACTGAGGAAGCCCTCCCTAATTGTTTGAACATATTCAATGACGTGACAGTGTTTTAATCCAACAGGCATGTTAAGGGTCACAGGGTGCAGGTAGGTCCAGAGCAGGCTTGAGAGGCCATAAAGCTTACAGTTCCCATTGATCACATTCTTGGCTTTGTGCAGAGAGATATTTCCATTGCAAGCTTTAGTTTCATTAGAACACCTTGCATTCTTCATTAAACAACCTTAGTCATTTCTGGTAAGTTGGCGGCACACCTGATCACAGCGACTTCTATGGGACCAACTAAATGTGTTATTGCCTTTATTAAACATTTTTTTATAATCGCTAGACCCTGCTGGACATAAGTACTGCAGGTCTACCCCATCAGTGAGTTGTTCATTGGTGGAGAACCTGAAGGAGCTCGACTTGGTGCAAATCGTGTTGCTGCCTTTGTCAGAGAGGCATCAGAGGAGTTGGTGCGCAGTGATGGTGTGCAGTCTAACAGCAAGTGATTGGCTTAGTCACTTGTGATTGCAAGACGCTATTGGACATTGTTAATGTGGAATACTGCAAGTCTGATTCACTGATCTATTGGCGAATGGTGGGGGAGCTGCATGGCCTTGGTCATAGCAAGGACAGGCCTCAGGCCACCCAGGAGAGACGCAATGCACTGGAGTGCCGGGGACAGTATGGTACAGTGTCCAAGCTGGAGATGGTGCTGCCCCCAGTGTTTGCCCAGCAAAAGACAAGCCATATTGTATTTGACTGCAGACTGCTGCAACATTCATGGACTCAGGGTCTTGGACTAGATTTTTTTGTGTGCTTAACTTGACTAAAACTTGAATCAATGAAGGATGCTCGATAGTTGTGGCAGGCCTTGAATATCATCACTTCTTGTAAAGTAAAGTCAAGTGACACAGGCAACAACAGGGCTTTACTTCCAGATGAGTTCAATGCCTTCTATGCATGATTTGACTGTTGAAACATAGAGGAACTCCTGCAGCCCCTGATGATCCTGTGATTTCAGTCCCAGGCTGACATACAAGCCATGAAAAGCATCTGGCCCTTATGGGGTGCCTGGCCACGTATTAAAGACCTGTGATGATCCACTGGCTAAAAATGTTCACTGAGATCTTTAATCCCTCACTTCAGCAGTCTGGGGTATCCACCAGCTTCAAGCTGACTTCACTTTTACTGGTGCCTGAGAAGAATGTAGTGAACTGCCTCAATAACTATTGTCCAGTAGCACTTACATCCACAGTGATGAAGTGCTTTAAGAGGTTGGTGATGAAACATATCAATTCCTGCTTGCGAAATGACTTGGATCCATTCTAGTTTGCCTAGTTTGACAGCAGCTGCCATCTCATTGGCTGTACACTCAACCCTGAAACTCCTGGACAGCAACGATGCATTTATTGACCACAGCTTGGCATTCAATGCCATCATTACCTCAAAACTAATTAATAAGCTTCAAGATCTTTGCCTCAATACCTCCCTGTGCAATTGGATCCTCAATTTCCTCACATACAGTCAATTTGGATTGGCAACAACATTTCCACAATCTCCATCAGCACAGATGCACCACAAGGCTATGTGCTTAGTATCCTGCTCTACTTCCTTTATACTTCTGACTGTGTTGCCAAGCACAGCTCCAATGCCAACTTCAAGTTTGCTGATGACACCACTCTCATAGGCTGAATGTGGTGATGAATCTGGCTGAGTGGTGTCAACAGCCGCTCAATGAATGTCAGCAAGACCAAGGAGTTGATTACTGACTTCAGGAGGAGGAAACCAGAGGTCCACGAGCCAGTCCTCGTTGGAGAGTCGGAGGTGGAGAGGGTCAGCAACTTTAAATTCCTCGGTGTTGTCATTTCAGAGGACCTGTCTGAGCCCAGGACATAAATGTGATTACAAAGAATGCATGGCAGTGCCTCTACTACTTTAGGAGTTTGTGTAGATTTGGCATGACATCTAAAACTTTGACAAGCTTCTATAGATGTGCAGTGGAGAGTATATTGACTGGCGGCATCACAGTCTGGTATGGAAACACCAATGCTCTTAAACGAAAAATCCTACAAACAGTAGGATAAGGTACAAGAGCCTCAGGACCTACGCCACCAGGTTCAGGAGCAGTTATTACCTGTCAACCATAAAGCTCTTGAACCAAAGGGGATAACTTCACTCCAGTTGTCCCATTGATATGTTCCCACAATCTATGGACTTGCTTTCAGTGACTTTTCAGCTCATGTTATTGATATTTATTGCTTATTTATTATTGTTGATTCTTTTTGTATTTGCACAGTTGTTACAATCTTTCATTGATTCTATTATGGTTATTATTCTATTATGGATTTATTGAGTAACTTTGCCATCTTATATGAGCTACATGTTCATTATGCTGTTCCTCCAGCAGACCATGTGTTGCTTGGTTTATTGAATCCTGGGTAAAGCGAAAAATTGAAAAATAAAACTAGGTCAAAGTCTTAAACCAGAGATTGGGCCAGAATTAGAACTAGAGATCTCGACCTGATGCGCTCAATAAGTTTTCCCTTGCTCTGCACAGTAACTGCAATTGCTATTTCTTTGGGAAACCATGTAAAGTGTGATCATAATGCCTTGTCATATTTAGTAAGCCTGGTTGAAATGCAAGTAAAGAATAAGCCACATGAAGACTTGTGGTATTTTTGAAAGCTGTTATATATTTCACATCCTTCAACATAGACACCTAAGCAAATCAAAACACAGGTCATTTTAAGGAAGTATATAGCTCTTGTGATGCATCATCTCCCTTCTCAACATAACAATATGTAGAGATCAGGAAGCGTTTCCAGGCTGCTACTTATTTCAGTTGGATCTGGGCTCTTCTGTTTCTTAAATCCATCTACCCAGCCGAGTCCATAAACCATAATTCATAGTATCTTTGCAAAACAAAAATATCTTATTAAAAATCATATTTGATCTGTTAGAACAAATTTCATATAAATGTTTTACATATGTGACCAATCATAAAATTATTTATATTTTTATCTACACAATGCAATGAACATTAAAATGACCACTTTGGTGGAAAACCTAATCAAGCCATCTCAGCTGACCAACAGTACCCAGTATTACAAGCAACTTGGTGGAGCTCTCAAAGTCCATACTCCGACAGAACTATTCATACTATGAAGCCTCCTATAAAATCATTAGTGTTACAAAACAAGGAATGCCTTTTTAAAATGATGCTTTACTTTCGTACAGTTGAGGTTACATAATACCACCAGATTGTTACAATCCCCTCTTTTTAATTACAAGTTGACTATTCAATGCTGTTTTGTCTCAATTTTTTCTTTTGTTTAGTTTGCTGGTTTTCTTCTGAATAAATTTTAAAGCAATTTTGTTTTTAAGTTGTGATATTCCAGTCCCACGTTAGAAAGATCGGCACATGCTGAGATTTTGTTGACTTCATGGTGAATGTAGAGTGAGAAGTACCAGCTGCAGAGAAAAAAACCTGTCCCTGCCTCTCACCTGTACAGTGATGTAACTGTATTGTCTAAGCAGATCAACAGCACACCGAGTTATCCAGCTGAATGTATTGGTTGGGTATAGCTTGGCAAATATTTGTAGAAACACCAGACCAAAGTTGAGTAAAAGCAGCTTCCTCTTTCTTCGGCAGGATGGCTGATACTGACTCTTAAAACCTCTCAAGGAGAGTGATTGCAAAATTTGAAGCAGCTGGATAAGTTCCAGGTGAGAGGAGAATATTAATGGGAGAGCTTCTCAAAATTGTAGCAAGCAAAGGTTTAATCTTCTTTATTTTTTGTTACTAAAAGGAAGAAAATATTGAAAGTAGGTATTACTTTGAATTGGATATCTACACAATGTAGACAGCAGCAAAATATCAACAAAATGATTAATTTAAGACTATAGATATAGGAGCTGAATTAGGCTACTTGCTCTGCCATTCAATCACAGTGGATTTATTTTTCTCAATCCCATACCCACCATTTCCCTGTGACCCTTGACCCAATTATTAGTCTACAACCTGTCAATCTCTGCCTTAAATATACATAATAACTTGGCCTCCATATCCAGCCTTGGCAACAAATTCCACAGATTCTGGCTGAATTGTAACTGGAATTTCTTCAGCCAACATTCTCTGGCAGAAAAAATTCCTTCCTCATCTCAGTTGTAAATGGATGTCCAATTATCTGAGGCTGTGCTCTCTTTCTAGATTCTCCTACTAAAAGTAACATCCTCTCCACATCCATAAACTCTAGTATTAGAAATATTCTGGCACATTTTATTTATTAGTAGTTAGATCACATATCGCTGTTTATTTCAGTATTTCGCATTTGGATATTTGTTTACTATTAGAGTGAAGCTTGGTATCAGCCATTTCTGGTTTACTTCACATTGTACAAGAATTCAACTAGAAACCTTCTGATATGAGGCATGCCTGCACATCACCTGTGAACTGTATCAGATGGCATTGGATAATGCTGAGGTTTCCTTGGAAGTCAGCATGGAAGTGGATAGCTGAGGAGTAAAGCTGTTGGAAAATACTAATGCTTTAATAGCCTTGTATGGATTTTTACCAAAACTGATTCTGGAAATTTAATTTACTTATTAATGAACACAGGACAGAAAACAGCTCAGGAACAGACCTTTTGGCCCATCATAGCTGTGCCAAACATGGTGCCAAATTAAACTGAATTTCTTCTGCCTGCACATAGTCCATATCCTTCCATATTCATGTAACATCTAAAAACCTCTTTAATGCCACTAGCATATTTACTTCCTCTGCTATTCCTTGAGGCAAATTCCAAGCACCCAACACTCTCTGTGTAAAATACATAAACAAAATCTTCTTTAAGTTGTCCCACATATCTCCTTTAAACTTTCCCCCTTGCGAATTAAGTGCATGTCCTCCAGAAAGACAGAGATTCAGTAGATGCTGGAAATCTGGAGCAATGCACACAAAATGCCGGAGGACTTCAGCAGGTCAGGCACCGTCTATGTAGAGGAATAAACAGTCAACGTTTTCCTTTAGAATTTCCCATTTTGATCCTGAGAGAAAGATTCTGATTGCCTATGCTCTCTACCTCTCATTATTTTATAAACTTCTACCAGGATTCTCCTCAGCCTCCAATGCTCCAGAGAAAACAGCCCAAGTTTGTCCAGATGGACTCCTAGCCTCACAATCTACCCTGTTATGATCTTGTACTTTTCAATTGCTTTTCTACATTGATTTTGTTTTACTAGTTTAATGCACTGTGTAACTATTTGATCTGTATAAACAGTATACTAGACAAGCTTTTCACTGTATCGTTGTACAGTACGTGCCAAAAATAAACCAATACCATTACCAATACCAGCCTCACCTTATTAGCACATGCTCTCCAGCTGAATTCAGGTTCTGAAAATTTACTTTACTTGTTAAAGGGTAACAAAGACTTGTTATTTAATCTAGTCTCTCAGTGGAAAGCACAACGTTTACAGTGCTGGAAACTACCAAGGAAGGGGGTTTAGTGGATATATCTTGGGCCATGGTTATCTAGTTACCAGCTTGCATCTCTGATTCTGTAATGTTGTAGGAGTGTTAGGTTGGAGATGCTACAAATAGCACGTATGGGCACAGTTGGATGAAACTTTAGGATCAGGGGCCTCAAGACCATAAGAAATTCAAGATGGGCAATAAGATGGTTTCTCCTTGTTAACCTATTGTTCAGCACATGTTTAGTCTGGTGAGGGATTTGCACATTTAATAAACAACCTTATTTCTAACATACTTGGCTCTATCGGCTCAGGAGGCAAAAGGTCTTCAGATGTCTCCACTTCATTTTCCTTTTCATCATTGGCTTTGATGGCTATCTTGCACTCCATTTTCTCTCCCGTCTCACCTGGACATGGAAACCATGAAATCTGAGTCAAGTCACCTATCCGGATGAGAACAACAGAAGTGAGCAAATCAGAAAATGAGTTACCGGAAGTTATATGATTTGATACTGAGTCTTCCTCCCGCATTATTTCAGTGCAATCCAATGTAAGCTTGAGGAATAATGCCTCTTCTGTCTGGGCACGTTGCAGACTCAATATCAACTTCAACAACTTTAGGTAATTCACATTCTTTGGCTGCAGCAGAACTGTCTGGTTCTTCAGTCAACCATCTGTGATATTGGCTCAGTTTAGCTCCTTCCACTGGTACATCCTGATATTATAGGTCGACCTTCACTAATCCGGCACCATTGGGACTTGAGGAGTGCCGGATTAGTGAAAATGCTGAATTACAGAAGGATCACATTAAGCATAATCAGTGCCGGATTATCGAAGGAACCGGATTACAGGTAGTTGGATTAGTGAAGGTCGACTTCACTATTATCACTTGCAATACAGTATCACGTAAGGGTTGCATTTTGCATTATTTCAGATTGCACTACAATCTTTGTACCATTTCTGTTGTTCAGCACTCGTATTTATTATTACATGTATACCGTTTACTCCATGGACTTCATTTCAATTTCATTGCACCATGAAGTATATGACAAATAATCTAAACTAATTCTACTGCTACGACGTGGCCACTCTCAGGTTGGAAGAGCAAAACCTGTTATCCGTCTGGGTAGTCTCCAACCTCAAATAGTATGAACTTTGATTTCTCTAACTTATCCCCCTGCCCCCTTCTCTCTTTTTCCATCCCCATTCTGGCTCCCCTCTCACCCTGTCTCTTCTCACCTGCCCATCACCTTCCTCTGGTGCCCCTCCTCCTTTCCTTTCTCCCATGAACTACTGTACTGTCAGATTCCTCCCTCTTCAGCCCTTTACCTCTTCCACCAATCACCTCCCAGCTTCTCATTTCATTGTCCCTCCTCTACCCACCCACCTTGCCCTTCACCTGGTCTCACCTATCACCTGACAGCTTGTACTCCCTACCCCTCCCCTCCCATATTCTTATTCTGACTTCCTTGCCTCTTCCAGTCCAGTCCTGATGAAGGGTCTCAGCCCGAAACGTTGACTGTTTATTGCTCTTCATAGATGCTGCCTGACCTGCTTCGTTACTTCAGCATCTTGTGTGTGCTGCTCCAATCTAGTCCAATCCTTTGATCTATAACTATCTGTCAACTTTAACCCATCAATCTCTACATATTCCCACAGTTAATCCTAACCTCATCCTAATACACATATATTCTTTTTGTCCTGCCCATCCAACCCCAACCCAACTCTGCTACTAAATAAACTATTTTTTTTCTCTTTCCATGTATGCTGACTGACCTGCTTGAGCCTTTCCAACATTTTCTGCTTTTATGGCAATTTTGGGGATGGTGGTTGAATAGCGTAGGTGAATAACCAGTGCATTTTGCACATGGTATTCACTGCAGTCACTGTATGCTGGTGGTGGAGGGACTGAATATCTTGAGTGATAGATGAGGTGTCCATCAAACAGGCTGCTTCATTCTGCACAGTGTCAAGTGTTTTGAATATTGTTGGATCTAGATTCATTCAGGTGGGGTGGAGTGCGAGGGATTCCAGTCTTAGAATTAATGCTAGACAACAATTAGTGTTGGAATTCGGGGAAGTCTATGTCATAGAGACAGACCTTTAGCTTGTTTGGGAAAATGACGAGGCGATAGATAGGAGCTACAGGAAGGTAGTCACTCCTAAATTGCAAGAGGCAGGTAACTGGGTGACTGTCAGAAGAGGGAAAGGAAATGGGCAGCCAGTGCAAGAGTACCCTGTGGTCATTCCTGTCCCCCTCAATAATAAGTATATCACCCTTGATACTGTTGGGGGGGAATGACTACCGGGTGGAACTGCGGCAACTGTGTTGCTGCCATTGAGCCTGGCATTGTGGCTCAAAAGGGAAGGTGCGGGAGCAAAGAAGGCTGCAGTAGTGATAGTGGGTTCCATAATTAGAGGAGGGGACATGAGATTCTGTTTACTTGCAAGCGACACTCAGATGTTGCGTTGCCTCCCAACTGCCAGGGTCAGAGGTGTCTCTGATTGGGTCCATGGCATCCTAAAGGGGGGAGGCGAGCAGCCAGAAGTCTTGGTATATATTGGTACCAATGACATGCGTAGGAAAAGGGAGGAAGTCCTGAAGAGAGAATTTAGGGATTTGGGTAGAAAGCTGAAAAACAGGACCTCCAGGGTAGTGATCTCCGGATTGCTGCCTGTGCCACGTGTTAGTGAGAGTAAGATGGGATCATTTGGCAGATGAATGCATGCCTGGTGCAAGGGGCAGGGGTTCAGAATTCTAGATCATTGGGATCTCTTCTGGGGAAGGTACGACTTGTACAGGAAGGACGGATTACACCTGAACCCGAGCGGGACCAATATCCTTGTCAGCAGGTATTCTAGAGCTGTTGGGAATGGTTTAAACTAATTTGGCAGGGGGATGGGAACCGGAGCGATGGGTTATTTGCTATACAAGTAGATGCAGTGTGTAGTGAGACTGTTGGGAAGGACAGCAGATGACGGAGCAAAATTGCAGTCAGCGGGGTGAGTTGAAGTGTAACATGTGGACAAGATCGAAAAGGGTAATGAATGAAGGTGTTATACTCGAGTGCATGCAATATGTGGAATAAGGTGGATGAACTTGTAGCACAGTTAGAGATTGGCGGGTATGATGTTGTGGGCATCACTGAGTCGTGGCTGAAAGAGGATCATAGTTGGGAGCTAAACATCCAAGGAAAGGACAGGCAGGTAGGCAAGGGGGGTGGCATGGCTCTGTTGGTAGTTAGTTAAATTCTGTCCCGAGCCTTATAGGCTCATCAGGCTGGTGCTTATGCCGGTTTCCGTGGCGTGAAGCAACTGAGAGTACGAGACTCCCCCTACCCGCTAGGACGCCAGTCTATTGTGAGGTTAACCCTCCAGTATTTTGCCGGTACCCATTTTCAGCTGGGTGGACTGGAGCAGTGTGTGGTTAAGTGCCTTGCTCAAGGACATAACACGTTGCCTCGGCTGGGACTCGAACTCACAACCTTCAGATCACTAGTCCAACGCCCAAACCGCTTGGCCACGCACCACACTATCGGTAAAAATAAAAGAAATCAAATCGTGAGAAAGAGGTGACATAGGTTCAGAAGATTTAAAATCTTTGAGGATAGAAATAAGAAATTGCAAGGTAAAAAGACCCTAATGAGAGTTACATACAGGCCTCTGAACAGTAGCCAGAATTACAACGAGAGTTAGAAAAGGCACATAATAAGGGCAATGTTATGATAGTCATGGAGGATTTCAATATGCAGGAAGATTGGGAAAATCAGTTTGTTGCTGGATCCCAAGAGAGAAAATTTGTAGAATGCCCATGAGGTGGCTTTTTAGAGCAGCTTGTGGTTGAGCCACTAGTGGAAATGCTATTCTAGATTGGGTGTTGTGTGATGAACCGGATTTGCTTAGTGAGTTTAAAATATAGGAACCCTTGGGAGGCAGTGATCATAATTTGATAGAATTCACCCTGCAATTTGAGAGGGAGAAGCTAGAGTAAAATGTATACTATTTCATTGAAGCAAAGGGAATTACAGAGGCAAGGGGGTACAAAGGAGGTTCACCAGTTGATTCCTGGGATGGCAGGACTTTCATATGATGAAAGACTGGATCGACTAGGCTTATACCCTCTGGAATTTAGCAGATTGAGGGGGGATCTGATTGAAATGTATAAAATCCTAAAGGGATTGGACAGGCTAGATGCAGGAAGATTGTTCCTGATGTTGGGGAAGTCCAGAATGAGGGGTCACAGTTTGAGGATAAAGGGGAAGCCTTTGAGGACCGAGATGAGGAAAAACATCTTCACACAGAGAGTGGTGAATCTGTGGAATTCTCTGCCACGGGAAACAGTTGAGGCCAGTTCATTGGCTATATTTAAGAGGGAGTTAGATAAGGCCCTTGTGGCTAAAGGAATCAGGGGGTATGGAGAGAAGGCAGGTATAGGGTTCTGAGTTGGATGATCAGCCATGATTGTACTGAATGGTGGTGCAGGCTCGAAGGGCTGAATGGCCTACTCCTGCACCTATTTTCTATGTTTCTATGTTTCTATGAGAGCAGAGCTGGCCAAAGTACAGCAAAAATTAGTGGGAAGTTAGAGAATTGGGAAGTTTTTAAAAACCAACAGAACGCAACTAAAAAAGTTATAAAGAAGGAAAAGATGGAATACAAAGTTAAGCTAGCCAATAATATTAAATGGGATACCAAAAGTTTCTTCAGGTATATAAAGTGTAAAAGAGAGGCGAGAGTAGATATTGGACTGCCGGAAAATGATGCTGTAGTAATGGTGGACAAGGAAATGGCAGACAAACTGAATAACTGTTTTGCGTCAGTCTTCATTGTGGAAGACATTAGTGGTATGACAGAAGTTCAAGAGTGTCAGGGGGTAGAAGTGAGTACGGTTACTATTACTAGGGAGAAGCTGCCTGGTAAACTGAAAGTAGGTAAGTCACCTGGACCCAGATGAACTACACACTAGGGTTCTGAAAGAGATAGCTGAAGAGATTGTGGAGGCACTAGTAATGATCTTTCAAGAATCACTAGATTCTGACATGGTTCCGGAGGACTGGAAAAATGCCAAAGTCACTCCACTCTTCAAGAAGGGAGGGCAGTAAAAGAAAGGAAATTATAGGCTAGTTAGTCTATAGTCAGTGGTTGGGAAGATGTTTGAGTCAATTGTTAAGATTCCACATGATAAAATGAGCCAAGTTCAGCATGGTTTTCTTAAGGAACAAGTAATCTGTTGAAGTTCTTTGAGGAAATAACAACCAGGATGGACAAAAGAGAATCAGTAGATATTGTGTACTTGAATTTTCATAAGGCCTTTGACAAGGTGCCGCACCTGAGGCTGCTTAACAGGATTAAGAGCCAATGGTATCACAAGAAAGATATTAGCATAGATAGAGGATTGGCTGATTCATAGGAGGCTAAGACTGGGAATAAAGGGAGCCTTTTTTGGTTGGCTGCTGGTGACTAGAGGTATTCTGCAGGGGTCGATTTTGGGACCGCTTCTTTTTATGTAATATGTCAAAGCTTTATTTGACAGAATTGATGGCATTGTAGGCAAGTTTGCAGATAATATGAAGACAGGTGGAGAGGCAGATGGTGTTGAAGAAGCAGGGAGGCTGCAGAAGTACTTAGGAGAATGGACAAGGAAGTGGCAGATGAAATATAGTGTCAGGAAGTGTATGGTCATGCACTTTGGAAGAAGGCAGACACATTGGCAGATACTATTTTCTAAACAAAGAGAAAATTCAAAAATCCAAGGTGCAGAAAGGCTTGGGAATCCTCATGCAGATTTCTCTAAAGGTTAACTTGCAGGTTGAGTTGGTGGTGAGGAAGGCAAATACAATGTTAGCATCTATTTTGAAAGGACAAGAATATAAAAGCAAGAATGTAATGCTGAGGCTTTATAAGGCACTGGTTAGGCCTCACTTGGAGTATTGCGAGCAGTTTTTGGCCCCTTATATAAGAAAGTATTTGCCAATATTGGAGAGGGTTCAGAGGAGGTACACAAAAATGATTACAAGAATGAAGGGGTTATCGTACTCACTGGAATTTAGAATAATGGGAGGGGGGGGATCTCATTGAAATCGATAGAATGTTGAAAAGTCTAGATAGAGTGCATGCGGAGATGATGTTTCCAATAGTGGGAGAGTCAAGGACCAGAGGGCATGGCCTCTGAACAGAGTGATGTCTATTTAGGATGGAGATGAGGAAGAATTTTCTAAGCCAAAGAGTGGTGAATCTGTGGAATTCATTGCTACAGGTAGCTATGGAGGCCAGATCTTTGGGTGTATTTAAAGCCGAGGTTGATGGGTTCTTGAGTAGTCTGGGTGTGAAAAGTTACAGGGAGAAGGCAGGGGAATGGGGTTAAGAGGAAACATGGTTCAGCCATGATGAAATGGTGGAGCAGTCTCAATGGGCTGAATGGCCTAATTCTGTTCCTATGTCTTATGTGAAACATTTGTGGGCATCTTTACAAGGACAATTACAAAATTACAAGTGTTGTCACTGACTGCAGAATATGGGTCAGTGTTTCAGATCACAACTGATATGTTACCTTCAATCCGGTCCTCAGAAGGATGAACTTTTTCAATATCATCAGCATCAGAGAGTGCAGTCTCTTCCACTGGAGCTGCTGACACCGCTTGTTCTTCAGAAGTCACCCCTGCATGAGCTGAACTGTCTTCAGTATCTGTGGTCAAACGCGCTCCATCTTCTAAAGGGCTTGGCTCATTGGTGATAACCTCGTCAGGACCAGGGTCGGCTGCCCTGGGTTCCAATCTTTGGGCTTGATCTGGAATTGTTTCCCCTTCATTGGTTATTGGGCCATTTACATCTGGAGCTGTGTTTATTTCACCAGTGAGAATCCCATCAAAAGAGAGGCAAAATGTTATTTTGATCAGTAAATGTTATATGCTCTCAACTTTAACACAACAATACAGCACACTTAACATGACAGACGCCTCCTTAAATCTGTATTTGGTGCTCCAAACATGGCTTCCTTTACATAATTGAGACCAAGCACAGACTGGATGACTGTTTCACAGTGAACCCACACTCAGTCCATAGTGGCCATCCCAAGCTCCCAGTTGCAAACCATTTCAACACCTCTTCCCACCCCAGCGTGTCTGTTCTTAGCCTTCGCCGCTGCTAGTATAAGGCCCAACACAAAATACAGGAACAACACCTTGTATTCTGCCTTGGTAGTTTACAATGCTATGGTATTAACATTGAGTTTTTCAATTTTAGTTTCTTCCTCCTTTGCCTCCACTCCCATTCTCTCCCCTGCCTCTCTTCTTCCATTTCTGTCCCCCTTTTTCTCAACCGCCCCCACCCCCAATCACTCATCATCCATCTTTGATCCCTCCCTCTGCTGGTACCATTCACTCACTATACACACAGTTCACCCAAGGTTCCCCCCTCCACGATCTGATTCTGGTTCCATCTACCATTCACCTCTTCCTTAATAGTTCCCATTCTCACCTCCTTTATGTATCAGAGTTCAATACTGGTGGCTCTTTGTATTCCTGCTTATCTCCCACCAGTCTCTGTCTCCAACATTCACACTCCCCTCCCCCCCAGCTCACTCCATCACCCTCTCATCTTTGTTTTCCTTCCCTCTATCTAACTCCATCAATTATTCAGCTGCTACTGTCTTCCAACTTCATTCCCTCCCCTCCTCTTCCTGGCACAAACTGTCATCATCTTACAACCCTCCTGTCCACCAGTCTCCTCGGATTCCTGAATTCCCTCCTCCTGTTTATACCAGCCATCTCCCCACTATAGTCCTGAAGCAGGGTTTCCAACCCAAACAAGTCTTTTCTTCCCCCAGATGCTGCTCAACCCAATGAATTCCTTCAGCATTGCACTATTAACGTGTCAGCCATAATCTGAGCTATCAGAACAGGGTCTGGAGTTGGTGTTAAGAGTTTGCAAATGTTCTCATACATAGCTGCCCACAAACATCTCCAACTCGTCAAATGACTGCTCTGCAACATCTGTCCCAGAAGATGCTCCCTCCCTCCTCTGCCTGGATGAGTGCAGCTTCAGCTGAATTCAGGAATGCTGAAGCCAACAGAGAAAACGAAGCAGTCAGGGCCAGAGAACTGAAAGTTGTTGATGAAGTGGTGGAGGTAGAAAAGGGCTAGACCAGAGGTGACAAGATGGAGTCGATATGAAAAGGTGAGTTGGGTTGGGCAGGAGCAGGCAGAAACCATCCCCCACCAGGGCAGTTTTGTTTGTGAATCTTTGGTAGGAGGTGGAATCGGACAATGTGGTGTTGGGGAACTGTCAGTGAAGAAAGTGGGAGGGGCCAAAGCAGAAGTTGCTGTATACAAGGACAGGTTCTGTCAGACAGAGGAGCTTGGTGGTGGAAAGGGAAAGATTGGGTCTGTTTCCAGAAATCTCTGAACCCTTCCTGATGGGTGGATAAAGTGGGAGGAACCAAAAGGGAAGTGGTGAAGGTGCAAAAATCCAGAGTTGGGCCTGCTTCTTATTTAAAGTGATCATGGGAAATCATCTGCTTGGGTACCCTGTTCCTACTTTCTACCCATGATTCCTTTAATGTTAAGAAACATATTTACCTCCTGGAATATATTTAATGGCCTCCTCTACTGCTTCATGTGGTAGAGAACTCCATGGGTTCACCAGCATTTGGGTGAACACAGTTTTTCTAAATGGACTATCCTCCTGTCCTGTGAGCTGGGACTGGACTCACCAACCAACAGGAGCATCCTTCGTGTGCAGCTTCCAGGTAGAATTTGAGAGGGTTTTTGTAAGATCCTCTTTCATTCTGCTGTTCTCCAATCTGTCTTCATTTGGTAAGCCTACCGTCCCGGGAAGGACTCTAGTCAACCTCCAGCATTCCTTCCATGGCAAGAACATAAGGAGACCAAAGCTGCACACAAAACTCCTAACTCTTGTCTGACAGAAACTCTGTAGAAGTGCAGAAAACCACCCTTGTTCCCATTCTCAAATCATCTTCCTTCCCCAACTCCTTGCTGCGCCTGAACACTTCGCTCAGTGACTGGTTGGTCTACAAGGGCCTGATATACCTGCACTTTCCCCACGCTGACACCATCTAGATAATTACCTGCTACTGGAACCAGATTTTTAATTATTTTGCTAAGGTATTAGTTGAATTAATGCAAGACTAAAATTGTAGTTTCCCAACACACAATTTGTACTTTTAAAGCATATATTTTCACACTATGTGCTGTTTGTTTCCACGTGCTGGCAAAAAAGCAGTGTAGCAGTTACATAACAGTGTCACATTTTCATTTTTCATTGGCTATGTATCAGCACATGACATGTGCTGTGACTGAATCTTTTGACTTCCTTGTCTCAGGAATTTGTCTTATCTGAGTATAAAAGTGTCAGGCTCTGCAAAAATCACCATCTTTGCTCTTTATTCTGGTCTTTTGTCTTTGGCTCCAGTTCATACGCTCTGTATCTGTTCCTTTGCTTAAACTTTAAAATAAAAGACTGTGAAGCTGCAAGTTTTCACTCATTTTTGGGCTCATAAAAGAACATGAGAAATGAAAAATCACTAAATTCCCAACTGCCTTGCTGTTTTTAGAAAAAAAAATCGGATAGCTTCATATTTATCCAAATTAAATTGGGCATAAAAGTGACATATGGACTCCAATATTGGGAAACAGGACTAATGCTATCAGATATCAGACTCTTGAATGGAGCTCTTGTGTGATAAAATGGAGCACCTCCGCTCTGTCTGCCACAACAAACAGGGTCTCCCGGTAGCCACCCACTTAAACTCTGCTTCCCATTCCCATTCGGATGTGTCCATACATGGCCTCCTCCACTGCCATGATGAGGCTAAACTCAGGTTGGAGGAGCAACACCTCATATACCGTCTAGGTAGTCTCCAGCCCCTTGGTATGAACATAGAATTCTCCAACTTCTGGTAATTCCCTCCCCCTCCCTTCCCCTATCCCTATGTCACTCTGTCCCTCCCCCAGCTGCCTATCACCTCCCTCATGGTTCTGCCTCCTTCTACTATCCATTGTGTTTTCCCCTATTCCTTCTTCACCTTTCCTGCCTATCTCCTCCCTGCCCCTTTCCCCTATTCCTTCTTCACCTTTCCTGCCTATCTCCTCCCTGCCTCCCTTCCCCCACCCCTTTATCTTTCCCCTTACTGGTTTTTCACCTGGAACCTACCAGCCTTCTCCTTCCCACCCTCCCCAAACTTCTTTATAGGGCCTCTGGCCCTTCCCTCTACAGTCTTGATGAAGGGTTCCGGCCCGAAACGTTGACTGATCGTTTCCACGGATGCTGCCCGACCTGCTGAGTTCCTCCAGCGTGTTGAGTGTAATGATAAAATGGTCTCCTGGCCTCACAGTCTACCTTGTTACGATATTCCGCTCTATCTTTTACCTCCACTGTACACTTTTGGTAGCTTTTACACTTTATTCTGCATTGCTCTTATTTTATCTTTTTCTAGCTCAATGCATTGTGTAATGATTTGATATTTATAAACAGTGTGCAAGACAAACTTTTCACTGTATTTCGGTACATGTGACAATAATAAAATAAAAAAAACTATTACCAATATATTTGAGCCACACACACAAAATGCTGGAAGAACTCAATACGCCAGGCAGCATCTATGGAAAAGAGTAAAACAGTCGACACTTTGGGCCAAGTCCCTTCATCGGGACTGGAAAAAAATGAGAAGTCTGAGCAAGAAGGTGATGGGAGGGGTGGAAGAAGAACAAGGGAAATCAGAATGGGAAATGGTGAAGGAGAGGGGAAGGGCCATTGCTGGAAGTTTGAGAAATCGATGTTCTTTCCGTCAGGTCGGAATATGAGGTCTTGCTCCTCCAACTTGAGTGTGGCCTCGCCATAGCAGTAGAGGAGGCCATGGACTGAGATTCTAGAATGGGAAGGGGAAGTAGAATTAAAATGGGTGACCACTGGGAGATCCCACTTTTTCTCATGGTCTGAACATTGGTGCTCGGCGAAAAGGTGTCCCAATCTACTTCAGGTCCCACCGATACACAAGAGGCCACACTGGGAGCACCGGATACAGTAGATGACCCCAACAGACTTACAGGTGAAGTGTTGCCTCCCCCTGGAAGGACTGTTTGGGGCCCTGAATGGTAGTGAAGGAGGAGTTGTAGGGGCAGGTGTATCACTTGTTCCGCTTGCAAGGATAAGTACCAGGAGGGAGATCAATGGGGAGGGACAAATAGACAAGGAAGTTGCATAGGGAGCGATAGCAGAAAGTGGGGGGGGGGCAGTGTGGTGAAGATGTGCTTGGTGGTGGGATCCTGTTGGAGATGGCAGAATGAAAGCGTGGCACGTAGAAATCGATGGGAGAAGCAATCAATTGAAGCTGAGTATCTGTGTTCCTCAGAGTGTCTGAATTGAGAAGATTGAAAATGGATCTGGAAGCCATGTGGCACAAGATGGCAGCAAAAACATGTTCCCAGGAAAGATACATGGCTGTGGTAGCGGGTTTGGGTGAGCACATGGTCAAAGAGTTGGAGGCAGCAGAGATCACAGAGGGGGAACAGTGAGAGAGGGTTTCACTGAACTCCCATCAAAGGGAAGATTTACTCACAACACACTGGAGGAACTCAGCAGGTCGGGCAGCATCCGTGGAAAAGATCAGTCGACGTTTCGGGCCGGAACCCTTCGTCAGGACTGAAGTGAGAAGGGGCAGAGGCCCTATAAAGAAGGTGGGGGGAGGGTGGGAAGGAGAAGGCTGGTAGGTTCCAGGTGAAAAACCAGTAAGGGGAAAGATAAAGGGGTGGGGGAGGGGAAGCAGGGAGGTGATAGGCAGGAAAGGTGAAGAAAGAATAGGGGAAAACACAATGGGTCGTAGGAGGCGAAACCAAGAGGGAGGTGGTAGGCAGCTGGGGGAGGGGACAGAGTGACATAGGGATAGGGGAAGGGAGGGGGAGGGAATTACTGGAAGTTGGAGAATTCTATGTTCATACCAAGGGGCTGGAAGCCTCCCTCTTGGTTCCGCCTCCTACTACCCATTGTGTTTTACCAGCCTTCTCCTTCCCACCCTCCCCCCACCTTCTTTACAGGGCCTCTGCCCCTTCCCTCTTCAGAATTGACGAAGGGTTCCGGCCCGAAACGTCAACCGATCTTTTCCACTGATTCTGCCCGACCTGCTGAGTTCCTCCAGCGTGTTGTGAGTGTTGCTTTGACCCCAGCATCTGCAGATTATTTTGTGTTTACGAAAGGGAAGATTTAAACTTCTTCAAGGTAGTCATTCCCTGAAAAGATTTAACAGTGTAGTAGTATAGTAGCACAAACATGAGATGTTTCTTGCGTTTGTACCAATATATTTGATTCAGTGTGCAGGTCCTTAAAGGCAGTAAGGTAGATAAATATGGTGTTGAGGTCAAAGCTTAGAATTCAAGAGCTTTATGTATTAGGCTGCAACTAAATGATTACATACAATTCCATACATTTCCATTTATGGTACTAGAGAGAGGGCAGAGGCCACAAATACTGAATTATATTTACAAAAGAAGACTGGCTAGATTGGATTGGCTTTGTAATTGCCAGCAGTTTCACTCCCAGTGTGTAAATGCATAAGAGCTCCTGGTGAGCACAAGGATGTATTTCCCTTCACAGAAGATCAATAACCAGGGACAAAAATGTAAGTTTACTGGTCTAAGAACTAACGGAATGTTGAAGACGGAAACACGAGGAAGTCTGCAGATGCTGGAAATTCAAGCAACACACGGAGGGTCTCGGCCCAAAACGTCGACTGTACCTCTTCCTATAGATGTTGCCTGGCCTGCTGTGTTCCACCAGCATTGCGTGGGAATGTTGAAGAATGATTTTCTCACCCAGAGAATGATGGAGGTATAGAGATCACTGCCTGAAAGAATGGTGGGGAAACAAACCCTTGCACCCTTTAAAAAGCACCTGGAGAGAACTTGATCCGCTGTAACTTGAACTAGTCTGAGAGCTCGGAGACAGAACACCAGGTTTCAGTCAGCAAGGACAGGATGGGCCAAATGGGCTCATATGCTGTAGATTTCTATGATATTCAATTCCTTTGAGAGTGGCATCATAGATAGATAGAGTGGTGTAGGGTCCTGATGAAGGCCCAAAATATCAACTGTTTATTCCCAATCATAGATGCTGCCTGGCCTGCTGAGTTCCTCCAGCATTTTGTGTGTGATGAAGAAGGGGATTGGCATGCTGGCCTTATCAATTAGGAGATTGAGTATAGGGATTGGGGTGTTATATTGTTGTTGTACGAGACAGTGAGGCTACATTTGGAGTATTGTGTACTGTGGTAGGAATGGTTAAAACTAGTATATGATGGGATACTTAACCATTCTGGAACAGCTGGGCCTAAGACTGCTGATGTGAGTGGAGAATAACCTTGGATGATAAGGGCGGTATCAGGAACTCCGAGTAATAAGATACTAGGCCCCAGGAGGTAAATTATGAGTCCTGATAACAGGAAGCAGGAAGAACTGTTAGACTCGCGCTTAGAGATAATTGACATGTCTTTTAAATGATTGAGCATGTACTGGCTGTGGGATGTCAAACAAAGTTACGTGAAGTTGTTTGTCTTGCTGTATAAATATGAGCTTGGTATAATCAAAAAATCAGAGTTCTGGCGGCGGTGGAGGCTGCTGCAGACACTCCATGATATCACGTTAATAAACCCTTAAAACGAAACTCGAAGTCACAACATGTACAGTTTTGGTCATCCTGTTATAGAAAAGATGTCATTAAGTAGGAAAAAGTGCAAAAAAAAGATATTGTGGGGACTCCTTAATTTCATTAGACAGATTTCCGGATGATTTCAGAGTGATTTCATTCATTTTGCTCTCAAGCCCCCTGAATTCTGGCAGGAACTTACCACCGTTTGGTTTGCTCAGGCAGAGGCCCAGTTCGCAGTGTGGGCAATCTCGTAAGATGACACGAAAAATTACTACATTGTCGCAGCATTAGACAGCTGTACGGCGACCATGGTGATGAGTGTCTTCCAGCACCCCCTCGAAGTCAGCAGGCACGAGACTCTTAGGTAACTCCTAGAGACTTACAAACTTTCCGAGTCTGAGTGTGCCTGTCGGCTCCTCTCACTGCCCGGTTTAGGCATCTCTAAGCCATCGGAGTTGATGGGCCACATATTTTCCCTCCATACGGACATCAGCCGTGTTTCACCTTCGGAGAACTTTTCCTGCAACAAGTACCAGGTGAGATGCGGTTGGCTCTGGCTGGCTCTCCCCCCAAAGACCTCCGGGCTCTTGTCAGAGGCTGACAAGGTGCTTTCCATCACCAAGAAGGCTTGTGTGACCATGCGGCTGGATGACTGAACATAAGACAATCACCGTGGCTCAAAGACAGTTTCCTTCCCTGTGTTTCTGCCACGTGAGGTTTGGGCCGAGAGCTCAGAAATACCACCCACCCTGCAGGTTCAAGGAATCGGGAAATGGAAATGGCTGGTGCCTTTTAGCTGCTGTGGGCGTTGGCAGGTCAGACAGTTTGTTGTTCATTCCTCTGTGACATGGGCACTCAGTTGAGCGTCCTGCCCGTCTCTAAATTGTACATACAAACTGGGGAATATGGACCATCTCCCGAGGCTGTGAATGGCAGAGCCATCCGGACTTTTGCTAAGTGTAAGATGGCGTTGTGCTTTGGCAGGCCGAAGTTCCACTGGAATTTTGTGTTGGTGGCGGTGTCTATGATCCTGCTGGGGGCTGACTTCCTCTGCACCAGCAGTCTTCTCTTTGATGTCCAGAACCAGCGCCTCGTCAACGCAGAGACTTTCTACTCCCTCTCTGGCACACTCAGCACCACCAGCACTTCAAAGTTGTCCAGCGTCCTTTCCACCTCCGTCAACATCCTCTGCCTCCTCGCTGAGTTCCCAGACCTGACCGAGCTCACCTTCTCCTCCTCCACTGCTAAACACGGGGTGGAGCACCATATCCTCACTACCACCCCACCCATTTACGCCAGGTGCCTCGACCTGGAGAAGCTAGCTGTCGCTAAGGCTGAGTTTGAAGCCATGGAGCACCTGGGTATCTTCAGGCAATCCAGCAGTCCATGAGCTTCCCCTCTCCACATCGTGTGAAAACCAGGAGGCGGGTGATGTCCATGTGGTGATTACCAACGCCCCAACGACACTTCAACCCCTGACCAATACCCAATCCCACACATCCAGAATTTCTCTGCCCACCTGGCAGGGAAAATTAATTTCTCGAAGGTGGACCTCGTTCGTGGTTATCACCAGGTCCCTGTCCACCCGAGTGACACTCCTAAAACTGCTGTCATTACACCGTTTGGTTTGTTTGAGTTCCTCTGAATGCCATTTGGGCTGAAAAAGCAGCCCAGACCTTTTAGTGCCTCATGGACAGTGTTCTCAGGGATTTTCCATTCCTGTTTGTTTGCCTAGATGACATTTTGGTAGCCAGCTCTTCTAGAGCTGAACATCTCTTACACTTGAGAACTCTTTTCAAATGCCTTAGGCAGCACGGTCTTATCATCAACCCAGTGAAGTGCCAGTTTGGGCAACCCATGGTTGATTTCCTCAGACACTGTGTCAATCCAGCAATGGCAGTTCCCCTGCCGGCTAAGGTTGAAGCTGTTAAGCACTTCCCTTGGCCAGTCACTGTTAAGGCCCTGCAGGAGTTTTTGGGCACGGTGAACTTTTATCACTGTTTTGTCCCAAAGCAGCTCAGCTCATGCACACCCTGTATGAGGCCCTTAAGGGCAATATGACCAAGCATGTTGTGGGCTGGACAGTGGAAAGGTTCAAGGCATTCTCGGACACTAAGCAGGCATTGTCTAATGTAATGCTGCTGGTGCATCTCCTTCTAGACGCGCTGATCGCTGTCACCACAGATGTATCAGATTGTGCAGTCGACACGGTGTATAAGCAGTTGGTCAACGGCATTTGGCAGCCTCTCGCCTTTTATAGGCATCAGCTTCATCCACGCAAGTGCAAGTACAGCACGTTCAACCGTGAGCTTCTCAGCCCGTACTCGGCTGTGCAGCATTTTCGTTTTCTCCTAGAGGGCCGTTCATTTATGGCTTTTATGGATCATAAGACCCTAACAATTGCCATGCCTAAGGTCTCTGAACCTTGGTCTGCTCGACAGCAGCACCATCTTGCTTTTATTTCAGGTTTCACCACGGACATCCAGCATGTCGCAGGGAAGTACAACCTTGTAGCTGACTGCCATTCCCGGTCCTTCACAGGTGCTGTCCATTTGGGCATGGATTACGCTCAGATGGCAGCAGACCAGGCTTTGGACCTGAGCACGCAGGCGCTGTGTTCAGCAGACAGAGGGTTGAAATTGGTAGATGATGCTTTCAGTGCCAGCGGCGTTCCACTACTGTGTGATGTATCAATGGGGCGTCCCAGGCCGGCCGTGCCAGCAAGCTGGCACAGCACGTTTTCGATGCGGTCCCTGGGCTTTCTCACCCAGGCCAGATAGCATCACAGAAACTGGTGACAGAAAAGTTTGTGTGGCACGGCCTTAAGAAGAACATCAGGAACTGGGCCAGTGCTTGTCTAGCATGTCAACATACGAAAGGGCATTGACATGCAAGGCTCCTTTGGCTCCTTTCACAGAGTGGCATTTCGACCATGTGCATGTGGATTTGGTCGTTCTGTTGCCTCCATCCTGCGGGTTCCTCACCTCCTCACGATCATTGATAGGACAACATGTTGGCCAGTGGCAATACCGCTGCCATCCATTTCAGCTGCAGATGTGTTGCGAGCGCTCGCTGGCTCGTGGATCATTCGATTCAGCATCCAATGGATATCTCTTCAGACCAAAGGACACAGTTTACATCCGAGCTTTGCGATGCAGTTGCCTGTGATCTGGGGGACAGACTGCCATGGGCCATGTTGGGCCTGAGGACGGTGCCTAAGGCGGACCTTCAGTCCTCTTCAGCAGTGCTCATTTTCAGGCAACCCTGTGGGTGCCAGGAGAGTTTCTCCCAACATCCATGGTCCTATGGTCTGCTTCGCAGCAGCAGTTGGCTTTTATGGATAGCACTAAAACTTCTGCTCCACTGCCCACGACGCAGCATGGCCTGTCACGGTTGCACCTGTTGCTGAATCTGCAGCAGGTGAAATATGCATTTGTGCATCATGGTGGACATCGGGGTTCCTTGTGACCACCTTATGAAGGCCTGTTCTGTGTGTTGGAAGCGGGGGATAAGTCTTTTAAGCTAGATTTTGGAGATATCCTGGAGAGTGTTTCTGTGGATCGTCTCAAGCCTGCCCATTTGGAACCTGGACTGTTCAGTGGAAGTGGCGTAGCCCCCATGAAGGGGCCAGCCTTCCACCTCCACCTTCTGACATTGACAATTCCTCCCCCCGCCCCCCCCACCAGCACCTGCCCACGAAGGCACGAGTAGGTTTAGCTGAGTTTTGTGGACTACTGGACTTTGTCTGCTAGGGTGAATTCTGAGGGGGGTACATTTGTGAAGAAAGAATATATATATACACACACACACACACACGACTTTGCCATTTTGTTTGCGTGGGAATAAAGTGTATAATTTTTGTTGACACTCCTACAATATGCAAGAATTTTGCCAGGACTCAAAGGCCTGAGTTATATATAGAGATTGGGCTAACTAGGTCTTTATTCCTTGGAGCATAGAAGATTTACGAGTGACCTTATAGAGGTGTATAAAATCATAAGGGGCATAGATAAGGTGAACACAGTCTTTTTTACAGGAAAAAGGAATGGAAATCTAGTGGGCTTAAGTTTAAGGTGAGCGAGGAAAGATTAAAAAGGAAACTGAAAGGCACCTTTTTCACACAGATGGTGGTGAGATTATAGAACAAGCTTTTTTGAAGTTTTTTAGAGGTTTTTGAAGCAGGTACAATTACAGCATTTAAAAGACATTTGTACAGGTATATGGATAGGAACGGTTAAGAGGGATATCAGTCAAACACAGCAAATGGGTCTAGGTTAGATGGGTACCTTGGTCACCATGGACACATGGGGCTGAAGGGTCTTTTCCCATACTAATACTATCATTCTATAATTCATATTGCTTTAGCTACAAGAGGTACTCAATAAAGTGGCCACTGAGTGTATTTCTGTATGTTCATGGTCTTCTGCTGCTGTAGCCTATCTACTTCAACGTTCGACATGTTGTCTGTTCAAAGGTAGTCTTCTGCACATCACTGTTGTAACATAGTTATTTGATTTACTGTCACCTTCCCGTCAGCTTGAACCAGTCTGGCCATTCTCCCCTGACCTCTGTTATTGACAAGGCGTTTTTAGCCACAGAACTATCAGTTACTGAATGTTTTTGTTTTTCACATCATCCTCTGTCCCAGAAGATCAGCAGACTCTGAGACACTCAAACCACCCAATCTGGCACCAACAATCATGGTCAAAGTCACATTTTCCCCCATTCTAATGTTTGGTCTTTACAACAACTGAACCTACTGACCATGTCTGTATGCTTTTATGCATTGAGTTGCTGCCTCATGATTGGCTGAATAGGTATTTGCTTTAATTAGCAGGTGTTCCTAATAAAATGGCCACAGTGTACAAAATAATTGTTACTGAGAACATTAGGGGGAAGCACAATGGTTTGGGCAAGGGTAGTGGTTTTAAAGAATAAATAAGTTTAGGAAGGTATTTTCAGACTTTTCCCCTAAAATGCTAAAGGCATGATCAACAATGGTGTAATGATTGGGAATATGCCAGAAAGCAGAATTGGGGACACAAGGACCTCAAAGTTGTAACCATTCTCCAGTCTTTAGTCCAGATTATGCAGGTGAATGTGGCAGGATTTGAAACAGAAAGTGGGTATTATGTTACATTGAGATAAAGGCTGAGGCAGGTGAAGAATAGGACAGTAGCGTTTGTGCAAAGACTCCACTGCAAACAGACTTTGCAAAAGCATCATTAAGAAGATTGTATGATCTCTGACCCCTTTGGTTAGGGCAATAGAAGACAAAACTGTCTGATTTTTGTTTATAGGGAATCAGAATTTTCAAATTAAATTACAGCAGTTCTTTGAGAGGGAGAGCGAGAGACTGAATAATTCATTGTGTAATGTGATCTAATGGAAGACCTCCTTTCTGGAGTCAGATCCTCCTTATTATAGTTGTAACAAACCAGTAAAGGTCACACATTCGTCAACAAGCAATGCTCAAAGGTCCATTTTCAAGTGCTTGATTTCACAAAATGAATTAAGAACCCTCACTGAAATTAGAAAACTACCAGGTCATCAAATTAATTCTGCTGCCAGATGCAATAGATTGAATTAAAATGTACTGGAGATTTTTTTAAGATCTTGAAATATACACCAGGTTATTAGAAAGAGACAGGCTAATATTACATGTGTGACTTTCCATCAGGACTCAAACCATAAAATCTTGGCTGTTAAGTTTTGTCCCTCTGTCCAAACAGGAAACGTGGGTGTTTCTGCTGTCTTTTTGTACGAACCCAGGTCCTCCTTCTCTCTTATAAAATCCAAATTAAGACATAAATGTTGAAATACAAACAGGAAATTCACAACAGATCAGGTTACAACCTTGCTAAAAGTAGTAATATATCTCAAGGGTGTTATTTTGAAGCCGAATAGGGGTAATTCTCTGGAGCCTAGCCAATATTAAACCCTCTATCTATGAAAGCAAAAAGCTTTGACAGTATTATGAAATTTGAGATATATCATTTTTTGTAGAAAAGCACTTATTTTCAATTAAATGTATTTCATATTTCTTTGAACCAAAGATGTTATATGATGGGTAAAAGGTGGTATTGGTTTATTATTGGTAATGTCACATTTATTGGTATTGTCACATGTACCAAGATACAGTGAAAAGTTTGCCTTGCATACTGTTTATACAGATCAAATTTTTACACAGTGCATTGAGCTAGATTAAGGTAAAACAATAACAAGGCAGCCTAAAGTGTAACATCTACTAAAAGAGTGCAGCTTTGGTAAACAACAAAGAGCAAGATCATAACTAGATGGATTATGAGGCCTAGAGTCCATCTTATCATATAGGAGGTCTGTCCAGAGGTTGGCACATGGTCAAGTGGTTAAGGTGTCAGTCTAGTGATCTGAAGGTCACTAGTTTGAGCCTCAGCTGAGGCAGCATGTTGTGTCCTTGAGCAAGGCACTTAACCACACACTGCTCTGTGACGACACCATTGCCAAACTGTATCGGCCCTAGTGCCCTTCCCTTGGACAACATCGGTGACGTGAAGAGGGGAGACTTGCAGCATGGGCAACTGCCGGTCTTCCATACAACCTTGCCTAGGCCTGCACCCTGGAAACCTTCTAAGACTAACGGATGCCTATATATATGTCCAAGAGTCTGATAACAGTGGGATAGAAACTATCCTTAAGCCTGGTGCTATGTGCTTTCAGGCTTTTGTATCTTCTTTGATGGAAGAGAAAATGTCCTGTGTGAGTGGGGTCTTCAATTATGCTGGCTGTTTTACTGAAGTAGCAAGAAGAATAGACAGAGTCCATGGAGGAGAGGCTGGTTTCCATTAGGTACTGAGCTCTGTAAACAACTTTCTGTAGTATCTTATGTACAAAGCAGTTGCCATTATGCATCCAGACAACGTTTTTATGGTGCATCAATAAAAATTGCGAAGAGTCAATCGGGGCATGTTGAAGCTCTTAAGCCTCCTGAGGAAGTAGAGGTGTTGATAAGCTTTCTTGGCTGTGACATCAACGTAATTCAACTCAGACAGGCTTTTTTTTCCTCCAAAAATACTTTATTCAGAATTATTACAAAATAAAGTTATATACATATAAGAAAAAACATTCGTTGACTCTGAGTCCTTACTCAATAAAGTTATTTACAATAAAATTATGCGTTGACTCTCTGTTCATATACAAATGAAAGATGTTTACTATAAACCGTTCATTTACTCTCAACCCTTGGTCAAGAGTTAAGACTTATTAACAATAAAATTATCAACAATAAAGGCAGGCGTTGGCTCTAATTCCTTTTCCAAATTAACAATTCCACCCACTCCTGGGGCACCATGTTGATTATCTGTCCACACCGCTGATGAGGGTTAGTCTCCTCCCCACCCAACTCCTCACACTCCCACAGGTGATGAATCTTAAACTGTGGTCCTTCCCCACCGGGCCTTCGCAGTGGCCGCACCAAGCTTGAGTGCATCCCTCAGCACGTACTCCTGCAGGCGAGAGTGAGCCAGTCGGCAGCATTCAGTCACAGACATCTCCATGTGCTGGCAGACCACCAAGTTTCTGGCAGGCCAAAGCACGTCTTTCACCAAATTGATGATCTGCCAGCAGCACCGGATGTTTGCCTCCATGTGCGTCCCCGGGAACAGCCCGTAGATCACCGAGTCCTCGGTAATAGCTGCTGGGCATGAATCTTAGCACCGTCCCTTCCATTCTCCTCCACACCTTCTTTGCGAACCCACAGTGTGCAAAGAGGTGAGCCACCGACTCCACTCCATTACAGTCCTCCCGTGGGCAGTGGGGTGCGGAGACGACATTCCGGGCGTACAGGAGGGATCTGACTGGGAGGGCCCCTCTCACCGCCAGCCAGGCGAGATCTTTGTGCCTGTTGGTGAGGTCTGGTGATGAGGCATTTTGCCAGACGAACTGGACAGTCTGCTCAGGGAACCACCCCACTGAGTCCATCTCGTCAGACAGGCTGTTAGTAATGTTCACACCTATGTAAGAACTTGAAGCTCTCAACTTCTACACTGCTGATGCAGACAGGAGCATGTGCAACACCCCTTTGTGAAGTCAATGGTTTGTTCTTTTGTTGACATTGAGGAAAAGGATGTAGTCATGACAATGTCACTAAGCTCCCAGTATTCCATCTTCATCAGTGGTGTAGGCAATGCAGTGGTGCCAGATATTTGTGAGGCTCCGCTTGGACTATTGTGTCTAGCTTTTGTCACTCTGCTGTAGGAAAGCTGCCATTAAGTTAGAAAGACTGAAGAAAAAAATTACAAGGCTGTTGCTGGGACTTGATTTATAGAGGAGGAAAATAAGGAGCGATCTTATAAAGGTGTGTAATTTTGTGAGGGGCAGAAAGGGTGCATACTCAGTCTTTTTCCCAGGGACAGGAAATCAAGAACTATAGGGAATAGGTTTAAGGTCAGAGGGGAGAGACTTAATGGAAACCTGAAGGGCAACTTCATCATGCAGATGGTACTCAGAACACGGGATGAGCTGCCAGAGGAAGTGGTTGACCAGGTACATGGACATCATTTAAGAACTCCATCTGCCACTTTTCTGCCCAACTCTGCATCCTATCTATATCCTCATGTAACCTTCGACAACCTACAGCTTCATCCACAACTCCTCCAATCTTTGTGTCATCCGCAAACTTACTCACCCATCCTTCCACCTCTTCATCTAGGTCATTTATAAAAATCACAAAGAGCAGGGGTTCCAGGACAGATCCTTGCAGCACCCCACTAGTCACCAACCTCCAGGCAGAATACCTTCCTTCCACTACTACCGTCTGCTTTCATCCCTTAAGTCAATTTTTTATCCAAACAGCCAAGGTTCCACTGATCCCATGCCTCATGACTTTCTGGATGAGTCTCTCATTGGAGACCTTGTCAAATGCCTTGCTAAAATCCATGTAGACCACATCTACCACCCTACCCTTATCAATTTCTTTTGTTATCTCTTCAAAAAACTCAATTAGGCTTGTGAGGCTTGACCTTCCCTTCACAAAGCTATGTTGACTATTCTTGAGTAGACTGTACTTCTCCAAGTGCTCATAGATCCTATTCTTAAGAATCCTTTCCAATAGTTTGCAGACCACCGACGTAAGACTCACTGGTCTATAGTTGCCAGGATTCTCCCTATTACCTTTTTTAAACAAGGGAACTACATTTGCCATTCTCCAATCCTCCGGCACCTCCCCTGCAGCCAAAGAGGACTCAAAGATCATAGCTACTGCTCCAACGATCTCTTCTCTCACTTCCCACAGCAACCTGGGGTATATCATGTCTGGCTCCGGGGACTTATCAATCTTGATGTTTTTAAGAAGATCCAACACTTCTTCTTCCTTAATCTCCACATTGTCCAGCACACAGGCCTGTTCTATTTCAACCTCACCCTGATCAAGGTCCTTTTCACTTGTGAATATTGAAGCAAAGTATTTATTTAGGACTCCCCAACCTCCTCCGCCTCCAGGCACATGTTGCCTTCTTTATCCTTTAGCGGCCCCACCTTCATTCCTGTCATCCTCCTGTTCTTCACATACACATAGAACGCCTTGGGGTTCTCCTTAATCTGACATGCCAAGGCCTTCTCATGCCCCCTTCTAGCTCTCCTAAGTCCTTTCTTAAGCTCCTTCCTGGCTACCCTATATTTCTCATGAGCCCCTCCTGCTTCCTGCTTCTTATATCTAACATATGCTTCCTTCATTCTCTTGATGAGTTGCCTCATGTGTTTCATCAGCCATGGTTCCCTTTTCCTACTACTTTTTCCTTGTCTCAGTGGGACAAACCTATCCTGAACCCAGCACAAGTGGTCCCTAAACTTCCTCCACATTACTTCTGTGCTTTCACCCTTGAACATCTGTTTCCAATTTACTCTCACTAGTTCCTGCCTCATTCCTTCATAGTTAGCCCTTCCCCAGTTAAGCACTCTCCCATTTTGTTTGTTTTTATCCTTTTCTATAGCTATGCTAAAGCTAAGGAAGTTGTGGTCACTCTCACCAAAATACTCCCCCACCAAGAGGTCTGTCACCTGACCAGATTCATTACCCAGAACTAGATCCAGTATGGCCTCTCCTCTCGTCGGTTGGTCCACATACTGTGTCAGGAATCCTCCTTGAACACACCTGACAAGTTCAGCCCCATCTATCCCTCTTGCAGTCAGGAGGTGCCAGTCAATATGACTGCTACTTAATGTTAAGTGTTAGAGTTTAGGATCTCCATTATGGGAGTAAGCCATTGCCTGGTAATCTTATGACTCCAATATTAGTCATAAACTCAAAGTCACACAGCACTACAGCACGGAAACAGGTCCTTTAGCCCATATAGTTCATGCCAAAATGTTATTTTGCTTAGTCCCACTGATCCATACTTGGACCATAACCTTCCCATCCATGTACTTATCCAGATTTCTCCTAAATCTTGCCACTGATCCAGCATCCAGCTCTTCTACTGGCACCTCATTCCACACTTGTACCTCCCTTTGAGTAAAGAAGTTCTTCCTCAGGGTTTGCCTTAAACATTTCACATTTCACCTTCAACCTATGACCTCTAATTGTAGTCTCACCAAACCCTAGTGCAAAAAGTCTGTTTGCATTTATCCTATTTATACCCCTCACAATTTTGCATACCTCTATCAAATCTCTCCTCATCTTCCTATGCTCTGTGGGGGAAAAAAAGTCCTAACCTATTCAACCTTTCCCTATAACTCAAGACCTGGCAACATCCTTGTAAATTTTCTTTGTATTCTATCAATCTTACTAAATCTTTCCTGTAGGTAGGTGACTAGAGCTACAAACAGGCTCCAAATTTGGTGTCACCAACATCTTATACAACTTTAAAATAACTTCCCAACTCTTGTACTCAATACTCTGATTTATGAATGCCAATATGCCAAAGGGTCTCTTTATGACCCCTTCTACAAGTGATGCCTCTTTCAAGGAATCATGGATTTGTATATGTTCTATTGCACTCCTCAGTGCCCAAGGTTAACCATGTATATCTTATCCTGGTTTGTCCTCCCAAAGTACAACATCTCACACTTGTCTGCATTAAATTCCGTCTGACATTTTTCTAGCTGGTCCAGATTAAGTTGAAAGCTTTGATAGCCTTCCTCGCTGTCTACTGTGGACCCAATCTTGTTGCATCAGCAAATTTGCTGATCCAGTTTACCACATTATCATCTAAATCATTGATGTAGATGACAAGCAATAACCGACACAGCACCGACCCCTGCGGCACACATGCCTTCAGTCAGTGAGGCAACGATCTGCTACCAGTCTTAGGCTTTTCCCACTAAGCCAACATTGAATCCAACTCACTACTTCATCCTGAAAGCCACGAGATTAAACCTTTCATGCAGGACTTTGTGAAAATCCACATACACAACATCCTCTTTCGTCAACTTTCCTGGTAGCCTCCACGAGAAGTTAGACACTACCTAGCATGCAGAAAGGCATGTTGACTATCTCTCATCCTGTCTATGTACTGTAACAGAATCAGAATCAGGTTTATTATCACTGGCATGTGACGTGAAATTTGTTAACTTAGCAGCAGCAGTTCAATGCAATACATAATCAAGAAAAAAAACATAATAAATAAGAATGATAGATGCTTGTCTTTATTACAACTGATTAAAAAAATTAAACCTGCATTCTTCGCAGTTTAGAAGAATAAGGGTGATCTTATTGAAACATAAAATATCCTGAGTAAGCATGACGATCGATGTTGAGACATCTCCACTCACAGAAGAATCTGAACAAGGGGACATAACTATAGACGAAGGGGCTGGTTATTTAAAACATAGTGTGTAAAAATTTCATTTCACTGACTATGGTGTATCTCTAGGATTCTCTCCCCCTAATGTTTGTGGAGGCTGGATTACTGGGGGTATTTACTGCCAGAAGCAGATAAGATCAGAGAATCAAAGGTTTGGGGGAACTGAAATCGATCAGCTATGATCACATTGAATGGTTGCATGTTTGAAGGAACAGGGAGCCTCCTCGTAGAGTTATACAACATGGAAACAGTCCCTTCAGCTCAACTCAACCATGCTGGTGCTCCTGCCCCTATTTCTTTTTGCTCTGCTTTTTGAAGAGGTCTGGAGGCCAGGCAGGAGGAAAATGGGCAGAATTTTCTCTGGAAGTACTGTCAGTGTGATTTACCTTCATTATTCTTCAGGGCTTAGGACACAGGCAGCTGAAAGCATGGCTGTTGATAATGGAGCAATAAAAAACTATTACTAAAATATATGCTTCAAGTTTCAGTATATACTAGAGCTGATAAAACTGACTCCCTCTTAATACACAGTTTAAGTGAAGTCATGCTTGAGACTAATTTATGATAGAAATGGATTGTACATTGCATGGGGAAAATGTATTTATGGGGATGACTGCTATCCATGATTTGTTCTAGAGATGCAAAAATTAGAGCAAAAAAAAACAATCTTCTGGACGAACTCAGTGGGTCAAGCAGTATCTGTGGGATGGGGTGGGGTGGGGAGGAACTGTTGACGTTTTGGGTCAAAACCGTGTAGCAGGACTGAAAGGGGAGAGAGGAAATGGCGAGACAGGACAAGAAATGATTGGTGAACTGGGCAGGGGTCGAAGATGATAGGCAGGTTGTGCCAGTTAAGGGAGGGGGATAGGTGGAGATGGGAGACAGAAGCAGGTGGGTGATAGATGGAGGCAGCCAATTTATTTTTATTTATTTATTGAAATACAATGCGGAACAGGCCCTTCCTTCTTTGAGCTGTGCTATTCAGCAACCCCCCAACCCCCGTCCCCAAATTTACTCCAAGCGTAATCATGGGACAATTTACAATGAACAATTAACCTGTTAACTGGTTTGTCTTTGGATTGTGGAAGGAAACTGGAGCACCTGGAGGAAACCCATGCAGTCACAGGGAGAACGTATAAACTCCTTACCGGCGGCAGCTGGGATCCTTTCCTTCCTCAGATGCTGCTCGACCCACTTAGTCTCTCCAGCAGATGTTTGCTGCTCCTGATTCATTTTAGTTTAGTATTCATCAATTTCTCTCACCCCATCTCCAAATCTTATTTCATGTTGAGTGAACTGTTGCTGTTCCTCCATTCCTTCCTCTCTCACCTACCCCTTTTTCCTTAGAGAACTTATTCTGTGATCTGCTTCCACAATGAATAATGTAGATATTTTCCAAAAGCTGTTTACACCTTGTTTAATGTCATCTTCTCTGTAGTCAGTGATCATTTTCTCACCATGCAGATTCTCTTCAGGATTATCATGTCCTAGTCAGTATCTAATGTGACTCAGTGAGTTCCAGTCCATTGGCCCCAATCAGAAAGTTGTGGATTCAAATTTCCATTCCAGAGACTCCAGCAAAAACCATGAAATATCTTGTTTAATTAGAAAAGGATTCTGCAGTGTGGGAAGAATTTTCTTTTAAGTGTGACATTAAATCAGCTGACTTCTCAAATGGAAATGTAAAATTAAATGACATTGTTTTGAAGAGCAAGAGAGCCATTATTTATGTCTAAACCAGCATCACTAAAAATATAAAGAAAAGTAATTTTAATTACTAAATATTGGGATTGGGGTCTTAGCTCGTGATTATCTTGTGCTATTTGTGACATTTTTCTGTGGAGAGGTATGTACATGGAAAGAAGACGTTTAGAAGGCTATGGGCCAAACGTGGGCAGATGAGACAGCTTGCAGGCAACACAGTTGGCATAGACAGGTTGTGCTGAACAGCCCATCTCCAGAGACTGTGAAATTTAGCTGTAGCATTTCCTGTTACAACACTGACTATTGTTCAAAAGTTCTCTTAAATATTTGTTCACCTGGTGCGAAAAACATTTGGAAAGCTGGAAGTTATTGTCCATGCTGATTGTTCCAGAACTGGATGACTTGCTTGATTAATTCCAAGAGTCATTAAGATATTGGTGGGTCTGGCTCTACGGTCAACAAGAGCCGTGGTCTCCTATGCCACCAGGAAGGCAAAGCATGAGTACTCACAGAAAATTCACAGTCACTTTTGTGACACCAGGGACACACAGCGCACGTGGCAAGGTATACAAACAAGGTATACAAACCATAACAGATTACAAGTCCACCCAGCGCGTCAACAACAGCGACACCTCCCTGACAGGCTGAATGCCTTCCATGCATGATTTGTGACATCAAGAAAACCCCTCTCCCCCTGAGGAACGGGCACTCTGTCTGGTTGCAGCCGAGGTGAGGAGGATCCTAGCCAGGGTAAATCTGCACAAAGCTGAGCCGGGCAACATACCCATTTCTAGTCAGGTGCTGAATGATTGTGTGGCTCAGCTAAAAGAGGTCTTAATAGACCTCTTTAACATCTTTTGGCAACAGCCCACTGTTTCTGCAGGTTTCAAGGCAGCCACCATTAGTCTGGTACCAAAGAGAGCGATGGTAACTTACCTAAACAATTACCGCCCAGTGGCCCTGACCTTAATAATCATGAAGTGCTTTGAGCAGTTGGTACGGATTGTATAGAATCCTACCTTATAGCTACATTGGATCCTTTCCAGTTAGGCCACCACTCAAACCAGTCCACTCATGAAGCCACAGCCTCAGCCCTCCACTTCATCCTGTCCCTGCTGGAAAATGATGCCTCATACGCCAGAACATTATTTGTCAACTTCAGCTTGGTGTTTAACACAATCATCCCTCAGAGGCTGCTGGGTAAACTGTTGTCACTGGGACTCAACACCAAGCTCTGTAACTGGATCTTGGACTTCTTGATCAAAAGACTCCAGACAGTCTGAATTGGCAGCAATATTTCAAGCTCATCACACTGATCATTGGTGCCCCGCAGGGCTGTGGGCTCAGCCCACTGCTGTTCATGCTGCTGAATCATGACTGCACTGCCAGATCCAGCTCAAACCGCATCCTCATTTGCTGATGATTCAGCAGTGGTTGGCCTCATCGGCAACAATAATAAGTTGGTATACAGAGTAGAGAGGCTTGTCAAACAGTGTGAGAACAACAACGTGGATATGTCACAAGAGATGATTGTGGACTTCAGGAAGGTGCAGGTCAACCGCTCTCCATTGCATATCAATAGCTCTGCCGTGGAGAGAATGAAGAGCACAAAACTTATCAATTCCATCATCCAAATCATTAAGATATAATGTGAAACATAAGTGGACCCAACACCAACCCCTGCAGAATATCAGTAGTCACTGGTTGCTAATCAGTAAAGACCCCCTTTTTCTCCCCTACTCTTTGCCTGCTGCCAGTCAGCCAATCTTTTACCCATGTTAGTATCTCTGCTATAATACCATGGGTTCTTGTTTAGCAGCCTCACGTGTGGCACCTTGTCAAAGGCCTTCCGAAAATCAAAGTAAACAATGTTTGCTAATTCTCCTTTGTCTATACTGCCTGTTGCTTCCTCTATGAATTTCAACATTTATCCTTCAAGAAACCAGGCTGACTTTTGTGTATTTTATTGTGCGCCTCCTAGTAACTCAAAACTTCATCCTTAATAACGTACTCTAACATCTTGCCAACCACTGACGTCAAGTGCTCCTTTTTTATTGCGCGAATGCCTTGTTTTTGCACACCTTCTTTCTCTCTCATCACTGTGTTGTGCAACATTGACTGTACCTACATGCCTGCTAAGCTGTTTTTGCCCCATTTTAAGAAGGCCCTGGTGAGACACAGCAGTGCTTTACTGGCAGTAAACAAATCTACTAACTACTCCAGTAATCACACTTTTTCTAGACAATGATCACTGCAGTTAATAGCCTGTAACTTCCCTTTCAGAGTTGTAGTTTTGAGCTGCCTGTACAAGCTGGCATTTTTTCAGTGTTCTGTGAGATTTGATGAACTGGAGTCTTGTGCGTGCAGTACAGTTGCAGCAGCGTGGCAGATACAGGCTGAATGGAAGTGATGTGCCTGGACCCAAGAGCAAGAAATGAGCTGATGTTTGGCTATTACTGGAGCAGACTTGAAACCGAATTGAAGTGCCAGGCCTGAGACCAAGGAATGAGCTTATGTTTGACCTAATTAAGCACAGGGCCAGATTGAAAAGGTCAGGTGTCAGGGCCGGAGGTGTGGGACAGACCAGTGTTCAGCTCACTACAAAACGAGGTTTACTATCTCTGCAGTAAACTTGAGCTGTGGCCTGCAACTAACGGACTCCTGGACTAGCTGCCCTGATGAACTGGTGGCTGTGAAGTTCACAGTTTCATGAACTTTAGTTCTAAGTGTTATCTGTTTACTTTTTATTGTTTGCACAATTTGTTCTTTTTTTTTGCTCACATGGCTGTTTGACGGTCTTTTTTAATAGGTTCTATTGGGCTTCTTTGTTTTTGTCGCTGCTTGTAAGAAGATGAATTTCAAGCTTATATATAGTATACCTACTTTGATAATTAATATACAGTAAACTTTTCATTGTACCATGCCTCACTATACTTGTGCATATGACAATAAATTTGATTTGACTCAAAAAATAACTGACCTCATCTCTTTTCTAATCCTAACAAATCTGTGCTCCTTTGTTTTTGACCTTTCCAGGCCCTTCCATAATTTTATACACCTAAGTCTCCTCTCAGCCTCCTCTGTTCCAAAGTAAAGAACCCGAGTTTATTCAATCTCTACCCATAAATAAGACATTCCAGTCTTGTTAACATCCTTGTAACTCTCCTCTGCAACCTCTTCCCAACTCATCCTACGTGAAGCCGGGCCCTCTGTTAATCATGGTCAGCCATGGATGTTGTGCCCAGCTATCTATGTGATCTGCAAACCAGTATGCAAGTCAAGGCAATATGATATGGAGAGCGAGCTGTTGCCCATGTAGCAGGCTCCTCCCCTCCGTGGCAGCTAATGGATCCAAGGAACAGAAGAGACCAATATAGTTTGGCACCAGCAGCATTGCAGGAGTTGCCAGTCAGCATTGAACTCAACGTAGTACTGCCTTAGGGACTCCAGCTCTGAATTTTTCCTTGGGGTTTGCTCCTGAAGTCTTCCCAATGAGTGGGTATAGCCACAAGGCACCCGAGGTTTCAGGTCAGAGTTTTCCTTCTGCTAGATGAGCTGCCAATCACGGCTGTCGAGCCCCATCTGCTCAAAGCGACTAATTTCAAGGTGCCAGTAAACTGCCTTTGCCACTTCTGTAAGTAGAAATAGCTCTGTTGGGCTTAGTAGCCACATATGAAGGCCGAGAGCTGGACTTGGTTATCAGAGACGCACGCCATCGGGAGCACTTAATAGGTAGAGGAAGCTTACCCCCACTACCACCCACAGCTATAACAACTTAAAGGAACCTAATAATCTATTAATTGCTGTTGGTTAATAACAAAACTTGCCAGGAAAAAACATTTTTAAGAGAATATTTTTGACAGATTACAAAAAAAGTGACTTTTAACAACAGTCCAAAACTGTATAAACTACACGTATCAGAAAATGTATGGCAAGCACAAAATACTGGTGTGTTTTATCACTGGCCTCTGTGAGCTCCGGTAAATCTGTCTACGGAGAAGTACTTACCACTTTTGCTGGCTCCATTCCTCTCCTGTTTGGAGCTTGGTCTGTTAGAGTCCTGCAGTTGGGTCTGTGTGCTGCTTGAACAACCCATTGAATCTGCTCCAAGAACAGACTGTGACAGCAAATAGGCAGATTTGCCAGCCAGAGAAAAAGAATCAGTCCAAAGAATTTGACTTGGCAAACAAAAATATTCAATAAAACCTCATAAAGGTGGCGGTGCCTTGCTTTATCGTTACTATACCTGGGGGAAGAAGCAGCAAATGGGAATTGTCCAGCTGCTTGGAGCAAGTTGTTCAGAAAGACAAGCTGTTTTCTCAACACCCGTACAACTTTATCCCCCATTAACCTCGTCTCCGCTTCAGCAGAGACACAGTGATGTGCACTGTGTTGTGATCGGTTGCCATATGAGCAGGATATAATCTGCCTGACTAAAGATGGATTGACTTACATTGCCTTGACTGATAATGAACTGTTAGCATGAAGTGCACACTAGGAATGGCAGCCCAGTACACTATCAATATTTTACCTAAAATGTTCCCTGTTCCCTTTTGGTTTTAATCTTCATCCAGTGCTCGGCTGAAAAGAAATATTATGATAGTGAGGCCAGTACTGTTGGCCATTAGGGCAGAGGATTTTGTAGATGATTTTTCTGAAACAATAACAGGTTCTGAGTGAATTGCTGTACTGAGAGAACATTGCTCAGTCAGATGAGCAATATTAAAAGAGTGCTGCATTGTTGGAGTTGTATCCACTGAGCGTTCCAGTGACAGAGGGTTATACTGTCGGTGCACTGTACTGTTGGAGTTGTTCAATCCAGAAAAGTGCAGTAAGGTTCTTAGAAGTGGGGAGGAATGGAGAGATCTTGAGGTCCATGACAGTAGATCCCTCAAAGTTGCCATGCGGGTTGATAGGATGGTTTAGAAGGCGTATGGTGTGTTGGCCTTCATTAGTCATGGGATTGAATTCAAGAGAAGTGAGGTAATGTTAGATCATACTTGGAGTACTGTGTTCAGTTCTGGTCGCCTCATTATAGGAAGGATGGGGAACCTTTAAAGAGGGTGCAGAGAAAATCTACCAGGATGCTGCCAGGATTAGAGAGCATGTCTTATGAGGATAGGCTGAGTGAGCTAGAGCTTTTCTCTTTGGGGCTAAGGAGGATGAGAGTTGACTTGATAGAGGTGTATAAGATGATAAAAGGCCTGTACTATTCTACGTGTGTTCTATGTACTCAGAGAGTATTCTAATGACAGAGTCATACTGACAGAGTATTGTACTGTTGGAGATGTACCCAGGGAATGCTGCAGTGAGAGCAACTCCTGATTGAGTACTGTATTGATCTCTAATCTAAGGAGAAGGAACATTCAGGGTCATATTGAGAACTTGGAGGTCATCAACCCAGAACACAATGGTGTCTGGCAGATGTGTCATAGACCACCTAACAAACCACCCATCCACCCCTGTTCAGAAACTATTCAGAAACAGGGGAAGAAGCTATTTCTGAATCATTGAGTGTGGGACCTTAGGCTCCTGTACCTCCTCACCAATGACAGTTACAAGAAGTGGACATGTCCCAGATGGTGAGACCCACTGATGACTCCTTGAAAAGTTCAACAAAATATTTTACACCCACTAAAGAAGCAAATCAGGATTATCCAAATGATGTGGGAAGTAAGAAGTCCGTGAGATTTTTCTGCACTGAACATATTCTGAAGCAACTATTTTGTCATTAATCTCATTGCTTTTTTTCTGACAGGATACGTTATTTATTCACATTAACTTCTGAGCTTTTTCACTGCCTACCAACAAAGGTTGTCACTTCTAATATCCCAGGCGAGAAACATTGAATGTAGCAAACACCCTGCTTTTCACATTAAGTTGTCAGACCAATCAGCTGAGCTCTGAAATTACACATTATGATTGAAATGCTATGACATTAGAGGTTCATAACCATTATCAACGAGTTAACATGGATGGATAATTAATGACAAAGCTAATTACTTCTACTGTACTTTGTTAGCAGGGGTATTTAGTCTCTGACTTGTAGAAATGCTTAACAAACTAAATGCTTGCAGCTATATACCATCTTTCAAGATTTTTAGACACCCCAAGACATCCATACGATACTTTTGCCAAGACCCTTCATTAGGCCTTGATGAAGGGTCTTGGCCCGAAATGTCAACTATTTGTTCCCCTCCATAGATGCTGCCTGACTTACTGAGTTCCTCCAGCATTTTACATGTGTTGCTCCCGATTTCCAGCATCTGCTGAGTGTCTAATGTCTAAAACATCTATTATCTTGTAATAAGTGTAGATAATTTTATTTAGCAGGAAATCTAATAAACTTCCACAAAGTGATAATGACAAGATTGTGAACACAAGAAATTCTGCAGATGCCGGAATTCCAGAGTAACACCACAAAGTGCAGCAGATGAGGCAGCATCTATGGAAAGGAATAACCAGTCGACATTTTGGGCTGAGACCCTTCATCAGGCCGGAAAGGAAGTAGGAAGAAGCCAGAATAAGAAGTACAAACTAGAAGGTGATAGGTGAAGCCAGGTGGGTGGGGGAAGGGAGATGGTAAGAAGCTGGGAGGTGATAGGCGGAAAAGGTAAAGGGCTGAAGAAGAAGGAATCTGATAGGAGAGGAGGAAAGAAATCACTGGTGGTGGGAGAAATCAAAGTTCATGCCATCAGGCTGACCACTTTATCTACCTGTGCTGCCACCTTCAGGGATCTTTGGTTTTGTCTCCATGAGTCCTCTGTTCATGACTATTCCCCAGGGCTCTACCATTCATTATATTCGTTCTCGAGACTCAAGAAACAACAGATACTGGAACCTGGAGCAACACACAAACTACTGGAGGAACCCAACAGGTCAAGTAGCATCTGTGGAGAGAAATGCACAGTTGAAATTTCGGGTTGAAACCCTTCATCAAGAAATATAAAAAATAAATAAAGTAGTGAAACAAGAGAGCAAAATAGTGAGATGCTGTACATGGGTTTAGTCCGTTCAGAAATTTAATAGTAGAGGGGAAGAGGCTGTTTCTAAAGTATTGAATGGTGTGTCTTCAGGTTCCTGTACCTCTTTCCTGACGGTATTAATGAAGAGGGGGTATGTCCTGGATAGTGATAGATGCCACCTTCTTGAGGCATTGCCTTTTGAAGTTATCCTCAATGGCGAGAGCTAGATGACTCTATAATCCTCTGCAGCTCTTCCTAATCCTGTGTGTTGATGTCTCCATACAAGACAGTGGTGTAATCAGTCAGAATGCACTCCACAGTATACATAGAAATTTGCTAGAATCTTTGGTGACATAGCAAAATAGCATTGTTTTGGTGTCACCTGCAACCTTACTACTCATATCTTCTTCACTTCTATCCACATTGGTAACGTATACCTTGTATCATATAATAAACAGCAAGGATCTCAGCAAAGATCCCTATGATATACTAGTAATCATAAATCTCAAAACACAAAAAAAGTCCTCCATAAAACCTATCATGTATTCTAATCTCCTCTCATCTTCCTTTCTGGAAGAACAACCCCAAACCTCCGGTCTGCCAGAATAAAATACTCCTCTCTAGAACCATATAAAACCTTATATATTCACTGTAGAAATTACATTAAATAAACATGAAATTTTACCACTGCATACTTTGTTGAGCACTAATTAAGGCTTGCAATGCCATTAAAAACTCAAGCTGTGCTACGAGATTTTTGGAGTGTTTTATCGTGAATCCGGTTTAGAAATACTCCAGATTCATGTCAGTTGAAGATTACAGTGCAGATCCAGTGACAGGGACTTCAGGATTTCTGTATGAAGCTGTGGTGGTTGTTGATTGTATCTGATGATGACAGGAAACCTGTGTGGAGTGTTTTTTAAAGTGGAAAAGCCATTGCACAGGGGAAGTTCCACTCTCTCGACCTCAAAAGTCTGGGTCCAGAGGTACAAACAAACGTCACAAACAGGGGTCTTCTTTGGCTGCAGGGGATGACCATGACATTTTCTGTGTTTTGTCATGCCCTTCACTCTCAACGGAGTATTGCAGTGCTGCCTTCTCACTGTGGATCTCATCCGCCCAGTCTGCCAGAGCTGACTTCGCATGGTGGGACAGAAATGTCCCTATCTCACCAGGGTGTGAGGCCACTGGCTATCCTCACCTGGTTTAGCCTGCCCGTGGAAGGGTGTGGCCCCTGCCCTACGCAAACAGTTACTTGCACCCACAGACGAAAGCTGAGTGTCCAGTGGGGACCAAAGATGAGTGAGCTGCCCCGGAATGGACACAACAAGCCCCCTCACCAGAGGTGCTACCCCTCCTTGGACACTCCATACACCCCTGTGATAAACTACATATGTACAAAACCCTTATTTTCTCTCAGCTTTAAGGTGTTGTGGCAGTGGTGACACACCTTGGCTGAGTTAATATAAAAAGGAAAAATATAATGGAATGTAGAATGTAGTGTTATATTTGCAGAGGGCAGTGCAAATAGGAAAGCAGCATGCAGTGGTCTTGAGGAGGTAGATTGTGAGGTCAAGAGTTCATTTTGTTTGTACAAGAGGTCTGCTAGTTCATTCTTCATACACGGACATCAGAAGTTTTGAGATAAGGGTACTTCAGTCAGTTCCTCTGCTCGAGTACAAAAGGCAGCAGTGGGTGAGAAAGTGAGAAAGTGCTTTGACCAGTGGCCATTCAACGTTTACAATTGATTAACAAGAGCAAATGAAAGGAAGGCGGGGGCAAGCGCAGTGGCCATCGTCCGGGAGGACAGAGTCAGGGTGGTGATCTTGTGGCTTTAGCTCTTTGAGGCTTCTGCAGGATGTGAGAGAACAGGGAGACTCCCAGTATCCTTGACAACTACAACTGTGAGAAGTGAATCCAGCTGCAGCTTCTAACAAACTGCGTTAAGGAGCTGGAGGTGGAACTGGATGAGCTCCGGATCATTCCGGAGGCCAAGGGGGTGGTAGTTAGGACATATAGAGAGGTAGTAACACCCAAGGTGCAGGACACAGGAGACTGGGTGACAGTCAGGAAGGGGAAAGGAGCCAGTGCAGAGTACCCCTGTGGCCATCCCCTTCAACTACAAGTTTATAACTTTGGGTACTGTCAGGGGGTATGACATAAAAAAGGAAAGTCAAGTGGTCGGGTCTCCTGCACTGAGTCTGCCTCTGTGATGTAGAAAGAAAGTGGGGAGAACAGACACTGTGATGATAGGAAATTCGTCAGGTAGGGGAATGGACAGGAACTTTCACAGCAACAACCTGGCATTCAACATCAGTAAGACAAAAGAGCTGATTGTGGACTTCAGGAAGGGTAAGATGAAGGATCACATACCAATCCTCATAGAGGGAGCAGAAGTGGAGAAAATGAGCTGTTTCAAGTTCCTGGGTGTCAAGATCTGATTCGTGTTGAGGATGAATCCTTCTTTACATTTACAAATGAAAGATCCTGGCATGTTAATACAGATCTGCTCATATCCCTGGCTAATCACCCCACAAAGGTAGTCAATAAAAAATGTTGACAAACAATAACTAATAGAATAAATAGCCTGCAGAAGGCTGTAAATCTGGTCAAGGGGAAAACCAGTAAGGGGAAAGATCAAGGGGTGGGGGAGGGGATAGGCAGGAAAGGTGAAACCAGCTCCCCTTACTGGTTTTTCACCTGGCACCTACCAGCCTTCTCCTTCCCACCCTCCCCCCACCTTCTTTATAGGGCCCCTGCCCCCTCCCTCTTCAGTCCTGACGAAGGGTCTCGGCCCGAAATGTTGACTGTTCGTTTCCACGGATGCTGCCCGACTTGCTGAGTTCCTCCAGCGTGTTGAGCATGTTGCTATGACTGCAGCATCTGCAGAGTATTTTGTGTTTACATATACTGTAATTTATCTATTTATTTATTATTTCATTTTTTCTTCTTCTATAGTATGTATTGCATTGAACTGCTGCTGCTAAGTTAACAAACTTCACGACACATGCTGGTGATAATAAACCTGATTCTGATTTTCTAAATGGAAAGAAAATACAAAAAACCTGAGGTGCAAGGGGACTTGGGAGTCATGCAGGATTCCCTACAGGTTAATTTGCAGGTTGAATCTGTGGTGAGTAAGGCAAATGCAAAGTTAGCATTCAGTTCAAGAGGACTAGAATATAAAAGCAAGGATATGATGTTGAGACTTTATAGAGCATTGGTGAGGCCTCACTTGGAGTGTTGCAGACATCCCACCCTGCAAAAACTCATTTCAGGGAGGTAGCATCCCCGCCCCCCACAACCCCATATCCCCCCCCCACTGGTCAACTTCCAAGGGTGTATGTAATACTTTTGTTTCGTGATTTTATCTAATCTGTAAACCAAGTTGAGTATATACAGAAAATGCCACATTAAAATACGTACTTATATTATCATGGAGTCATTTTTTTTATTCTGTTACAACTTTAAGCAAGTCTACAGGGAGTTTGGCCTCATCTTGTTTGACATCAATAGCATAGCTCCTTAGCAGCCAGCCAGCTAGTTTAAATAACGTTAGCTATGCTAATGAATGAATGACACCTGTTAAACTCACCTGAACATGTCTTTTACACCTTAACCCACCGTGGGCAATAGAAAAGTCACCGTTGCAAACAGTGCAGCGAGCAACACTGTTATTATTTTTGAGGTCGACTGTAAAGCCCGCCCACAGAGAAAACTGATAGGTCTACTTAGCACGAAGAGAGACCAATCAGGATGCTCGCTCTCGCTCTCAAAAAAATCGATTTCCAGGATATTGTATATCATTTCCAGACGTCAGGGAGCCACTATCAATATGTGGGAGACTCCTGGAACTTCCGGGAGAGGTGGGATGTCTGAGTATTGTGAGCAGTTTTGGGCCCCATATTTTAGAAAGGATGTGCTGAAACTGAAGATCGTTCAGAGGAGGTTTACAAAAACGATTCCAGGATTGAATAGCTTGTCATATGAAGAACTTTGATGGCTATAGGCCTATATTCACTAGAATTCAGGAGAATAAGGGGTGACCTCATTGAAACCTATCAAATGGTGAAAGGCCTTGATAGAGTAGATGTGGAGAGGATGTTTCCTAAGGTGGAAGAGTCTAAGACCAGAAGACACAGCCTCAGAACAGAGGGGTGTCCTTTTAGAATGGAGATGAAGAAGAATTTCTTTAGCCAGAGCTTGGTGAATCTGTGGAATTCTTTGCCACAGGCATCTGTGGAGGCCAAGTCTTTGTGTATATTTAAGGCAGAGGTTGATAGATCTTGATTGGTCTGGGCATGAAGGGATATGGGGAGAAGGCAGGAGATTGGGGTTGAGAGGAAAATCGGATTAGCCATGATGAAATGGTGGAGCAGACTCAATGGGCTGAATGGCTTAATTCCATTCCTATATATATTGGTCTTACAGGAGTTTGAAACCTACCGAATATTGAAGGGTCTGGACATGCAGAGGATGTTTACAATAGTGGGAGAGTTTAGGATCAAAGGGCATCAGAATACAAGTAAGTTCTTTTAGAATAGAGAAGATTTGCATTAGCCGGACGGTGGTGAATTTGTGGAATATTTAAAGTGGAGTTTGATAGGTTCTTAATTAGTAAGGGCATCAAAGATTATGGGGAGAATGCAGGAGAATAAGACTGAGAATGAAAATGAATCAACCATGATCGAGTGGCGGGATGACTCAATATGAAGACTGGTCTAATTCTGCTCCTATCTATGATGGGATAGAAGTCGTCCTTGAGCCTGATGGTATAAGATGGAGTCCATGGAGGGGAGGCTTGTTTTTATGATGGATTGGCCTGTGTCCACAACTCTGCAGCAAGTTCACAATTCTTGGTTTGCAGTACCATCTGGATTGGACTAGGAACGCATACGATTATATAATTTACAGTTATCTTGTGAATGCTGCTTATGTGATGCTATGTACCTGTGATTCTGCTGCAAATAAGTTTTACATTGTACCTGTGCATACGTGTACCAATATGCACTTTGAAGTGTCCTGGCTGTCCTCATATGCAGATCTACTTTAGCAGACCTGATGAAGGGTATCGGCCCGAAACGTTGACTGTTTACTCTTTTCCACAGATGATGCTTCCAGCTTTTTGTGTGTTGCTTTGCACCTTGTTCTTGATAAATTCAGTCAACACATTTTACTTAAAAGTAAAATTAAATGTGCGCGAGTAGCATTGGTGTACTTTGTAACAAAATTAAACCTTAAAACCAAGGAACATCAAACTATGAAGAGGAAATATAAATAAAACATTTAAAAGTACGTTAAGGTTAAAATTTGGGCCTTGACTTGTGGTTACCATGGAGCGCGGTGTAACATATGATTCTTCACCCCTCCCCCCCCATTCGCCCATGCGCAAGTCTCTTGCCAAGTCTCGCGATGGCCGCCGGCTGAAAGGCAAGGGATTGTGGGAGGCCCTTCCTTTCTCTCTCCAGCCATATTGGGGTTAGCTCGCCGTTCGGCTCCCTCCGCCTCGCGGGTCACTCCCTAGCTTCCCGCCGCGCTCCCTCGACTCACACTCGCACTTTACGTTGATCTAATCGCCGGAGGGTTCAGGCGGGAACCACAGCGGATACGATGGTGGCGGCAAAGAAGACGGTGAGTCCCTCCCCGACCGTGGGTTCGTTGGCCTCGGGCCTGGTTCACGTGGAGAGGCGGTGGCGCGCTCCAGGGCCCGGGAATCGGATCTCGCCCATCTGTCCCTACATAGGCAGTCGGCTCTGCGTTTGTGCCTGAAGAATCCTGGGACCCTGGGAAGGTGGGGCTGTGAGGGGACAGTGAGTCGGATCAGTACTGGATCCATAAAGGATGATTGTTCTGGCTGTGACCATGTCCATCGTTCCTTTAGCATTTAAAAATATTTCAGAACATGAAACATTTTAGCACAGGTATGAGTTCTGCCTACAACGTCTGCACTGAATATGATGCCAAGAAAAAGGAAATGTTTTATGCTTGTACACCATACATATTCTGCCATAATCTACATATTTATAAGGTCTTTAACGCCATTAGCAAATCTCCTTCTCTGGCAGTCCGTTACTATCAGTCTCTTCAAAAAAAAAGCTTGCTCTGCACAATTTTAAACTTCACCACTCACAACTTAAGTGCATTTCCTTTAGTATTTGATATTGCTTGGCATTATGGAGTTGGGTCAAAAGGCCTGCTTCTATGCTGTATAACTGGCATTAATACTTGAGATCCAGGATGGGAGTCCCACTGCCGTAGTCGTCGCGGTACTTTGCATATCACTAACCAAAGACTCTGCTGAATTTTGTCCAAGGCCTCTACTGGTGCAGAATATATTTATTGAGGTAGTCTCAAGCATGTGAGCATTAATTTATGCATAGAGGTGTTTTTTGGTGCAAAATGTATTAGTAGATTTGACAAAAATATTTATGTGGTTTAAATTGGGTGATTTTTTTATTACTTTGTTTGGTCATTGACCTTCAGACTGAATTTAACCAGGGATCTTGGAAAACTGGTACTGATTTTCCTTGTTAGACCTTCACAAAAAGTGCTAACCTTGTTTGAGGCTAGTGAGGTGAGCTTGAGGCTTCTCTTCTGAATCCCAAATAGAAGTTGTTTCTTACCTACATCAAAGTGTGCAGTGTTTCTCCCATGGCTTCCCTGAAACTTGTCTAAAAGGCTAATCTTCATCCATCGGTAGGAATGCAGGAAAAGGTCCAAGGTAATATGTCTGCACTGTACTACTGCCACAAAACACGTTTTGTGCTATATACAACAGTGATAATGCAACAAAGCAAGTTGAGAGTGACAAGTACTTATGCTTCACCTTGCAGCCCCATGAAGAGTCAGTAAGGTCATTAGTCCTGTATTGGAGAAATTAGTGATGAATCTACTGTTTACTTCCACCACGTTCCCAGATCCCAATCTCTCGTTTAGATATCGTGTTTATTTTACTTGATATCGTGTTCATTTTATTTTTTGGTGCCTTCAAATCATTTATATGAAATATAAAAATTTAGTTTGCCTGTGCTGATCTCAGTAGCACCTCTCCACAACCAGTAAACAATCCATCTATTTCCTGTTAACCCAGCAACCTTTTCTATCCATGTCCTAAAATCATAGTGATCTGTTTTTGAGAGCAAAGTCATGCAGATGCTTGAAATTTTTGAATTAAGCCTGTTGACCAAAAGCATCATCTGTTCACTAAGGTTGCATAGCTGAAGTATTTCCAATTTTTTGATTTTATTGTTTTATGCCCGTTTAATTACTCTTTTGCAAACACGAGGAAATCTGCAGATGCTGGAATTTGAAGCAACACACAAAAGTTGCTGGTGAATGCAGCACTCTTGGATTATTCTGAATTGTTTAACTTTTTTCCTCTCTGTTATTGAAATGCACTTTATTGTCTGCATGCTTCATAATTGTGGCACCCTGCATTTGGCCAAATAATTGATACATCACAAAATTTGAGGAACCTGGCACAACTCTGCAATCCACAACACTCCATCATCAAAATGTTTGTTGATCATCTTCCTTTGCATATTATTCCTGAGTCAGCTTTGAATCCAGTTTGTTACATTTGGGTTCTGTGGACTTCTTGAAATCAAGGGTGTGAACTTTAAAATAGGTTGTTGCTTAGTCAGGTAGGTCAACAAAGAAAATAGATGGATGAAGAAGAAAATATAAGATCGAATAAGGTGGTAGTCTAGCCAGAACTTGTATAAATAGGTATTTCTAAGTAGGATAGGCTCAATTAACATAGGTGGTTCTTCATGAGGTATTGGTGTAAAATAGTTAATCTTTGGCTCATACAGTAAAGTTATCGTAAGTTTGGTTGTACAGAAGCTAAGGGAGCAGATGTCATTAACTTAATCAGAATCAGTTTTATTGTCACTGGCATGTGTCATGAAGATTAATGCAGCAGCAGTACAATGCAATACTTAGTAATATAAAGAAAAAGGTAAATCAATTACTGTAAATGTATATGTGTATTAAATAATTAGATGAAAAAATAGTGCAAAACAAATAATATTTTTAAAATGAGTTAGTGTTCATGGGTTCAATGTCCATTTAGGAATCTGATGGCAGAGGGGAAGAAGCTGTTCCTGAATTGTTGAGTGTGTGTGCCTTCAGTCTTCTGTACCTCCTTCCTGACAGTAACAGTGAGAAGAGGGCATGTCCTGGGTGATGGATCCTTAATAATTGACGTTGCCTTTCTGAGGCACCATTCCTTGAAGATGTCTTAGATGTTGACTGATTTTACATCATTTTGTAGCTTCTTTTGGTCCTGTGCAGTAGCCCCCTCCCCCATACCAGATGGTGTTGCAGCCTCATCAGAGTAAGTGGACCTGGTACCTCTGTAGAAGTCTTAGTGTATTAATTGACAAACCAAATCTCTTCAAACTCCTAATGAAGTAAGCTGCTGGCTTGACTTCTTTATTGCTGCATTGATATGTTGGGACCAGGTTAGATTCTCAGAGATCTTGACACCCAGGAACTTGAAATTGTGACTTAACAGGAAACTGTTAGTGGAAGGGTCATGAAAGGAATTGAAACTTATTGTCTATCTGAAACCACATATTTGGTAAGCACAAGTGAAAAATGAAGGCCAAGATAAATCTTTACAGGTCACCTGTAGTAATGACACGAAGTAAAGTAATTGCAGGCTACTTTGTGGCTCTGATTGGCAAGAGGAAAATGGAAGTTAGAAATGGGGAAATATCCAGAAGGAAGAATGAGTATGACACATTACTGTTCTCTTAATTGCATGGTTTGCTAATTGTAACATTGAGAGTTAATTTGGTACTTTGTATGAGAATTCTGAACAGAGGCCTGAACATGGTAATTGGGGCAGTTTGAAAATGAGACAGCTCTTTGAAAGTGAGGGTGATGCTTGTGATGGTTACTAGTGAAGAAAGCAGTCTTTATGGACTAGAATGATCATGGACCATTGTGGTGTTTAGTTTGAAGGGAAAAGGACTATTGATGTAGCCAAGGCTGGTGGTGAAGGGCCAATCCTAGCTGTTTTGCCTCACCTGTTGTGAATTGAGTTGGGCTGCCTGTAAAACTAGTGTAAGTATGGGTGGTGACAGACAGCAGGAGTAGCCAAATCCTTCAAGTCACCTCTCAGTCACATCCTTGACAACACTTCATCATGCTCTTCCCAGGCACCTTCACTTTGTAGTTCACATTTCTGTTAAACTGTTCATTGAAGATACTCTAATGATTTTTCCTCCTCAGTTTTATGGTATAGAGAATTCCAAAGTTTCATTAATCTTCAAGGAAAGAAATTCCTGCTCATCTGTATTAACCAGGCAGTGCTTATTCTGAAATAATGCTACCAAATTCTGAAACCTCTGCTGAGGAGACAGCTTCTCACAATTCACGCTATTAACAGCCCTTGAGTTCTTGTTTCAATAATCCGTCTTTCTTGCAAGTTACGGTGGATGTACATTGCTTCAAGTCACCCCATTTGTTCGAGAAATCAGATGCATCAATCTTTCTAGCCCAGTACATTAATAGGGTTAGGACATCCAAAATAGATACAGAAGTGGTGATTGAGAGTTTGATAACTGCAGAAGTTACCTGTATGTTTAGGGTATGAGGGAGCTGGGTTAGTGGCTTCCCTATCAATTTCTTTCCAGGCACGATGGGTCCAATGATGTAAGGAATCGTTTTTTTTGTGTGTGTGTATTAAACATACTGGCTAGGATCTTAATAAGCCATAGTTACTGTTCATAGTGTTGGCACATCTGGCAAAAGGCCCATCTCTGGCTGTTCGTAACCTTGTCCAGCAACAAGATCCTTGTGGGGTAATATTAAGGCCCTGCTGCAGGCACTTATTTGTTAAGCTTAGAAAGGTGGAAAAGTTGGTGGTTTTGCACACCAGAAGGCATTGTAGTTTTAAAATAACTAGCATTTGGAGCAATTAAGTCATGTAAAATAGCAGTATAGACTAAAAATAATGACATTTCCTAAAGTTCTGTTTGAAATTGGATGTATATCTGAGGACAGTAACTTATTAGATTTCATCTCTGAATTTTGACCGATATCGGCCATCAAACCATTGAAGTACTTCAGGTGCCTTGGAGTTGGTTGAGCATTCTGTTTTGCATTTTTGATTGTTTTGGTAGTTAAAGTGACATTTTTTTTAAATGCAGAAAAAGTCTTTGGAATCCATCAATTCCAGGCTTCAGCTGGTAATGAAGAGTGGTAAATATGTGCTCGGTTACAAACAGACGTTGAAAATGATTCGTCAAGGCAAAGCCAAGCTGGTTATTCTTGCTAACAACTGTGCAGCCTTGAGGTGAGTTACAGCATTTTGAGATGAATAACACAATATATCATATGTTAGTTGTTTTTGTCTCATTTTTGACATTGTTGCAATTTAGAAACAAAAACAAAATTCTCAGCACTTGGAGTGGGAAATACATGTTGAATGCCCACTGAACTTTCAAAAGTCACAAATAAATTATTTAAAACTGTGGAGAGGGAGGTGAAGTAGAACAAGAACAAGGTGCCTGTGATAGGATGAAGATCTGGGAAGATTGAATAGTGGTAATGCTCAGTCAAGTGGTGTTATGGGGATAATAAAAGGCCTCACTGCAAGAACAGTACATGGAAGAGTACAAATTCTCAAGTTACTAGAAAAGGGGAAAATGGTAGAGGTAAAAAGAGGAAAAGACCCATGAGTTACTGAAATTAAAAAGTGCTTATCTAGCAGCATCTGAGAGAGGATCAGCAGGAACATTTCAAAGATAAAAGATACTCTTTTAAAGATTAAGATCTCTGTATTTAGCAGTATTCATCTTCCCATCAACTCTATGACTGGATTTCCAGTCCCTGCTGCTGAAGAGGATCCCCATAACATGGTGCTACCTCCACCATACTTTACAGTAGGGATGGTGTTCCCTGGCTGATTAGATTTGTGCCACACATACTGCCTTGAGTTGAGACCACGTGGTTCCACTTTGGTTTCATCTGACTATAAGATCTTTTTCTGCATCTTTACAGTATCTTCTAAGAGATGCTTTGCAAAATCTTTATGGGTAAGGATGTGCTTTTTTTAAGCCAGGGCTTCTTCCTTGCCACTGTTCTGTTTTTGTGCAAGGCTTTAGAGATTGTGGAGCCATGAACTTCATCTCCAGTTGCAGCCACTGACTTCTGCAGCTCACTGAATGAGTGTTGGCATCACAGTAGCCTGACTTATAAATGCCATTCCTCCTTGGAGACTGAAGTTTAGAGGAGTGGCCTGACCTAGGTAGTGTGGCCGTGGTTTCATATATTTTCCATTTTTTTTTCATGATGCACTGCACTGAGCTGCGAGGTATGTTCAGTGCCTTTAAGATGGTCTTGTACCCTTTCCAGATTTCTACTTCTCTTAATCATTTCCTTGACTTGTCTTGAATGCTGTTTTGTCTTTTTGGTTTCGTCTGTTGAAAATTTACCATACTGTTATACCTTTTTTGTGGGGGGGGGGGGGGTGTTGTTTAGTCTTATGAATTCATTGAAAGCAGGTGATGCTCCAATTTTCTACTTCAACAAGTTGGTAAGGTAATACTGTATATTGCACCTGAGGAAAGTTGGCATAATTGCAGAAAGGATTACAAAAGGACCTCACAATTATGGTTTTTAAACTTTAGTAAATTGTTGACAGGCTTTGAATTTTTTCTTTTGACTTAACATGATGCACAATGTCTTATCAATTAGCTCAAACAAATCCTACTTACATAAATTTTAAATTTAGAAAATGAGACAGTAAATTGTGAAAATAGTTGGGGCTGAATGCTTTCTCGAGACTCTGTGGATTCAGATATACAGGTGTCCCTCGCTTTCCGAACATTCTCTTTATGACATTTCGCTTTTATGAAAAAAGACGCTTGCTTTAAACTTGTGTTTACCCGGAGAAAGACTACCATGACCATGAAGCCTTGCGTGAACAGGTGTGTGCACATGTGTGTACTTGTGGATTTTTTTTTTTTTTTGGACAATTCGTAAGGCCAGTGATGATGTGGGGATGGAACTGGACTCTGAAGGTGGTGTCTGAAAAGAGGATGCTGTCCAAGTTGCATGCCATCTTGGACAATGTCTCCCATCCACTACATAATGTACTGGGTGGGCACAGGAGTACATTCAGCCAGAGACTCATTCCACCGAGATGCAACACAGAGCGTCATAGGAAGTCATTCCTGCCTGTGGCCATCAAACTTTACAACTCCTCCCTTGGAGGGTCAGACACCCTGAGCCAGTAGGCTGGTCCTGGACTTATTTCCTGGCATAATTTACATATTACTATTTAATTATTTATGGTGCAACTGTAACGAAAACCAATTTCCCTTGGAATCAATAAAGTATGACTATGACTGTGACAAATTGATTTTGGCTCAAGCTTCCTGATTCTGTTAAGTGAAACTACACTGTACATACCTTATTTCTACTTTATATAGGCTGTGTATTTATCATATCATTCCTGCTTTTACTATATGTTAGTGATTTTAGATTTTATGTGCTATTTGGTAGGCTATTTTTTGGGTCTGGGAATGCTCAAAAAATTTCCCATATAAATTAATGGTAATTGCTTCTTCGCTTTATGCCATTTTGGCTTATGAACGGTTTCACGTGAACGCTCTATATTCGGATAGCGGGAGAAGCCTATATTCTTTGATTATAGAGAATAAGCCTGAATGCGGTAATGCCAGTGCAGTCTTGCCTGCATTCTGTAAAGTAGTATTAAAACCTCCTTAATTTTATACTCCATACTCTAGTAAAGGCCAACATTACTTGGCCTTCACAATTACTTGGTGTCACCAGCAAATTTGACTGCAGTGCACCCAGTTTCTTGTGCACTTGAGTCTTTAATATTGATTGTAAATAGTTCATTAATAAAGTTCAGTTTAGAATTCAGAAATTGGTAGTATGGAAAGACCTCCACTGATTTGGCTGTTGTGGGGAATTGACTTAAAATTTCTGTTTTGTTGCACTTCGGTGTTAATTTTAGCATTCATGGTATAAGTTACAAATGGTACATTATCATGACTTCGTGGTAAGCAACTCTACCTGCATATGTTGGTATGTAATTTATACCAACAAGGCAGATTGATGTCTTTGCTTCCGTTATGTAATATCATGTTAAAATATTTCAAATGAAGAAATTAACTTCAGATATAAAGCCTGGTCAATTTGTCATTCACGTGTAGTTGGTACATTTTGCTTTTTGCTTTCCATTGGGCTAATTGGCAGTCTTGTATTGATAGAAGGTTGTATTTCTTACTGTTTTGATGGTGTATTATATTTGTTGCAGGAAATCAGAAATTGAGTACTATGCCATGTTAGCTAAGACTGGTGTACATCATTATAGTGGCAACAATATTGAGCTGGGTACCGCTTGTGGTAAATACTACAGGGTGTGCACACTGGCCATCATTGATCCAGGTAATTATACAATACTAAGACTACATTCAGATGCATGTGATTGGATCTGAATTCTGTAATTCAGTGTGTTAAAACTGCATGTGGTAATAGCTCTTGCACAGTTAATTATTAGTTACTGTGTTATTGCGAATATTCTCGCTGGCTTGATTTTGATTTCTAGTCAAGTCAGGCTAGTCATTCGCTAGATTAATGCTGTGTTTATAGTCCACAGAACTGTTCACCAAGTTCTGTTGTAATATTTGCCAGCGACAACTTGGTTTATTGCATTATGCCATGAAACTGTCTGGTCTATGGGGCAAAAGCTTTAGTTGCAAAAGGAATCAAACAAATGTAAATGGGCTTGAGTTGCTTGCTATGCTTTTTTTCCCTCTGTATAATTACCTGCTTAGCTGATAGAGAACGGTGAAATTAATTTGCCATTTAATGGTTCTTTTCTTTCAGGTGATTCTGACATCATCAGAAGTATGCCGGAACAGATCAGTGAGAAATAAATTGCTTATGACACTGAAATATTTTACAAATAAAGGCGTTCAGTAAAAAGACAAAACTGTTTCAAGTTTTTAATAGCGTGCTCCAAGTTTACACTTGGGATTTTCACAGGAAAGTCAACACATTTATTGAAGGTGCATTCCCCTTGAGATTCACTTAATCCAGTAATTTGATTTGATGACTCCTTGTGTCTTGGCATAGAGTTGTGCTAAGTAAAAGTTTCAGTGCAATATAGAGACTTTACAGCATCTGTTCTCAAATGGGAAGGAGGGAGAGATGGAAACACCATTAACCCAATTAGGAAACATAACTTAATCTGTCAAGTTACATAGTCCCCATTTAGAATGGGGGAAAGGGCAAATGTTTAGTTGCTTCCACTGGGCTGTGACATACTTCTCAGCATTCAGTCTTTTCATCACTTCATCCAGTGGATTCTGGTTAAGGAGTGGGAGTTTTTTTAAAAAATAAAGCCTGTATCCCAAAACTGAATAAAACCTAGGTTACATTTTAAATGCAAAGATCAGTTAATTCAGATTGTGATTTTAGAATCGATGAACACAACTGCCTTCACATTGGAAATTTATTGGTTGTTTCTACATGATGGTTCTATAAATATGATTACAGATCTAAAATGCCTTTAGTTAAGATCTGAAGCAAAACATGGCTCTAATGGAGCTGCTGTAAATGATTGCAGGGATACATGTGAAATATTTCAGATGCACAAGTCTGAAGAATTAATTGGAGCAGAATAAAGGGTTGTTAAAGCAAGTAGAATATGCATTAACGTGACAAAGTTGAGAAGCAAGTTGTCAGCTAAATCAAAATGATATTAATGAAAAGAATATGCTGCAATAATGTAGCAGGCTGAAGGTTAAGACACAAATTTGGATGTGTTATTTTGGGGCATCCAAAGTGTCTGGGACTAAGTGTGCTCCCAGTAGGTAAGATGAAATGAAGGACTGTTGCTGAAGCAAAAGATGTTTTTGACAGAATGCTAGTTAATGTGGGTGGGTCCTTTACAAGAGGTTGTTTTTGCAGGAAAATAAAAAAGGGTCGTAAGGAATAGCTCAATCTGTAAATAAAGAAACAGGGCTAGTGATAATTTTTCAGGGTCTGGGGATAGGATGGCCATTGTGGGGTCAAAGAGAAAATGTGCATCAACAAAAGCAAACATGACCAAGAAAGTATAAATGAGTGCACAAAATTCCGGTCAGCAGGAAGATAAATTGCTTTGCAGTTATTTGGAGAGTGAACCTCATTTCAACACTAGTTATTTCTTTGTACTGGATGCAATATAAAGCTTGCACCACAGCTGATGCAGGCATATTGCTTCCTATAGTTGTGAGCAAGTCTTTGTTTAAATTTTGAAAAGTAGTAACTGAACTTAGCAATGCTTGCTTAACCAGCTGATCTCTTCCCACCAATGGATTGGATTTTTAAATACTGCTCAAAGAAACTTCTGAAAGTCTTTTTATGTAAGAATCAGATTCTTTCTGAGGAAATTCTGACCCCTTTCACTGTGGGCTAACCCAGTCCTCTGAGCATTCCTTATGGGGAGGTGGTGAGTGAAAGTGGGAGTAAGTGGTCAAAATGACAGGGTTGGTGTATGAGCAGTGTTTGGGTCTTGGCTTGTACTCACCAGTTTAGAACAATGAGGAAGGATCTCATTAAAACCCAGGAAATATTGAAATGCCTATATAGAATGGGTGTGGAGAGGATATTTCCTATAATGGGGGAGTCTAGGACCGGAGGGCACAGCCCCAGAATAGAAATATGTCCCTTTAGAAAAGAGATGAGGTGTAATTTTTTTAGCTGAGGGTGGGGAATCTATGGATTTCACCATCACAGACAGTTGTAGAAGCCAGGTCATTGAGTATGTTTAAAGTGGAGGCGGATAGGTTCTTAACTAGTGAGTGTCAAATATTAGGGGAGAAGGTAGGAGAATGGGGTTGAAGGATAATAAATCAGCAATGAATGAATGGCAGAGTACTTGATGGACTGAATGGCCTGATTTGCGTCCTAAGTTTTATTGCCTAATTGGCAGTGGATTGATAATTAGTGTAACATTCAAGTAGTCAAATAAACCTCCATTTACATGCAAAGCTTCTCAAAAGTTCACCTCTGTTTTGAGGAACTGAGCTCCATATTTGTTTTTGCAGGTGAGTAGAATCTGTTGAAACTAAACTTTATTTCCAAGCTATAAAGGTATGAAACTTGTAATGGATGTATAGAGGTCTTGCGGTATCAAACTTTTGATGAGAATTAGCTGTGTGCTGCTGGTGTGAGAAAAGTGAAGCCTTCCAAAGTGCCCCATGAATTGTTTACTTCAACTCTGTTTTTATGTCTGCTTCTTTCCTTGTACCAAGGCAACAAATATTTCATGGTAAAGGTGGGAGCTGGACCACTGCCTCTTCATGGTGACTTGGAGTTCAGTCTTTCACAAATAGAGATGCTCAACACTTAGCCGCCTTTGCCCAGGCAATTTAAGAGTTTGTCTAGACACCTCAATGCCGTTTGCCTCTGTTTCAACCACATGGGCAGTGCAGTCATGTACTTGCCACCCCATCCCTTTTAAAATCTTCTCTCTCCCCAAACCCCACCCCCCCCCTCCTTTACCCTGAATCAATTAAAAAATGCTGGTCATCTACGTACATTTTATTCATTTACAGTTTTCTGGGTGCCCTTTATTATCTTAAATCTTTCCTCCCTTATCTAAACCCTATGTTTCCTAGTTCTATCTACCTGGAAGATCTGTTTGATTTATTTGTACTGCACTTGGTTTCATCGCCACCCCAATGACTTCTCAGTGATTGGTTCATCCCTATGCCTCACTGTCATGATCCCACATGTATAACCACTGTAATATGAGAAGACGTGCATAATAAATGTGGTTGATGAATGCTTGACAGTGAAACACAATCTCAATTTTGCACAATAAAGGATATATTTGTTGGTTAATCTTTGGATTTCTACATTAGCTTGAATCTGAAAAGCCATAACTGCTTAGCACTTACATTGATCCCTAATTGTTGGATTTCCTGTAAGCAATTCAAAAACATGGATTGCAGACAGTCCTTGGATTACAGCAATGTTCTGAGAACTGTTCATAAGTGTGTGTGGAAGAGTCACATAGAAAGTAGTGACAAGAAACAGCAGGCATGGAAGAGTGGCTGCCAGCCAGCCTCACTGATTGAGCTAGTGAGTGAGTCTGCTCAATGTTTTTTGTTCAAATGGGTGGGAGAGAAAATAACTGCCCCACTCCCAGCTGGCAGAAACTGCCAGTGGCAAGCAAATCTATCCCACACAAAATGCTGGAGGAACTTGGCAGGCCAAGCACCATCTATGGAAAAGAGTACAGTCGATGTTTCGGGCTGAGACCCTTCATCAGGACAGGAGAAAAAAGATGGAAGGTCAGGGTAAGAAGGTGGGGGAGGGGAGAAGTACAAAGCACTGTAGTAGGTGATTTGTGAAACTGGGAAAGGTGAAGTAAAGAGCTGGGAAGTAGATTGGTGAAAGGTAAAGGGCTGGGGGGTGGCATTACCAGAAGTTTGAAGAATCATTCCAGAACTAAGGAGATGTCCTCCAAAGAAAGGGGCTTCCCTTCCTCCACCATCAATACTGCCCTCACCCCATCCCCACCAGCCTTTACGTCCAGCACGTTAATTCTCCATAACTTCTGCTATCTCCAACGGGATCCCACCACCAAGCACATCTCTCCACCCCACCCCCACCACTTTCTGCTTTCTGCAGAGATTGCTCCCTATATGACTTCCTGTCTATTTGTGCCTCTCACTGATCTCCCTCATGGCACTTGCCCTTGCAAGTGGAACAGGTGCTAAACCTACCCCTACATTGTCTTCCTTACTACTATTCAGGGCCTCAAACAGTCCTTCCAGGTGAGGTGACACCAACTATGAGTCTGTTGGGGTCATCTACTGTATCCAGTGCACCCGGTGTGGCCACCCATATGTTGGTGAGACCCAATGTAGATTGGGAGGCCACTTTGCTGAGCAGCTTCACTTTGCCACAAAAAGTGGGATTTCCTGGTGGCCACCCATTTGAGTTACACTTCCCATTCACATCCTGATGTGTCAGTCCATGGCTTCTACTGCCAGGATGAGGCCACACTCAGGTTGGAGGAGCAACACCTTGTATTCTGTCTGGGCAATTTCCAACCTGATGACATGAACATTCAGTAATGGTCCCTCCCCTATCCTTCCCCATTCTCATTCTCATTTCACTTTCATCTTATCTCCTTACCTGCCCATCACCTCCCTCTGGTGCTCCTCCCCCTTCCCTTTCTTCCATGGCCTTCTGTCCTCTCCTATCAGATTCCCCCTTCTCCAGCCTTTTACCTCTTTAACTAATCGATTTCCACGCTCTTTCGTCCCTCCCTCTTCCCAGTTTCACCAAACACCTACTACCTTGTACTACCTCCTCCCCTCCCCCACCTTCAATCTGACCTCCCATCTTTTTTCTTAAGCTCTGATGAAGGGTCTCGGCCCAAAATGTTGACTACTCTTCTATAGTTGCTGCCTGGCCTGCTGAGTTCCTCCAGCATTTTGTGCGTATTGCTTGGATTTCAGCATCTGCAGACCTGTTGTTAGCAAATCTATTCTGCTTCTCTCTCATGTGCTTGTATGCATGAGCTGTACATAAATTCAGTATTTGTAAGTGGGAGAAGTCCTGTGATCAGCTCTTGTGTAAACGTCCAATAGGTGGGAACATTAAATCTCTGCAGGAATCGTGGGCAGTAATGCATCAATTGCCTGCTTTGTTCTGGGATCTTTAGTTCTATTTTTCATGCCTCTGCCAGGATAAATTTTGATCTTTTTATTGACTATTGACATTCTCTGACCCTAGTCATTAAGTGGACCATAAATCAGTGCAATGTCACAATACTCGTATATTGTTCAAAAAATTGCCCCAATTATGAGAGTTCCTGAGGCACAGAACGAACTAACTGGAGACAATTGGGCTGTACTCACCGCTCTTAATTTCGTACTGTGCAAAAGTATATGTAAAAAAAATCTAAATCAAGGATGCTTTCAAAAATAATGGAATGAAAAGATCCTGGCGTGTTAATACAGATCTGCTCATATCCGTGGCTAATCACCCCACAAAGGGTGGTATCTGTGGCCAATAAAAAAAAAGTTGACAAAGCCCTTACTCGCTCAGTCTTTCCTCTTTAATCTAGGCTGCTTCATAATGACAAGAACCGATTACCAGTTACCCTTCAGCACATCATTTCTGTGCTGACTATAATGCCAGTCTAAACTAATCCCACCCGCCTGTACATGCTCTATATCCCTCTGTTCCCTTCCGTTCATGTGTCTATTTAAATTCCTCTGAAATCCCACTATCATACCTTCTTCTACCATCTCCCCTGGCTGCCTGTTCCAGGCACTCACCAATCTCTGTGTAAAGAAAACTTGCTGCACAATCTCAATTCCTCTACCCCTCTCAGATCCTGCATTCGCTAGTATTTGACATTTACACCCTGGGGAAAAAGCCTCTGATTATCTAGCCTGTCAGTGTCTTTCATCTGCTCTACCTTCATAAGCTGGGAAGATGTGGAATCGATATGGGTAGAGCTGCGTAACACTAAGAAGCAGAAGACGCTGGTGGGAGTTGTGTACAGGCCACCTAACAGTAGTAGTGAGGTCGGAGATGGTATTAAACAGGAAATTAGAAATGTGTGCAATAAAGGAACAGCAGTTATAATGGGTGACTTCAATCTACATGTAGATTGGGTGAACCAAATTGGTAAAGGTGCTGAGGAAGAGGATTTCTTGGAATGTATGCGGGATGGTTTTTTGAACCAACATGTCGAGGAACCAACTAGAGAGCAGGCTATTCTGGACTGGGTTTTGAGCAATGAGGAAGGGTTAATTAGCAATCTTGTCGTGAGAGGCCCCTTGGGTAAGAGTGACCATAATATGGTGGAATTCTTCATTAAGATGGAGAGTGACATAGTTAATTCAGAAACAAAGGTTCTGAACTTAAAGAGGGGTAACTTTGAAGGTATGAGATGTGAATTAGCTAAGATAGACTGGCAAATGACACTTAAAGGATTGATGGTGGATATGCAATGGCAAGCATTTAAAGGTTGCATGGATGAACTGCAACAAATGTTCATCCCGGTTTGGCAAAAGAATAAATCAAGGAAGGTAGTGCACCCGTGGCTGACAAGAGAAATTAGGGATAGTATCAATTCCAAAGAAGCAGCATACAAATTAGCCAGAGAAAGTGGCTCACCTGAGGACTGGGAGAAATTCAGAGTTCAGCAGAGGAGGGCAAAGGGCTTAATTAGGAAGGGGAAAAAAGATTATGAGAGAAAACTGGCAGGCAACATAAAAATGGACTGTAAAAGCTTTTATAGATATGTAAAAAGGAAAAGACTGGTAAAGACAAATGTAGGTCCCCTGCAGACAGAAACAGGTGAATTGATTATGGGGAGCAAGGACATGGCAGACCAATTGAATAATTACTTTGGTTCTGTCTTCACTAAGGAGGACATAAATAATCTTCCAGAAATAGTAGGGGACAGAGGGTCCAGTGAGATGGAGGAACTGAGCGAAATACATGTTAGTAGGGAAGTGGTGTTAGGTAAATTGAAGGGATTGAAGGCAGATAAATCCCCAGGGCCAGATGGTCTGCATCCCAGGGTGCTTAAGGAAGTAACCCAAGAAATAGTGGATGCATTAGTGATAATTTTTCAAAACTCGTTATATTCTGGACTAGTTCCTGAGGATTGGAGGGTGGCTAATGTAACTCCACTTTTTAAAAAAGGAGGGAGAGAGAAACCGGGGAATTATAGACCGGTTAGCCTAACGTCGGTGGTGGGGAAACTGCTGGAGTCAGTTATCAAGGATGTGATAACAGCACATTTGGAAAGCGGTGAAATGATCGGACAAAGTCAGCATGGATTTGTGAAAGGAAAATCATGTCTGACGAATCTCATAGAATTTTTTGAGGATGCAACTAGTAGAATGGATAGGGGAGAACCAGTGGATGTGGTATATTTGGATTTTCAGAAGGTTTTTGACAAGGTCTCACACAGGAGATTAGTGTGCAAACTTAAAGCACACGGTATCGGGGGTAAGGTATTGGTGTGGGTGGAGAGTTAGTTAGCAGACAGGAAGCAAAGAGTGGGAATAAACGGGACCTTTTCAGAATGGCAGGCGGTGACTAGTGGGGTACCGCAAGGCTCAGTGCTGGGACCCCAGTTGTTTACAATATATATTAATGACTTGGATGAGGGAATTAAATGCAGCATCTCCATGTTTGCGGATGACACGAAGCTGGGTGGCAGTGTTAGCTGTGAGGAGGATGCTAAGAGGATGCAGGGTGACTTGGATAGGTTGGGTGAGTGGGCAAATTCATGGCAGATGCAATTTAATGTGGATAAATGTGAAGTTATCCACCTTGGTGGCAAAAATAGGAAAACAGATTATTATCTGAATGGTGGCCGATTAGGAAAAGGGGAGGTGCAACGAGACCTAGGTGTCATTATACACCAGTCATTGAAAGTGGGCATGCAGGTACAGCAGGCGGTGAAAAAGGCGAATGGTATGCTGGCATTTATAGCGAGAGGATTTGAGTACAGGAGCAGGGAGGTACTACTGCAGTTGTACAAGGCCTTGATGAGACCACACCTGGAGTATTGTGTGCAGTTTTGGTCCCCTAATCTGAGGAAAGACATCCTTGCCATAGAGGGAGTACAGAGAAGGTTCACCAGATTGATTCCTGGGATGGCAGGACTTTCACATGATGAAAGACTGGATGAACTGGGCTTGTACTCGTTGGAATTTAGAAGATTGAGGGGGGATCTGATTGAAATGTATAAGATCCTAAAGGGATTGGACAGGCTAGATGCAGGAAGATTGTTCCTGATGTTGGGGAAGTCCAGAACGAGGGGTCACAGTTTGAGGATAGAGGGGAAGCCTTTTAGGACCGAGATTAGGAAGAACTTCTTCACACAGAGAGTGGTGAATCTGTGGAATTCTCTGCCACAGGAAACAGTTGAGGCCAGTTCATTGGCTATATTTAAGAGGGAGTTAGATATGGCCCTTGTGGCTACGGGGGTCAGGGGGTATGGACGGAAGGCTGGGGCGGTATTCTGAGTTGGATGATCAGCCATGATCATAATAAATGGCGGTGCAGGCTCGAAGGGCCGAATGACCTACTCCTGCACCTATTTTCTATGTTTCTATGTTTCTATATCTACCCTAATTGTTCAGGAAGCAGCACCTTCTCGAGGGCAATTAGTGCGGGCATTGACAGTGAGACCCAAGATAATATATTGGAGTCATTGAGTAAAAAGGGCCATTCAGCCCATTGATCCTATCCATCTCCAAGTAAAGCAATCCTATCTCTTTCATTTTCTTGTAACCCTGCAACATTCTCTCTTCATTCATTCTAGCTTCCTTTCCATTCCTGGTGAAGGGTCAGCCTGAAACATTGACTGTTTATTCTCTCTGTAGATGCTGCCTGATCTGTTGAGTTATTGCAGTATTTTGCATGTGCTTGTCTCTTACATGGCCCTCGCCTCTTCTGATTCTTTTACCATCTACCCATATTAATTTACAATATTAATTATCTTACTGGCCTTGGGATGTGGGAGGAAACTGGAGCACCCACATGAAACCCATGTGGTCACCAGAGAATGTGCAGATTTCACACTGAGAACACACAAGATCAAGATCAAACCTTGGTCTCTGGAGCTGTGAGTCAGTGACTCTCCCCTCGGTGTGTGATACAAGGAGGAGTTAGCTCACTGACTCCCTCTGGTGCAGCAGTGAGAATAACTTGGCCTCAAACTGCAGGGAAGACTGAGTACTGTATATGTAACCTTTGGACTAGCAGGAGGGGTTGACAAAATCCTGAGAAAGTGCTGGTGTCGCTGTGAGCTCTCAGCTGTGACCTTGAGAGGCTGAGCCCTGTTGCAGGACCCCTTCACCAGCTGAGGGCTACTAATCTGGTGCTGAGCTTGCTCGACCTCACACTTCTCTGTGCCAGCAGAGATGTTGTTATCAGGCAGAAGTACAGCATGTGATCCCGTTACTACCTGAGGTGGATGTCTGCTGCTAGACTTCCCCGGGACTCCCCAACCCCCAACTCACTCAACTCTCCACTCCACTTTTTTTTCATTTCCTCCCCCCCCCCCCACACACACACACACACACACACAGATGATGCTTGACCAGCTGTGCCTTCAGCAGATTGTTTGTTGTCCCTCTCCCCTCTACTTACACCCTGTAACATCTTTTCACTCATTGGCCATTCATGGGACTGAAACGCCAGTTCCATTCCTCCCTTCTCTCATGGAGACTGTTCTAGCTATGGGAAGTACATAGAATATTACAGCACATGACAGGCCCTTTGGCCCTTGTTGTGCCAAACTTTTATGCTACTCTAAGATCAATCTAAAGCTTCCCTCCCATGTGGCCTTCTATTTTTCTGTCAGCCATATGCCCACTAAGACTATCTTAATTGTCCCTAATGAATCTGCCCCTACCTCCTGGCGGCGCATTCTATCCATCCACCACTCTCTGTGTAAACAACTTACCTCTGACATCCTCCCAATACTGTCCTCCAATCACCTTAAAAGTATGTTTCCTTTTATTGGCTATTTCCACCCTGGGAAAAAGTCTCTGGCTTTCCACTAGATCTATGCATCTTACCAGATTCAGAATTAGGTTTAATGTCACTGGCATTATGTCAGGAAGTTTGTTGTCCCATCTTGTCCACCTCTATCAAGTCGCCTGTCATCCTCTTCCACGCCAAAACGAAAATCCCTAGTTCACTCAGCCTCCTGCTCTGCTTGCTTTGTACTAAGTGGTTAAATACTGCTCCAATGTGAGCTGATAACACCACTGTTGTTGGCCAAATCAAAGGTGGAGATAAATCTGCATGTACAGTAGGAGGGAGATTGAAAATCTGGTGAAATGGAGTCACAACAACAACCTCTCGCTCAACGACGGCAAAACCAAAGAGCTGGTTATTGACTAGAGGAGGAAGAAGCCTGTCTTCATCAGTGGATAGGAGGTGGAGGGGATCAGTGACTTCAAATTCCTTGATGTTACCATATCTGAGGATGTACAATCCTGAGAATCATTTTCTTGTGGGCATTCACAATTAATGCAAGAAACGCAATAAAATCAGTGAAAGAATACAGCAAACAAGACGGACAGACATCCAATGTGCAAAAGAGAAAAGAATTGTTCAAATACAAAAATAAAGAAATAATAAACAAGCAAATAAATAAATAAACAATAAATGTGGAGAACATGAGATGAAGAGTCCTTGAAAATGAGTCCATCGATTGTGGGAGCTGTTTAATGATAGGGTGAATGAAGTTGAGTGAAGTTATCCTCTTTGGTTCAAGAGCCTGATGATTGAGTAGTAGTAACTGTTCCTGAACCTGGTGGTGTGGGTCCTGAGGCTCCTGTACCTCCTTCCTGATGGCAGCAGTGAGAAGAAAGCACAGCCTGGATGGTAGGAGTCACTGATGATGGATGCTACCTTCCTGTGACAGTGCTCTGTGTAGGTGTGCTGAAAGATGGGAAGAACTTTACCCGTGATGGACTGACCTGTATCCATTACTTTTTGTTGGCTTTTCCATTCAAGGACATAGGTGGTTCCATTCCAAGCTGTGGTGCAACCAGTCAATATACTCTCCACTGCACATCTACAAAAGTATATCAAAGTTTTTAGATGATATACCAAATCTTCGCAAATTTCTAAGAAAGTAGAGGCACTGCCGTGCTTTCTTTGTAATGGCACTTACATGCGGGAACCAAGGACAGATCGTCTGAAATGATAGCATCAAGGAATTTAAAGTTGCTGACCCTCTCCAGCTCGGATCTCCCAATGAGGGCTGGCTCATAGACCTTTGGTTCCTCCAATTGGTTTTCTACAAATGGTAGAAGAGCAATTTGGAAGCAACTACTCTATTTGTCTTTATTGTAAGGGAGGGGAAGATCAAGGAGATCTTGCAGAGATTATAGGGGGCTTTAATATATCTCATTTGAGGTTTTGTGCACTGTTTTAAAGGAAGATGCCTTGTTCTGCATGGAGTCATAAAGCACGGAAACAGGCCCTTTGGATGAAATGGTCCATGCTGATCAAGATGCTTATCTGTGTTAGTTCCACTTGCCTGCATCCTCTAAACCTTTCCTATCATGTACCTATCTAAATGTCTTTTATATGTTCTAAATGTATCTATCTCTACCACTTCCTCTGGCAGCTTGTTCTATACAAATACCAACCTCTGTGTGAAAAAGTTCAGAATTAAAATCAGAATCACTTTTATATGATGTGAAATGTTTTGTTTTGCAGCAGCAGTACAGTGCCATACATAAAAATCACACGAATGAGTAAATTGTGCTAAAATGAAATAACAAAGAAATGTTCGTGGTATTTTTTTAATATCTTTCTCCTCTCAACTTAATTCCATGCTCTCTGGATCTCAACTCACCTACCCTGGAAAAAAAGACTGTCACCATTCATCTTTCATGATTTTATAAATTTCTTTTGTCTGCAGAACTCACTGACTCAGAGGGCTTGAGTGAGATAGAAATGTGGAATTTTCTGCCCCAAACTGTAAATGAAGTTGAGTCAACTGTTGATAATGCATCTGACACTGACAGACAAGGTTAGGAAGATAGATCATGGACCACCAATGATCGTTTGAATGGTGGAAGAGATCCAAAAATGAGATTGGGACCTTGATCTTGTATTCTTTGCTACTATCAATTAAAGCCACAGTTAACGCCATCCCAGTCAACAACACCTTTGCTGAGTGAGTTGGATTGCACACACTTCCTGTCTCTGCTGTGAAAATTATAACACAGTAGTTATTGAGCAAAAAGTTAGCAAAAGGCACCTTGACAAATTAACTTGTTGAAGCATCAGTCAATTTTTCAGAAGTTAAAGAAGCCAGGAAAATCATTAGATAATCCAATTTCCATTAGTTCTCTGGTGATGGACAGATGATGTGGAGCCAATATTCCTTGCCCTTTACAATTTGGAGGAAAAAACGGTATTTACCAAATATTTCATTCCCACCTTATAATTCCAACTTTGAAAAATTGTTTCACTTGGCAAAGCTCACTGGATCTACGAATGCACATTGAAGGTATTGAGTGGAGAATAGGTACTGTCGCTAGTTTACTGGAAGCTATCCCCTAGGGTCAAAGGATCATGCAATAGTAACACAGGGTGGAAACAGGACCTTCAAGTCAACTGGTCCATGCTGACCAAAGTGCCTATCATGCTTGCCCCATTTGCCTGCATTTGGCCCATATCCTGCTAAATATTTCCTATGTATGTACTTATCCAAATGTCTTTTAAATGTTGCTATTGTACCTGCTTCAACCACTTCCTCTGGCATCTCATTCCATATATTTCAATATATGCACCATCATCTTCATGAAAAAATCAAGTAGGGGACCGTGCACAACCCTGATTTGATGGAGACAGACGTGAGTGCATAGCGGAACATCTGGGAAACTTCTGAAATGCGACTTCGCTACCGCTGCTACTGTGTGGTAACTGGAATCTCTGGAGCTGAAGGCCTCGAAATCCTCGGCTTTGCTTGTTTCAGCGGCTGGGGAGAGGTCGAAGGCACTCGGCAGAGGATGGCGCTCGGGAGGCTGTATCGGAGAGGCTGCTCGGAAGCTCGGATTTTTCAGACGGATGGAGTCAGGGTCAGCTGTGGTCGGCTGCTTCCAAGGTATCGGCAAGTTGACGGTGCCTGGAGGTTTATGGCAGGGAGTTTCTCCCTTGTGCTGCCTGCTGTCGGGGACTCGGGCGTCGATCGACTTGGGACTTTGAGAAATTTTTTACTGTGCTTATGGACTGTTCTTCATCAAATTATGGTATTGCTTTGCACTGCTGTAACTATATGTTATAATTATGTGGTTTTGTCAGTGTTAGTCTTTGGTCTGTCTTGTTTTCTGTGATATCACTCTGGAGAAACACTATCATTTCTTAATGCATGTATGCATTTCTAAATGACAATAAAAGAGGACTGAGTGTTCTCATAATCTAAAAAAAATACTCGGGTCCCTTTTAAAGTTTTCCCCTCTCACTTTAAATCTATACCCTCCAGTTTGTGAATCCCTTTTGCTGGGAAAACATCTGTATGCGTTCATGATTTTTATACATCTCTATAAAGTCACCCGTCAGTTTCCTTCATTCCTTAAGTCCTAGTCTGTCCAAACTCTCTCTAAAACTCTGTCCCTCAAGCACTGGCAGTATCCTTGTAGACCTTCTCTGCACTCTTTCCAGTTTAGTGATGTCTATTATAATAAAGCTACGAAAACTGCACACAAGTGTATCATAAATGAAGTGATACCCTTTGGAAGGTCAAACTTGAAGGAAGAGTACAAGATTAATGGTAAGATTCTTAACAGTGTAGAGGAACAGAGGGATTTTGGGATCCACGTCCATAGTTGCCGCACAAAGTTGATAGGACGGTTAAGAAGGTATGTTGTGTGTTGGCTTTCATTAGTCAAGGGAGACTTCAAGAGCCACAAGCTTTATAAAACTTTAGTTAGACCACATTTGGAGTATTGTGTTCAGTTCTGGTCACCTCATTATAGGAAGACTGTAGAACCTTTAGGGAGGGTGCGGAGGATATTTACCAGGAATCTGCCTGGATTCTAGTGCATATGTTATGAGGAAAGGTTGAGCAATCTAGGGCCTTTCTCTTTGGAGTGAAGGAGGATGAGAGGTGACTTGATAGAGATGTAAACGATGATATGAGACATTGATAGAGTGGACAGCCAGAGATATTTTCCCAGGGCAGAAATGGCTAATATGAACAGACATAATTTTAGGGTGTTTGGAGGAATGTCAGAGGGAAGTTTTAAAGACTAAAGAGATTAGCTTTATTTGTCACATCTACATCGAAACATACAGTGAAATGCATCATTTGTATCAATGATCAATGCACTCTGAGGATGTGCTGGGGACAGCTTGCAAGAGTTGCCTTGCTTCTGGCACCAAAATAGTATGCCCACAGTTCACTAACCCTAACACGTACACCTTTGGAATGTGGGAGGAAGCTGGAGCATGTGGTGGAAACCCACGTGGTCATGGGGGGTGGGGGAGTGTATAAGATCCTTACAAACAGTGGCGGGATTTGAAGTCTAATCACTGGCACTGTAAGGCATTATATCAGCCGTGCTACCCAGAGAGTAGTGGGCGCACGGAATGTACTGACATGGTCATGGTAGAGGGATATTTAAGAGACTCTTAGATAGACACAAGAATGAAAGAAAAGTGGAGGGCTATGCAGAAAGAAAGTGTTGGATAGATCTTGGAGAAGGTTAAATGGTTGGCACAACATCATGGGCCAAAGGATCTGTATTGTCACTGGGTACCTGCCCACTAATCCCATTGAGTGGCGACTCTAAGACTCAACATTGACCAGAGACTTAAATGGACCAGCCACATAAATCCTGTGGACACAGAAACTGTGGTGGGTGGTTCACTTCCTGATACCTCAAGGACTTTCCACACTGCACAAGGCATGAGTCAGGAGTATGATGGAATGCTGTCCACTTGGTAAACAGGTCCAGAATCAGAATCAGATTATAGTGTCTTATATGACATGGTTTGTAATTTTGTAGCAGTAGTATAGTGCAAAGATGTAAAATTACTATAAATGACCAAAAAAAGCAAATAGAGCAAAAAAGAGGAATAATGAAGTATTGTTCATGGGTTCATGATTCTTTTCAAAATCTGATGACAGAAGAGACTAAGCTGTTCCTGAATCATTGAGTTAGGACTTCAGGCTCTGAACCTCTTCCCTGAAGGTGGTAATGAGAAGAGAACATGTCCTGGATGGTGAGGGTCCTTAGTGATAGGTTCTGCCTTCTTGAGGCACTGCTAACCTTTGAAGCCCTTACTAATTAAGAACCTATCAACCTCTGCTTTAAATATACCCAATGACTTGGCCTCCACAACTGTCTGTGTTAATGAATTTGACAGATTTACCACCCTTTGGCTGAAGGAATTCTTCCTTATATCTGTTCTGAACAGTAGAACAGTACAACACAATACCGTCCCTTCAGTTTACGATGTTTTGCCGACTTTTTAACCTACTCTAAGATCAATCTAACCTCTCACTCCCACCTAGCCCTCTACTTTTCTTTCATCCATGAGTCTCTTAAATATCAGTAATGTATCTGTCTCTCCCACCACCTATGGAAGCGCATACCATGCATCACCATTATCTGTGTAAAAACTTACCTCTGACATACCCCTATACTTTTATTGAATGGCCTTAAAATTATGCCCTCAAGTATTAGCCAGTTCTGCCCTAGAGAAAAGGCACACTGTCCATTCTAACAATGCCTGTTATCAACTTATACACATTTATCAAGTCACTCTTAACCTCCTTCGATCTAAGGAGAAAAGGCTTAGCTTGCTGAACCTTTTCTCAAAAGACATCCTCTCTAATCTGGGCAGCATCCCACTGTATCTCCTCTGCATAAGAACATATAAACAAAAAATAGGAGCAGGAGTAGGCCATTTGGCCAGTCAAGCCTGCTCCACCATTCAATAAGATCATGGCTGATCTGGCCATGGACTCATCTCCACCCACCTGCCTTTCTCCATTGTCTTAAGTATATTTACTGAGGTAGCCTCCACTGCTTCATTGGGCAGTTGCTCCTCATCCCTGTCCCAAATCTACTCCCCCGAATCTTGAGGCTATGTCCCCTAGTTCTAATCTCACCTACCAGTGGAAATACCTTTCATGCCTCTATCTTATCTATCCCTTTCATAATGTTATATATTTCTATTAAATCTCCTCTCATTCTTCTGATTTACAATTTAAATCCTCTTTAGAGCTCCACATCCCTCTTATAATGGGACACCCAGAAATGAACATAATGCTCTAATATTCCTTGTTGTTAGGTGAGATTCCAAGAGCTAATATAGAACATAGAGCACAGGAGCTGGCCCTTCGGTCCACAGTGTCTGTGCTGACCATGATGAGAATGTAATTAACGTTCCTACTCATGGTTCACATCCTTTCACTGGCTGCCCGTTCAAATGTCTGTCTAAATGCCATTTAAGCATTGTATCAGCATCTACCTCCCTTGGTAGTCTGTTCCAAGTACCTATCACTCTCTGTATAAAAAAAAACTTGCCATATAAATCTACTTCAAACTTGCTTCCTTTCAACTTAAAACTGTGTACCCCCCCCCCCAACTTCTTCTCCGGCTTTGTAGTTCTGGGATGTATACAACTTGGTCCCCCCAAATCTGCGAGGTTGGGATATCTTGCCCACCCAAACCCCAGTGTGTGTGAATGTTGTACAACAAGAGTCATACGGCATGGAATTAGGCCAATCAGCTCACCAAACAATAAAATATTAACAACAACTTGGCCAATGCTTAAAGAATGTTCATGAAAACGATTTTCTTCAAAATTAGCCATTCTGTCTACATATTCTTCATGAGTTCAATATGCAAGGTGAAATTTGTTCAGACACTTTGGAACTCCTTCAAATTATTCCCACAAGATGGAAGCACCAATTGTTTGTTCTCAAAATATGAAGAATTATTATTTGTATGAGCTGTGATGAGAATTACTGAAGTTACATTGAAGTGCTGCTGACAACCTACACCAACAGCATTTGTTCAGAGTCAAACTGTAGGTTTGAGTTCAGGAACTGTGAGGTAATGTTACAGCTATACAAGACCTTGGTCAGACCCCACTTGGAGTACTGTGTTCCGTTCTGGTCACCTCACTACGGGAGAGTGCAGAGGAAATTTACAAGGATGTTGCCTGGATTGGAGGGCATACCTTATGAAAATAGGTTGAGTGTACTTGGCCTTTTCTCTTTGGAGCGACGGAAGATGAGAGGTGACCTGATAGAGGTGTCTAAGATGATGAGAGGCAATGATCATGTGGATAGCCAGAGGCTTTTTCCCAGGGCTGAAATGGCTAACACGAGGGGGCATAGTTTTAACGTGCTTGGAAATAGGTGCTGAGGGGATGTCAGGAGTAAGTTTTTCACACAGAGAGTGGTGAGTGCGTGGAATGCACTGCTGGCAGCAGTCACTGGAAGCGAATACAATAGGGTCTTTGAAGAGCCTCTTAGATAGGTACATGGAGCTTAGAAAAATAGAGGGCTTTGCGCTAGGGATACTCTAGGAAGTCTCTTGAGTAGGTTACATGGTTGGCACAAAATTGTGGGCTAAAGGGCCTGTAATGTGCTGTAAATTTCTATGTTCTATATTCTATTTTATGTTCAAACTTCTGCTGGCCCACTAATTTACATTAACCCTACACATCCCATTTTATTCTCCCACATTTTCGGCAACTCCCCCAACATTCTTCCCCTCACCTACACACTATGGGCAATTTACAGCATCCAATTAACCCGCTAGCTGCATATTTTTGTAATAGAGCGCCCAGGTAAACCCACATGGATTTCAGGGAGAATGTACAAACTGCACACAGACAGTAGCTGAGGTCCTTATTGGAGATATGAGACAGAGTCTCCACTGCACCCCTCCAGATGTTTCACAGGAACATTACCAGATTAAATTTAATAGAGTCCCTATAAGAAGTTGGTACAGTAAGTGTCCAAAGGCTTAGTCAAAGTGGGAGATTTTAAAGAATGTCTTCAAAAAGAGAAAAGGCCAGAGGTAAGGTAGAATGCACAGATTTTGATGTTTGGACAATTAAGTTCAGCAAGTCCCCAGATGCTGATACAAATGTTAAATTTTAAATGGTGAACACTTTCCTTTGGGTACCATCACTCACTTGAGGCTAACCCTCCTATTTGGTTTCCATATGACTATAAGATTTAGGAGTAAAATTAAGCCATTTGGGCCATTGAGTTTGTTCTAATATTCCATCATGTCTGATTTGGTTCAACCCCATTTTCTAACTTTCACCCCGTAACCCTTATTGATCAAGAACCTATCTCTATCTGCCTTAAATACATCCAATGATTTGGCTTCTGCAGCCCACCATGAAACGAATTCCATAGTTTCCACTGGCTAAATAAATTCCTCCTCATCTCAGTTCTAATGGAAGATTCCTTTACTGTGCCCTCAGATCCCCTACATCTGCTCTATCTAGGCCTTGCAATACTAAACAGGTTTCAATAAAATCCCCCTTCATCCTTCAGACCCAGAGTGATCAAATGCTCCTTATTTGTTAAGACTTTCATTCCTGGGATCATTTTTCTAAACCTCCTCTGGGTACCCTCAAGGGTTAACACATCCTTCCTTAGATATGGGGCCCAAAGTTGCTCAGAATATTCAAATGTAGTCTGAACAACATTTATAAAGCCTCAGCAATAAATCCTTGCTTTTATACTCTGGTCCTTTGTTTCTGAGCTATTTATTCAAGAAGTTTTGTCTTGAACCCAAAGTGCTTTGTATTCTTGTTCTTTAGTCTAACGAAGCCACAAGAGAACCAGGAGTTGCTGGAAGTCTTGGGCAAGGCACACAAAACTCTGGAGGAACTTAGCAGGTCAGTCAGCATCTATGGGAGGAAATGAACAGCCGATGTTTCTGGCTGAGACTTCATCAGGACCAGTACTGATTGCAGCATAAACTCAGCTGATGAATTCTCCGGTCAGCTCCATGGAACATGATGGACAATCCTCTACCTTCACCCATGTTGACATTGTGGAGACCAAGGCAGGACACTGGTGGCAGTGGGAAGCCTGATTTCTACAGGAGGACTGTCTCTATTGCACAGGCTTAGAATTGGTTGCTCTCTAGCCAGTAGTTCACAGGTACTGGGTGTGTAAACAGAGGTCATGAATTGAAAAAGAATCAGGGCAAGATGGACAAACCTTATCTACATTGAAACAGAAGGGGAACAAATCCAACATATTTGAAACATTGGAGTATTGTATTCAGCACTTGTCACTGCATTGTAGGAAAGAATGATGCTTCACGGTCCCGACTAAAGGTTTCAGCCCAAAATGTCGACTGTCCATTTCTCTCCATAGATGCTGTTTGACCAGCTGAGTTCCTCCAGCATTTTGTGTGTGTTGCTCTTTATTCTGTTTTGTTACAAAGCATTAAACCGGGAGATATGGGAGTGGAAGTACTGGAGCCTGGGAATTGGGAATAATTTTATTATTATCACATGTACTGAGATACAGTGAAAAGCTTTTGTCTCTGTGCCATCCGGACAGATTATTCCAAACGAGTACATCAATGTACTACAAAGGGAAAGCTAGACAGAATGCAGGATATATTGTTGGAGTGCATAATGTAGAGTTAGCTATAAAAGCCCAAAAACTTTGATGGATGTGCTTGTCCTGAAGATTTATGGACTATTGACAGTATGGATTTTTATGAGAATTTTGAAACAAATAGCAGCCAGTTCACTGCCTCTCTCTTGTATTTTGAATTAATGTTGAACCCTGACAGATACAATACACAGATGGGATTATTGTGGTATCAGACAATGAATTCTTGCATGGGTTGTATCTGGGTGAATTACTTCTTACAAGTTTACTTTCATAGATGTGTTGAATCAAAGCAAAATTTGGCAGAGTAAGGACATTTGGCTCACTTATGCTGGTTTTCCAATTAATCCCACACCCCTGCCCTTTGCTCTTGGCTCTGCAATTTTGTTTCTACAACAAGTATTTATCTAATTTACTTTTGATAGTTCCCTTTGAATCACCTTCCAACTCAGGCAATGTGTTCAAGATCACAGCATCCTATTGAGTAAAGTTCTGTTTCAGGATGTGGTACTTGGTTGACAGCATCTTGGAAGAAGACACTGGTAGTTTTCCTGTTAGCCTGTTCCATTTGATAGTAGAGACCATGGATTTAAGAGGTGTCATTGGAATAAGCTGGGCAAGTAAGTGAACATTTTGCAAATGATACACACTATAACCACGGTGCACCGCTGAGGAATTGGAGGAGCTGTTTCTTTGTCCTGGATGGGTGTGAAACTTCTTAAGATTTGTGGAGTTGCAATTAGAATCAGAATCAAATTTATTATCCTTGACTTATAGGTGGTGATATTTGTTGCTTTGTGGCAGCAGTACAGTGCAAAGTTACAAAATTGCTATGAGTTACCAAGACAAATACATAGTGGAAAAAAAGAATAACGTTCATGGATTCATTGACTGTTCAGAAATTTGATGGTGCAAGGGAAAAAGCCATTCCAGAATCTTTGAGGTTCTTGTATCTCCTTCCCAATGGCAATAATGAGAAGATGAGAATGTAAGTCTTTGATAACATACTGAATCTCCTCAAACTCCTAATGAAGTAGAGCAGTGGTTCGACTTCATTGTGATTGCATCCATGTGTTGGATGCAGGCTAGATCCTCCACCTATCCAGGCAAGTTGAGAACATTCCATTACTTGTGGATGGTGATGACTGCAAGAATGTAGATGTAGAGATCTTGGTGATGCTAATGCCATTGAATATTGAGGTTTGGTTAATAGGATGTGTCATTGGCTGTTGCCTTTGTTTGGCATGGAAGTTATTTGCCACTTATCAACCCACGCCTGATTGTTGCCCTGGTTTGCATGCAGGTATGGACTGTTTCTGAAGCTGAGGACGTGCAAATGGAACTGCAATCAGTTCCACCTCTGAAAGGAAGGTCAGTGATGGGGCTGATGATGGTTGGGTATAAGGAGCTCCTACAGTGATGTCTTGGCACTGGAATGATGAAACTCCAGCAGCCAATCACAGCCTTTTTTTATGCAGTCTGGTCCCAACCATTGGGATGTTTTGTCACTCAAATCTGTTTAAATCAACATATTGTTAAAATTACTTTAGTGATACAAGGATAGCTTTTTACCTTGCTGTTATAAGATGATTAAAAGTTCCTTAATATGATTAAGTTTGACTCATGACCTTACACCTATCTCATTTGATCTTACACCTTATTGTCCGCCTGCACTTGCTCTTTATTCTATCTGCACAACTATGGGATATGTGAGGAAACCCATTCAGCCACAGGAAGAACATGCAAACTCCATACAGTTAGCACCCAAATTCAGGCTTGAGCCGGGATCGAACTTGTGAAGAAGCAGAACAGATTGCTGTGCCACTATGACTGCTTGCTTGCTTCTCATTTCACTTTTCTTCGCATGGCACTGCTTCAGAATCTCCTCAATGCCTCTGTTCTTGAACTTGATGACTAAATTTGAACTCTCTAAGCAATGCCAAAAAAGTGACAGGGGATTTGATTGCACAATTTTAGGATGCATCCTCCACAAACGTTGGCCACTATACATTCCAACATTCCACTGAACATAATAAACATCTTTCAACATTCTTTAATCAGGACAGCCGGAAAGTGAGGCTGTTTGGGCACAGAGAGATGAAAGTATTGTAATCAGGATGGAAGAGGATTGTAGATCAGTTATGGCCTTAGTCTTGTGGCCAATGGCAGGAAGAAAATTGGAGGAAGTTTTGCTGTATTACTGCTGGTTGCATTTTACTGCTCCTGTCCTTGTTCCCAAACCTACTCACAAATTGTGGACAAAACCAGCTGTCATTCAGTAGGTTTTGCGGTCAGGGGGCTATGATAAGTGAGTCCTGGGGTCAAAGCCCAGATGTCAGCGAGTCTGGAATTCGAAAACCAGAGATTGAAGCCACAGTTCGGCAAGTCCAGAGGTTGGAAACCTGATGTTTGTGAGTCCGGAGCCATAGTCTGAAGGTTGGAAGTCCTGAGACAGCCTGTCCTGGGAATGGAGGCTCATTTCTGTGTGTGTGTGGAAGGGAATGGGGAAAGGGGTTTGCTTTGCTTTTGTTGTATGTTGGCTGCGTGTCGTTCTGCTGAACGTGGTGGGTATGCCATGTTGGCGGCAGAATGTGTGGTGATGCTTGTGGGCTGTACCCAGCACATCCTCAGATTGTGTGGGTCATTAACATCAATGACATCCTGCCTGTCCCCTGACCCCTGACCTCTGTCTCCGCTACGGACCAAAAAACTCATCCACCTCATCGGGAATATACTCGCTGATTCTGCCCACCCAGCTCCCTGGGAGAGAGAATTCTAAAGGTTCACAGCCCCTTGAGAGAAGGAACCTAAGGGGCAACTCCTTCATTCATAAGATGGCTCATAAATGGACTGAGCTGCCAGACAAGGTAGTTAAAACAGGTACAATAACAATGTTAAAAAGACCATTTGGACAAATACATGCATAGGAGAGCTTAGAGGCATGTATGCCAAACATGGGCAAATACGACTAGCTTAGATGGACGTGGTTGATTTGGGCTGAAAGGCCTCCTTCCTTGTTGGATGACTCTATGACTAAATTCCTCCTCTCTTCCATTGGAATTGCGTGACCTCTTATGTTGAAATCATATCCCTAATATCTAGATAACCCTATAAGGGCAATTCCCTCTTAGCATCCACCCTTTCCTCCTCCTCCTCAAATCAGTTTAAGAGTCAGTGAGATCACTTCTCATTCTTCTAAACTCCACTGTGCGTGGAGCCAAATCCACATAGTTTTTCCTCATAGGTTCAACCCTTTATTCCAGAAATCAACATTGTTAAGCTAGCCTGACCAGCTTCCAATTGCAAGGAAATCCCTCTTTAAATAAGAAATAAACTCAGGTATGGTTAAACCAGTGCAAGACTTCCCCACTCTTCTACTCATTCCCATGCAAACTATGATCAATATTCCACTGGCGACCTAATGATTGACTACACTTGTACATTAGGGCTGTTTTATGTCAGGTACCCAACTCCCCACGTGCCAAGACCTCCTGTCCTCTCCACTTATTTTTTGCACTATGGTCTTGTTTTGCAGTCAGTGTCCTTCAGTGTCTGACATAATTTTATGTTCTCTATCTGCCTGTGATGCTGCTGCGAGCAAGTGTTTCATTGTACAGCCTTCTGGTATGAGACTGAGAAGACAAAAAGTACACACAGGAGTGGTCCCATCAATGTCTGGATATTTGTACAAGCCCTGGGCAACACAGTCTCTTTTCAAATGACTGGTCAATCGTCCAGGAATCAGACAGTCTGATGAACCCTTGGAAATGAGACATTCACCTACCATGATATTCTGTACTTCCACCAAGATTAAATCAACCAAGCAGCCAGCGTAATTGAAGATCCCACCCATCCTGATCATTCTCTCTTCTCCCCTTCCCATCAGGCAGAAGACACAAAAGCCTGAAAGCACATACCACCAGGCTCAAGGACAGCTTCCATCCCACTGTTATAAGACTATTGAACCGAGACCTCAGAATCTGTTTGTCATGGTCTCGCACCTTATTGTCTACCTGCACTGTACTTTCTCTGAAACTGTAACACCATATCCTGCATTCTGTTATTCTTTTTCCCTAGTACCACCTTGAAGTACTGACGCAATGAAATGACCTGTAGGATGGCATGTAAAACAAACTTTTTCACATGTAGCAATAATTAATCAATTTACCAGTTTAGTATAACCTCCCTTTGAAATGCTATTTGAATCCTGCATGTCCCAATTACCTGCATCATCTGTAATAATGAAGATCTATAAGGTGACACAGTAGCCAAATTTAGGGTCAGCATGCCCAACATTTATTGATTCATTTGATTTTATAGACACATATGGATAGAAACCAAGATTTAGAGAAAGATTCTGTGGCTTCATTCATTAACAATCTGACCAATGGTACTGATCTACAATTCATTTTCCTGCTTTCATTCCAGCAACCACTCACAGTTCAAGCAGTTTCATATGTCTGTGATCATTCACAGGATTAAGGAGCCTTGACCTGGTATCACCATGTTTCCGCACAAATAGTTGCGATGTGAACGTAGCAGGAAATGTCCTAAACTGTGAAGTGTAACACAACAGGAAACTTAAAATAAAGCTCATAATCAGCTGGGATAAATACTGAAATGTCCAATTAAATTTTGGAGAGGCTTTTAGTTTCACAGGTGCATTGTCATTCAGCATGGAGGTAGGAGTCCGTGCCGACCATCGACCTCACCTGTTCTCTCTAATTCTACGCAGATCCAATTTCATTCTCCTCATGTTCCCATCAACTCTCCCAGAAACTCCCTGCTCATCTATGCAGCTCATGTGGAGATCATAGAGAATGCAGAGGAGACTTACAAGGATGTTGCCTGGATCGGAGAGCATGCCTTATGAGAATAGGTTGAGTGAACTTGGCCTTTTCTCCTTGGAGCGACGGACGATGAGAGGTGACTTCACAGAGGTGTATAACATGATGGGAGGCATTGATTGTGTGGATAGCCAGAGGCTTTTTCCCAGGGCTGAAATGGCTAACATGAGGGGGCGCAGTTTTAACATATCGAGGGGATGTCAGGGGTAAGTTTTTCACACAGAGAGTGGTTGGTGAATGGAATGCACTGCCAGCAATGGTGGTGGAAGTGGATACAATAGGGTCTTTTAAGAGTCGCTTAGATAGATACATGGAGCTTAAAAAATAGAGGGCTATGTGCTAGAGAAATTCTAGGCAGTTTCTAGAGTAGGTTACATGGTCGGCACAACATTGTGGGCCAACGGGCCTGTGATGTGCTGTAGATTTCTATGTTCTATGTAATATGTTCATCTACCTACACTCGGGGTACTTACTTAGAGATACAGCACAGGTCACAGGCCCTTCTGGGGTTAAATAAACAGTTGAGGGAAAAATGTGGGGGGAAGGACAGAGGGAATGGGTTACGTTGAAGAAGCCTTTCAAAGACCCAGTGGGTTGAATCGGCTCTCTGTATTGCACTAGTTTATGATTCCATGAAATTTTATCTTGGGCATCTCACTCACACACACACACACTGTTAACAAGAAGAATAAAGTTCAAAACAATCATAAGAAATCAAAGTTACTAAAATTTTACACACTTTTCCAATTCACATTGTACTTTTGCTGTAAGATACCATATTAAGTAGAACATTTCCTCTCCCAAATGACTTTCATAAATCTATGGGAATAATAAAACTGATCAATTTTCAGAGGAGGCATTTCATTTAAACATCGCTGGATGCAATAAATTATGGATAAATGATATCTACATTTGAAACCAACAACTGGAGGAAAAACAAGACTCATAATTATGGAATGCTTCATTCCCAAAATAATCAAAACACGCTGCACAATAGAATGAAGATAGCTTTTAAATAGTGTTTAGTTAGACAGTGTGCATACGAGTGTTCTTTTCATGTTTTGTAAGTTTGTTTCTCTTGCGACTTTAAGCAGAGATGTAAGGTGGGGGTGGATCTTTCTCGGTGATTATGCTAGCCTCATCATACGGCGGCAGGAGAACCTAATGGCAAGAAAGAGACTATGTTACAGAGAGAAGGAAAAGTATGTCCCCACCTCCACTGCTCCACCACTGAAACGTTCTCAACAATCGCTCTATTTCTGTTGCATTTTTCACAGCCTCCCCACACCTGAAGCTCTTTAAGTTCATTCATAGAAAGTCAACAACATTGGCCCTGTTGTCCCTAGGCTAAGGAGGCAGTGAAGAGCTGCAGTATTGTGCAAGACACACAAAACGTTAGAGGAATTCAGTAAGTCAGGCAGTTTCTGTGGAGTGCAAAAACAACTGATGTTTCTGGCTGGGATCAAGACTGATGATTTGTCTCAACCCAAAATGTTGACTGTTTATTCTCCTCCACAGATGCTGCCTGACTTGCTGAGTTCCTCCAGCATTTTGTGTGTGTTGCTCAAGATTTCCGGTATCTATAGAATCTCTTGTCTTTACTTGTTTTTTTTAACCTAGAGATACAGCATAGTAACAAGACTTTTCAGCCCAACGTACCCACATGTCCCAATTACATCCATGTGACCAATTAATCTATCAACCCATATGTCTCTGGAATGTGGGAGGAAACCAGAGGAAAGTCGTGTGGTTGTGGGGAAAACATACAAACTCCTTCGCGGCAGGAATTGAACCCGGGTCGCTGCCACTATAATAGTGTTCTGCTAATTGTTACCCTGGCTACCCTGTTGCCCTTGTGGTGTGGCAACAGTATTGTGTTGGGGCTGGAGTCACATTTAAGCCAGGCCAGGTCAGGGCAGCAGGGTTCCTCTCCAGAAAAACACTAGCTTTACAAAACAGTCTGAACTTCTCACAATCACCGTTGCTGGCCCCAGGTTTCTATCCCAGTGTAGTTCATTACTTGCATTTCACCTTCCCAGATGGGATTTCAACTCCTGCCTCTGGATCAGCTCCCATTGTGATGTATCGCTGAGCAACCTTGGATGGTCTATTCCTGCACCTGATTCCTGTGATCTTATCAATGGTCCATAGAGTCGTACGGTATCTCCCTCTTTAAAAGTGACCTAGATCTCTGGCTCTGATTTCACCTGCACAGTTGTAGCAGGGCTTTCCAGGGACTGGGGAGGGGTGGAGTCCTTCATAATTTGTATTATGTGCCTAAGTAAAAAACTGAACTGTTGTAATCTGCAAGACTGGAAACTAATATCTAATATCAGAGTACAGACTAAGCCCTAATATCTTTTTTACAGCCTTGGTTCCTTTATGAGGTTAAATCTCCATGGTGGTTAAATCTGCTGTAATTCATTGTCACTGAGAAAGTGAATTGAATGGGAACCTGCAGCCTCACCCACTCCAGCCAAAGTTTCAACGCGTCGCATGGGCAAGGGTAAAGCACCCTGTCTGACATTTCCACCGGGCATCAGTGCACCTCTTCATAGAAGCATAGAACGTGGACCAGAGCAGCACAGGAACAGACCCTTTGACCTATGGCGCTGTGTCACACTGATTAAGTTAGAAATTAAGTGCCCAGCTAAACTAATTTTCCCTTCCTCCACCATTGTTGCTGCCCTCACCCACATCTCCTTCATTTCCTGGACATTGGCATTTACCCATCTTTCCACCACCTTAGCAGGGATAGAGTTCCTCTTGCCTCACCTACCACTTCATGAGCTTCCATATTCAACGCATCATTCTCCGCAGCTTCCACCATCTTCAATGCCATTCTACTACCAAACACATCTTTACCTCCCTCCCACTCCGCTTTCCACAGGGATCGCTCCCTATGTGATTCCCTTGTCCATTTGTCCCGCTCCACTAATCTCTCTCATGACACTTATCCCTGCAAATGACTGAGGTGCCATACATGCCCATTTACAGTACCTCTTCCCTCGCCGCCATTCAAGGCCCCAAACAGTCCTTCCAGGTGAGGCAATACTTCACCAAAAGCAGAATTTCCCGGTGGCCATCCATTTTAATTCCTATCCTCATTCTTGTACTGACACGTCAATCCATGGCCTCCTCTTCTGCCACGATGAGGTAGGCCACTCTCAGCTTGGAGAAGCAATATCTCATATTCCGTCGAGGTAGCCTCCAACTTGATGGCACGAAAATCGATTTCTCCTTCTGGTAATTTTTTTGTCCCTCCCCCTTCCCTCTTCTATTCCCCACTCTGGCCTCTTACCTCTTCTTCCCATCTGTTTATCATCTCCTCCTGGTGCTCCTCCTTCTTCCCTTTCTCCCATGGTCAACTCTCTTCTCCTGTCAGATTCCTTCTCCTCCAGTCCTTTACCTTTCCCATACAGCTGGCTTCACCTATCACCTCCTCTCCAGTCATCCTTCCCTTTATCCCAGCTTCTTATTCTGGCATCATCCCCCTTCCTTTCCAGTTCAGAAGAAGGGTCTTAGCCCAAAACGTTGACTGTTTTATTCATTTCTGTAGATGCTGCCTGACCTGCTGAGTTCCTCCAGCATTTTTTGTGTATTAAACTCAACCCTTCTGCCCACGCGATAATCATACCCCCCCCACCCCCAATACCTGCATGTTCAGCTGCATATCTAAGGGCCTCTTAAATGTCTCTATTGAATCTGTCTCCATCACCACCCCCGGCGGCACATTCCAAACACTTACATCTGTGCCAAAAACTTGTCCCGCACATCTCCTTTACACTTACCCTTTCTCATCTTAAATGTGTGCCCTCTGGTATTAGATATTTCAATCCAGGGGAAAAGATACTGTCTGTCTACTCCATCTCTGTCTCTCACAATCTGTCCCGCAGCCTCCACTGCTCTAGAAAAAAATAATCCAAGTTTGTCCAACCTCTCCTTTTAGAAAATACTCTGTGTATCCTGGTAAACATCTTCTGCACCCTCTCCAAAGCATCCACATGTCATTCCTACAATGGGATGACTGGAACTAATTGCAATACTCTGAATATGGTCTAACCAGAATATTATAAAGCTGCAAAAGAACCTTCTGACTCTTGTACTCAGTGCTTTGAGTAATAAAGGCAAGCATGCTGTAGACCTTCTTTACTAACCTATCAACCTGTGCAGCCATCTGCTGGGAGCTTTGCACTTAGACCCCAAGATCCCTCTGTACACCAACAGTTAAGGGTCTGGTAAGCATTTTGCCACTAACAGTGTACAGTACTGTCCCTTTACATTTGATCTCCTGTCTGCCATTCCTCCACCCATACCTTCAACTGATCTACACCCAGTGGCTACTTTTCTGGGTACCTCCTGTAGCTAATGAAGTGGCCACCGAGTGTACGTTCATGGACATCTGCTGCTGAAGCACATCCACTTCAAGGTTCATCATTTTGTGCATTCAGTGATGCTCTTCTGCACATCACTCCTGTAATGCATGACTGTTTGAGTTACTGTCACCTTCCTGTCAGCTTGAACCAGTCTGGCCATTCTCCTCTGATCTCTCTCATTAACAGGGTGTTTTTCACCCACAGAATTGCCAGTTACTGGGTGCTTTTTTTAAAACTGTTTTTACACCATTCTCTGTAAAATCTAGACATGTTGTGTCTAAATTCATGGCAGATGCAATTTAATGTGGATAAATGTGAGGTTATCCACTTTGGTGGCAAAAACAGGAAAACAGATTATTATCTGAATGGTGGCCAATTAGGAAAAGGGGAGGTGCAACGAGACCTGGGTGTCATTGTACACCAGTCATTGAAAGTGGGCATGCAGGTACAGCAGGCGGTGAAAAAGGCGAATGGTATGCTGGCATTTATAGCAAGAGGATTTGAGTACAGGAGCAGGGAGGTACTACTGCAGTTGTACAAGGCCTTGGTGAGACCACACCTGGAGTATTGTGTACAGTTTTGGTCCCCTAATCTGAGGAAAGACATTCTTGTCATAGAGGGAGTACAAAGAAGGTTCACCAGATTGATTCCTGGGATGGCAGGACTTTCATATGAGGAAAGATTGGATCGACTAGGCTTATACTCGTTGGAATTTAGAAGATTGAGGAGGGATCTTATTGAAACGTATAATATCCTAAAGGAATTGGACAGGCTAGATGCAGGAAGATTGTTCCCGATGTTGGGGAAGTCCAGAACAAGGGGTCACAGTTTGAGGATAAAGGGGAAGTCTTTTAGGACCGAGATTAGGAAAAACTTCTTCACACCGAGAGTGGTGAATCTGTGGAATTCTCTGCCACAGGAAACAGTTGAGGCCAGTTCATTGGCTATATTTAAGAGGGAGTTAGATATGGCCCTTGTGGCTGAAGGGATCAGTGGGTATGGAGGGAAGGCTGGTACAGGGTTCTGAGTTGGATGATCAGCCATGATCATACTGAATGGTGGTGCAGGCTCGAAGGGCCGAATGGCCTACTCCTGCACCTATTTTCTATGTTTCTATGTTTCTATGTGTGACATTCCCAGGGGATCAGCTGTTTCTGAGATATTCCGACCACCCCATCTGGTTCCAATATCTTTCCATAGTTAAAGTCACTTTGATCACATTTCTTCCCCATTCTGATGTTTGGCCTGAGTAATAACTGAGCCTCTTTACCATGTCTGCATGGTTTTACGTTGCTGCAACATGATTGGCTGATTATATATTTGCATTAACAATTAGGTGTACAGGTGTACCTAATAAAGTATAGAGACTGAGTGTACATCCCACTGTAACATTTGGCAATACTCTATGCCATCCACAGCACCATCAGACATAGTATTGTCTGCAAACATTTCAACCCACTCATCTATATTTTCAACCGGGTCATTTATATTTATCACTAACAGCAGCAGTTCCAGTATAGATCCATGTGGAATACCACTAGTCACTGACCTCCAGTTAGAATAAGTCCCATCAACCATACCATCTATGGACAAGCCACTTCAGAACTCAAATGGCTCCTTCACCATGGAGTCCATGCACCTTAATCCTTTGGATGAGCCTTCCATGAGGCACCTTGAAAAAAAGCCTTTCTGTCATTTGTGATAAAGCAAAAACCTGAAACTTCCACTCTCGAGGAATCCTGTACTTGTACTCCTGCGTTCTTCTGTTCTATATCATTTTCCTTGGCCCTACTGTTCACTGTGAAAGTCTTACCCTCATTTGTCTATTTGAATTAAACTCCATTTGCCATACCTGGACCCACTTACCCAGCTGATCAAGACCCTCCTGTAAATCTTTATAACCATTTTCACTATTATCACCACCACCTATTTTAGTGCCATCTGCATACTTATTAACCATGTCTTGAACATTTTCATTCAAACATTTGATAAACAGTTGATGACAAATAACAATGGGCCCAACACAGAGCCCTTGGAACATCACAGGTCACAGGCATTACCCTCTGCTGTCCTCCATTAAGCCAATAGTGTATCCAGTTGCCATCTCTCCCGGGATCTCATGCATTCTACCTCTTTATTGCAGCCTACCCTGTTGAACTTTAAGTGACAATGTCTACCCCCCCACCCTCATTGACCTTCCTAGTGACTTCTTCAAAGAACTCCATCCAATTACGAGACATGACCTCCCATGCATTGAGCATTGTTGACTCTCCCTAATCATCTGTCTTTTCAAGTTCTTGTATATCTTATCCCTCAGAATTCGTCCAGCAACTTACCTTCCACACATGTTAGGCTTACTGGTCGATAGTTCCCAGGATTTTCTTTGCAGTCTTTCTTAAATAAAGACAGAACATTAGCCAGCCTCCAGTCTTCTAGCTCTTCACCCATCTTGAACAATGTATCTCAGACAGGGCTCCTGCTAATTTTTCGCTAGCTTCCCACAGTGTTATTGGAAAATTGTGATTTTATAACCAATTTTTGCCTCCACCTTTTTTGGTGCTCGCTTTAGGTGCATTGAACCAATATTCGCAACTCAGTACAGGGCGCAGTATTTTCTGTTTGGACTTTTATCCAACGTGTCTCCTAAATGGTTGAAGTAGGAACACATGTCATGGAGTTATGAGTCTGTAATGGAGCATTAAACTCCATTTGTCATTCTCTGGCCACTTACCCAGTTGATCAATATCCCTCTGTCAAACCTGATAACCATCTTTACTGTCACTATTCTAGCTTCATGCAAGAGGGTGTGTCATACAGAGCCAGAGTTGCGGTCTGCTCCTTTTCCACCTCAGTGAATTAAGGATTGTGATCTGGCAAAGCACCTCCCAAAGGAGGAACACACACAAAATGCTGGAGGAACACAGCAGGCCAGGCAGCATCTAGGAAAAGAGTACAGTTGATGTTTCAGGCTGAAACCCTTTGGCAGGACTAAAGGAGGAAGATGGATGGAAGAAGATGCAAATTTTAAAGAAGTTAAGGCATACTCTCGTTGCTTACCGCAGTGTCATTGGCCACATAGACTAGGACATCAGCTGAGTGTCTGCTGTTGATATATCTGTAGCAGTTCCAGACACAAGCAATCAGATATGCCTGGAAAATAAAGAAAGATAATGTTTCTCTTTGCTCTTTGAGCTCAACTGCCTCCTCCAATTGGACAGAAGGTACAAAAGCTTGAAAGCACATACCTGTACTTTGAATTCCTGCCCTTAAATCTCTCCCTCTCACTATCTTGTGTCAAGAATCTCTTTAAAGTTCACTTTTCTCACAGGGAAACACACACAAAATGCTGGAGGAAGTTCAGTGAGTCAGGCAGCATCCATGGAGGGAAATGAACAGAACTTCCCTCCGTAGATGCAGCCTATCCTGCTGATTTCCTCCAGCACTTTGGCAGTATTGTTCCAGATTTACAGTCTCTCTTGTGTCTTCTCTCACAGACTTTTTTTAAAAACACTTTCCCTAATGAGATCAATACTTAACACAAAACAGAAAATGCTGTAAAAACTCAACAGATCAATATTTAGCTTTCACTGGGGAGAGGACTGCATGCATTCACCCTGTCTATGTCCCTCATGAATTTCTACACCTTGGTAAGTTCATTTCTCAGTCACCTACACACCAATGAATAAAGTACTATCCTGCCCAACCTCGAGTCCTGGCAACATTCATGTTAATCCTCTTTGTACTATTTCCTGTCTAATGATGCCTTTTCTATTACGGAATGATGAAGGCCATTACATCAGATGTCTCCTTCGCCACCCAAATTTCAAACAGACCAAGAGAAATGGTTTGCAAAATGGCTACCGTGAAACACTTGCAAAAGTATCAACCAAGTGTTAAGACAACGGGGTTGCCAGAGAATCATTCCACCGAGATGCAGCACAGAGAGTCATAGGAAGTCATTCCTGCCTGAGGCCATCAAACTTCACAATTCCTCCCTTGGAGGGTCAGACACCCTGAACCAATAGGCTGGTCCTGGACTTATTTCCATCTGGCATAGTTTGCATATTGTTGTTAAATTATTTATGGTTTTATATTGCTATATTTATACTCTATTCTTGGTTGGTGCAACTGTAACGAAACCCAATTTCCCTTGGGATCAATAAAGTATGAGTATGCCTATTAATTGGCCTGCATCAACCCAGGCAACTAAGGGCTTAAGTAATTCGCACCATTGGAAATAAATTGAACATTCAGAGGTATCTCCCACTGTAGATATGTCATTCAAAAGAAGCATTGTCAACCCAAAATATTGAAGTAAACAATGTCATTGTGACCATTAAGATCATACTTAATCATCCACTGTTACTTTTTCTGTGTTCTATTGGTAAACTGGAATTTGGTCTAATGACTCATCTGAAACACAGCACCTCTGGTGATGATGCACTTCACCCTGGTGTGACTAGATTTTGTTCAAGTTTCTGAATTCAGCCTTTGGACTGCAGCCAGGGCACGCTCTCCCCTCATTACTACCATCAGGGAGGAGTACAGGAGCCTGAAGGCACTCACGCAATGTTTTAGAAACAGCTTCTTCTCTCGGGCCATCAGATTTCTGAACGGTCCATGAACCCGTGAAAACCACCTCACTCTTCCTCTTTTGCACTGTTGGCTTATTTGCATTTTATTACAACTCAGAGCGATTTTTAAATGTCTTGCACTTCACTGCTGCCACAAGACAATGCATTTTGTGACATATGTCAACGATAACAAACCTGGTCCTGGTTCTGAGTACTTTGGAAAGGCTAGTATTGGATCCCATGAGTCAGCTACTGAGGCACCATGGTGAGCAGGGACATACCCGGGCAAAGAATTTTACTGATTAGGTTAAATCGCTCACATTTTGATTTCTGATCCTTAAATTCCACTTATTTTTCCAATCTCCACTCCCCCCCAGATTCCCCTTTCATTTCCAGCTGAGAACTGCCCCCCGGACACTCTACTGCCTCGGTCTTTGGAGTTCAGCTTTGTTGCTCAACAGAGCCTGATAAAGCATCAGCATCCGATGTGGACATCAGACCTTGCCTGCCGAGAACGCACGGTAAAGAAGGCCTGAGTCCAGATAATATGGCCATAAGATACAGGAGGAAAATCAGGCCATTCGGCCCATTGAGTCTGTTCTACTATCTCATCATGACTGATCTACTTATCCTCTCAGCCGCAGTCTCCTGCCTCTCTCCCTTCATGCCCTGACCAATCAAGAATCTGTCAACCTCTGCCTTAAGTATACATAATGTCCAACCAAGGCCAATAACAACAGCATGCCATGAATTGTACCGATTCACGCTCTGTTTAATCCATAGATTATTAATTTATCTTGGCACCATCTGATTTTTTACAAGAAAATATTTTCATATCTTAACAGAACTTTGGTTTTATGTGTGAAAATAAAACTGAAGTTTATTTTAAAGGAGGAAGAGGCAACAACTCAAAGTACACAGGAATGTGTTATTTGATCTTTTGCAAAAGCCTGCCTGCTCCATTTCCACAGGAAAGAAGATTGGAGAGGAAGAAGACAGCTCAGTCACTCAGTCAGAGGAGAACTCTGTCACTATTCCACCCACTCCCCAACATGTAGCAAGTTAGTGCTGCTGCTTCCCTGTTCCAGGGACCCAGGTTCCAGGTAAGACAAGATGCAGAGTGCTTGACCACTTCACCGTGTACCTGCATTCTACCCACCATGGCCGTTTGGAGCTCCTGGTTCTTTAAGATAAACTTTAATCTTCTTTGTATGGTAAGATGGACTCTTGATCTCACAGTCTACCTTGTCATGGCCTTGCATCTTACTTTCTACCTGCACTGCACTCTCCCTGTAGCTGTAACAGTTTATTCTGCATTCTGCTATTGCTTTTCCCTTGTACTTCATGTACTGATGTGATGAAATGATGGGGATGGGAGACATGCGAAATGAAGCTTTTCACTGTTCCTCGGTATGTGTGACAATAATAAATCAGGGGGGTGGTGTTGTCAGCAGTGTAGAACAGTACCTCAGCTGAGGATTGGAAAATGTCTTTCAGTCCAGAAAAATGTGACATGTTGCATTTTGGGGGATCAACCCAGAGTACGACTAACACAGAAAATGATAAGACTCTGTTGTGGAAGAGAAGAACTAGGAAGTACTAGTGCACAGTTTGCTGAAAGTGGCATCTCAGGTAGGTAGGATGGTGAAGAAGGTATTTGACGTGATAGCCTGCACCAGTCAAGACGTTCAGTAAAGGAGCTGAGAAGTTGTGTTGTAGTTATGTGACACTGGTGAGGCTGCAATTGGACCATTGTGTACAGTTTCCGTCGCATTGTTATCAGAAAGGTGTTATTAAATTAGAAAGAGTTGAAAAAGATTTACCAGGATGTTGCATGAACTTAGGGGCTTGAGTTACAATGAGAAGTTGCATAGGACTTTAGGACTTCATTCCCTGGAATAGAGGGGACTGAGGGGTGACCTGAGATAAGATAATGAGACAGGGTGAAAGTAGACAGGGGGTGCTGTAAACATGAGGGCATAGGTTTAAAACCACAGACAAGAGATTTAAAAGGGACATCAGGCCATCTTCTTCACCCAAAGTGTGACGTATGTTTGGAATGAGCTGCCAGAAATAGTGGGTCAGTTGGAAACATCGGCAATGTTTACGAGCTACCAAACAAAAAAAAATTGAAAAATTGAGACACAGGAGACCTCAGATGCCGAAATCAAGAGCAAAAGCAGGTCAGTCAGCACCTGTGGAGAGAAATGGACAGTCAATGTTTCAGGTCAAGATCCTTCATCTGGACTGAAGGATAGAAGTGAACTTGTCAGTATAAAAAAGTGAGTGGGAGGTATGGTCGAGAGCTGCTGGCAATAAGTGAGAAGGGGTGTTAGGCAGATGGAGGAGGGGAGATTAGGAGTAGTGGCAGAAGCTGGGAGGTGAGAGGTACAGGTGACAGAGGGCTGCAGGTGATGGAATCTGATAGGAGAGGCAGGTGGAACATAGAGCCAAATAAAAGAGGTGGTAGATGGGAACAATGTGGGGGGGAAATAGGAAAACAGATTGTTCTTACAATGATTGAAACAACAAGCTTTTGAAACACAAGAAGTATCCAAAGAATTAATTGTGGACTTCCAGGAGGGAGAATTTAGGAGAACACACACCAGTCCTCATTGAGGGGGTCAATGGTGGAAAGAGTGAGCAACTTCAAGCTCCTAGGGATCAAGATATTAAGGGACCTACTTTGAGCCAATCATGAGGAAGGCACACAGGCAGCTATATTTCATTGGGTGTTTGAGGAGATTCATCAGAAACTGTTGGAAATTTCTGACTGATTACATCACAACCTAGTATGGAGGATGCAATCAATATACAGGATTACAAGAGGCCACAGGGGATTGTAGACTTGGCCATCTCCATCATAGACACGGCTCTCCCCAAATCTACATGACGTGGTACCTCAGGAAGGCTGCATCATTAAGGACCCTCATCATCTAGGACATGCCCTCTTTTCTTTGCTATCATCAGGAAGGAAGTAATAGGAGCCTGAAGACTTACTCTCAATGCTTTAGAAACAACTTGTTTTGCTCCACCATCAGATTTCTGAATGGACTGTGAATCTATGAATGCAACCTTGTTATTCCTTTGCTTTTGACATTATTTATTGATTTTGTAGTAATGTTATGTCTGTTCTGTACTGTTGCCACAAGACATCAAATTTCATTTCATTTCAGTCAATAATAAAACATTTAATCCTGATCCTGTACCACCCAGGCAGAATAAGGAAGGAAAATGATATTGTAAAGTGATGGACATCTTTTTGCAACTGTGCAGGGCTTCAGTGAGAGTTTACTTTTGGTCTTTAAGGAAGGGTATAGATGACAGAGCTATAGTGATATATATGCATTTTGATAATAGATTTACTTTGAACTTTGAACCCATGGAGAAAGGCTGAGCAAGGTTGGCTCACGCTTACCTTGAAGGCCAGAATAACACTGATGAAGAAAACAACAATGAAGAGCAAGTAGGTTGGGTTCATCGACATGATGTCTTCCTTGTATGGCATGTCATCAGGCTGTGGAAGCAAAAGGCAAGAAACAAATTATCCCTGGAACTGCTGGTATATGGCACCACACAGATCCACACAGTCCTTACTCCCATCGTTCCCATCTCCACCTCCATTCTGAGCACCGACAATAGCTATAATCGTTCAGTGCAAACCACATCAGCACGGATCCCTGAAACACACTCTCTCCTGAGCTCTACCATGGGAACTAGTGGAGAGAGGGAAAAAAGATTCAAGCATCCTTGAAGAAACACAAATGGACAGGAGAGATTTGGAGGGAAATGGGCCAAATAGAGGCAAATGAGAACAACACACATAAAATCCTGAAAGAACTCAGCAGGCCAGTCGGCTATGGAAGAAAACAAATAGTCGATGTTTTGGTTAAGACCCTTCATCAGAACTGGAAAGGAACGGGGCTGAAGCCAAAATAAGAAGGCAGGGTGAGAGAAGAGTGCAAGAGAGCAGGTGATAGATAAAACCAGGAGATGGGGGAAGGTGGGTTGGTGAGGGAGGGGTAGGGGGTTGGAGTAAGAGGCTAGGAGGGGATAGGTGGAAGAGGCAAGGCTGAAGAAGGAATCTGATAGGAGAGGGCAGTTGACCATGGAAGAAAGGGAAGGAGGAGGGGAATCAGAGGAAGGTGATACGACAAGTCATGATGGCAGGGGAGGAGGGAAAGGCTGGAAGGGCCACCGGAATGGGGAATGGTGGAAAAAAACAAAAAACTAAGAAAAAGGATGGGGGAGTAGTGAAAAATAGAGGGGAGTGATTACCAGAAGTTATAGAGAATGAAGTTCATGCCATCAGGTTGGAATATGAGATGTTGCTCCTTTGGCCTGTGTTTGACCTCATTATTGCAGTAGGAGAGGACGTGGATGGTCATCTCGGTGTGGGAATGGGAAGTGGAATTGAAATGGATGGTCACTGGGAGATCCTGCCTTTCGTGGTGGACAGAGTGAAGCTGCGTTTCTGATAGGCAAATGGGACTAGATCACTTAGTCAATGTGGTCAGTGTGGGCAAGTTGAGCCCTGTTCTCCATGCAGTATAACTTTAAGACTCTCTCGCCACTGATTCATGGAATGTCTGGCCCATGGCTGCACACAGTGGGTAAAGAACGCTGAAAAGGAAACCAAGAACCTTCAAAACACACGGCAGCCCTGTGGGAAAAGTGAATCACCTCACAGACAACCCTCTCACCACCCTGTCAGGCACCTGCTGTCCTGTCAGCGGAAAAGTCTGTGGTTCCCACATCAGCTTCATCAGCCACTCAAAAACCCAGCATGGAAGTAAATCACCTTCAGTCTTGAGGGACTGTCTGAGGAGATGTTAAGGAAGGCTAAATATCTGGTTGTGACTTCAAGAAGGGGATTCAGGGTGAACATGTTTAAATTCCTAGGCATTAACATTTTGGATGCCCTGATCTGAGCCCAGCACACAGACTTACTTTCTCTGGAGGTTAAGCTTGTCACTGAAAAATCAAACAAACTACTAGTGATGTACTGTTGAAAGTGTCCTGATTGTTTGCCGTGTGATCTGATACAAGGAATTCAACGCACAGGAATGCAAGAAGCTGCAGAGAGTAGTAGATTCTGCCCAATACATCATGGGCACATCTCTCCCCACCAGCAGGGTGTGCTATCTCGAGAAGGCAACATTTACTGTCAAAGATCCCCACTGTCTGGGCCATGCCATCTTCTCACAGTTACCATCAAGCAGGAGGTACAGAAGCCAGAAGTCCCACACCATCGGGTTCAAGAACAGTTACTTCCCTTCAACCATTCAGGTCTTGAACCAACCAGCACAAACCTAATCACTACAGTTTAACAACACTATGACCACTTTGCAGTAAAATGGATGTTTTTCATTCTAATTGTGTTCTTTCTTGTAAAAATTTTGCATAATCTGTTTTTTTTTTCTGAGTGCTGCTTATCTGATGTTATGCACCAGTGATGCTGCGACAAGTGAGTTTTTCATTGCACCTGAGCAGACATGTTCTTGTGCTTATGGCAATAAATTCAACTTTGACTTTGATTTTGAAGAGTATTTGTGTCATACCAGCTGTTGCAAGTAGTCCTGGATGGAGTTTGGGTAGACAACCAGACTGATTGCGACAAGAGTGTTGAGGGCACAGTCAAAGATCTGGTAACAGAAGAACGGGACGATCCAGGCACTGCGTTGCTGGAAAACAAGAAGGAACAAAGATGTACGAACTGTAGGCAGTAACCTGACCAACTCCGTCCTCTATCGCAACAGAATGCCGACACTCCCTCACGGTGAACGCTGCAGCAGAGAGTGGACCTGCCTTATAGCATGGTAGAGTGGTGGTAAGGTTAATGCGGTTACAATGTTAGCTACCCGGGTTCAAAGCCACTACCGTCAGTAAGAAGGTTGTGTGTTCTCTCCGTGATCACATGGCATTTTTGAGGTGGCGGCTAGCGTAATGCACTAAAGCGCCAGCAAACTTGGTTCAGTTCCTGCTGCTGTCTGTAAAGAGTTTGTACATTCTCCCCATGAACGAGTGGGTTTCCTTCAGGTGCCCAGGTTTTCTCCCACATTTGGAAGCTGCTGCTGCTATGCTGCTGCTGGGAACATGGCAACACCAGACCGCTGCCGTCACCACATTCTCAGACTGCGTTGGTCACTGACGCACATGACACTGCATGCTTTGATGTCTTGTGTAAACGTGACAAATAAAGATAATCTTTCATCTCTTCAGCATCTGCGATTCCCAGATTACCTACAGATCAACCCTCCACACCAAAATTCCCATGCTATGTGAGTTGTTCTAGGTTTCACCAGCAGTGGAATCACAAAATGTGGTCCATCCACTCCTCACTACTGATCTTTGCTGAAGTATCTCATTAAATAGGCCTTTCGGCCCATCAAACCACTGCTGACCACCAAGCACCCATTTTATTTTTATGTACAAATACATTTATTTCAACTTCTGCATTAGTACAAACTACAACAGTAACACTAGACACTATAACAATAACTCACATGAACTAAATTAAAATAGTACCATGCTCATCTAGGGTGCAATTTATCCCCTGTGGTGCTCAATGGTCACGGAACAATTCCATGATACCCATGGGCAAGCGTGTTCTTTCTCCAGGGTTACCCAGGCACAGACGTACCCTCGGAAATTTGCCAGGCAGTCAACCCAGGTGGAGCTCTCCAATGCCCACCTCAGGACCATGAATAGCTAAATTGGTCAATCCCAGGAGCAAATTCACTAGGCCACCCCCTACCCCCATCATACTGGATTAAAGAGGGTGGAGCTAAAATGTGACCAGAAGGCGAGGAGCCGCTCCCCCCCACCCGGGTAAGTGAAAAGGGCCCGCAGCCCCGTGGCACATGGCCTTTCACAGCCCGCAGAGGTGGCATGCAGCTGGAGATCTGTGTATAGGCTGATGAGCACCACTCAGTGCAGCAGTCTCCATCCAGTGTAGGAGGGAAGTGCACCCGCATGAAGAGACTTCCACCGGTGAGCCTGACATTTACAGCCGGCTCCCAGGCGACAACAAAGTGTCACGTCTTGAGAACTGCCCGCAAGTTGGAATTCAACCACAGCGGTGCGTGGAAGAGAACGGCGGTGACGGGAGAGTGAGCGGGTGTGGGAGAAGAACAGCCCCCACCCTGACTTGGCGCTCCCAACTCTGCTCAGCTCTACCCAGGCCCCAATTGTCGAGGCTCGGGTCAGGGCCATGGAGAAAAGGTGGGGAGAAGTGCCCCTTTCCCACCTGGCAGAAGACACCTGCAGCCCTGCACTAGCCAGTAAATGGGTCCCCATTCTCCCCGCTGGTCTCCTAAACACTCGTTCATGTGTATGGGGTGTCTGTAACCCAGGGAGGAGCTGAACACTGATCCTACACTACACCCATTCTGTTCCCATAAATTCCCATTAACTCCCTCAGATTCTGCCACTCACTTACACTAGGGACAATTTACCAGCCTTCATTTCTTTTTGGATGTGGGACCCCTTGGAGCAAACCCATGTGATCACACGGAGAGCGTGCGCACTCCACATGGACAGTGCTAGAGCTTAGGATCAAACCCTGGATCGCACAAGGAGGCGGCAGCTCTCCCCACTTTGCCACTGTCCTGTCTTGCCTTCACTGGCAAAGAGGCCAGTGCAGTTCACAAGTTCTGACTAAGGTGTTGTCAGTCGTAGTAAGAAGGTTTAAGTCTGAAACGTGTTAGAGACAAGTGAGAATTCAGTGGCATAATTAAATGTGTTTAAAATGGAACCGTTAAAATTAGACCCAATTTACCACTTGGTACGTCGGTGAGAAATAACACAGTAGTGAGAATTGGAGAGGCAGACAAATTGAACTCTCCCTGGTGTACAATGGTGGCTGGTGGTTTGAGCAATGGACACAGAACGCTGGAGGAACTCAGCAGGTCAGGCAGCATCTAAGAAGGAAAATGAACAGTCGATGTTTCAGACGGGCATCTTTTGTCTGCCTTGATGGGTTGTGGCTTGAAATATTGATTGTTGATTCCCCTCCATAGATGCTGCCTGACTTGTTGAGTTCCTCCAGCATTCTGTGTGTGTTGCTCAACATTTCCAACACACAAGATGCCAGAGGACCTCAGAATCTCCTGCGTCTGCAGTTGGGGGTTTGTTCTCATTTGTTGTTCATTCAGAAGATTATGGGTTCAAGTTCCACACCTGAGACTAGAGTAACAAAGCACAAAGAGCTCTCCAGTGGCCCTCCAGGGGCTTTTAGATGAGGAATTAAGTGGAGGTCCCTTTTGCCTCCAGCTGGAAGTCGAAGGTCAAAGCTGCACGTGTCAGGATTCAGTCCTGACCTCTAGTGTTCTCTGCATGGAGTTTGCACGACCTGGTGGGCTTACTCCAGGCGCACTGTCTTTTCCCACAGTCCAAAGATGGATTAGTCCATTGTATTTTAACCCTCGTGTGTAAATGAATGGTAGAATGTGTGGGAGCTGATGAAAATATGGGGAGAATAAAATAGGATTAGTGTACTTGGGTGCTTGATGGTCAGCATGGACTCGGTGGGCCGAGGGGCCTGTTTTGTGCTATATGACTCTGTGGCTGTAAGAGCAAGGAAGATCCCCCGTGATAATGTTCCCACTGTCTTCACAAGTGTTGCCCCAGATTTCCTGCTCCCGCAGAATCTTGAGTCACTCTGTTCACATTGCTGTTTGTGTGATGGCATGCTATCACAGACTGGCAAGGCAGTTCTTGCATTATAAGCAAGAACTAGAGGACATGGATTTCGGGTTAGAAGGAGAGATTCAATCGAGACATGAGGGGCAACTTTTTCCCCCAGAGCAATACATAACCCTGGAGGAACTGAGCAAGTCAAGCAACATCCACGGAGGGGAACAAGCAGTCGACATTGCAGGCTGGGACGCTTCATCAGGACTGCAAAGGGAGTGGGGAAGAAGCCAGAATAAGAAGGCTGGGGGGCGGAGGGAGGGAGTACACACTGGCAGGTGACAGGTGAGACCAGGTGAGGGGAAAGTGGGTGGCGAGATAAGGTAAGAATCTTGGAGGTGATAGGTGGAAGAGGTAAAGGGCTGAAGTGGAAGGAATCTGATAAGAGAGAACAGTGGACCATCGGAGAAGGCGAACCAGAGGGTGGTGAGGGGCAGGTGAGGAAAAAGAAAAGGGGTGAGAGGGAATGGAAAAAGAGAGGAGGAGGAGGAGGAGGAAGAGTAATTGATGTTCATGCCATCAGGTTGAAGGCTACCCAGATGGAATCTGAGTTGTTGCTCCTCCAGCCTGAGTCAGGCTTTTTTCACCCAGAGAGTGCTCTGTATATGGAAGGAGCTGCCAGGTAGGAAGTGGTTGAGGCAGGTGTATTAACAGGATTGAAACACACCTAGACATGGATAGGAAATGCTTAGAGGGAAATGGGCCAAATGCCAAAAAATAGGACTAAGTTAGATGATAATCTTGGTCAGCATGGACCAGTCGAGCTGAAAGGCCTGTTTTCCTGCTTGATGACCCAATATCTCTATGACAGAGACTGCACTCCACCAGGTGCTTTGGGAATGTCTCAAAGTGGATGTGATAGGTGTTAGGGCAAAATAGTATTCCTTTAATTCATATCCATGCTGGGATTACTTTGTAGGAGCCAGCCTGTTTTTAGCTATGGAACAAACCTTTCTGGAAAAATATGAAGTCACTTTTTTTAAACCTACAGATGTGAAAATATTGTATTGACTTTCATCAACCTGAGAATGCATTGCAAAATGCTTAGTTCGAAACAAAATGATAGAGTTTACTCAGCTAACCAAAAACCACCAAGTTTTAGCTGCAGGGAATCAGGGCACTGGGCTCTTCCTGTACCTTATAGGCTCCGTAAGTGGCCATCCCGCAGATTGTAATCATAAGCAGCGAAATTGCAGTGGCAATGCATATACCTGGAACAGAGAAACAGGAGTCATGCACAGCACAAACAACATACTATCATTGCAAGCCATATCACTGCAACAGGCCGTAATTATTAAACCTGAATACTGACCAAATACAGGGAATGGTGGTGGAAGAGTTAACCTACTGGAGGTCCTGACTGAAGATCTAACCTTAAGAATTCAAGCTTCATCAAGGAAATTGGAAAATTTAAATTCTAATTAATCAAATGCATATCGTTTTAATATTGATTTATCATTGACACATGTGCCAAGATGCAGTGAAAATCTTTGTTTTGCATGGAATCCATAAAGATAATTTTTTACAATAGTGCATTGAGGTAGGGCAAGGGAAAATAATAACAGGATGCAGAATAAAGTGTTACAGTTACACAGAAAGTGCAGTGCAAGCAGGCAGGCGATAAGATGCAAGGCCACAGTGAGGCAGATTGTGAGGTTAAGAATCCATTTTATCATATTAGAGAACTGTTCAATAATCTCATTCAATGTCAGCTTTAAGGTTAGAATGTCTGTTTCCTTTGGAGCAGGGAGTGCTGAGAAGGGATTTGTTCATGGTAGATGAGACTATGACTGGTTTGATCAGAGATTCAGACTCCTACAACCCTCTGAGTGAAAACATTTTCCTCATCCCCTCTTCATAGATTCTACAAATTACTTTAAATCTCTAACCTGTGATATTTAACCCCTCTACATTTCCTATCCATTTTGTCCTGTTCCCTCTCAGTATTAGCTGCCTTTATTAAACCTACTGCATTCCAAGGAAGACATCCCTGGCTTATCCAATCTTCCTTTGCGTCCCTTTTCTTTCAAGCCTGATGACACCCTTGCAAATCACTCCTGCACTGGCTCCATCTTCCCTGCAATGCTGTAATCAGAACAGTCCATGGTTCTTTGGCTGGGGTCTCACTAACACAGTGGTGAGTGAATTCGTCCATGCTGGTTCAGGAGCCTGATGGTTGTAGAGTCATAACTGTAGTGAACCTGGTGGTGTGGGACCTCCTGTCTGATGGTAGTAGGGAGAACAAGGCATGGGTGTTTGGCTGAAGGGCTTCTTCTTCATTCTTTATTCTAATTAGCATAACAGCACTATTTTAGAGTCACATGCTTCACCATGGAAACAGGCCCTTCAGCCCATCCAGTCCCTGCCAGCCTCACCTTCTACCTAGTCCCATCTACCTGCACCTGGACCATAGTCCTCCATACCCTTCTCATCCACCTACCTATCCAAACTTACTCTTATTACAACTGAACCGGCGTCTACCACAGTCTGCTGGCAGCTCGCTTCACAGTCACTCACCCTCTGAGAGATCTGTGATGAAACTGCAGCATCTGGGTAAAATCCATAAAGTCACAAAAAGCACTGGAGGTCAGAATTGTTCACTTTGTAAATCAATACAGTTTTTAGTTCTAGTGTTTTTAATATTGATGACCTTAATTCAATTAAAATAAATTGCAAGTTAAAATTTCCCCACCTCAGAAACACACAACTGTGATATGTTCAGTAGGAGGTGGCAACCACCAGGCAGTTACCTACTGTTTAATCATTTAAAAGCAATAATTGTTGACAGTTGCTGGTGGAGGATGGGTTGCAATCAATTGAATTCTTTCCTGAAAATCAGATACACAATAAATTAATGTCTGGTGACAAAACACTTCAGATTACATTGCAAGTTCGAACTGCCACATGTGTGGGACAGGGAGGTTTAGAGCATAGCTTGTATAAGCAATACTAACACTAGCACACACAACTAACGAGGACCTTTCAAGAGGCCGTGCCTCAAGGAGGCAGCATCCATCACTAAGGACTCTCCCCACCCCTCTTCTCATTACTACCTTCAGCGAGGAGGTACAGGAGCCTGAAAATTCACACTCGATAAATCAGAAACAGCTTGTCCCCTCCACTGACAGATTCCTGAACAGTCTATGAACCCATCAACAATACCTTGTGATTCAATTTTATGCATCATTTTTTTATTTTGCAATTTATTGTAGTTTTGTGTCTTTGCAATCAACTGCTGCTGCAAAACAACAAATTTCACCTTATTTAAGTCAGTGATAATGAATCTGATTCTGAAGAAGCTATGAACTAAAAGTGGGCTTTAACTCAGAACCATCAGGACTTTGAAGGAGAGTCCTTATGAAGTGTCTCGGCCCAAAACACTGACTTTTTATTCCCCTCTGGAGATACTGCCTGACCTGCTGAGTTGCTCCAGCGTTTTATGTGTGTATTTTTTTCTGTGATATTCTTCCCCAATGGATCACTTCTGTGTGAACTCGTTCTCGAACCTCTATCTAGAGCCACTAGATGGCAGTGCAAACAACAGGAATTCTGCAGATGCTGGAAATTCAAGCAACACACATAAAAGTTGCTGGTGAACGCAGCAGGCCAGGCAGCATCTCTAGGAAGAGGTACAGTTGACGTTTCAGGCCGAGACCCTTCGTCAGGACTAACAAAGGGTCTCGGCCTGAAACGTCGACTGCACCTCTTCCTAGAGATGCTGCCTGGCCTGCTGCGTTCACCAGCAACTTTTATGTGTGTTGTTAGATGGCAGTGCAAGACAGCTTTGATGGACAGGTCTGACCCAGCTGAGGATGTCTGCTGTCCAGGACCATTCTAGTCAATTCACAACTGTGAGATCAGGTGACCAATCACCAATTCTTCTGTCTCCCATTCTTCCTCCCCCGACTGTGGTCCCTTGATATTTTTACAAGAAAAGTTCAGTATAAACTTGCGGAAGAACCCTTTATCTCCTGACTTGGCAAGTTACAGCCTTTTGGAGCTTATGCTGAGTTGAATAACTTCCAGTAATGGTTCTGTTCCTGCCTCAGAGCCATCCCTTTTGTTCCTTTATTAGTCCTAATCCAACCATTCCTTCCTGTAATTCACTCCTTCTTTCCTTTTGGTTCGCTCTGTCACTCTCCAACCACCCAACCCTTTCTCTGCATCTTAGAACTTGGGATCTACCTGGATAAATGGGAATGATCTGGGCACCCAAAATCAGAACTAAGAACCTGGGATCTGGACTAGGCAACCAGTATCCAGATAAGTTATTCCGGATCAGGGATAGTTTGTTCCCTCACCAGTACCGACATCAATCTTAGATAAACTTTTTAAAGAATTGATAAAGGCACTGTACGTGTCTGTTAATTATTATCCCTGCTCTAATCTCTTCCATTAGAATTAGAATTTTATTTCTTATATCCATCTCACAACACGAAGGAGCAAAAATCTTTATGTTGCGTCTCTGTCACAATGTACACGCAATAATGTTTTCTCCAGAGGAACTCATTCTGACTATGGCCTATTTTATCCTGTGCCTCCAAGTACCCTGAGACCTGAGACTTCATCCTTAATAATCGACTCCAACATCTTCCCAACCATTGAGGTCAGATTAACTGTCTTACTGTTTTCTTTCTTCTGCCTCCCTTTCTTCTTGAAGAGTGGAATAACATTTGCAATTTTCCAGTCTATAGAAACATTCCAGAATCTAGTGATTTTTAAAAGATCATTACTAATGCCTCCACAATCTCTTCAGCCACCTCTTTCAGAACCCTGGGGTTTACACCATCTGGTCCAGGTGAGTTATCTACCTTCAGAACTTTCACTTTCCCAAGAACCTTTTCTCTAGTTATGGTAACTTCACACACTTCATGGCCCCTGACACCTGAAACTTCCACAATGCTGCTAGTGTTGTCCACAGTGAAGACTAACGCAAAATACTCATTCAGTTTGTTGGCAATTTCCTTGTCCCCCATTACTACCCCTCCAGCTTCATTTTCCAGAGTTCTGATATATGCACTCTTGACTCTCTTTTACACTTTACACATCTGAAGAAACTTTTGATATGCTGTTCAATATTATTGACCAGCTTATTTTTGTATTCCATCTCCACCTTCTTAATGACTTTTTAGTTGCCTTCTGTTGGTTTTTAAAAGCTTCTCAAACCTATAACTTCCCACTAATTTTTGCTCTATTATATGCCCTCACTTTGGCTTTTATGCTGGCATTGACTTCTCTTGTTAGCCACGGTTGTGACATCTTGCCTTTAGAATACTTCTTCCTCTTTGGGATGTATATATCCTGTGCCTTCCAAATTGCTTCCAGAAATTCCAGCCTTTGCTGCTCTGCCGTCATCCCTGCCAGTGTTCATTTCCAACCAATTCTGGCCAACTCCTCTCTCATGCCTCTGTAATTCCCTTTACTCCACTGTAATACTGATACATCTAACTTTAGCTTCTTCTTCTCAAATTTCATGGCAAATTCAATCATATTATGATCACTTTCCCCTAAGGGTTCTTTTATCTTAAGCTCTCTAGTCAGTCTGGTTCATCGCAAAAAACCCAGTCCAGAATAGCTGATCCTTTCATGGGCTCAACCACAAGCTGCTCTAAAAAAACATCTCGTAGGCACTCTAGAAACTCCCCTTCCTGTAATCCAAACTACCTGCGTATTGAAATCCCCCATGACTGTTGTAACATTGCCCTTTTGGCATGCATTTTCTATCTCCCATTGTAATTTATAGACCACACCACATCCTTGCTACTGTTTCGAGGGTCTGTATACACTCCCATCAGGGTCTGTTTACCCTTGCAGTTCCTTACCTCTATCCACAATGATTTAACATCCTCCAACCCTCTGTCACCTCTTTCTAATGATTTGATTTCATTTTTTTATCAACACACAATGCCGCCCCGTCTACTTTCCTGCCTGTCCTTTCAATACAATGTGTATCCTGGGACATTAAGCTCCCAGCTATAATCTTTCAACCGTGGTTCAATGATGCCTACAACATCATACCTGCCAATCTGCAACTGTGCTGTAAGTTTATCTACATTATTCCATATACTGCGCACACTCAAACGTAACACCTTCAGTCCTGTAGTCACCCATTTTGATTTTGTTCCCCTTTTACATTGTAACTATTGACTTCAATTTTGCCCCATCAACAGCAGCTCCTCACTACACATTGCCTGTTTATGTAAACCAGCTACCTCATCTTCGGCTTTATCATCTGTCTTTCCTACGATACTTCTTGCATTGAAGTGTAGGCAGCTCAGGACACTAGTTGCACCCTGCTCAACCTTCTGATTCCTAACTTTGTCTGTGGTCTTACCAAGATCCGCCTCCACAACCTCTCCACTCACTGCTCTGGCACTCTGGTTTCCATCTCCGTGCACCTCTGGTTTAAACACCACCGTGCAGTATTACTAAATCTTCCCACTAGGATATAAGTTCCCCTCCAGTTCAGGTGCAAACCATCCCTTCTATACAGGTCCCAGCTTCCCAAATCTTGGGATGATTCAAAATACTTATGCCCTCCCTCCTACACCAACTTTTTAGCCATGTATTAAATTGTATAATCTTCCTAGTTCTGGCCTCACTAGCACGTGGCATGGGTAGCAACCCTGAGATCACAACCCTGGAGGTCCTGTCATTTAACTTAGCACCTAATTGCCTGAATTTTCTATACAGAACCTTGTCACTTGTCCTACTCCTGTCATTGGTACCTACATGGATCATGTCTCCTAGCTGTTCACCCACCCACTTGAGAATGCTGGGGGCTCAATCCGAGGTATCCAGGACCTTGGCACCCGGGAGACAATACACCATCTGGGAATCTCGTTATTGCCCTCAGAGCCTCCTGTTTGTTCCCCTAACTAATGAATCCTCTATTACCACAGCTTGCCTCTTGTTCCCTGCTTCCCGTCTGAGTCTCAGAGGCAGACTCAGTATCAGAAACCGACCACTGTGATTTTCCTCTGTTAGGTCAACTCCTCAACAGTATCCAAAGTGGTATACCTGTTGTAGAGGGGGTTGACCACAGGGGTAGTCCACACTGGCAGCTTAGCCCCTTTCCCCCTCCTGACCGTCACCCAGTTTCCTGTGTCCTGCACCTTGGGTGTAACTATCTCTCTATATGTCCTATCTACCACCCCCTCAGCCTCCGGAATGATCCAGAGTTCATCCAGTTCCACCTCCAGCTCTTTAATGTGGAGTGTTAGAAGCTGCAGCTGGATGCACTTCTCGCAGCTGTAGTTGTCAGGAATACTGGAGGTCTCCCTGCCTTCCCACATCCTGCAAGAGGAGCACTGCACTATCCTGTCTGGCATCTCTACTGCCCTAGCTGAGCAGATATCAAGAAGGGAATGAAAGAGAATGTAACTTTGAACTTTTTGTTCCTTTGCTTTCTCTCACTGAAGCCTTGAAGAGCTAAAGCCTCAAGATCACCACTCTGACTCCGTCCTGTCAGACGATAGCCACTGCACATCCCTACCTTCCTTTAGTTTGTTCTTGCTAATGCTGATTGGTCACTGGTCAAAGCAGTATTATACTGCAATGACCTGCTGCTCCCTTTTCTACTCGGGCAGAGGGCCCAAGTCCACCTAGCTCCCTGAATTCCCTCTGCAGAACCTCGTCACTCATCCTACCTATTTCAGTGGTACCTACATGGACGACGACTTCTGACTGTTATAGAAGTGTATAAGATCATGAGGGGCGTAGTCAGGGTGAATGCACTCTATTTTTCTCCAGGGTTGGGGAATTAAGCACTAGAGGGAGTAGAGAGGGGAGAAATTTAATAGGAACTTAAACAAATTTTGTACACAAAGGGTAGTATGTATGTTGAATGAGCTGTCGGGGAGGTTGTTGAGGCAGGTAGGGAAACAGAAACAGGTCCTTCAGCCCAACCGGTTCATTCCAATCAAGACGCCCCATCCAAGCTAATCCCATTTGACCCACAACTTTCTGAACCTTCCCCTGTCCAACTGTCTTTGAAAAGCTTCTGTTGAATCTGCCTATACTGTACAGTTCTAATTGTTTACCTGCACTGCACTTTCTCCATAAGTGTAACACAATATTCTGCTTTCTGTCTTGCCTTTTATTCTCCCTTGAATGATCGGGCTGGTTGGCATGCAAATAAAACGTTTCACTGTTTCTCAGTATATATGACAATAATAAACCAATTCTTTGAGAGAAAATAGTTCAAAGCTCAAAAGTTCAAAGTAAATTTATTATCAAAGTACATATACGTCACCATATATAACCGGAGATTCATTTTCTTGCGGGCATACTCAACAAATCCATGCTAGAATAACAACCATAATAGAATCAATGGAAGACGGCACCAACCGGGTGTTCAACCAGCATGCAAAAGACAACAAACAGTGCAAATACAGAAAGAAAGAAATAATAACAATAAATAAATATTGAGAACATGAGAGGAAGAGTCCTTGAAAGTGAGTCAATTGGTTGTGAGAACATTTCAATGACAGGGCTAGTGAAGTTGAGTGAAGTTATCCCCTTTGCCTGCTCCTGAACCTGGTGGTGTGAGCTCCGAGCTTCCTATACATTCTTCCTGATGGCAACAGCGAGAAGAGAGCATGCCCTGGGTGATGGGGGTCCGTGTTGACGGATGCTGCTTTCCTACGACAACATTTCGTGTAGATGTGCTCAATGGTGGGGAAGACCTTACCTATGATGGACTAAGCAATATTCACTGTCTTTTGTAGGATTTACAATGTAGCTGAACCTGTGTTAATTTTACAATAACAACAGCAATAAGGGTAAATCAAGCCAAAGGGACACCACATCTCCATAGTGATGTTAGATTCACCTGAGATTCCTTGACACAATTCTGAACCACCCACTTCACCCGCTCCAGGAATATGTTGCATTTGGTTTCTTCTCCTAATTCAGTTAGGGACGTGGGTCAGTGTTTATTGGCCCTTCCTAGGTGCCCTCAGGGAGTTGCTGGTGAGTCACCACTCATGAACGGGCTGCAACAAATATGGAGCAATCTCCATAGTATCCAAACAGGGAAGGAGGTTTGGGCTATACATGAGCAGTAGATTTGGAGGTATCTGCACGGGGTTCTTGTGGGTAGTTTAATCATTAAGAAGGAAAGAGAATCATTAAGTTGTTGGAGAAGACCATTTGGTCTATGCCAACTTCCAAAGGAACAAAACGTTCCCCTGAACTGTCCCCATTGCTCTGTAAATCAGTCTCCCTCCAGTGCCCATCCAATTCATTTTTAAAGGCCCAGCTTGTACCAGCTCCCACTCCACAAGCAATGAGTTTGTCCTCACTAGGGTGGCGTGGTGGTTAGTTCAATCACTTTACAGCCCCAAAGATTACTGGTTGGGCTTCAATTCACCGTCAGTGCTGAGGAGCCTGTTTCTGTGCCGTGGTGCTCTGTGACTCTCTGACAACAGCCCCTACTGATAAAGAAGTCGTCGGTCAGTGGCCCAGTGGCACAGCTGGTAGGGTCACTGCTTCAGAGTTACAAAGACCCGCGTCCAATGTGTGAAGTGGTGACCACAGGGGTTTTCAGTTTATTCCTGCATCCCAAAGATGTGAGCATTGGTAAGTTAACTGTTAATCACCCCTCATGTGTGGGTGAGTGGTAGAATCTGGGGAGGGGGGGGAAGTATTGAGCAGAGTGTGGCAGTATAAAATGGGATTCATGAATATGGGTGATTAATGGCCAGCAGGAACTCAATGGGCCACAGGGCCTGTTTTGCATTTTGTTTTGCCAACTACCTCATATTCTGGTTTATTCAGCCAGTTTTTCCTGGAAGCAGATCACTCTGTAAGTTCAGATTTCCCTGGATTTGGGATCTTCTCTCGGAGATCCACTCCAGCTTCACCACCCTCTCCACAAAGCTGAATCAAAATAAACCCCTTCCGCACCACATCTTTGCTCCGACTCCAGCTTCTGCACTCCTACTCTGGAGCCAAAAACCCTCACCCTGCACCCATTTTCGTAAGTCTTCCCTTCACCCTTCCAGGAACTGTCACGTCCTCCTCAAAGATCCATTGACCAGAACTCAGCGTAAAGTTATTATTACTGACATATGTCATGAAATTTGCTGTTTTGCTGCAGCAGAACAGTGTAAGACATAAAAAATTGCTATAAGTTACAATATAAATAATTAATAAATAACACATAGATAGATAGATAGACAGATATTGTAAAGGAGGAACAGTGAGGTAGTGTTCATGAAATTATGGATTGTTCAGAAATCTGATGATGGAGAGGAGAAGCTTTTTCTGAATCATTGAGTGTGACTCTTCAGGCTTTTGTACCTCCTCCCTGATAGTAGTAATGAGAAGAGAGCATTTCCCAGCTGGTAAGTACTCCATCGGTGGCCTAATCAGTGTGTGGTACAAAGTCATCAAGCCATACAGCATATTCCACATTCTGCTTTCTTTTCCCTTTTGTATTTCCTTGTTATATTTATCTGTGGATTGATCTGTTATGGATGGCACACAAAACACCAAATTTTAGTAAAAGTGAATTGTTTCCTTTAAATGAATCTTTATTAGATTATGAGAACTCTCAGTTTTCATTTATTGTCATTTAGAAATGCATGCATTAAAAAATGATACAACGTTCTTCCAGAAAGATATCACAGAAACACAGGACAAACCGAAACTAAAACTGACAAAACCACATAATTATAACATATAGTTACAACAGTGCAAAGCAATACCATAATTTGATGAAGAGCAGACCATGGGCACGGTAAAAAAAAGTCTTAAAGTCCCGATAGATTCATCATCTCACGCAGGCGGCAGAAGGGAGCAACTCTCCCTGCCATGAAACTCCAAACGCCGCCAACTTGCTGATGCAGCACTATCGGAAGCACCCGACCGCAGCGGACTCTTGAGTCCGTCCGAAAACTTTGAGCCTCCGACCAGCCCCTCCGACACAGCCTCTCCGAGCACCATCCTCTGCCGAATACTTCGACCCCACCCCAGCCGCTGAGCAACAAGCAAAGCTGAGGACTCAGGGCCTTCTCCTCCGGAGATTCCGGATCACACAATAGCCGCGGTAGCGAAGCAGGCATTTCAGAAGTTTCACCAGATGTTCCTCCGTGATCTCACGTCTGTCTCCATCAAATCAGGATTGTGCACGGCACTCTACTTGACAAATAACAGACATCACCACCGGAGTGGCCGCTGCGAGCTGTGTCGCGCCACCATCTTCCCTACGGAATCTGTCTCGATATATGATAATACTCCTTTTAAAGTCACGGATTCTTTTAGATGTTTATGTGTTGTAATTACTAAAAAATAAAGCCAATTTCATTCCCTTGGTAGACTCTATGAAGTATTTATTTAGTAGATGGAGTCCACTTACATTTTCACTTGTCGGTCGTATCCATATAGTTAAAATGATGATTTTATGAAAATGTTTATATTTATTTCAGAATATCCCTGTTTTTTTGACTAAGAAGTTTTTTGATCGGATTGATTCTGTTAGTTTATCTTTTATTTGGAATAATAAAAGACCAAGAATTAGTAAATGCCACTTATAAAAGTTGAAAAAGGATGGAGGTCTTTCTTTGCCTAATTTAAGAATGTATTACTGGGCTGTTAATGTGCGATACATGTCCTTTTGGTTATATTGGGTTGATAAGAACGATCGGCCAATTTGGGTAGACCTGGAATTGAAAGCTGTGAAGCTGTTTTACTTAACCTTGTTATTGGGAGTTGTTTTACCTATACAATTAGCTAAAGTTGCTAATTTAAACCCATACCCTGTGATTAGGCATTCTTTACAAATTTGGCTCCAGTTCTGCAATTTTTTTAATCTTAAAAAATTTAAACTTTATAATTTAATTTATCGAAATTACTTTTTTAAGCCTTCTTTGAGCGATCCATTTTTTTTACTTTGGAAAAATAAAGGTATCAATTCTTTTTTGAATTTATTTAAAGAAGATAAATTGATGTCTTTTGAACAATTAGTTGATAAATACTCTCTTTCATACTCACACTTTTTACAATACCTTCAAGTTATACATTTCTTACAAAAATAATTAAGTAATTTTCCTTATATATTGGAGGCTGACCTGTTAGATACTATTATGAGTATGAATCCTTTGATGAAGGGTTCTATTGGAAGAATTTATAATTTATTATTACAATGGGATAAGCGTCCTTTGTCTAAGATTAAACAAGATTGGGAGAAGGAACTCAATTTGACTTTTATTGGATGTGGATTCTAAAGCTGGTAACTCTTCTTCGATCTGTGCTAATCATTCACCAATCCAATTTAAAATTGTACATTGTTACCATCTGATGAAGGAGAGACTGTCTAAAATATTTCCTAATGTTGATAGTTATTGTGATAGATGTAAAACTGAGACAGCTACACTGACACTTGTTCTATTCTGGAACAGTTCTGGAAGTCAGTTTTTTTGACAATTTCCAAAGCACTTAAAATTAATATACAACCTAACAAATTAACTGTGCTTTTTGGAATAATTCCTCAAAATATCCGTGGTATCTCTGTGTCTGACCAACATGTTATTGCATTTGTTACATTGATAACCAGGAGGACCATTTTGTTGAAGTGGAAGGATACACCAGCTCCCACTTTGTCACAATGGTTCTCTCAAGTGATGTTATGTTTTAGTTTGGAGAAAATTAGAAGTCGAACCTTTGAACCTTTATTTGATTTTGAGAAAAGATGGGGTTCATTTGCTCGTTATTATCATTTGAGTTAATTGATAGATTTTCTCCATGATCTAGTTGTAAATTTCTGGTATTTTTTTTTCCTTGCTGGCGGTTTGATGTTTATCTTTAGAAGCTTTTTGTATGATGCATGGCTCTGGGGTTGTACACCTAATGGGGTTTCCCCCCCACTTTTCTGCTTAGTACGGTTTTTTTATTATCACAAAAATTTTTCAATCTTTCATGTTTTTTTTCCTTGAGACATTGTAAGTGTTGCTTACCTCGATGTACTTGTTATTTTTTAATTAATAATAATAATAAAAAGATTTGAAAAGAAAGAAAACACTGTATCTTGGTACATGTGACAATGATAAACCAATTACCAGTCACCACTGTGGAAACAAGCTCGCTGACATCATCAAGCCTTTTACACTAATCCCATTTTATTCTTCCCAATTTCCTGTCAACTCCCCCCAGATTCTCTCACTTACCTACACACCAGGGCCAATTCATAGCAGTCAATTAACATAACAACCCACAGCTGGGAGGAAACTGGGCCAATTGGAGGAAGCCCACATGGTCATAGAAAGAACTGCAAACTCCATACTGACAGCACCTGGGTTCCTGGAACTGTGAGTCAGCAGCTCTACCAGATACACCACTGACTCTGTTGAAGGTAGGGGAGATGAAACCAACAAGGGACTAGGAATATGGGAGAGGGAGGTGGGGGAATGAAAGACAAACAAAAAGAAGGAAGGAGAAAGAGGGAGGGAATGAGGAAAACTGTAAAGGGTGAAAGAGGGAAATGGAATAGAAGCAGTAAAGAAAGATATAGGGAGAGAGACAGAATAGCAGAGGCAGTAAATATGTTGATAGACTTACTAGCATCGTCTGTGAAGTCAAAGTTGGTGCCAAGTTCAGCATGGATAAGGTGGTAGTGGTCTGGGTCACCAAGTACTGACAGAAGGATCAACAGCACTGCACCATTGATTAACTAACAAGAGAAAATTAAGTCATTAGTTTCGCATTAGCGTGTGCAAAAGCAAGGTTCAGTAAATATTCAAACAGACTGACTTGTTTCCATTAGTAAATCAATACAATGTATAAGCTGTCCACACTTCTGGCTGTCAGTGAAGCAGCTGGCACAATCAAAGAGCCCATTCTCCCTGGTCATTCCCTCTTCCTTCGGACAGAAGACACAAAAGCTTGAATGCTCATGCCACCAGGCTTGAAGACAGCTTCTATTTTGCTGTTATAAGACTATTAATAGTTCCTATGATAAGTTGCACTCTTGACCTCACAATCTGCTTCTTTATGATCTTGTACCTCATTGTTAACCTTTCTCTGGAGCTGTTACACTTTATTCTGCATTCTGTTGTTGTTTGATCTTGTTCTAGCTCAATGCTCTACGTAATGATTTTATCCGTATGAACAGTATGTAAGGCAAGCTTTTCTCAGTATGTTGCTACCTGTGACCACAATAAACCACTTCCATCTCAATTTCATTGCTGCATCCTGAACAGTCTTTGAGAACTTACAGAGTTTATATAACCTTTCATCTATGGTATGGAAACTGCACTGCACTGGACAGGAAGACTTTACAGCAGGTAGTCAAAACTGCCCAATGCATCACCAAGATGTGCTATCAAGGACATATCTACAGAAAGGTGCCATAAAAAAAGGCCAGCAATGTCATGAAGGGTCTCACCCACCCTACTCATGGACTGATTGTCCCACTACCATCAGGAAGGAGGCTACATAGCAACTACGCCAGGACCAACAGACTCAAAATGCTAGTCCTGGACTTATTTCATAATTTACTGGGATAATTTACACATTACTATTTAACTATTTATGGTTTTATTACCATTTATTATTTATGGTGCAACTGTAACGAGAAACCAATTTCCCCCGGGATCAATAAAGTATGACTATGACTAAAAACAATTACTTTCCCCAAGCAGTAAGGCTGATCAACACTTCCACCTACTAACTCACCCCACCACACTCCCCAGCACCATTAATTTATCATTTCCTGTCAGTCACCTTATTTACAGATATTCCTATTCCTAGTGTTACTTCATGTACATGGAAAGTATCTATTTTGCTATCTTATGTATTTATATTTATTGTGTTTGTTTTACTATTGTGTTCTTTATCTTACTGTGTTTTTATATGCTGCACTAGATCTGGAGTAACAATTATTTACACAAGTGTACTAGAAACAATCTTGAGTTCAATTAATATAGGTAACAGCTAAGCTTATAAATGCCTGGATGGGTGTTGGTATTAGGATTGGTTTGACTTGCTCTTGTACCCAACTGTGTTTATGTGGCAGGTCCAGTTGTGTTTCTAGATATTGATGATGCCAGGGTATTGATGAAGGGGTCTCGGTATTGGTAAAGCTACTGAGTGTTAGGGGTAGTGGCTAGACTCTCTCTTGTTGGAGGTGACCGTGCCTGCCACGAACACTTATAATCCCGTACTTGATTTTCTTTGAACCTGCGCATGTATGTTAAATCAGAATCAGGTTTATTGTCACTGACACATTGTGAAATTTATAGTTTTATGGCAGCAGTACAGTGCAAAACATCAAATAAATTACCTGCAAGTTAAACTAATAAATAGTGTAAAAGAAGAATAACAAGGTAGCGTTCATGGCTTTGGTGATGTGCTGAGTTTTTTTTTAATGTAGCAAGGAGAGAGAATTTTTGCCACAACACTTGCCTTTGAATCAATTTGAGTGAATTGTACAAAATCAGCCAGTTTGCTACAATAACATAGTTTATGTGGAACACTGTCTCAGAGGACAGTTCTGCCCATGGATTGAATGAAAATATGTATGTTTATTGCTTTGTTTATTGTGTATCAATTACCCATCTAGACTTAAGGGACCACTGAAAATTTAATGACGAGACTGCTTCAGTTACAACAATTATATTCTCATGTGACTTGAATTGTGATGGATATTTGTTACTGCTTAGTGCTTTTGCTAAACTACTGGAGAGTTTGCTTTATCATTAAAGAATTGACCAGTATCAGAAGCTGTTTTATGTAATGAATAGCTGGTGAATGAATCCAGAAGATCAAATTCTGGTTATTCACCATTCCAGTACAACTGCAGATCGTATTGCAGGTGGATACGATAGTGTCTTTTCAGAGACTTCTGGAAAGGTACATGGAGCTTAGAAAAATAGAGGGCTATGGGTAACCCTAGGTAATTTCTAAAATAAGTACATGTTTGGCACAGCATCATGGGCTGAAGGGCTTGTATTGTGCTGTAGGTTTCTACGTTTCTACTGAGTCATCGGATTCCTCGCTTCAATTCAGCATCGGAAAATTTACATATTAAGGAAAAAATAAAAAGGCAAACACCTTCCCCATACCCACAGCAGCCTCCCAAACCCTCCCCAGATGGAGGCGGCCCCTTCTTTATTCACAGCTATTTCCTGGGTTATCCTCTTGTGCAATAAACTCACCATCAGATTTCTGAATGGTGTATGAGCCCATGAACACTACCCTCTGTTCCTATTTTGCACTACTTTTGTAACTTATAGTAGTTTTTATGTCTTGCAGCCCAGCTGGTGGCATAGTGGCATCAGCGTCGGACTTCGGGATGAAAGGTCCTGAGTTCGAATCCAGCCGGCTCCCCTGCACGCTTTCCATCCGTGCTGGGTTACGAGCTGGTGATCTCTTTGAAAACTCACCCGGCAGGAGGCAATGGCTGTAACTTGCCTTGTATGCGGTTCCCCACTACATCAGAGAGGTGTGGAGGGAAGTTGTCCGCTAATCGGAGAAACTCCGGATGCAAAGTACCTTTCCTTCCTTTATGTCTTGCACTGTACTACTGCCACAAAAACTTCATGACATTTGTCAGTGATAATAAGCCGGATTCAGATTTTAATACCTTATTATGGCCATTGCATTCTATGTCTTCTCGCACTACACTTTCTCCATGACTGTAACACTGTATACCGCATTCTGTTACTGCTTTCCCCTTGCACTCTGCTGTTCTTGTGTTCTGTAAGGAGTCTCTGTATGTCCTCCCCATGGGTTTTCCTGGGTTGCTCCGGTTTCCTCCCACAGTCCAAAGACATACCGGCTAGGTTTATTGGTCATTGTAAATTGTCCCATGATTGGGTTAGGGTAAAATTGGGATTGTGGGTTTGCAGGGGTCGTGTGGCTCGAAGGGCCAAAAGGGCCTTCTCTGCACTGTGCTGCTAAATAAATAAAAAGAAACCAATTACAAATTACACCTGAAGTTTGCTGATCGTGCAGCCTCAATCGGTTCCTCAGTTCTTCCTCTGACGCAGCCTCTTGATGAGGAAGACTGCTCCCAGTCTGGTCCTGTGGGTTGGGGCAACGTGGGAAGCTCAGGCTCTCCCACGAATGGGACTGCAGGTGGTTGATAGGGTAGGTGGGTGGGTAGTTGGCAAAATGGTACAATCCCTCTGGTGTTTACTCAGGGCCTCTAAGACTGGGGCCTTCTCAGAACCATCCTAAATAATCCTCCCCCACCTTGAGCTGTCATGGTCAGTGGTTCCCGGGAGTCGATGGGGGTGTTGCAGATCTTCAAGGAGACTAAGCTTCAGTTTTGTGCAACGCGGTCTAATGGCTACAAGTAGAACAACACAAAGCTCTCTAGTTTAACCTGGCAGTTGAAATATGAAATTATTCAAGCTGAACTCCCGGATGTTAATATCCACAGTTAAGTGCAGTGATCAGAACTGGAAGCAGCATTGTAGCTGGGATAAATCCACTTCAGCTTAATGCAGCCTTTAACTCCCCCGACTTTGCAGTCAGTTTCTGGATGACAAGAGCTGACTTGCTTTATTTACTTCCCTCTGATCTGATCCTTTTAAAGATCCTTTTACGTGCAGAGATATCTTTGGGTCCAAGTCCATAACTCACTGAGAGTGGTCACACATGCAGCTGGGGTGGTAAAGAAAAGCATGTGGCATGCTGCCTTTCACTGGTCGGAGCATTGGGCATAAGATTCAGGAAATCGTGCAGCAGCTTTGAGGCTGCACTTGGAATCCTTATAAACAGACTCCATTGCAATTCCTTCATTGTTTCCTCAAAACATACGGTTACTGTAGATTACCCTATTGCAAATTCATGCTAACTCTCTTTAATTTACTCAGACTTCTCCAAGTGCCTCTTGATTATTTTCCTGCTAGTTTCTTCTAAAACCTTAGCTACCATTGATGTCAAACTAGCCAGCCTGTGGATACTAGAAATGCTGCTACAGCCTTATTTGAAGTAGGATGTCACTTTCCAACCCTATATCACCTTGTCCCAACACTAGAGAGATTGGAAGATCCGAGTCCATCCGTTTAATTCGACTCCATTTTCCTTGGTAAGACCTCCAGTGCTGGCCATCACATTGATGCCAGGCCTCACTGCCCATAAAGGTTACAACACAGAACACAGAGCAGTCCAGCACAGTAAGGGCCCTTTGGCTCACCAGGATGTCCCAGTGAAGTGTGCTGTTTGTGTCAATGACCAGCAGAGTCTGAGGATGTGCTGGGGGCAGCTGGCATGTGGCACTTTGCTTCTGGTGCCAATGTAGCATGCCTACAATTATTAACCATGGGCAATATGTCTTTGGACTCTGGGAGGAAATTAGGGCAGCAGGAGGTATCCCACGTGGTCACGGAGAGAACGTACAAACTCCTTACAGACAGCAGCGGGAATTGAACTCCGATTGCTGGCGCTGTAGAGCATTACACTAACCGTTGTGCTACCACAAGATAACTCTTCCCTCCTACACAGTCCATAACCCTCCATTTTTCTCTTTCATCCATGTGCCCATCTAAGAGTCTCTTAAATCTCTTTAATGTAACAGCCTCCACCACCAGCCCTGGCAGTGTAGTTCACCCTATCCGTTATCCCATCCGCCTCTCTTTCTACCAATCTTCTGTCACGATCTTCCCACATAGTAAACACCAATAAATGAATGTGCTAACTTTTGTACTCCATGCTGCTCAACGTAGACCAACTGGAAAGTGGGCAAAGGAATGACAGATGGAATTTAACTCGGAGAAGTGCTAACGGATGCATTTTGGGAAGCTAAGCAGGACGTACACTGTGAACGGCAGGGTCCTGGGGGTGTTGTAGAGCAGAGAGACCTTGACGTACCAATGTATAGTTCCCTGCAAGTAATGACATAGTGAGGAAGGATTTTGGCACACTTTCCTTATCCGCTGAGGATCTGAGTACAGGATATGAGGCATCATGTGAAAATGCACAAGACATTTGTGACACACCATCTGCAGACTTTCTCATATTTCAGATGTTAATGAGACTGCTCCTGAAATATTGCGCAGGTTTCTGGTCACCATACTACAGGAAAGATGTTACTGAGCTAGTGAGGGTGAAGAAGAGCTTCAAAAGGATGTTTCCATCACTGGAGAGCTTGGCCGTGAGGGGAGACTGGATCACTGGAGAGCTTGGCCGTGACGGGAGACGGGGTCACTGGAGAGCTTGGCCGTGACGGGAGACGGGGTCACTGGAGAGCTTGGCCGTGACGGGAGACGGGGTCACTGGAGAGCTTGGCCGTGACGGGAGACGGGGTCACTGGAGAGCTTGGCCGTGAGGGGAGAGGGGGTCACTGGAGAGCTTGGCCGTGAGGGGAGACGGGGTCACTGGAAAGCTTGGCCGTGACGGGAGACGGGGTCACTGGAGAGCTTGGCCGTGATGGGAGACGGGGTCACTGGAGAGCTTGGCCGTGAGGGGAGACTGGGTCACTGGAGAGCTTGGCCGTGAGGGGAGACGGGGTCACTGGAGAGCTTGGCCGTGAGGGGAGACGGGGTCACTGGAGAGCTTGGCCGTGAGGGGAGAGGGGGTCACTGGAGAGCTTGGCCGTGACGGGAGACGGGGTCACTGGAGAGCTTGGCCGTGATAGGAGACGGGGTCACTGGAGAGCTTGGCCGTGAGGGGAGAGGGGGTCACTGGAGAGCTTGGCCGTGACGGGAGACGGGGTCACTGGAGAGCTTGGCCGTGACGGGAGACGGGGTCACTGGAGAGCTTGGCCGTGACGGGAGACGGGGTCACTGGAGAGCTTGGCCGTGAGGGGAGAGGGGGTCACTGGAGAGCTTGGCCGTGACGGGAGACGGGGTCACTGGAGAGCTTGGCCGTGACGGGAGACTGGATCACTGGAGAGCTTGGCCATGAGGGGAGACTGGATCACTGGAGAGCTTGGCCGTGACGGGAGACGGGGTTACTGGAGAGCTTGGCCGTGACGGGAGACGGGGTCACTGGAGAGCTTGGCCGTGACGGGAGACGGGGTCACTGGAGAGCTTGGCCGTGAGGGGAGACTGGGTCACTGGAGAGCTTGGCCGTGAGGGGAGACTGGGTCACTGGAGAGCTTGGCCGTGAGGGGAGACTGGGTCACTGGAGAGCTTGGCCGTGAGGGGAGACGGGGTCACTGGAGAGCTTGGCCGTGAGGGGAGAGGGGGTCACTGGAGAGCTTGGCCGTGATGGGAGACGGGGTCACTGGAATGCTTGGCCGTGAGGGGAGACGGGGTCACTGGAGAGCTTGGCCGTGAGGGGAGACGGGGTCACTGGAGAGCTTGGCCGTGACGGGAGACTGGATCACTGGAGAGCTTGGCCGTGAGGGGAGAGGGGGTCACTGGAGAGCTTGGCCGTGATGGGAGACGGGGTCACTGGAATGCTTGGCCGTGAGGGGAGACGGGGTCACTGGAGAGCTTGGCCGTGAGGGGAGACGGGGTCACTGGAGAGCTTGGCCGTGAGGGGAGAGGGGGTCACTGGAGAGCTTGGCCGTGAAGGGAGACTGGGTCACTGGAGAGCTTGGCCGTGAGGGGAGACTGGGTCGCTGGAGAGCTTGGCCGTGAGGGGATACGGGGTCACTGGAGAGCTTGGCCGTGAGGGGAGACGGGGTCACTGGAGAGCTTGGCCAAGAGGGGAGACTGAGTCACTGGAGAGCTTGGCCATGAGGGGAGACTGGGTCACTGGAGAGCTTGGCCGTGAGGGGAGACGGGGTCACTGGAGAGCTTGGCCAAGAGGGGAGACTGAGTCACTGGAGAGCTTGGCCGTGAGGGGAGACGGGGTCACTGGAGAGCTTGGCCGTGACGGGAGACGGGGTCACTGGAGAGCTTGGCCGTGAGGGGAGACGGGGTCACTGGAGAGCTTGGCCGTGAGGGGAGACTGGATCACTGGAGAGCTTGGCCGTGAGGGGATACGGGGTCACTGGAGAGCTTGGCCGTGAGGGGAGACGGGGTCACTGGAGAGCTTGGCCGTGAGGGGAGACGGGGTCACTGGAGAGCTTGGCCGTGAAGGGAGACTGGGTCACTGGAGAGCTTGGCCGTGAGGGGAGACTGGGTCGCTGGAGAGCTTGGCTGTGAGGGGATACGGGGTCACTGGAGAGCTTGGCCGTGAGGGGAGACGGGGTCACTGGAGAGCTTGGCCAAGAGGGGAGACTGAGTCACTGGAGAGCTTGGCCATGAGGGGAGACGGGGTCACTGGAGAGCTTGGCCGTGAGGGGAGACGGGGTCACTGGAGAGCTTGGCCGTGAGGGGAGACGGGGTCACTGGAGAGCTTGGCCGTGAGGGGAGAGGGGGTCACTGGAGAGCTTGGCCGTGAAGGGAGAGGGGGTCACTGGAGAGCTTGGCCGTGAGGGGAGACTGGGTCGCTGGAGAGCTTGGCTGTGAGGGGATACGGGGTCACTGGAGAGCTTGGCCGTGAGGGGAGACGGGGTCACTGGAGAGCTTGGCCAAGAGGGGAGACTGAGTCACTGGAGAGCTTGGCCATGAGGGGAGACTGGGTCACCAGCAGCTGTTTCCCTGGGGCACTGGAGGTATGAAAGGTGCTGAATAAAATTGAGGGGTATAAACTGGGTGGTCACAGTCTTTCTCTGTAGAGGGAGTATGTTTAAAGTGAAGGAGGAAAAATTTAAAGGGGACCTGAAGAGCATTTTTTTTCACGCAGAGAACGTGACAGATTTGGGTACAATTGCAACATTTTAATGACACTTGGCCGGGTACATGGACAGGAAATGTCTAGGGAATATGAGCCAAACAGAGGCAAATGAGTGTAGCTCAGGTGGACACCTTTGTTGGCTTGGATGAGCTGGGTGAAAGGGCTATTTCTATGTTATTTAAGTTGCTGATGACACCAAGGCCATTGGCTGAATTAAAGGTAGGATCAGCATATAGGATGGAAATTGAAAATCTGGCTGAGTGGTGCCACCACAACATCGTACTCAACTTCAGCAAAACCGAAGAACTGATTATTAACGACAGGAGGAGGAAACCAGGGAGCCGTGAGCCAGTCCTCATCAGGGCATCAGAGGTGGGGAGGGTCAGCAGCTTTAAATTCCTCAGCATTATCATCTCAGGGGACCTGTCCTGCGCACAGTGTGTAATCACCATTATAAAGAAAACATGGTAGCACTTACTTCGAAGTTTGCAGAGTTCAGCATGTCATCTAGAACTTTGACAAACTTCTATAGATGAGCTGTGGAGAGTATATTGACAGGTTGCATCACAGCCTGGTATGGAAACACCAATGCCCTTGAATGGGAAATCCTACAGAAAGTAGTGGATTCAGCCCAGTCCATCATGGGTGAAGCTCTCCTCACCACTGAGCACAACAACAAGGAGCACTGCGTGAGGAGGGCAGCATCCATCATCAAAGTACTCCAGCCCACCATCCAGCCATACTCTCTTCTGGCTGCTGCCATCAGGAAGAAGGTACAGGAACCTCAGGACCAACACCACCAGGTCTACGAACAGTTCTAATCCTCAACCATCAGGTTCTTGAACCAGGGAGGATGACTTCACTCACCCCATCACTGAACTGTGTCCACACCTATGGAACTCACTCTCACAGAGACAAACAGCATGGAAACAGACCCTTAGCTCCTACAAGTCTGTACTAACCATTATTACTCTTCCCCCCTCCCCCCCATTTACATTAATCCTACTTTAATTCATTTAAAATTTTTTATCATATTCTCAGTAAATCTTCCCAGATTTTGCCACTCTTACATTGGGGGGGAAATTAACTCACCACCCCAAACATCTTTGGGATAGGGAAAGAAACCAGTCACAGGGAGAATGTGCACAGGGAAACTCCACAAAGACAGTGCCAGAGGTCAGGATCGAAACTGAATCTCCGGCGCTGTGAGGCAGAGGCTCTACCAGCTACACCACTGCGCTGCCCAACATTCCAGGAGGCAAAATGGGGAACCTCCAGTTTTCAGAGATGCCAGAGAAACTGCAGAGACTGGAAATCTGGAGCAAGACAGTGGGTCAGGCAGCATCTGCGGAGGGAAATGAACAGTGGACATTTTGGGTTGAGACCCTTCATCTGAAGCTTCAATTCACATTTTCCAGGGCAAGTTATATCCTTCATTAGGTATCTGAAGCTGTGTGTGTTCCATCCTAAAACACTTAGCTGTCACTGCAGTGTGATTAAACTGGAGCAACTTCTCTAGAAAACAAGGCAGCAATTTTTGCACAACAAATATGCCAAAAAATGCAATGCAGTTGAGGTCAGAAGATCAGTTCTTTTTTAATTGGGTGCTGGATAAGCATCTAAGAACAACTATAAACCGATACCCACGGAATGATTGATGAAACCTTTGCATTATGTGCATTATAATAATCACAGGGGAATTTAATCTTCTTATGGACTGGGCTAACCAAATTAACAATAATGATGTGAGGGCAAATTCCGGCATGGAAAACACTTGTGTTCCAGATCAATATGTTTAGAATTTGATGAGGGTGCAGAATTATTTCAGAGCAAGTGATGTAGAATGAGAAAGGATTAGAGCATAGAACATAGAACAGTACAGACCCTTCTGCCCACACTGTGGGCACCTACTCTGATCAAACTAGGGTGTGTGGGGCCCTGGACTGAGGTAGAACCTTTGACGTCTAGCAGCTGCACTCTACCTTGTAGGGTGAATGGGCATCACTGGTCCTCATCTGTCTGCTGAATCTCTCAGGTTTGCCTCCAGCTGGCACTGGAACATACTGCTTCAGCTGGCGAGCTAAACGATGTGAAGGGTTATGTTAACATGGCACCACTGGGAGAAGGACCTCGTTGACCAAGTCACCTGTCAGGGTGGGTAAGTTCCCCAAAGAACTACAACGGCCATGTGTTGGAGACGAGGGCAAGCCACCGAGTTGGAGGACATTGGCTGTGGTCTGGCCCGGAGAGGGATGGCATTCCCTGGCCTCACCAGCTCAAGATACGCGGCATATGTTTAAAAAAAAAAAAATGGAAGTTTGCCCTGAAACCAAGGCCTTAAATATAAATGAAACTAATGAGAAAATTGTGAGCTGTGTGTTGGCTGTGATCGTTGGCCTAACAGTGAATGAGCTGTAATTACATATGAGAGCATTGAAATCTGGAGCAAAGAAACAAACTGCTGGAGGAACTGAGAAGACCAAGCAGCAGCTGTGGAGGGAAAGGAATGGATGCCGTTTCAGGCTAAATGAGCAATGGCAGATATTCAAACTAAAAGGATCAGAAAGTAGAATGCCAATTGTAAAGGTACATAATAATGTCAGAGAGAAAGAGTAAAGAGTGGCAATATTTCAGAATTCCACGAAAGGGGGCTAGGAGCCAAATGTGGGCAGATGGGACAAGCTCTTTGGGCAACACAGTTGGCATGTCAACTTGGGCCGTAGACTATCTAACACTATGACTCTCTGACTGAAAGGGGAAAAGGAAAGGGGAACATCAGACCAGTTAAACTGGTTGGGAAATTGCAGGAAACAGTTATTAACAGGTAGCAATAATGTCCTTAGAAAATAATAGGATTGTGCAGAATCAATAACGCATTTGGGAAAGAAAAGTAATGTTTAACAAATCCTTCGGAGATTATAACTATCATAGTAGAAAAAGTTGCATTAGTTGATTTGTATTGGTATTGCTTTATTATTGAAACACAAATAGAGATAGAAAAGCTTTTGATTTGCATGCCTTGAGGACAGGTTATTCATTGAGATAATAAAAAGACAACAGAATACAGAATATAGTGTTGTGGTTACAGGGAAACTGCAGTGCAGGCAGATAATAAAGTGCAAGGACCACAGTGAGGTAGATGGGGAGATCAGGAGTTCAACTTTGGTGTATGAGAGTTCCATTCAAGAGTTTGGTAACAGTGGGATAGAAGCTGTTCTGAGTTTGATGGTTCATCCTCTCAATGTCTTCAGTCCAATGGGAGAGGGGAGGGGAGGGGAGAGGAGGGGAGAGAATGCCTGGGGCAGGAGGTATCTCTGGTTATGTTAGCTGTGTTCCTGAGACTGTGGGAACTGTAGACAGATTCAATAGGGAGGAAGTTTTTTGTGATACGCTGAGCTGTGTCCACTACTCTGCAATTTCTTCTGGTTGTGAACACATTTCAAAGTTCAAGCTCAAAGTAAATCTTTTATCAAAGTACTGTACACACTGTATATGCCACCCTATAGTCCTCTTCAACTTGTAGATATTTACAGTAGAACAAAAATACAATAAAATCAGTGAAAAGCTGCACACAAGGACTGCAAGCAATCAATGTGCAAAAGACAAACTGCAAATACAAAAATAAATAACTAGATGGGTAAATAATACTGAGAACAAAGCAGCTACCAACCGTAACAAGCCCTAAAGTATCCAGATAGGGCACTTTCTATAGAGCAACTAGAAAAATTGGTGAGTCGTCAGGGCACACACATTTCCTTAGCCTTCTGAGGATGTGGAGGTGATATGCTGGTGTTCAGAAGTCCTTTGTAGAAGAGGTTATGAAATAAACTCTGAGCATGTGCAGTTGGAGGCGATATATCAGTGTGGATTGGAGTTAAAGTAACAGATAGCAGGCTTATGGTTGGAATAAAGAAGTAGTGTGCTGGATCCAGATGTTCACCATCTATTGCTATGATTTAGGTGAGGGGACGAGTGTAATATAATCCAAGTTTGCTAGTTATCCGAAGCCAGGTGGCAGTGTGGCCGTGACGAATTCACAGGGAAGCTTTCGGGGAGTGGGGTGCTGGTGAGGATAGGCAGATGGAATATAGTGTGGAAAGATGAGGTCACTCACTCTGGGTAGATATTCTATCTGATGAGAAATTTGAATGATGTCAGTTCTCAGAAGCAATCTGGCTGTCCTTGTACATTGATCACTGAAAATGAACATGCAAGGACAGTGGAGAAGCAGGAAAACATAGAGTATGTTGGTAGGCAAGATAATTTAACTAATTGTTTCCACATGAGAATTACTATACAAAAGCAACAATGCCCTGCTGCGATAGATCGTGCTCCACTGAGAATTCACGTGGAATATTGAACTACAGCATATCAGCCTGGCAAGTAGAATTGAAAAGAATTTAGGTGTCCTTGCGTGCAAATCATTGCAAATCAGCCTTAGTGTAAGAAGTGTGCGCAAATCTTGCCTCAGTTATCTGAGCAAGATAAGATGTCCAGATCTTCAGGCTTTAGAGAGGGTACAGATAAGATTTACCAGGATAATATCTAGATTAGAGATTAGTAGCTCTAAGGAGAGATTGGAAAACTTGGGAAGTTTTCTCTGGAACATTGGAGGCTTAGGGATGACCTGATAGAAGCAAAACATTTAGAGAGGTTTAGATGGGGTAGGCAGTCCAAATCAGGGGTAGATAGTCAGAGCCTTTTTACCATTACATCACAAATACCAGAGGACATAACTTTAAGGAAAAGGAGAAATGGGGAAAGTTTGAAGGAAATTTATGAAGCATTTCTTACACAGAGATTGATAGTTGCCTGGTAATGTGGTGGAAGCAGGTACAATGTCAATGTTTAAGAGGCTTTTAGTTGGCAGGGGATGTGGGAGGTGAGTAGAGACCATGTACAGACAAATGGGGTTAGTTTAATTTGGCATCCTGATTGGCACAGACATTGGGAGCTGAAAGGATTAAGGGGCATGTTTTATTCTTCATGGGCATATTCCTGCCTCTATTCTTGATGTTCTCCCGAGAGACCAAAACTATGCAGATTATTGGCTTCACCCAGGCTCAGATAACTGAAGCAAGATTTGCGCACAGTTCTTACATTAAGGCTGATTTGCATGCAAGGGCACCTAAATTCTTTTCAATTCTACTTGCCAGGCTGACATGCTGTAGTTCAAGGTTATTAAAGCCCTTACTAATTTCTCATGGTTGAAGTGATGTATCACTGTCTGGCACAGAGGCTCTAACGCACAAATTCACAAGAGGCTGCACAAGGCTGGAGACTCAACACTCTCCGCCAAGGGCAATAGCCTCCACATCATCAAAGACTTCTTAAAGAGGCTGTGCATTGCTAAGGACCCTCACCATCCAGGACATGCTCTCTTCTCATTATTACCAATGGGAAGGAGGCACAGGAGCTAAAGACCCACACTCAGAGTTTTAGGAACAGCTTTGTTCCTTCTGCTGTTGGGGTCTTCACTTTTCCTCCTTTGCACAACCCACACAAAACGTAGGAGGAACTCAGTAAGGCAGGCAGCATCCACTGAGGGGAAATAAACAGTCGATGTTTCAGGCTAAAACCCTTCATCAGATTCTGATTCTAATCATCTGCTTTCTGGTGTGTGGATTACTTGCTATGTTTTCACATCATACTCCACACATCCCCTGCCTTCCCAGTCCCCTGACCTGAAAAGCCTAGATAGAGTCAACATGGAGAGAGGATGTTTCCAATAATGGGGGAGTCTTAGACTAGAGGGTGCATTCTCAGAATAGGAACGTCCCTTTAGAACAGAGATAAGGAGGAATTTCTTTAGCCTGACTGTAATGGATCACTGAAATTCATTGCCACGTATGGCTTTGGAGGACTAAGTCATTGAGTATATTTAAAGCTGATAGGTTCTGCTTGTGTGAGCACGTGGCCAAGTGGTTAAGGCATTGGACTAGCAACCTGAAGGTCGTGAGTTTGAGTCCCAGCCGAGGCAACGTGTTGTGTCTTTGAGCAAGGCACTTAATCACACATTGCTCTGCGACGACATTGGTGCCAAGCTGTATGGGTCCTAATGCCCTTCCCTTGGACAACATTGGTGTCGTGGAGGGGGGAGACTTGCAGCTTGGGCAACTGCCGGTCTTCCAGACAACCTTGCCCAGGCCTGTGCCCTGGAGAGTGAAGACTTTCCAGGTGCAGATCCATGGTCTCGCAAGACTAATGGTTGCCTTAAAAAGGTTCTGCTTAATAGGGTGACAAAGGTTACAGGGAGAAGACAGGAGAATGGGGTTGAGAGGAAAAATAAATCAACCATGATGGAAAGGTGGAGCAGACTCGATGGGCTGAATGGCCTAATTCTGCTCCTATGTCTTGTGGTCTGATGTCACTCCACACCCTTCTGCTGAGTTCCTCTAATTTTTATGTGTGAAGCTCTTGAATTCCAGCATCTGCAGAATCTCTTGTGTTTTGAAAAAACAGATTTATTATCTAATTACTTGGTGGCATCTGAATTTACAACCCAGAAGCTAAGTTAGAAACTTAACCACCATGCTTCCAAACCACATTTTCTAGTAGCTTCATTTATCCACGATTCATATAATATTTTTAATTTCAATTTTAATTTTAATTAATTTACCTGCAGTGCTGGGATTTGAACTGTGACTTCATTTGAGGTAAAAAGCTTCCAAGGTATTTTTGAGAAAATGATGGCATCACCAAATGAATCAGAGTTGCCACAAGCAAGAATTTCTGCTGTTGGTTTCTACCTCACTGACTTCTACAGTTAATTCCAGATTTTACAAAGCTTCAGTACTTTCATTACTTTTTCCATAATGGCATAGAAAGAGGCTATTCAGCCCCTCTGGTCCATGCTGGCTTTCAGAGCATTCCAGTCAGTCCCATCCCCCTACTTATTATTCTGTGTCTATTCCCCAAAGTTGGTTCCAAGCAGCAGCAATAAAACAGAAGTTTTACAGTGGCCATAACCCACCATCTCTGAGGCATGGAGTCATAGAGTCATTCAGGCCTTCCAGCGCATCGCAAGCATATCAGATACCCATATATATCCCTAGATCGGCTACATCAGGAGTACTGCATTCAGTTCTGGTAGCCCCATCCTAGGAAGAATGAGGAGGCTTTCAGAGGGTGCAGAAGAGGTTCACCAGGATGCTGGCTGGATTGGAGGGCATGAGCTATGAGGAGAGTTGGACAAATCTGGGTTGTGGAAGCTGAGAGGAGATGTGATAAAAGTTAATCTGTTGTTTCTTTGCTTTGTGGCTGCCTGCAGGAGAACGAATCTCAGGGTTGTGTTCCATCTGCATACCTTAATAATAAATGTTCTTTGAATATTTGAAGAGGCACAGATAGAGTAGACAGCTGGTATCTTTTATACCCAGGGTCAAAAAGTCTAAAACAGGGGGCAAGCATTGAAGGCAAGTGGGGTACGTTCATGGGAGATATGTGGGGGAAGTGGTGGGTGTCTGGAATGGGCTGCCAGGGATGGTGGTGGAGGCAGGTGTTTTAAGAGTCTCTTGGATAGGCAAATGGATATATAGAGATTGGAGAGGTATGGAGCTTAAGTAGGCAGAAAGGATTAGTTCCATTAGGCATTTAGTTACTAGTTCATTAGTTTGGCACATCTTGGGCCAAATGGCCAGTTGCTGTTATATGTCACACATCCTGTGTTTCGGTTTTGGTTTATTATTGTCACGTGTACCAGGATAAAGTAGAAAGTCTTGCAGACCATTCATTACACAGTGCATTGGGCTAGAACAAGGTAAAACAATAACAATGCAGAATAAAGTGCAAATGTGATCCCATTCTCCAGGTTATCTGGATACTTCTGACATGTTGTAGGAATCGCTGCTTCCCCGCGCACTGAGCTATGGGAAGGAACTAGAGTTCCTCGGAAAACCCATGTTGGCACAGGGAGAAGGTGCAAGCTCCACGCTACAGCAGCGGAGACCAGAACTGAACCCATTCACTGGAGCTGAGGGAGAGGTGCACCCGTGTGAAGCCTGTGCCACTTCATCCTTGTAGGAAATCCTACTCTGGTTTTTGGCCTTTGTTCCTGTTATCTAAGGGGAGAGGCTGGACTGGCCCTTGTTACTTCCTTGACAAAGCAGGGCGATTCTATTGCAGCATGGGAGGCTGCAGATGCTGGTAGATTTGGCAGAGGGGGCATGGAGGTAAAACGGGGAATTATTTCATCCAAAGTAGAGATGGGGTCTGGAACTCGTTCTCTTCAGAGACAGGATACTTTCCGCTGATGATCACACAATGCTCAACACTACTCGCGTCTGCTCGGATAACAGAGTCATCAGCCCCCGAATGCAGCAACAGCTGGGCGATATCCAGGGCCAGGCTGATGGGTGACAGCATCATTCGTGCCATTCCAGTGCCAGGGAACGAACATCCAACACGAGGAAGTTAACCCCCACCCCCTGACATTCAATGGCCACGGGATTCATCGCCGAATTGCCACTGACTGTGTTCTAGGGGGTTGGGGGGATGGGGGCACAGTTGACCAGAAACTGGGCTGCAGTAGCATTTGGTTCTACAATTGTAAATGATTCAATGTCATGAGGCACGGATTTAAACCTAGGCAACTGAAAGATGTGAAGAGTCACAGTTATAAAGCAGAGAAAAAGACCTTCGGTCCATCTGGTCTTCCATCTAGTCCCATCTCTCGTCCATGTACCTCTCCAATCTTTTCTTAAATGTTCAAATTGAACCAGCATCTGCCACTTCTACTGGCAGCTCATTCTGTACTCTCACAACCCTCTGAGTTCTCTTTAAATTTCCCTTAAATATTTCACCTAATAATGCGTGGCAGAAGGGATTGATATAATCAGGCATCACGCTCGACACAGACGTCCTGGGCAGCAGGACCTGCTCCTGTGCTGTACTGTGCTATGGTCTATGTCTGTGTTCAATATTCTATGTTCTCTGCTTACGGGGGAAGTGTAAAACGGAGTCCTTACAGGGGAACTGGATGGGCATCAGAGAGGGAATGATTTCCAGGTCTGTGGGGAAAGAGCAGGGAAGTGGAACTGATGGAATTTCCCCTTTAGGAGCCAGCATCAACTCAATGGGCCAAATATCCCCCCCGTTTTGTGCCACCACAGTTCTAGGATTCTCACTCACAATCCCATCACAAGATGGAACTGGGGACATTTACAGCAGAAGGATTCAAAGTACATTTATTATCAAAGTATGTATGGAGTTTACAACCCTGAGATTTGCCTTCTCCACAGACAGCCAGAAAACCAAGAAAAAAAACCATGGAACCCATTCAAAGAAAAAAATACCAACACCACCCCCTACACACGCAAAAAAAAAAAGTGCAAAGTTAAAAATAGAACAGATCAAAATGATTATCAGGCGGCATGGAGAGTCCACAGAAAATTAAACTCTATTTTTAACATAAATCCCTTTGATATTGTTTAAACAATGGTTGGCTGCCTGGAAACAGACATTTGATTCTCTGAGCCCTCACATAATCATTGAAGATGCGTTACTCCAGGAATTTGATTATTGCATGGTTTTATGTGGATGTGTTAATCCAACCCTTTGCATTCATTGCAGGATATTCTCAGGCAGGGCTTACAGGGAGCCAACAGTCTAACGTATTATCTTAATTACTCAATGCAAAGCTTGCTGAAGGTTACAGTTCCAGCCTCCCAAGGCCATGTGTGCTTATGCTCCCCTGACATTTCCAGTGAAACTAAGGCAAGAGCTTGCTCCATCCTGGTCAATCCTAATGTTGAGAGACCCCTGCAATAGTTCTGAAGCCTATTTTTAGATGATGACAACAGCCAGGGTCCTGACAGCTGGGTGAGATGTGTCCACCACAGCTGGGAGTTTATCGAGGGTTAGTGCAGTCTGGCAAAGACCTTCATCTCACCATCGGCGGCTTCCCCTCCTCTTGACTCAGCTCACACTCTGTACTCTCCTTCTCAGGTGTCTACCTCATCCCCACCACTCCTTATCCCTTTCCCTCTCCTTCCCTGCATTTTCCCTCACTCCTTCCCTCTCACTGTCCTACCAACTCCATCTAAACCTCCACCTTTCCATCCTCCTCCTCCCACTCCACTTCCCCTCCCCATCTCTTCTCTCTTCCTCCCCAATTTCACCCTTCTCTTGTCCTGCACAATTTCTGCCTCCACCCTCCCCCTTCATTCTTTCTTCGCCTGCCCTCTCGTCCCTGTCCGCTCTCACTTCCTTCTCAATTGTCCCTCCTGCCCCCTCCTCACGCCCTCGCACCATCACCCTGCTCCCTTTCTCCCTTATTTTTCTCTAATGCCCCTTCCGCATGCTCCCAGGCCCCTGATTATTACCCTGCATCGCTACCCTCCTTCCCTCCTCAGCCTGTCCATCTCCCTCTCCCTCTGTTCTTCCCCCTCCCTGCTCTACCCTCTGTTATCCTCCCCTCCCAAACCTCTACCTCCTCCCTCACTCCTCTTTGCTCCTCTACTTCCCTCCCTCCTTCTCTCACTCTCCCTTGCTCCCTCCCTCCCCCCCACCCCCAATCACTCACCATGTACCAGACTCCCAGGATTATGGTTCCAGTGCGGACATGACAACAGCAGCACTTGGTGGAGTACCAGCGATCCGCAGGCGAGATCATCCTCATCAGCCTGAGAACAAGCCGAAACGAGAAGTAAACTACAACCCTGTGCTGCCTGTGGGTGCCAGAGCTGGGAATGAAATGCCCTGCTCGCCTCCTCCCTCCCTTTCACTGTACCATGATCCTGAAGCCGATTCTCTCCTATCACTCAATGCAGCCTGCGCTGCCTGGCTGAGAGAGCAAGGGGAGGAGAATATACCTTTAACCCTTTCCCAGCCGGAGCTCTGTGAATCCCAGTTACCATCTGGTTGTCTTTTCCCTCCTTACTGAGTAGATTGAGAAGGAGACAACACTGGAACAGACCTTCAGGGCACAGAACAATACAGCACAGTAGAGGACTTTCGGCCCACCATGTTAGACCACAGACCATAAGACCATAAGATATAGGAGCAAAATTAGGCCATTCACTTATCCTGTCTGTGCCACCATTTCATAATTGCTGATTTATTATCCATCTTAACCGCATTATCTTGTCTTCTTCCTGTAACATTTGAATCCGAGGTTCGCCCACTATAGGAAACTTCCTCCCCACATCCACTCTATACAGGCCATTCATTATTCAATAGTTTTTAATGAGATGCCCCCTCATTCTTCTAAAGTCCAGTGAGAATGGGCCCAGAGCCTTCAAACACTCTTCAAATATTAACTCTTTCATCAATCTGGACCCTCTTCAATTCCAGCACCTCTTTTCTTAGATGAGGGGCCAAAACTGCTCACAATACTCCAAGTGCAGTCTGACCAGTGCCTTATAAAGCCTCAGCATTATGTCCTTGCTTTTGTATTCTAGACCTCTTGAAATGAATGCAAACATTGCCTTTGCCTTCTTTACCACCAACTCAACCTGCAAGTTAACCTTTATGGAATCCTGCACAAGGACTCCCAAGTTGCTTTGTATCTTTGATTTTTGAATTTGCTCCCCATTTAGAAAATAGTCTATGCCTTTATTCCTTCTACTAAAGTGCTTTGCCATAGGCTTCCTACATTTATTTTCATCTACCACTTCGCCCATTCTCCCAATTGGTCTAAGTCCTCCTGCAGACTCCCTGCTTCCTCAGCATTACCTGCCTGACCACAAAGCCATCAAGCCCATTGACGTAAAACGTGAAAAGAATGGTCCCAACACCAACCCTTGCAGAACACCTCTAGTCACTGACAGCCAACCAGAAAAGCCCCTGCCCCATTCCCACTCTTTTCTTCCTGCCAATCAGCAAATCTTCTATCCATGCTAGTATCTTTCCTGTAATATACCACGGGCTCTAATCTTGTTAAACAGTCTCATGTATGGCACCTTGTTAAAGGCCTTATGAAAATCCAAGTATAGAACATTCACTGACTCTCCTTTGTCTATCCTGTGGATTATTTTCTCAAAGAATTGCAACAGGCTTGACAGGGAAGATTTGCCTTTAAGGAACCCATGATGTCTTTGGTCTATTTTCTCATGTGCCTGCAAGTACCCTAAAATCTCATCCTTAACAATGGACTCTAACATCTTTCCATAATACTGAAGTCAGGCAAACTGGCCTATAGTTTCCTTTCTTCTGCTTCCCGCTCTTCTTAAAGAGTGGAGTGACATTTGCAATTTTCCAGTCCTCCAGAACAATTCCAGAATGTATTGATTCCTGAATGATCATTACTAATGCCTTCACAATCTCTTCAGCTACCTCTTTCAGAACCTTGGGGTGTACACCATCTGTCCAGGTGACGAATCTACCTTCAGACCTTTCAGCTTCCCTTCCTCCTTCTAAAACTTCTAAAACCAATTGGCTGCACCATTGATGATTTGGTGTGTTATGTTAAAGGGGCTGAATACTTATGCAATCAATTATTTTGTGTTTTATATTTGTAATTAATTCAGATCACTTTGTCGAGCCTCTTTTTACATTGACATGAAAGAGTCTTTTTCTATTGATCAATGTCAAAAAAGCCAAATTAAAGCCACTGTGATTCGATGTCAAACACAAAAACTTCCAAGGGATGAATACTTTTTATAGACACTGTTATGCCCTTTTATCTTTTATGTTGCCTTTGACTTCCCTTGTCAGCCATGGTTGCCTCATTCTCCCTTTAGAATAATACTTCATCTTTGAGACGTATCTATGTTGCGCTCTCCAAGTTGCTCCCAGAAACACCAACCATTGCTCTTCTGCTGTCATCCTGATAGTGTTCCCTTCCAAACAACCTTGTCAGCTTCTCACTTATTCTTCTGTAATTCACTTTACTCCACTGTAATACTGATATATCTGACTTCAGGTTCTTTCTCTCAAATTGCAGGGTGAATTCTATCATATTATGATCTCTGACTCCTAAGGGTTCCTTTACTTTAAGCTCCCTAAGCAAATCCAGTACATAACACAACACCCAATCCAGAATTGCATTTTCCCTAGTGGGCTCAACCACAAACTGCTCTAAAAAGCCATCTTGTAGGCATTCTACAAATTCCTTCTATTGGAATCCTGCACCAATCTGGTTTTTCCAATTTACCTGCATATTGAAATCCTTTACTTTATACTTTATTGTCGCCAAACAATTGGTACTAGAATGTACAATGATCACAGCGATATTTGATTCTGCACTTCCCACTCCCTGGATTACAAATATTAAATATTAAAAATAGTAAGAATTAGTAAACATTAAAAATTTTAATTATAAATCATAAATAGAAAATAGAAAAATGGAAAGTAAGGTAGTGCAAAAAACCGGAGGCAGGTCCGGATATTTGGAGGGTACGGCCCAGATCCGGGTCAGGATCAGTTCAGCAGTCTTATCGCAGTTGGAAAGAAGCTGTTCCCAAATCTGGCCATATGAGTCTTCAAGCTCCTGAACCTTCTCCCGGAGGGAAGAGGGACGAAAAGTGTATTGTCTGGGTGGGCCGTGTCCTTGATTATCCTGGCAGCACTGCTCCAACAGCGTGCGGTGTAAAGTGAGTCCACGGACGGAAGATTGGTTTGTGTGATGTGCTGCGCTGCATTCACGATCTTCTGCAGCTTCTTTCGGTCTTGGACAGGACAACTTCCATACCAGGTTGTGATGCATCCTAGAAGAATGCCTTCTACAGTGTATCTATAAAAATTAGTGAGAGTTTTTGGGGACAGGCCAAATTTCATTAGTTTTCTCATTAGTTTTTTCTTGGCAGTGAACTCTGCTTGGTTGGACCAAGTCAGGTCATTACTATCATAGCATTGTCCTTTTGACATGCCTTTTCAACTCTCTGTAACTTGTGTATCACATCCTGGCTACAATTTGGAGGCCTGTATATAACTCCCAACAGGGTCTCTTTACCCTTGCAGTTTCTTAACTCTACCCACAAGGATTCTACATCTTCTGATCCTATGTCACCTCTTTCTAAGGATTTGATTGTATTTTTTACCAACAGAGCCACCCCACCCCACTCTGACAACCTGCCTGTTCTTTTGATCCAATCTGTATCCTCCGATGTTAAGCTCCCAACCACGTTCTTCTTTCAGCCACGTCTCAGTGGTGCCCACGATGTCATACCTGCCAATCTCTAACTGTGCTACAAGATCATCCACCTTATTTCGTGGACTGCATGCATTCAAATATAACACCTTTAGTCTTGTGTTCATTACCCTTTTTGATATTGCCCCATGTTACACTTTAACTCATCTCACTGACTGCAGTTTTGCCTTATCATCTGCCTGTCCTTCCTCACAGTCTCACTACACAATATATCTAGTTGTGTACCAACTACCCCATCATCAAGCCTATCATTCTGGTTCCAAACCCTGCGAAATTAGTTTAAAACCTCCCCCAGCAGCTCTAGTAGAACTGTTCACAGGAATATCGGTCCTCCTCAGGTCCAAGTGTAACCCACCCATTTTGTACAGGTCATACCTCTCCCAGAAGAGATCTCAATGATCCAGAAATCTGAAATTTTGCCACCTGCATCAGTTCCTTAGCAACTCATTGATCTGCCAAATCAAATTCTTACCCTCACTGGCATGTGCCAGAGGCAGCAATCCAGAGATCACTTTTCAGCTTTCTACTTAACTCCCTATATTCTCTCTTCAAGGCCTCCTCCCTTTTCCTACCTACATCATTGGTACCAATATGTACCACAACTTCTGGCTGCTCCCCCTCCCCCTTTAGGATGCTGTGGACCCATCTGACACATCTCTGACTCTGGCACCTTGGAGGTAAAGTACCACTGGGGTGTCTTTGTCATGTCCACAGAATCTCCTGTCTGCTTGCCTGACTATAGAATCCCTTATCACTGCTCTACTCCTCTTCTCTCCCATTCCCTCCTGAGCCACAGCAAGAAGGTCTCTGGCACTGCCTTGGCTCCTCCCTGGTAGGTCATACCCCCCAAACAGTGTCCAAAGATGTTTGCTTATTATTGAGGGGAATGACCACATGAGTACTCTGCACTAGCTGCTTATTCCCTTCCCCTCTCAGCCAGATACCTGCCTCCTGCAGCTTAGGCGTGACTACCTCCCTGTAGCTCCTGTCTGTCACCTCCTCATTCTCCTGCATGAGCTTAAGGTCATCATGCAGATGTAGTTACCAGGGAGACAGGAGGTCTTCCGGAGTTCCCACATCTTACACAAGGAACATAGCATTAACTCTGGACCCATTCTTAATGCACTAGCTATCTACTAATAGACAAAAAAAAAAGCTTACGAAGAACTTCCTTAGAGCCTCCATCTGTACTTCAATAGGTTTCAATGAAATCCCCCATCATTCTTCTAAACTCTGGAGAGTACAGGCCTTGGACCATCAAACGTTCCTCATATGTTAACCCTTTCATTCCTGGAATAATTCTGTTTAATCTCCTCTGGATCCCCTCCAATGCCAACACAACTCTTTTTTAGAAAAGGGGACCAAAACTGTTCACAATACTCCAAGTGCAGTCTGGCTTTTATATTCTAGTCCTCTTGAAATGAGTACTAACATTGCATTTACCGTCGTTACCACTGAATAAACCTGCAAGTTAAACTTTAAGGAATCCTGCACGAGGACTCTGAAGTCACTTTGCACCTCTGATTTTTGAATTTTCTCCCTATTTAGAAAATAGTGTACGACCTTATTTCTTCTACTGAAGTGCAGGACCATATACGTACCTACGTCATATTCCATCTGCCCTTTCTTTGTCCATTCTTCCAATCTGTCTCAGTCCTTCAGCAGACTCCCTACCTCCTCAACACCAACTGCCCCCTCCCACCCCACCATCTTCATTTGGCCACAAAGCCATCTTCCCGTCATCCAAATCATTGAGATATAATGTGGGTAGCCTTGTGATTTACAATGTGAAAAATAACATGAGACAATTAATAGGCTTACAGTAGAAGTGAAGAGCAAATTAATGGATGCTGGTTCGGCTGTTTCCATTATTCCCCAAAGTGACTATGTTGGCATTTCAAAGATACTGAAGTGAAGCCTGAACTAGTTATTGAACTAGTTACTTATTCTGAGGAAGAGATAACTCCTGTGAGAATGACATTCGTAACAGTGAGATACAACAACCAACAAGCCAAACTGGATTTGAATGTAGTAAAAACAGGAGGGCCAGCATTGTGGGGTCACAGGTGGCATCTACAACTTGACTGGAAATCCATCCACCATTTGCAAAAAAAGTCAACCGAAAGTGAATTCAGAAGGGTACTGGATGATGCCACAGCAGTGTTCGAGGATGGCATTGGAAAACTCAAATATACTGTATCAGGGTAAAATGGTGTTAAATGAAACTGCCGCATCCAAGTTTTACAAAGCCCATCCTAATGCTATTTATGTAAAGTTGCCAGTGAGCTGGATCGCATGGAGGCTGATGGAATTCTTTCCACGGCTGTGTGGAGCCCGTGGGCAATGTTAGTGGTCTCAGTAGCCAACAAGAATGGGTCTGTCAGAATCTGTAGTGATTTTAAGGTCACCAATATCCCAGTACTGAAAGTAGATCAACACCCTCGGCCTAGAATAGAGGATATCTTTGCAAACCTTTTTGGAGGGAAACATTACAGCAAAGTGGACTTAGATGAGGCCTACCTACAGATGGAGGTGGAAGAGCCCAAAGTGTTTTTCAGCATAAACACTCACAAAGAGCCTTATCGCCACAATAGGCTTATTTTTGGGGTAACACCTGCACTCTGTCAGGAAGCTATGGACCAGGTACTGCAAGGCTACCCGGGCATTACGTTTAGGAGTTACGAAACATAACAACTTTGGCTCCTTTTCTCAGGTGGCTCTAAGTACCCAAAGTTTCCTCCTTAATAATGAACTCCAATGTCTTCCTAACCACCGAAATGTCTTCCTAACTGGCCTATAGTTTCTTTTCTTTTCCCCTCCTCCCTTCTTAAAAAGTGGAGTGGCATTTGCAATTTTCCAGTCCTCTGGAACCCTTCCAGAATCTAGTGATTCTTGAAACGCTAATGCCGCCACGATCTCTTCAGATACCTCTTTCAGAACCCTGGGATGACAACCTTGTAACCTATTCCAAGGTACCATACCTCTTTCCACCCTTTCTTTGGCAGCACACTGCAGGCACCTATCACACTCTCAAAATACTCGCACACAAATCTTAAATTTTCTCCCTCATAGCTTAAAGCTATGCTCTCTAGTTTTTGCCATTTCCTCCCTAAGAAAAAAGACTCTATTGACCATGTCTGTGCCTCTCATAATTTTATATACAGTAATCCTTTTGAGCGACTCCTTAGTTTCCAACACTCCTAAGAAAACATACAAGTTTTTTCTGCCTCTCCTAATCGCTTATACTCTCTAATCCAGACAACATCCTGGTGAAACTCTTCTGCACATTCTTCAGAACCAGGATTGCACACAAGAATCCAAGTGTGGCCTAATGAAAGTCTTATCATCATCATCAGGTGCCGTGCCCAGTTTGAGCTTTGACTGCCATGGCCCACACACTCCTGTTTCGGGTCAAGTGGATCAAATCATTGGTATTCATTTCCCGTTCTCTGGCTGCTGTCTCCATCATCATTTGTCTTTGCCTTTCTCTTGCTTTTTTCCCTTCAATCTTTCCCATAATTACTGTGCATTCTAACTCCTCTTTCCTAATCACACGTCCAATGAAGTTACGTTGCCTTTTGATGATCTCGTACATTATTTCTCTTTTTGTGTTTGCTCTGTTCATGACATCCTCATTAGATATTCGTTTCTTCCATGATATTCTTTGCATCCTCCTCAAAAACCACATCTCTGCTGCTACAATTAGATTCCTCATGTTACTACATATTGTCCAACATTCTGAGCCATATAACATAACTGGACAAACGTAACATTTCAGTACTCTGAGGTGGGTGGTCATGCCTAGTTTAGTATTGGTCAGTATACTCTTCATTCTCATAAAGGTGTCTTTTGCCATCCCTATTCTTTTTTTGATGTCCAATTTGCTCCTGCCATCTGATGTCACCCAGCTTCCTAAGTAGCAAAATTTCTGTACTTGTTCTATATCTTCCCCATCTATTCTCAGCCTGCAGATAGGATTCTCCTTTTTGGATATCACCATACATTCTGTCTTTTTGAAATTGATAGACCCATTTTTGCACTTTCTTCAACAATTATATCAATTAAGTTTTGTAGATCTTCCTCCGTACTTGCAATTAACACAGTGTCATCAGCATATCTGAAATTATTGATGTTTTCACTGCAAACTTTGATTCCCAAGATGTCTCTTATTTTTTTGTAACATTGTTTCACTGTACACATCAAATAAATCAGGGGAGAAAACACACCCTTGTCTAACGCCTCTCTTGATTTTCGTAAACTGACTCACTTCTCCATCTATTCTTACAGCGGCAGTTTGTTCCCAGTACAGATTTCTGATTAGGTGGAGGTCCTTTGAATCTGGATCTAGAATTTCCTGTAATATCTAAAATAACATATTGTGCTTCACTTTATCAAATGCTTTTGTGTAGTTGATAAAACAAACAAACAAATCTTTTTGCACTTGAATAGCTTGCTCTGATAGGATCCTTAACAAAAATATCGTGTTTCTTCCCGGACCTCCTGTCCCATGATCCTCTCGTATCCCCTTTTGCCAATCACCTGTCCAGCTCTTGGCTCCATCCCTCCTCCTCCTGTCTTCTCCTATCATTTTGGATCTCCCCCTCCCCCTCCAACTTTCAAATCCCTTACTCACTCTTCCTTCAGTTAGTCCTGACGAAGGGTCTCGGCCTGAAATGTCGACTGCACCTCTTCCTACAGATGCTGCCTGGCCTGCTGCGTTCACCAGCAACTTTGATGTGTGTTGCTTGAATTTCCAGCATCTGCAGAATTCCTGTTGTTTGTGTTTCTTGTACCTTTGTCTTTCACAAAACCACATTATTCTTTGCCTATTTAAGCTTGTATCTTACTTTTAGCTCTTGTCATCTTAGAAGTATCTTGGTGATATGACTCATTAAACTTATGGTTCTATGTAATTCACATTCTATTGCTCCAGGTTTCTTAGGAAGAGTGATAAATACTGATTTTTTTTTCATCTCTTCAGGTATTATTCCAGTCTCATAAATGTCATTGATTAAATCAATAAGTTTTTCAATTCCATAATCTTCAAGGACGATAATTTGTTCTATTACTAATTCATCAGGACCTGCTGCCTTTCCTTTCTTCATCTTATTTATTGCATTACGAACTTCAGATTTTAAAGTACTTAGACCTTCAATGTTTTTCTTAATTTGTTTTTTCGCCTGGATCGACTTCAAACAATTCCTGGGTTACTCAGTCCATCTGTGCATAATCTCATCTTTTTCTATGATAATGGTACCGTCCTTTGCTTTCAAACATCCACCTGAAGAACAGAGGAGCTTTTTACCAGTGATATTCTTGATTTGTTGATGTAACCTTTTTTGGATCAGTAATAGGGATTCTTTCTATTTGCTCACATTCCTAGTTTAACCTTTCTTCTTTGGCTTTTTGACATAAGTTTTTAACTTTTTTATCTAAGGACTTGTACTCTATAGGATTTGCTTTCTTCCTTCTCCTTTCTTCCATTAGATTTTTTATTTCATCTGTCATCCATTTATTCTTTGTGCTTTTTCCTTTTTTAGGAATCACTGACTTTGCTGATTCTACCAAGGCATCCTTCAGAGAGTTAAACTTCATTTCTACATGATAGCTATCATCTTCAATAGATTCTATTTCTAGACTTTGAAATCTATTCCTTACTTCAATTGTAAATGTTTGTCTTAAGCTTTCTTTAATTAATTGCAAGTAGTCAAGGGATTGTTCAGGTTTTCACTTCTTTAGTTTTTTTAAGTTTTACTTTTACATGACATACTACTGGGTTATGGTCACTATTACAGTCTGCACCTGGATATGTTTTGCATTGAGTCACTGAGTTTCTAAATCTTTGGTTTATAGTAATAAAGTCAATTTGATTTCTAGTGTAATCACCTGGACTTTTCCAGATCTGCAAGCATCTTGGATGGTTTTTAAAGTAGGTATTCATAATGACCTGATTATTCATCTTGCACCATTCTACCCATTTTTCAACTCTTTCATTTCTTATACAGCTGCAGTATGACTTCCTGACTGTTATATTCAGCTCCCCACTCAACGAAGGTAAATATGTGGTACATCTTCTTTACCATCCCATCTACTTTCAGAAACCCATGGACATGAACCCCAAGAGCGCTTTGTACATTCAAGTTCCAAAGGGTCCTACCGTTTACCCTGTACTTTCATCATATATTTGATCTCCTAAGGTGAAACATGTCATACTTCTACAGATTAATCTGCCACTTCAGACCAAGATTAGCTCTGCCTGAGACCGCAAGAAGCTGCAGAGAGTTGTGGACACAGCTCAGCACATCACGGAAACCAGCCTCCCCTCCATGGACTCTGATAACACTTCTCACTGCCTTAGTGAAGCAGCCAATTTAATCAAAGACCCCACACACCCTGGACATTCTCCTTTCCCCCTTTCCCATTGGGCAGAAGATACAGAAGCCTGAGAGCATGTACCACCAGGCTCAAGGACAGCTTCTATCCTGCTCTGATAAGGCTATTGAATGATCCCATAGTATGAAAAAATGGACTCTTAACCTTTCAGTCTGTGTCATTACAACCTTGTTCCTTACTGTCTGCCTTCACAGTATCTTGTGTAGCTGTAACACTTTACTCTACGTTCTGTTATTGTTTTGCACTTACTACGTCAATATACTGTTGTAACGAAATGATCTGTATGCATGGTATGCAAAATAAAGCTTTTCGCTCTACCGTGACAATAATAAACCAATTTACCACATTTCTAGCTGATCATATCCTACTGTAGCCCCTGACAACCTTCCACCAGTGTTTGTGCTGCCTGTATTAATAGACAATTAAGACAAAATTCTCCAATCCCGTGAGAGCTGATTGGCTAATAAATCCTGCATGTTTAAATAAATGGTGAATCTACTAATGAAAATACAATCACTGATGTGTTTGCATTCCCACATGACTTAGCAATTTTTTAACTTCTCGGAGGATCGACTGGTTTTAATCCAGACAGCTTGGACTGCAGCCATTGATTTTGCTCCTTCTTTGTCAGAAGGCCTTGGCAAAAAGTCCTACTCCTGATTTGTGATTGGTGTCTCAACATCAGACAAGGACAGAGTCAGGCCTGGCTGATCAGGGTTCACTGGTCAGTGACATTTACTGCCAAGCTTCATAGTTGAGCAAAGAGTCTTCAAAGTCGAGGTTGAGTTGATTGTCATTTGCACAAGTACACATGTATGCACAGCCCCACAGACACATGGCATCAGATACTCAACTTTCACAAGAAAGACATAAATTGTACAAAACTACATGAGAGAACACAAGTAGAACAAGAAAAACAAAGTCCATTCTAGTGCAAAGTGATCATAGTGTTGCTGTACTGTAGTGATCAGGGTTGTGTCAGCTGATTCAAGAACCAGATGGCTGAAGGGAATTAGCTGTTCTTGAACCTGCTGGTGTTGGCCTTCAGGCTTCCGAATCTCCTGCCCTGCTGCAAGAAGATGGCATGACCTGGAAGGTGAGGATCTTTGATAATAGACAGGGTCATAGCCATACAGTATTGAAACAGGCCTTCAGCCAAATATGTCCACGATGACCAATAAGCCCACCTAAGCTAGTGCCATTTGCCCAAGTTTGGCGAATATCCCTCTAAATCTTTTCTGTCCATGTACTTGTTCAAATACAGTACCTTTTGAATGTTAATGTACCTGCCTCAACCACTTCCTCTGGCAGCTCATTCCATATACTGAGATCTCTCTGGATTCCTCGTAAATCTCTCCCCCTCACTGTAAACCTCTGTCCTCTAGTTCCTGATTCTACTGCTGTGTCAATGCACTGCTGTGATGAACTGATCTGTATGGGTGGCATGCAAAACAAAGTTTCTCACTGTAGCTCAGTACTCTGACAATAGTAGACCAATTAACCACAAGGTTTTTTACTTAGATGGCATTCTGCTGCTTTTGGTGCTTAAACTTCACTGTGGTTGGTTACGTTTCAGAAGTGAAGTGTCCAGTATAATGTCAGTCATGAACCAGTTGTCATGGCAGAGGAAGCCTAACAGAAAATCTAAAAATATCTGGAAAAAAGACAAGAACTCCAGGAAGTTGCATGCTTACTAAGTAAAGAAATCGAGCAAACTGCCTGTGTTGTAACAAGAGCCTCGACAGTTCAAAGTAAGTTTATTATCAATACATATATGTTACCATATAATGCCAAGAGATTCATTTTCTTGCAGACATTTGCAGGGAAAAATAGAATTTCACTAAAAAGTTGTTTTATTTCCCATAAACAAAGACTGACAAACAACCAATGTGAAAAAGATGACAAACTGTTCAAATAAAATAAATAATATTGAGAACAAGAGTTGTAAAAAGTCCTTGAAAGTGAGTCTGTAGGTAGTAGAATCAGTTCACAGTAGTGGTGATTGAAGTTATCCATGTCTGTTCAGGAGCCTGATGGTTGTAGGGTAATAACTGTTCCTGACCCTGCTGAGCTAGGACCTAAGGGACCTTGATGTCTCATCTCCTGGAAATATGTCAAGCTGAGGGATCTGCCTGTCTCATTCAATGTGCCTATGTGTCATAAACCTTGTGTACCAAGGGCCCTGGGTGCTTTCCTTCTTATCCCTTGTGAGTGGTCCATCCAACAACATGACAAATATGCACTTCGTTAAGCACAATGATTCTCCAAGTGATTCTCATCTCATCTATGACTGGAAGAATATAATGGAAGGACGTAAGAAACAGGGGCAGGAGTAGACCAGCTGATCATTGATCCTGCTCCACCACTCCAAGCTGTGGAAGATCTCCCATCCCTGTTCTGTTTTCAGCACTCTCCTCATATCTCTCCCTCTGACATGAAGAAATCTTGAATAAACCCATGGTCTTGTAACTCCACGGGGCTCAAGACTAGACAGTTCACAATATTCACTGCTCTGTGTGCAAAGATATTTTCAGATGAAGGTTCTTGACCAGAAACATTGAGTGTCCACCTCCCTCCATTGAAGCCCACTAAGGCACCCCCAGCTTCCTGTGTGTTGCTTCATGGTAGAAATATCTAAAACTAGAGGGCAGAGATTCAGGATAAAAGGATAGCAACCTAGAGGGTCCTGAGGAAGAAATATTTTCACTCAGAGGATAGCTGAAATCTCAAATACACTTTTTGAGGGGGTGGTGAAGGCAGAGACTCTTGAATGGACCTCTTGGTTGATAAAATGGTCTCACAATTTATCTCGTTATGATCTTGCACTTTATTATTTACTACCAAAGCACTTTTTTGGTAGCTTTTACACATTATTTTGCGTTGTTATTCAGGCAAACACTTTGAGTGCCAAGGCAGAGAAGATCATGGAGGAAGTGCTGGTAGATAGGATTAGTGTAGATATATACTTAATGTTCAGCATGCACATAGCCTCTGCTGTACAACCCTATGATTATGACTAAATCAGTTTGAAAATTTTTATATTTCCCTTTCTGGCAATCTAGACGTGCACGGAGAAGTTTGGATAGGTACATGGATGGGAGGGGTTTGAAGTGATACAATCCACATTCAGGTAGATGAGACGAGGCAGAAGATCAGCATGGAGCAGTAGAGGAGGCCATGGATAGACATGTCAGAATGGGAATGGAATGTGGAATTAAAAAGTGTGGCCACTGGGAGATCCTGCTTTCTCTGGCAGACAGAGCGTAGATGTTCAGCAAAGCGATCTCCTAGTCTGTGTCGGGTTTCGCCAATATATAAAAGACCACATCGGGAACACTGGACACAGTATATCACCCCAGCCAACTCACAGATGAAGTGTCGCCTCACCTGGAAGGACTGTCTGGGGCCCTGAATGGTGGTAAGGGAGGAAGTGTAAGGGCATGTGTAGCACTTGTTCCACTTACACGGATAAGTGCCAGGAGGGAGATCAGTGGGGAGGGATGGGGGGGGACGAATGGACAAGGGAGTCACGTAGGAAGTGACCCCTGCGGAAAGTGGGGGTTGGGGGGGGGAGGGAAAGATGTGCTTAGTGATGGGATCCCGTTGGAAGTAGCAAAAGTACGGAGAATTATATGTTGGACCCGGAGGCTGGTGGGGTGGTAGGTGAGGACAAGGGAAACCCTCTTCCTAGTGGGATGGCGGGAGGATGGAGTGAGAGCAGATGTGCGTGAAATGGGGGAGATGCATTTGAGAACAGAGTTGATGGTGGAGGAAGGGAAGCCCATTCGTCCCCACGCCACCCCTCCCCACTGATCTCCCTCCTAGCACTTATCCATGTGGCCTTCTATATATTGGCAAGACCCGACGCAAACTGGGAGATCGTTCTGCTGAACACCTACGCTCTGTCTGCCAGAGAAAGCAGGATCTCCCAGTGGCCACACATTTTAATTCCACGTCCCATTCCCATTCTGACATGTCTATCCACGGCCTCCTCTACTATCAAGATGAAGCCACTCTAGGTTGGAGGAACATCACCTTATATTCTGTCTGGGTAGCCTCCAACCTAATGGCATGAACATTGATTTCTCAAACTTCTGCTAATTCCCCACCTCCCCCTTGTATCCCATCCATTATTTATTTATATACACACATTCTTTTTCTCCCTCTGTCCCCCTGACTATACCCCTTGCCCTTCCTCTGGTTCCCCCCCCCACCTTTTCTTTCTCCCTAGGCCTCCTGTCCCATGATCCTCTCATATCCCCTTTGTCAATCACCTGTCCAGCTCTTGGCTCCATCCCTCCCCCTCCTGACTTCTCCTATCATTTTGGATCTCCCCCTCCCCCTCCCACTTTCAAATCTCTTACTCACTCTTCCTCAGTTAGTCCTGACGAAGGGTCTCGGCCCAAAACGTTGACTGTACCTCTTCCTAGAGATGCTACCTGGTCTGCTGCGTTCACCAGCAACTTTTATGTGTGTTGCGATGCATGAAGCCTTTTTACCGTTTATGTTATCATCCACCACTAGAGGGAGATAGTAACAGTAAAATCAGAACATGTCTTCAAGGAAATTTTCTTAGGAACCATTACTGCAGCTACCAACACCCTCAGCCATTGTACCTTCTCAGAAAATGAAGCCGTCCATAAACACAAGAGTTTCTGCAGACCCTGGAAATCTTGAACAACACTCACAAAATTCTGGAGGAACTCAGCAGGTCAGGCAGCAACTGAAAAGAGGAATAAATAGTTGACGTTACAGGCATACAAGCAAGACCTTGGCAATGTTTGAGCATAGGCTGGAAAGAAGACAATACATTTGTGTGTGTGTGTGTGTAGGTTTCCATTCATTCATTAAGAACAACTAATATACTGTATCTGCTGCAAAGTAGGAATAATATTACTCTTAACAAGCGTAGATCTCATTTAAATCCCATATATTTCCCTTATAAAACAATAGGATTATTGTTTCATTATACAAGTAGACTGTTTCAGTTACACAAGTTACTGTGGCAAATTATATCATTTTGGACAAGATAGCAATGAATAAATTCAGTCGTTAACATGGCTCTCACTGAAGGATTTTTAACCAGATTGGCTCCCGCTTGAAAAATAGCAGGGTGCCCAGATGTAGAGTGACTACTTTCACAAACATTAAACCAAGAGCTCCAACTCAAATGGTAGTTAGCGTGCGGTCTTATAAATCAACATCCCCCATTTTTTGGATGTACTGTACGCTCCTAACTTTTGTGTATTTTAACACCTGAAGGTTTGTGGATTTACAGTCAAAACCCAAGGGCTTAGCACCTAAGAGACTTCTAAACTCTCAGTTCTTCTGCTAATGAGGAAAACATTCAACACAACTAAACTCTGATGATCCTTGGGGAGATCTTCCTTTATTTTTAAATGAGTGAATTTTTGAGCAAGATGCTGTAAAGCACAATTAATTAGTAATTGGCTTATTGCTGCCACTGATACTGAGGCACAGTGAAAAGCTTTGTTTTGCTGGCCATCCACATACATCATTACATTAGTGCATTGCGGGAGTACAAGGATAATCAATAACAGAATGCAGAATAAAAACATACATTTTTAAAAGGAAAATGGAACCAAAAAAGTCAAAGTCTATTTTAGAGCAAAGTGATCAAAATTATCATAGTAATGCTATACTGAGGTAGCAATTAGGATTGTCTTAGTTGGTTCAAAAACCTAATGGCTGAAGGGAAATACTGCTCTTGAACCTGGTAGTGTGGGACTTTAGGCTCCTGTATCTCCTACCTGATGATTGCTGTGAAAAGATGGCATAGCACCAATAGCCAGGATCTTGGTGATTGATGTTACTTTCTTGATTTCCCAGTCCTGGGAAAGACTATGCATTCACCCTGTCTATGCCCCTCATGACATTGTACCCCTCTATAAAATCACCCTTTCAGTCTCCTATGTCCCAGTAAATAAAATCCACAGGTTAATAGTGGTGCTGCCTACACCACAACAGTTTCATTAGTTCATAACTGGGTGTAAGGAACATCTTCATTATCCTGTCCAAGTGAACTGCCAGGGCCAATTCATATTTGATTTTTCCTTACGCCGTTGAAGGAAGCTATTGGTCCCTTCAAATCTATTCTAGCTCTCAGAGCAAGTGTTTCATTGTTTTACTCTGCAGTGGGTCACCACGTTCATGTTGCCCATTTTTTACCAT